>NC_133126.1:196531041-197236041 GCF_048418815.1 Hemitrygon akajei
AGCGGGAAGAATGAGAGAGGTCAGAAGAGCATGGGTAGACCGCTTGAAGATGCAGGAAGGCGATAGTCAGTTAAATAAAGCACGTTTTATAATAAAACAGCATTTCTGAACGCACCGTACCATGAAACTCAAAAACATATTAAAGTGTCTACCGGGTGTAGTACTCCGTAACTCTATGAAAAGAGAGTAAAAAATGATAAGCTAATCATCAGCGAAATTTCATTAGTTCAAAACGCTGCTTGCGACCAAGTGAATAAATGTCCTTCATAACCAAAATTAAATGCTGTAATATATACAAGAAAAGACAAGCGAAATTGTATTAAATGTTGGTATAACATTGATGCAAGCGAACATACTACAGGATATTTTAAATGCGGGACATGTTTCCAGTACAACAGGAATTGAACAGGATCATCAAATGTTTGTAAATGGGAAATCGTTTACATTAATTTTATTTGGACTTCTTGGAGCATCCGAGAACTGATGAGGAAGTTATGCTAGTTTAGTGTTCATGATGTACTTCAGGATGGATCCGTACATTAAGTTGTCGAGAGCTCTGAAGCATATGGAATTGAGGATAATACACTGCAACAGTGTGCAGGAGTCGATATCAGAAAATGTTTTTTTTTTCAATTGGGAAAATTGGGCCTTTCACTTGTTAGCGAGCTGTGACTTACACTGTGTGGAAGACAGCAGAATTTTGGAAAGCGTCTTCTCCCATAACACACTAAGACCATAAGATATAAGAGCAGCAGAAAGCCATTTGGCCCATCAATTCTGCTCCACCAAGAAATCACGGGCTGATCTAATTCTTCCAGTTACCACCCCCCCCCCCCCCCCCCCGCATTCTCCCGATGCCCTCTGATGTCCTGGCTAATCAAAATACACTCAAATGACTTAAGTACACTCACTGACTGGGCCTCAACAGCCGCTTCTATCAACTAATTTACCGCCCTTTGAATAAAGAAATATCTCCGCATTTCTGTACTAAATGGACGTCCAACAATCCTGAAGTCGTGTCCCCTTGTCTTAGACTCCCCTGCCATGAGAAATAAATTTGCCAGATCTAATCTGTTCAGGGCTTTTAACATTCTATGAGATCTGAGCCCTCCCATTCTCCTGAACATGAGTGAATACAGTTCAACAACTTCCAGACGTTCCTCATACGGTAACCCATTCATTTCTAAAATCATTCTCATGAATCTTCTCTGTTTCCTCTCCAATGTCAGTATATCATTTTGTAAAATAAGGAACCGAAAACTACACACAGTACTGCAAGTGTAGTCTCACAAGTGCCTGAAAGAGCATCATATTTATGCCATTATTTCTAAATCTCTTTAGAAATTAATGCCAACATTTCATTAGCCTTCTACATCACCTACTCAATCTGGAAATTTAATCTTTAGGGTATCTTGCAAATGACTCCCAAGCCCATTTGCATTACTGCATTTTGAATTCTCTCCCCGCTGAAGTGCATAAACATACAATTTCCAACATTGTGTTTCATTTCTCACCTCTTTGCACATTCCCGTAAACTATTTAAGTCGTTCTGTCGCTCTCTGTTTCCTCAAACCTACCCGCACTTCCACCTATCTTTGCGTCATCGGCATATTTAGCCAGAAATCGATTAAACCCATCGTCAAAATCGTTGACAAAAATAATCAGTGGTGCTAACGCCGGCCTCTGTGTAATTCCACTGCAAACAGACAGCCAGTATAGGGTCCCTTTATTCCCACTCTCTGTTTTCTGCCAATTAGCCAATGCTCCACGTGTGGTTTTAACTTCCTTGCAGAGAGACAGAGGGGTGTAAAGACAGGGTAGAAGCAAAAAGTAGTAAGGTGAAAAGTAAAAGTAGCAGGCAGGCAAATCCAGGGCAAAAATCAAAAAGGGCCACTTTTCAACATGATTGTATAAGGGCTAAGAGTGTTGTAAAAACAAACCTGAAGGTTTCGTGTGTCAATGCGAGGAGCATTCGTAACAAGGTGGATGAGTTGAATGAGCAGATAGTTATTAATGAATATGATATAGTTGCGATCACAGAGACATGGATTCAGGGTGAGCTAGGATGGGGTCTCAACATCCAGGGATATTTAATATTCAGGAGGGATAGACAGTAAAGAAAACGAGGTACGGTAGCATTGCTGGTTAGAGAGGAGAAAAACGCAATAGAAAGGAAGGACATTAGCCTGGAGGATGTGGAATCGATATGGGTAGAGCTGCATAACACTAAGCAGCAGAAAACGCTGGTGGGAGTTGTGTACAGGCCACCTAACAGTAGTAGTGAGTTTGGGGATGGCATTAAACAGGAAATTAGAAATACGTGCAATAAAGGAACAGTAGTTATAATGAGTGATTTCAATCTACATATAGATTGGGTTAACCAAATTGGTAAGGGTGATGAGGAAGAGGATTTCTCGGAATGTATGCGGGATGGATTTCTAAATCAACATGTCGAGGAACCAACTAGAGAGCAGGCCATTCTAGACTGGGTATTGAGCAATGAGGAAGGTTTAGTTAGCGATCTTTTCGTGCGAAGCCCCTTGGATAAGAGTGGCCATAATATGGTGGAATACTTCATTAAGATGGAGAGTGACATAGTTAATCCAGAAACAAAGGTTCTGACCTTAAAGCAGGGTAACTGTGAAAGTATGAAACGTGAATTAGCTAAGATAGACTGGTAAATGATACTTAAAGTGTTGACAATGGATATGCAATGGCAAGCATTTGAAGATCGCATGGATGAGCGACAACAATTGTGCATCCCAGTTTGGCAAAAGAATAAACCTGGGAATTTAGTGCACCCGTGGCTGACAAGGGAAATTAAGGATAGTATCAAGTCCAAAGAAGAAACATACAAATTAGCCAGGAAAAACGGCCCACCTGAGGACTGGGAGAAATTCAGAGTCCAGCAGAGAAGGACAAACTGCTTAGGTAGGAAAGGGAATAAAGATTATGAGAGAAAGCTGGCAGGGGACATAAAAATTGACTGTGAAAGCTTTTATAGATATGTGAAAAGAAAAAAAGTTTGTTTAAGACAAATAAAGGTCCTTTACAGTCAGAAACGGGTGAATTGATCACGGGGAGCAAGGACATGGCAGACCAATTGAATAACTACTTTAGTTCTGTCTTCACCAAGGAGGAAATAAATAATCTTCCAGAAATATAGGGGACCTAGGGTCAAGTGAGATGGAGGAATTGAGGGAAATACAAGTTAGTAGGGAAGTAGTGTTAGGTAAAGTGAAGGCATTAAAGGTAGATAAATCCCCAGGGCCAGATGGGCTGCATCCCAGAGTGCTTAAGGAAGTAGCCCAAGAAATACTGGATGAATTAGTGATATATTTTCAAAACTCCTTAGATTCTGGATTAGTTTCTGAGGATTGGAGGGTGTCTAATGTAACCCCACTTTTTAGAAAAATGAGGGAAAGAGAAACCGGGGAATTATACACCGGTTAGCCTGACATCGGTGGTGGGGAAAATGCTAGAGCCAGTTATCAAAGATGTGATAACAGCACATTTAGAAAGAGGCGAAATAATCGGACAAAGTCAGCATGGATTTGTGAAAGGAAAGACATGTCTGACGAATCTTATAGAATTGTTTGAGGATGTAACTAGTAGAGTGGATAGGGGAGAACCAGTAGATGTGGTATATTTGTACATTTTGACAAGGTCCCACACAGGAGATTAGTGTGCATACTTAAAACACACGGTATTTGGGATATGGTATTTATGTGGATAGAGAATTGGTTGGCAGACAAGAAGCAAAGAGTTGGAATAAACGGGACCTTTTCAAACTGGCAGGCAGTGACTAGTTGGGTATCACAAGGCTCAGTGCTGGGACCCTAGTTGTTTACAATATATATTGATGATTTAGACGAGGGAATTAAATGCAACATCTCCAAGTCTGCGGATGACACGAAGCTAGGCTGCAGTGTTAGCTGTGAGGAGAATGCTAAGAAGATGCAGGTTTACTTGGACAGGTTAGGTGAGTGGGCAAATTCATGGCAGATGCAATTTAATGTGGATAAATGTGAGGTTATCCACTTTGGTGGCAAGAACAGGAAAATAGATATTATCGAATGGTGACCGAATAGGAAAAAGGGAGGTACAGCGAGACCTGGCTGTCATTGTACACCAGTCATTGAAAGTGGGCATGCAGGTACAGCAGGTGGTGAAAAAGGCGAATGGTATGTTGGCATTCATAGCAAGAGGATTCGAGTACAGGAGCAGGGATGTTCTACTGTAGTTGTACAAGGCCTTGGTGAGACCACACCTGAAGTATTGTGTGCAGTTTTGCTCCCCAATCTAAGGAAAGACATTATTGCCATAGAGAGAGAGAACAAAGAAGGTTCCCCAGATTGATTTCTGGGAAGGCAGGACTTTCGAATGAAGAAAGGATGGATCGAATTTGGTTTACACTCGTGAAATTTAGAAGATTAATGGGGGGATCTTATTGAAACGTATAACATTCTAAAGGTATTGGACAGGCTAGATTGAGGAAGATTGTTCCCGATATTGGGGAAGTCCAGAACGAGAGGTCACTGTTTAAGGATAAAAGGGGAAGCCTTTTAGGACCGAGATGAGGAGAAACATCTTCACACACAGAGTGATGAATCTGTCGAATTCTCTGCCACAGGAAACAGTTGAGGCCAGTTAATTGGCTATATTTAAGAGGGAGTTAGATATGACCCTTGTGGCTGAAGGGATCAGAGGACATGGAAAGAAAGCAGGTACAGGGTTTTGAGTCGGATGATCAGACATGATCATACTGAATGGCGGTGCAGGCTCGAAGGGCCGAATGGAATATTCCTGCACCTATTTTCTATGTTTCTATGTTTCTATTTTTCTTTGTTGTAATTCTATGGGCTCTTGTCTTGTTAAACGACTGTGTGTCGAAAGGATTTTGAAAATCCAATTAACCACATCTACACCACCTCCTTTGTCTACCGTATTTGTAACTTCCTCAGAAAATTGCAATACATTAGGCAGGCAGGATTTTCCCTTTAGGAAACGATGCTGCCTTAGATGTATCTTGTCATGTGCCTCCAGGTACTCTGTAAGCTCATCCAAAACAATCGACTTCAGCAACTCCAAACCACTAATGTCAGGTTAACAGATCTAAAGTTTCCTTTCTTCTGCCACCCACCCTTCTTAAATAGGGGAGTAGGATTTGCAATTTTCCAGTCATCGGGTACCATGTCAGAATCTTCAAAGATCACTATTAACGCTTCCGCAATCTCTCCTGATCTTTATCAGTGAAGTGGTCGCCGGGAAGGAAATGTTACACTGAAATCTTATGATAATGCAAATGTAAGACGAGTTGAAATCTGAGAGGACACTGCTAAGGTGCTCGAGAATCTGACAAGATGAATTAGTATATAATTGCGTACGAGATAGAAAATAATTTAAGAAAAAAGAAAGTCGTCCCTTTTCAATGAAGAAATGGCTTTTGATTAGAACAGTCATACATATAAAATACAGCAGAATTCAGCATTTCGGGCGGCAACCCAGAGGAAATTTCGGCCTCTGATCAGATCTGGCCGTGCGAAACACGCCAAAATAAGATGGAGAAGCACGGTAAGGCTTGTAACGCAGAAGGTGATAGGTAAGGCGGGGGGGGGGGGGCGTAGGCGAGGTGATAGTTGCAAAAGATAAATTAAAGGTAATATTATCAGAAGTGAGAAGGGAGCCGAGGAGAAAGGAGGTGGAAGTGGTAGTAAGGTCAGTAGCGGAGAAGAAGCGACACAGAGGGCAAAGTGGCGAGCAGAAGACAAGGGAAGCGGAGGGAGAAGTTTACTACAAACATAGAAACATAGCAAACCTACAGCACAGTACAGGCCTTTCGGCCCACAAAGTTGTGCCAAGGATGTGTCTACCTTGGAAATTGCTAGGCATACACTTAGCCCTCTACTTTTCTAAGCCACATATACCTATCCAAAAATCTATTAAAAGGCCCTATCTCCACCAACGTTGCCAGCAGCCCATTCCACGCACTGACCACTCTCTGCGAAAAAAAAACAACTTATCCCTGACATCTTCTCTGTACCCTCTCCCCAGCACCTTAAGCCTGTGTCCTCTTGTGGCAAGCATTTCAGCCCTGGGAAAAAAGCCTCTAACAATCCGCACAACCAATGCCTCTCATCATCTTATACATCTCTATCATGTCACCTCTCATACTCCGTCGCTTCAAGGAGAAAAAAAATGAGTTCACTCTATCTGTTTTCATAAGGTATACTCCCCAATCTAGCCAACATCCTTGTAAATCTCCTCTGCATCCGTTCTATGCTTCGACACCCTTCCTGTAGCGTGGCGATCGGAAATGAGCACAGTAATCCAAGTGGAGTATCAACATGGTCCTATATAGCTGCAACATTACCTATCGGCTCCTAAATTCAATTCCACGTTTAATGGAGGTCAATACACCGTATACCTTCATAACCACAGAGTCAACCTGCGCAGATGCTTTGAGCTTCCGATGGACTCAGTCCCAAGATACCTTATCCTCCTCACTACCAAGAGTCTTACCACTAATGCTACATTCTCTCATCATATTTGACCTACCAAAATGAGCCATTTCATACTTATCAGGGCTGAACTCTATATGTCACTTCTCAGCCCAGTTTTGCATCCTAACAATGTCCCACTGTAGTCTTCGACAGCTCTCCACACTATCCACAACACCTCCAACCTTTGTGTCATCATTAAACTTACGTACCCATCCCTTCACTTCCTTATCCAGTTAATTTATCAAAATCACGAAAAGTAAGGGTGCCAGAACAGATCCCTGTAGCACAGCACTGTTCAGCGACATCCACGCAGAATAGGACTCATCTACAAACACTCCTTGCTATCTGTGGCAGGCTAGTTCTGGAACCACAAAGCAATGTCCCCTTGGATCCCATGACTCCTTACTTTTTCAATAAGCCTTGAATTGTATACCTTATCAGGTGCCTTGCTGAAATCTATATACATTACATCTACTACTCTTCTTTCTTTAATGTGTTTAATCACATCCTCAGCAAACTAGGTCAGGTTCATAAGGCACGACAAGCCCTTGACAAAGCCATGCTGACTGTTTCTAGTCATATTGTACCTCTCCAAGTGTTCATAAATCCTGTCTCTAAGGATCTTCTCCGTCAACTTACCGACCACTGAAAAAGACTCATCGGTTTTTAATTTCATGGGCTATCTCCAAACACTTTTTTGACTAAAGGAACAACATCCGCAACCCTCCAATCCTCCTGAACCTCACACGTCCGCATTGATTATTCAAATATCATCGCTAGAGGCGCAGCAATCTTCCCCCCTTGCTGACCACAGTACACTGGAGTACATCTCATCCGGTCCCAGCGACTTATCCAACTTTGTGCTTTCCAAAAGCTTCAAACATCCTCTTTCTTAATATCTACATGCTGAATCTCTTCAGTCGGCTGCAAGTCAGCACTGCAATTACCAAGATCCTTTTCCATAGCGAATAATAAAGTAAAGTATCCATTAAGTACCTTTGCTATGTCCATGGTTACATACACACTTTCCCACTGTCACACTTGAGAGGTCCTATTCTTTCACATCTTATCCTCTTGCTCTTCACATAGTTGCAGAATTCCTTGGATTTTCCTTTATCCTGCTCTCCTAATTTCCCTTTAAAGCTCCTTCCTGTTAGCATTATTATCGTTTAGATCTCTAACATTACCTAACTGTATGAACCTATTCTAAGCTTTTCTTTTCTTCTTGACTAGATTTGTAATATACTTTGTACACCACGGTTTCTGTACGCTACCATAACTTCTTTGCCTCATTGGAATGTACCTATGCTGAATTCCACGCAAATATTCCCTGAACAATTGCAACATTTCTCCCCTGCTTTTCCCTCAGAACGTCTGTTCCCAATTTAATCTTCCGATTTCCTGCCTGATAGACTCATAATTCCACTTACTCCAATTAAACGCTTTTCTAACGTGACTGTTCTTATCTCTCTCCAATGCTCTTGTATAGGAGCTAGAATTATGATCACTATCTCCAAAATGCTCTACAACTGAGTGATCTGACACCTGACAAGGTACATTTCCAAATATCAAATCAAGAACATTCTCTCCTCTTGTAGGCTTATCTGCAAATTGTGTCAAGAAACCTTCCTCAGCACACCTAACAAACAGCACCCCATCTGAACTCTTTGCTCTAGGGAGATGCCAATCGATATTTAGAAAATTAAAATCTCCGATCTCGAGAACTCTGTTAGCATTACACCTTTCCAGGACGTCTAACCCTGTCTGCTCCTCGATATCCCTGTTACTGTCGGGCGGCCTATAAGCAACACGCAGTAAAAATATTGACCCCTTCCTGTGCCTAACCTCCACCCACAGAGACTCTGTAGACAATCCCTACATGGCATCCAACTTTTCTGCAGCCGGGACACTATCTCTGATCAACAGTGCCACGTCCCCACCTCTTTTGTCTCTATCCCTGTCCTTTCTAAAACATCTAAAACCCAGCACTTGAAGTACCCACTCCTGTCCCTGAGCCATCCAAGTTTCTGTAATGGTCACCACATCATAGCTCTAAGTACTGATCCACGCTCTAAGCTCATCCTCTTTGTTCACCATACTCCTTGCGTTAAATTACACACATCTCAAACCATTCATCTGAGCGCGTGCCTTCTCCATCACCAGTCTTTGTTTCTTCATCACACTGTCTCCAAGCTGTCTCTATTTGTGAGCCAAACGACTCTCCCACAGTCTCCTCAGTTCGCTTCCCACCCCCCAACAATTCCAGCGTAACCTCTCCCCTGTAGCCTTAGCAAACCTCCCCACCAGTATATTGTTCCGCCTGGGATTCAAGTGCAACCCATCCTTTTTGTACAAGTCACACCTGCCCAAAATAGCTCCCAATGATCCAGAAATCTGAATCCCTGTTCCCTGCTCCAATCCTTCAGCAATGCATGTATCCTCCACTTCATTCTATTCCTATACTCATTGTCGCCTGGCATTGGCAGTAATCCCGAGATTACTACCTTTGCAGTCCTACTTCTTAACTTTGTTCCTAACACCCTGTAGTCTTTTTTCAGGACCTCTTACTTTTTCATACCTATGTAATTGGTACCAATATAAACCACAACATCTGGCTGTCATCCTTCCCACTGCAGGACATCTTGGACGATAGCTGAAACATTCTGACCCTTGCTCCTAGGAGGCAAACTACCATCCATGTTTCTTTCCTGCGTCCTCAGAATCGCCTGCCTGATCCCCAAACTATAGAACCCCCTATCACTACTGCCCTTATCACCTTTCGCTACTCTTCTGAGCCACAGGGCCGGTCGCTGTGCCAAGGGCACGGCCACTGTTACTTCTCCTAGGTCGGCTGTCCTCCCGCCAACAGTATTCAAACAGGAGTACTTATTGTCAAGGGGTACCGCCACTGGGTACTCTCCAGTACCTGACTCTTCCCCTTCCCTCTCCTGATTGTTCCACAGTTGTCTGTCTCCCGTGGCCCTGGTGTGGTCTCTTGCCTATAACTCCTTTCTATCACCTCATCACTGTCCCGGACCAGACGAAAGACATCGAGCTGCATCTCCAGTTCCCTAATGCGGTACATTAGGAGCTACAGCTCGACACACCTGCTACAGAAATGGCTGTCCGGGACGCTGTGAGACTCCAGTACCTCCCACATCTGTAACCGAGCACAGAAAACCAGCCTCACACGTATACTTCCTTTCTACAATTAACACAGAAAACCCTCGTCCAGTTACCTGCTATGCCCGTTGAGCCAAAACCCTATCACTGGATGGTGGAGAAATCGATGTTCATTCTGCCAGAGTGGCTAACTGCAACAAATATGAGGATTTATCCACCAACCTGGGAGTGGCCTCATTACGTCATTATAGGAGGCCATAGACTGACATGTCATAACGTGACTGGGGATTGGATTTAAATGCTTAGGCAATCGGCAATCATGTCTTTGGCACATGGCAGCTTCCTCCCATCTGCCATCCGATTTCTAAATGGGCATTGAATCATTGGACACTACTTCATTTTTTTAATATACAGTATACTAATCGTGTTCATTTGATTTACTTGTTTATTTGTTACTATTATTGTACTTAATAGTTAAAATCCGTCCCAGGCCTTATAGGTCTATCAGGTCGGTGCTTATGCAGGTTTCCATAGCGTGAAGCGACTGAGAGTACGAGACTCGTTCCCGCTACCCCCCGGATAGGAAGCTAGTCTATGGCAAGGTTATCCCCCAGCATTTTGCCAGGACCTATTTTCAGCTGGGTTGACCTGGCCATGCCCCAAGTGGTTAAGGCGTTGTTCTAGTGATCTGAAGATCGCTAATTCGCGCTTCAGCTAAGGCAGCGTGTTGTGTCATTGAGCAAGGCACTTAACCATACATTGCTGTGCGACGACACCGGTGTCAATCTGTATCTGCGCTTCCCCTTCCCTTGAGCAACATCGGTGTGGAGAAGTGAGATTTGCAGCATGGACAGCTCCCTGTCTGCCATGCAACCCTGCCCTGGCCTGCGCCCTGGAAACATTCCATGGTCTCACGACACTAACGGATGCCTATTACGTATTTATTATTTTTCTTATCTTCTAGTTTATGCATTGCATTGAACTAATACTGTTCAGTTAGTGAACTTCACGTCACAGCCCGCTGAAATAAACCTGATTCTGAAATGAAGGTCCTGGAGAGTGATGTCTCCAAATCTACATAGCGTCTCACCAAATTTAAAATACCGTATCGTCAAAACAAGATATTACAAAGTACCCCTGTAGATTCGCTGGTGAACTATTGCTTCACCTGGATGAGTTCCTTAGATCTCTAAACAGTGGTGAGGGATGAGATGAGTTCGAGGTTGTAGTATTTCTTCAGCTTGCAGCGATAAGTGAATGGAAAGAGATTAGTGGGAATTACACAAGGACTTACCCTTGTGCCGCTTCATGCACCCATTCTGAGCTGGTCAATATTCCTCCTCCTAATCTGTCTTCTGCAAAAATGACATTTCCTTTTCTTAAAATTTTCGTCTCTACCTCATCTGTTCCCGGAAGGAGGATTTCCTATTCCCCAGTTACCCCTTTCTCCTCCTCAGCTACTAGTTAACTACTCCCGGTGCCTCTCCTTCATACCATTCTCCCATGTTCACTCTCCTCTATTATCAGATCTCCTTTTCACCAGCCCTTTACTTATTCCACCTGTCGACTCCGAGCGGATTAATTCATTACCCTCCCTAACTAACCTGATTCAGCCAGAACCATCCAACTAGTAATCCAACTGCTATTCCAACTTTCTGACTGTGGCGTATTCCCCTCCAATTCCAGTCCCGATGAAGGAAATCCACTGGAAACATCGACTGTTAATGCATTGCTGTCAGTGAGTTCTACTAGCCGTTGCTTGTTTTGTTCTGGATTTTTAGCATCTGAAGCTCCTCTTACGTTGTTGATTATAAGTGCAGATAAGAAATCGCACTTCTGTGGTCGAGGCCAGAGCTGACTATTATGATGTGCATTAGCACTCTTCTCCAAAGGAAGAAATGTAGCAATAATTCACCGGAATTGTCCTGTGATGACAGGTTTACAATATCAGAAAGAATTGAATGGATTACCTCAATATGCTCCGGTGTTGAAGAGAAAGTCAGATATTCCGACAAAAGTTGGCACAATCGGATTGTATGCAGAGAAATGATTCACATGTTGAGGCCAGAAGAACCACTCAAAACTGAGATGCGGAGAAAGTTCCTCATTAATAGAATAATTAAACTTTGGGATTCTTTAGCACTTAGAGAGATATATAAATTTCCAGATATTACGGAAAATAATGAGTAACGGGATAAAACAGGAAAATGTGAAACCGTGGAATGTTAGACATGATTTCAATGCACATGAAAATCAGTTCTGAGGACATGGGATGTAAAGACGACATTCAGGTTGATCTCTGGGTCGTAAAATGTTCACAGTAGAGATCCATAACGTTATCCACGCCAGTTCGGAAGCCTGATGGTTGTATGTTAATAATCGGTCATAAATCTAGTGGGATGATTGTTTTTTTTCCTCTGTTTATTTGTGCCAGTACTCTATGTACCTGAAATAAGTGGTGCATGGCGTTTTACCTGTGATGGACACGACGGTTCCACCGCCTTCTGTAGATTTTCCGTTCCTTGCCATCGATGTCCCCAGCTATAGTTCTATTGTGCAGTTGTTATTCAAATTAGAATTGATTTTAGTTAATCATGGTGGTATCAGCTGAGTAATGGCTAAATTGCATACCGATAATCAATTATTAGCAGCACGAAACATTCATATTTTCTGGAGTTCGTTCGAATTTGAATGAAAATGGTTTTTTTTTCGATTTGCTAGGAATGCAGCCTTTCACTCATTCTATTAGATGTAATTGTTTTGTTCTGTGAAATTGCCCCAGCTGTCGGACAGATGTACCTAGATATATACGTGTGTCTCTCGTGTACCATGTCATCATCAGAGACAAAATACATTAATACAGTGACTGCACTTTAAATCCGCTCTGGGACATCTTCAGATCATATTAAAGACATTATAAATCCACGATTTTCTACTGGCTGTTGCAGTCACTTTGAAAAGACGATGTTTCCGTTTCTGCTTTTAGTGTTCCTCGCCGCTACGCCAGAGGCGCACGGAGTCCTCTGCAAACGTCGAGGAAAGGAGAGTTTGCCTGATTTAGCCAAGGATGGTGATATCATACTTGGTGGGATATTTACCATACATTTGGATTCGATTCACCACTTCCATACATTTACTCTTTCTCCAAAGAACACTGAGTGCAAAAGGTGAGTTTACATCTCTTAGGCTAACAAAAATAATTACTGCACATTGAATAGATCTTCAAATTGTATAGAAAATTATCATCTGATGATTTTCTGTACAATTGTAATTGTCCTTTATTGCTACTTAGCAGTGTCCTTGAATAATATTTATTTTCCATTGTACATCAACGTGAACTATTTGAATTACCGTTAGTTTTCGTGTGCCTTCACAAACATATGTTTGTTATACACCACTTCCATTGTCATTAGGCGATGGAAACAAAATCATGACACAAAGAATCTAGATTTGAACGGAATTGTACTGCGTCATGTAAACCATGGTCCTGAAAAACGTTGTCTCATTTTTACTATGTACTGTACCAGCAGTTATGGTCGAAATGACAATAAAAGTTGACTTGACTTGACTTGAATATATACGTTTCTTGTTTTCATTATGTTGCTGCAGTGGACAATATAACTGGATGTGTATTTCTGTTCAGTGATCCTAGTAAAACTAGGCTGGGCAATTCATTTTCTCGAAGAAAAGTGCCTGATGTACCGCTATGCCTGCATTAGAAATTGTTCAATCACATAAAGGTGCATGAAGTCACATCCATGGTAGGTGGTGTACCAGTTAATAGTTGTTCAAACTATTGTGTATTGGGTTTTCTGTGAAGAATACTGGGTATTTCTTGAGAGAGATAAAATCAGTGGAGACAAAACTGGCGGCAGATGATGGAGTCAACACGTAATTTAAGCAAGCTGCTAATCAGCCGATCAGGCAGATACTGTGGCAGGAAATGTACAGGTGAGGTTTCTGGTGGATAATTACACAAAGAACACACTCCGTCTGACCGCTGATTACCTCTATTGTGTATCTGGAATCAGAATTGGAATCAGGTTTAATGAGATTTGTTAACGCGGCAGCAACAGTTCAATGCAATACATAATATGGAAGAGAAAATAGGATACTAATATTAAAGATTTAAATTTTGTTCAGTATACTCTATACAGTTTGCGTATATTGAATAGATGAAAATTGTGCTGAAAGCAGAAATAATATATACATTTGTAAATGTGAGGTAGTGCACAGCGGTTCAATGTCCATTTAGGAATCGGATGGCAGAGTAGAAGAAGTTGTATCTGAATAGCTGAGTGTGTGACTGCATACTTCTGTGCCTGCTTCCTGATAATAACAGTGAAAAATTGCATGCCCTAGGTGCTAGAAGTCCTTAATAATGGACGCTGCCTTTCTGAAACACTGCTCCTTGAAGACGTCCTGGGTAGTTTGTAAGATAGTACCCAAGCTGGAGTTGACTAAATTTACAACCCTCTGCAGCTTCTTACAGCTTGGTGAAGCAGCTCCCTCCCCTCCCCATACCAGACAGAACGTTCTGCAGCATGATATATGTATAGTGGTTTTTGAGTTTTTTTGTTGAAATGACTAATGTCTTCAAACTCTTAAAACCGCTGTCTTGCCTTCTTTATAACTGCATCAATCTGATGGAAGCAGGTTCTATCCTCAGAGACCTTGATATCCACGAACAAGAAACTACTTACTCTCTCAAATTCTGATCCTTCTATTAGGATTGGTATGTGTTCCTTCGTCTTACCCTTCCGGAAGTCCACAATCAGCTCTTTCGTCTTACTGACGTTTAGTTTCAGATTGGACCTGCAACACTACCAGTTGGCATATCTCGCGCTTGTGTGCTCTGTCGTCACCACCAGAAGTTCTAGCAACATAGGTTTTATCATCAGCAAATTTATAGATGGCATTTGAGCTATACCCAGCCACACAGTTATAGATATATAGAGATTAGAGCAGTGGACCATGTACACACCCCTGAGGTGCACTCTTGTTGATCGTCAGCGAGGAGGAGAAGTTATCATTAATCCGCACAGATTCTGATCTCAAAACACAAAAATACAACTGCAGATGCTGTGGATCAAATAATATGTACACAACGCTGAAAGAACTCAGCAGGTCAGGCAGCATCCGTGAGAAAAGTGTAGCCAACGTTTCGGGCCCAGATCCTTCATCAGGAATGGGGGGGGCGGGGAATCCCAGGTCCCTCTCTGCCTCTCTCCCCCTTCAACTTTCTGCTCCTCTATCTCTACAGTTCTTTCATGCTTATCCCCTCCGCCCTTTATCCTTCCTCTGATTGGTTCTACATCTGGTGCCTCTAGCCCTTTCCCCCTCCACAATCTGTATTACTGGGCTTCGGCCCTATCTCCCCCCCACCATTCCTGATGAAGGGTCTCGGCCCGAAACGTTGGCTACTCTTTTGTCACGGATGCTGCCTGACCTGCTGAGTTCTTCCAGCGTTGTGTACGTATTCTCAGATTCTGCTCTGCCTGTTAGAAAGTTGCATTAGTCTAATTGCAGAGGGATGTTCAGAGTTCCAGCTTCTACATCTTCTCAATCAGGATTGGGAGAATGATAGTATTAAATGCTGAGCTATCATCGATGAATAGCTCCCTGACATAGGTGTTTTCCCTCAAGGTTGCACTCTCCGTCATCAACGCTTCAGCGAGAGTTCCTTTTATCAGATGCATTGAAATCTAAAGGAGTACACCCTTGGTCAAGTCTGACAAGACGGATTTTTTATTGTGCGATACAGCAATTGCATTATCTGCAAATTTCAAATTAGAAGGAGTACCGCAAGAAGTGGTAGCTGCCTTCGCTATTGGTACCACAATTCATACGGATAGATAACAACCATTCTGGCGTACAAATGTAATACAAAGCTGGAGAAAAGGTCTCTTCTCTGCAGAAGTGTTGCCTTTGATTAATCAAAGCATCTGCTCCCCATTTGGAACTGGTGATTTTTTCGGCCTATTTTAGATCTTCTCCAGGTTAGGAACGTCCGTTTAATGTGCAGACCGCACACAGAAAGTTCGCTAGTACGATGGGTTTACCCGCATCGGTGTGATGGACAGCACCGCCTCTGCTGTGATAACTCTTATTCAAGTTTCGTGGCCGCATTATTGACTTGACGTTGCGGACAATTATCAGGAAGGATTTCTCTCGCATCCTGGTGACAACGCATTTTTTTTTAGGTTTTTTTTTCATTGCCAGGCGCTACAACTTCGACGTTTAGATACGACTACAATTGCAAACATTTTAAATGTTATTGTAAAGCAAATAGCAATTTAACACACTCTCCTGTGTTGGAAAATCCTTTTACCCTGAAAGATCATGTGCTACATTTGCCATGATGCCAAGTATGTACCAAAGCCAAGAAAACATCTGAAAGACATTTAAACGTTTTCTGGAAGTATCCAATTTTCTCATCCCGTTGGCGTGATACGTTTTGCGTTCATTATTAATTCGTTAAACACAACAACACATGCCTGTATAATTTCATGGGAAAAGTGTACTGATGATATAGTAACATGGACGACTATTATAAAATTCAGCATATATTTTCACAGTTATCAAGAATGTTTAGTGAAGTTAGTTAATCATGTGTAAAGCCATAATGGCTTGGATTCTATGGTTAATATTCCATCCTTTTGTAACAACAGAACATTAAATCTTCTTATAACAATGGGATGGAAGTAGTTCTCCTTCATAGATATACGTGTTCAGCTGTTTATTCTTTCATGCACAATGAGATGGGCCAGAAGTGTGAGGGGTGGGGGCGTTTCATTACGCCAGCTGCTCTGCTGAGGTAGTAGGAATGGCATGCATGGAAGGAAAGTTGTTTCCACAACGTGCTGAGCAGTGCCCAAAACACTATGCAAATTACTACGATCTTGGACTGTTATCATTCTAAGCCGAGAAGCCTTGGAATAGGATTGTTTGATTCTGTGTCCATTAAAAAATGTATTTGTCAGAGAGGAAATGACTAATAATGTTACTTTCTTAATATACGCTAGTGTTCTACCTTCCATTCTTCAGTATCTACTCTCAAAATACCTGCCTAAATGCCGTACGAGCTTGTCATTGCCTGTGTGCAACGTAACTTCACATTTAAAAATAACTTTCAGCTACGATGTACATTAATATTCATTGAAATACGTGTTTATCTGTTCTTTGTATTCAAATATTTAACCTAATCTCAAATGAATATTAAACGACTTTCAGGATGTGTTAAGATTTTAAACTGAGACACGCGCTTATCTGATTCTTTAAGTTGTGTCAGAAAAAACTGTACTTGGAAAAATCAGTGGTATTACATTTTTTTCGGGTAGTCCGATTTCAGGGCCGATACGAAGACTTTGATAATAGTGCAGGTGAGGTTGACCAGGATATTGTCTGGATTAGAGTGCGTGTGCTATAAGGGAACATTGGACAAATTTAGTTAGTGTTTGGTGGAAGAGTGTATGCTGAGAGGATACCTGAGCAGAGATTATAAAATTATGACGCAATCATAGAACAGCAAAACTGCATAATTTCCAACTATCTAAATGTATAACATCAGAGGACACAAGTGTGAAGGGCGAAAATGAAAGGAGATGACCGGTAAGATGTTTTTTTTTGACAAAGATGTTGCTGGTTCGCTGGCATGCGCTGCCAGTGGTAGTGGAGGCAAATTAAGTAGACATATAATGGACACAAGAATGTGAAGGGAATGGAGATGAGTGTGGAGATCGGAAAATGCGTAAGCAGAAATAATTAGATTAATTAGACAATTAATTCCAAGTATAAATATTTCGGCACTATATCATTAGCCGATGATTTGCCCCTGTACTGAACAGTTCAATGTTTTTTCTGTATTTATATTTAAGTAAAATTACACAAATCAAATTTCAGAAGCATTGACTGAAATAACGGAAGACGGCGAAGTATATTTATATTATGTACTTCTAGCTGTCTACCCACCCACACTTCAATTTACTCACAATTCAAATAGGATCCATATGAATTTCAATCACTACCACCGCTGAAGGAAGCACACTTTGTCAATAAATTAACTTCAATTATTGTAGAACGACTACAAATCAGCATATTACCTCAGCACACCGCGTCCTCAATAAGCAGACTCAGGAGATTCAGCAGAAGCAGAAAATCCTGAGCAACAGATAAAAAACAATGGGGAAACTCCGAAGATAAGACAGCATCTCTGGACGACAATAAAGATTCGATACGTCGGACGGAGACCCTCCATCGGGATTAGAGAGGCTGCAGGCCTCGGCTCTACGCCCATATTAAATACTACACCCTTCTATTGCAGTCCTGAATAAGAATCTCGGCCGGAAACGTGACTGACCACTTCACTTATCCCGGTCTATAGAGTTGGTCTGTTTTATTATTTGTGTGGTCTTTGTCCCATTTGTCTCGGTACTTCTGAGATCGCCTTTGTATTTTTAGGAATGTGATTCCACTTGATCCCTACCGACAGGTAGATTTGACTGTGTTGCTTACTCTGAAATAAACTGTATATGTTATCTCGAGATGGTGAAACATGCTGGGTCAGTGCTATAGACACCATTTATCGACTATAAGAGTGTATGAACATTATAATTCTTTGACTTGATATCTAATTGTATTAGGAATTTGAACACTTTTATAATTTGATCTTATATTTATACTGTAGTTTTGGCTTTGCAAGCTTCCGACTGGCGCAGACGATGATTTTTGCCATTGAAGAAATAAACCAGAATGCGAATCTCCTCCCAGGGATCACACTCGGGTATAAGATCTACGATGACTGCTCATCCCCTGCGATCGCATCGAAAAGAGCACTGGCTTTGATCAACGGGGAGGAAGAATCAATTGAATATCATCATTGTAGAGGTTCTTCCAACGTCGCTGCCATTATTGGCTGCGATATGTCCACAAATTCCATCGTAACGGCAAGGACAATGGGATCCTTCGGAATTCCGCTGGTAATATATCCAAAATTCCACTGCAATTTTATTAAGGGTGTACCATTTCCTGATTATTAGGTGTGGATTGAGTTGAAATAGGGATACATTTTAATTTGGGAAACGAACACAATAAAAATATTCTATATATTGAGATTTTATAGTAATTGAAACTCATTAGATATACCGTAACGATGCCATAACCCTGGAAGTGGTGAGGATAAACTCAAGTTACCTATTAAATGCTCCCAATAACTTGAGACCCAAATAGCTTCAAACAATAAAGTTCAGCTCTTTGCCTTCACTAATTACTTATCGTGTAGGCCCAGCGAGGTCGTTTCTACCAGAGGAGACGTGGGGACAGTCACTTGCTGACGCGTTAATACCTGTCACTTCGGATAGAAGTGGCTCGTTAGCCGTGGTTGGTAGCCCATCTAGGAGAAAGAAAACTGTAATCTCAAACATCCGCTGCCTACCAGATATACTCAATCATTCGACATGCTTCAGGTGTCATCCCCGAGGTACAATCCAGAGTGAGGTCCGAAAGCAGTCTAACGTTCAATTCAAAGCTGACCAGAAACTCCTGGAAATCGTGCAATTGTAGAACACCATGTGCCTTTGCGGGTCCATTAGTTCATCAGATGTGTGAGGAGATGGGGCTTGCTGCATGGGAGGCTGCTAACTCTCGAAATCATACTAGTCTGTCTTCCGTTTCCTGTATATAGCTGGCACAGTATCACTTGCCGACCCTGACTAACTAAGATCCTCTTAAAAACCATCAGATCCAGTTATGCACCATTCTGTGTAATAAACTGAAAAAAAATTAATACAGTATTTGATAAATCTCTCTGTAATAACACAGAGCCAGCAGAATATAAAGGATACAACTCAGGATCGGAACCTTCTGACCATTGCCGTTTTTCCGAACCAATTCAACTATTAATGAAATACCTATGTTAAGCAGCCCCTTTTGTGTATATGTTCCCCACATTACTCTCTTCTATACATGTTCATATGCTTAAGCTAGCGTGGACGAGTCCGTCGTATTTACTTACCCCATAAATCCTGCCAGCTCATTACACGCACCCCGAATCCCTGGCTAAAAAAATGCTCGGCAAATCTATTTTTAACATAGACCATCTATCCTTAAGTTCATGAGCTCCGGTGTTAGACATTATAAACATGGAAGAAATATACCACTATCTACTCTGTAAATGTATTTTATAAAGGTCAGTTAGACCTCTCCTCAAACTAAGCCTCTCCAGGAAAAACGACCCAAATTTGTCCAAAGTCATTATGGCGTTTACTCCATAATCTAAGAGGATTTCTGGTAAATCTCTTATGCACCTCCTCTGAAGCCTGCACATCATTGCTACAATGGAGCGAACAGAACTGAATGCAAAAATCGTGATTGTGTAACCAGTGCTTTATTAGCAGAAAACATAAATGTCAGTAATTGTCCTTATTTATTCTGCACGCCCTTCATGTTGTATGTTCAATGTTATGGCTATGTGCGAACAAATTAAAACAAAATCACAATGGACCGCAATAGGATTATCTGACACTTACATTTCAAAACCAGACGCTGCTATTCATCTATTTCCTTAACTTCTTTCTCCACAGGTTAGTTACTACTCCACCTGCTCCTGCCTCAGCGATAAAAGAGAATATCCGACATTTTTTAGAACTATCCCTGGCGACCAATACCAGTCCAAACTCCTCTCTGAACTGGTGAGAATCTTTGGCTGGACTTGGATCGGTACTATTAGAAGTAACACCGATTATGGTAATTTTGGAATGCAGGAATTCCTGGAGCATGTGGAAAAGATTGGGATTTGTATTGCTTACTCTGAATCATTTTACAGAACCGACTCGCAAGAGAAAATCAATAAAGTTGTTCAAGTAATTAAACAGGCGTCTACTAAGGTGGTAGTAGCCTTTGTTCACGCTGGTGATATGCGTCTTTTATTGAATGAGATTTGGCGACAAAATGTAACGGGCATACAATGGATTGGAAGTGAGTCTTGGGTGACAAGAAATCTTCTCCCTCCTGAACAAAGAGCGATTTATCTCACTGGGACAATTGGTCCAGCCACCCGAAGGACAGAGATAGATGATCTCAGAGATCATCTTCATAATGTTCATCCTTCCAACTTTCCTGGCAATAACTTAATAACGGAGTTTTGGGAAAGTCTGTTCAGCTGTTCTTTTAGCACCGGCAACGAGACAAGCCCGAATAACTCTCCAGGTCATGTTCAGCAATGCACAGGAAAGGAACAGATGGAAAGCATAGAGAATAGCTACCTTCCAGCCGTAATGGACGGGAGTTCATACCACGTGTATAAAGCAGTCTACTCCATCGCTCACGCCCTGCACGATCTCTTAACTTGTGTCGACGGAGGCGGACCCTTTATGAATAACACATGCGCGAATATTGCGAATTTTGAGCCCTGGCAGGTAGGTCTATATGTTCTGTAGCAAAGATAGAACAAAACTGACAACGGCGACAGGTATGATAGTGGTGTGCGGCTATAGTGTAACTATAGTATAGTGCACTCCATTACGTCCATGTGATTTATCTACTTCAAAACTTTCAGCTTCCCAAGCATCTCACTTTTATTAGCATCTCTAGATATTTTTGCTGCCTCGCCCTCTCGAAGTTCCGTCATACTGCAAATGCAATCCACAGCGAAGACTGATACACAGTAGTTTTATTTTCAGTTTGTTCCCCATTTCTTTCCATTGTTAGTGGCTCTCCAGTGTCATTTACCAGCGGTCCAATACTTAAACTTCATCTATTTCCTCCCTATGTAAATAAAAAATAACATGTTGGTATAATTTTTCATATTTTTGGCTAACCCGTCTTCATATATCATCTCCTCTAGATTCCCAGTACTATCTGTGCTATTATATGCTCTCTCTTTTACTTTTATCTTGCCTTTAACTTCCTTTGTCAGCAAAGCTGTCGTCGACCTGCCTTTAGAATGCTTCATTTATTTGGCATTCATCTACCCGACGCCTTCTGATTTGCTCTCAGAAACACCAGCTATTGCTGCTCTCCCTTCATCTCTGGTAGTGATCGCTTTGAATCAAGTTTAGCCAGCGTTCCTCTGTTGTCTGTGTAATTACCTTTACTCCATTGTAGTATTTATATATCTGACTTTGAATTCGGCCTATGCAATTGCAGAGTGAATTTTTTGACGTTACGATTACTGTTTTCTAAGTATCCTTAACTTTAAGGTCCTTAATCATATGCAGTTCATTACAAAATATCCAATCCAGAATTGCTCATCTTATAGTGAGCTCAACCCAAGATGTCTCAAAAATACATCTCGGAGCAATCTACAAATTCCAGCATCAACTTGTTTTCCTCAGTGTATCTGCGTATTTACATCCCGGTTGACTAAGGAAATATTGGGTTTGTGAGACTTCTGTTTTTTTTTCCTTTCTGCTTTGATTTGTACGCTACAGCGAAGGCCACGTAAAATGTTTCCCATTACCTTTTTCTTAGTCAGCTTCTTCTACCCACAAGGAGTCCATATATCCTGATGGTATGTTAATCTCTTTCTGAAATTTCGATGCCATTATTTACCAGCAGAGGCAATTCTCCTTCTCTGCCTACCGTTTATGATTTCGATAGACTCTGTATCTTTGGATATTACACTCCCAATTGCAATCGTCGTTAAGCACTCACTCTGTGATACCTACAACATCATACTTAACAATTTTGATTGGCTACTGGATCGCCAATCATTTTTCGAATATTGTGTGCATTCAGATATAAGATATTCAGTATTTTTTCACACGCTTTGAAATATTTGGCACCCTTTTAAATTGCAACCCGTCCTACTGAATGCAATTATTCCCACTCAAATGTTTCTTCCCCCTGACAGCCTCAATATACACTATTACCGCTGAAATCCAACATCCCTAACTTCAGTCCTATCAAGCTGGTTGCAACCCACGTGCAAAATTAATTTAAAAACTTCGCAACAGCTCTCACAGTCCTTCCATTGAGAATATTGGTCACCATTGTGTACTTCTCCTTTATGTGGTACTTGTAGTTCAAAACATTTCAATTATGCACGTTCAGGGTGAAATTGCATAACTGTGTTAATGTCGACCAAATTCGTTCAAAGGTTAAAGAAAAGCCTCCTTTGCTGCCTTTCCCCTAGTTGCTGCACTACCTCCGCACCGTAAATTTCACAGCGAAGACTGGAGAAAACGTGTACTTTGATAAAAATGGTGACCCGGTGCCCAGATACGATTTCGTGAATTTACAAACGAATTTCAAGGGCAGCATCGATATTGTAAACGTCGGATATTATGACGGCACGGCTCCATCTGGGCGGGAGATAACGCTGAATGTCGAAGAAATTATGTGGAGTACAAGCGGAAATACGGTATGGTTCTTTTTGCGATGCATTTATGCTGCCGAAATCAAAAATAGATTCATGCCTATAATATTAGTGATATTACAGGAACATGGACGACCAATGACGCTCTTAGTTAATGCAATATAAAGTGCAGTCTCGACAATATAATCCGTTTTCTTACGAGTTTTGAAGAATGAGGGATGTGCTGATTCAAGGACACAGTTCCCCAGGGTAGACGTTGAGATCAGTTGAGCAGTTAGGAGTAAGGGGAAAAATCACGAGTTTGGATGCCTATCGTTTCAGTCTGAGGTGCATTGGCATTTATTTCTATGATGTCTGTGATTCTACGCGGCAGTCTGTTCCATGTCGCTTTTGAATGCCAGATCATGAGTTCTGCTTAAGATGGAAAAAAGGCAGCTATTTGAATGAAATTGAGGCCGAAACGTAACTGGTATTCAATGGGAATTATGGCAAGAATAGAATGGACATGACCAAGCTGCACAGGAGCTCGAAGAACTAAATTGGTCACTCTAAAATCAGTGTCGTTCGGTCCACTTTCTATTTTCTATTTTCCATCGCAGAGCAACATGCTGTAACCTTAATATCATGTATCCACCCGATACATGGACAGCTTCTCCACCAGGCCATCAGTCTAATGTACTCACGCTGAATTGAGTGCACTTTATAAACATTGGCTGTTCTATTTATTATAAATTATTATGATTGCTCATTGCACAATTAGATGGAGACCTAAACTAAATATTTTTACTCTTCGTGCATGTGAAGGATATAAGAAACAACGTTAATTCAATAATTAACCCTAATTTGGCTTCGTTGCGTGATAGTGGCATAGATCTCTACAGCAGCGAGACAAGCAATTCGACCATCTAGTACGTTCGGTACTGTTATGCGCCGTCGTCCCATGGAACTACATTTGGACCTCCAAGCATTTCCATCCATGCACTTATCCAAATTTCTCTTTAATGTTGGTATCAATCCATCATCCAACACTTACGTTGACAGCTTGCTCGGCGCTCTGCAGTTACCGAATACCCCTGTGCCCTGCCGCTCACTGCGCAAGTCGTAGTTTGTCCTTCTGAAGTTCTATCTTGTTATGGTCCGGTCTGGAGCCTGCTTTCCGGGTCTTGATCCGGTCCGCAGACTCCGGACTCCGGGTCATGTAGCCATTCCTTCTTGCACCCTTAAGCCCAAATAAGATTATATTGGCTTAAGCAGGTGCACCTGAGACCTAACGGCTGGCAGGTGTATATAAGAGGCTCTGGTACTGTGTCTAGTTGGGGGGGGGGGCGTCCTGTTTTGCCCTGTTTGTCTTGTACCCGCTGTTCAGTCCGGTTTGGCTTGTTCACGCCATTGTGCTGTTCGTCTGGCTATCCCGTTTCGACCCCGTCTTGGAGTACCCACTGTTAATCATCCAGTTCTGTGAGTCTGTTCTTGTAGTCACCCTGGACCGAGCTCCCTTCCGAACCTTTGCCTCCGTCGGATAAGCAGGCCAGCTGCCGTTTCCCGGCAGAGGACTCTGACCCTTTCCTACCGCTCTCTTCCGACGGGTTGTGCCCCGAATCCTGCCCAGGTGCCCCGCGACTTGCCCAGGCCCCTGTGTTCCTGCCTGGGAGGCCGGACCCTGCCCAGAAGCAATGCGGCCCGCCCAGGGGGCTGTCCTCCCAGCATTCCTTGTCGCATAGACCCATCATTTACCTAGCCAGGGTCCTACCTTCGCCATGAACTCCAGGGTCCTGCCTTCGCCATGAACACTCTGAACCCCAGGATCACCTTTGTTCAGCACGGTCTCCCATCTTGGTCTATCCTTTAGTTGTTCCTGTCCTGACCCTAGTACTTCAGAGCCTGCGTCCTGCATTTGGGTCCAGTCTCCACGTCATATCTGCCATTTACACCATTGTTTTCAGTTGTTCCATATTCCACTACACGTTGAGACACTAGTCCTCACTGTCCAATATCCAAACTGTCTTGGTATCAATTGCAGTTTGCTTATCCAGTGAACCATATTATCATGCTGATAGCCGTAGAGATGACAAGAAACAGCAGACGCAGCATCGATCCCTGCGTCACACCAGTAGTCACAGATATCTAGTCAAAGAGGGTATCATGTCTTGCAAGTCCATGGAATCTCCAGTGAGGATAATTTACTTCGTAATCCCGAATTCCAACAGACTGAAACTTCCTAATGAGTTTCCCAAGAGGGACCTCGGCAAAGGTCGTGCTAAAGTCCCTGTAGTCATCATCTATTGCCCTCATCTACTTTCCTGTTAACTTCCTCGAAAACGCAGCACTATTGGTTAGATCCAAACGGCACCGAACAAAGCCATTTTGAATGTCCCTCCGTCTCTGTATATCCAGACACTCATTTATCCAGTCCATTGAAATACTTTCTAATAAATTACCCACTATTCAGGTTAGCAGCTCCTTCCTTTTCTATATCAGTATTTCACTCTAGATTCGATCTTCTGCAGTCTCCTATATACGTATCTTCTTTACCTGCTACTTATAAGACCGCACATTTCAAATATTTCTGGCAAACCTGAACGTAGGTTTTACGGTCGACATAATCAACACCCAGTTTAAAGAACAACGCGAAACGAAACACTCAATTGCATTTTTCATGTTGGCGAAATGTAAAACATTGTCATGCCGCTGATGTGGAAGGCATGCCTGGAATATTGTTAACTTTAAATGAAGCGAGCGGAGACAGTTGGCTATTTTTGCACGCCACTGCTTCCGAAGGGATAATGGATTGTGCATATTTATGCACTTGGCAAGATGGAAGAAAAATAAGTTAGTTCTAAGAAGAGTGGCTATTGCGAGTGAGGGTCAGTATGAGTGGGGAGTCGAGCCTAGGTTTTACGAGGTTACAGCGAAGATCCACGTAGGCCACATTTAGATTTTTATATTCGTTATGTATTATTTATTTCATTTTGCACACTCAGAGAAGTGGGGAAGCCAGGCAAAGGAGAGGAATGGTACTCTCACGAGATGTGGGAATGTTGAAGTCCTCCTTGATGACTACACCTGTAAGAGGTGGATCCAAATACAGCTTCTAACAGACCGTGTTAAGGAGTTGCAATTGGAACTGGACAAGACTCTCGTCATTTGGAAGGCTGAGGAATTGATAGAAAAGACACAGAAAACTATGTTACATCAGGACGAGGAAAGGGGATCGACACCATTGAAGTGTACCCCATGCCGCCGTGCCCTCACCAAGAGATGTACCGATTTCTGTGCTATTCGTAGCTTTGATCTAGCAGAGCAAATTGACATCAGTCAGGCTCTGGCACCGAGGGTGCGTCTGTGGCTCACCGGGGGCGCGGAATGTTCAGGGCTGCAGTAATGAAAGATTCGTTGATCAGGCAATCAGAATGGATGTCCCGGGTGGTATGTTACCTGCCGGATATACGTGTTAGTCAAATCTCTGATCGATTCTCGTTGTTATTATTATGTGGATGTTGTGCAGCCAGAGGTCGTAGTGCACTTAGTTACAAAATAATTGTTTACGCGAGCCGACGTGGTCCTGGAAAGTTAGTTCGTGGAACTTGCTTCTGCGCTAAAGGCCAGGACCTTCAGCGTTCTAATGTGATGGCTGTTACCTGTGCAATGGGCTAGTGCGCCTATAAATTGCAGGATCGTACTGTTGAAGGCGACGCTGAGCAAATTGTGCAGTAAAGGTGGCTTCAGAAATTTGGTCCTGTATAGAAGAGAGAGTTTGCACCTGATCTAAGGGGCAGTAATATCATAGTGGTATGGCTTACCATTGCTCCACCAAGGGACTTTAAACTTCAGTTTAATGTGCCCTCGAGTCCATAGGATATAGCAGCACAGTAGGGGTATTTGTCCTATCACCATTTCATCACGGCTGATCATTTATTGTCCCTATCAACTCCGTATCCCTTCATGCCCAGACCAATCAGAAATCCAACAACGTCCGTCATAAATATTCCTAAAGAGTTCCACTGATGAAATTCCACAGATTCGCCCCTCCCTGGGTGAAAAAAAAATCTGTCCTCTGTTCGTAGACTTCCTCGCATAGGAAATACATTTGCCTCATCCAATCTATCCCGGCATTTCACCATTCGATACGCTTCAACAAGTTCACTCCTCATTCTTCTGAAGTGTAAAAATGCACTTTAGACATTATCATCAAACGCTCTTAATATGACAAGTTATTCAACCCTGGAATCATTTTCGTGAACTTCCTTTGAACTCTCACCAGTTTTACCGTATCTTTTCTAAGTTCAGTGGCAGAGAACTGCTCAGAATGCTCCAAGTGAGCCCTTCCTAGAATCTCAACATTACCTCCTTACCTTTCAGGGTATGGGATTTCCAAGAGTATGGGATCAAAACCGCCACGACAGCAGGTTTGTCGGGAAATATATTGTTCATCACGCATGCAAGGACAGAAATTGAATGCTGATGTTTGATGCAACTATAGTTTTGTTTTGACTATGTTCAGAGTTCATACTCGAATGCAGTATACAGTGTAACCCAGAAGGACTTCTTGAATGATTCACTTGCAATCGCAAGACCCCGTTGGAAGCATGCCTGATTCCCGTCCTTGGTGACGAGACAGGAGGCGAGGCAGCAGTCTACCGTCTGTTGTAGCTAGGACTAATCGTCCATCGGGATTGCCTGCTGCTGCAGTCCTGGTGAGACGATACTGGATGAGTTATCGCTCGAAGACAGTGCTCCGTTGGGAGCTGCCTTCTGGGGAGAGGAGGTGTGACATTACTAGGCAGGGAAATATCACAGTATGCTCAGAGAGGACAGACTGGAGCAGTCGTCCAGCGAGGCCATATGGGTAGAGGTCTGAGACATGGAAGTATGAATATGTTCGTAGGATCACATAACATCACACACCAGTTGGGGAGTTTTCAAAGAGCAAACATAGATCGCTGACTGTTGCCAGAATTTTCCGGTGTGATAACGTGATGTTAATTTACCATATACTTATTGGGACTACAATAATGAAAAAAGAGTTAGGTAGGCAAGAATATATAAAATATATAGTGAAAAAAACGTCCTTTATAAGTGCACAGAATTCCAAATAGATTTGAAATAGTCCTTGGGAACTAGATCAGTTTGATCGGATCGTGTCTATAACATTTTTGGAGAGGGAGGCGTATCTTGGTGCATATTGGTACCAACGACAATTGAAGAAAGTAAAGCAATGAGGAGCTAAAAGAGAATTTAGAGTGTTGTGTATGAAGCTGAAAAGCAGGACACCCAGGTAGTAATTTCTGAATTGCTGCCTGTCCCAAGTGCTATTAAGACGATTTGACAGATAAGATCGTGGCTGTGAAGCTGTTGCAGTTGGCAGGGTTTCAGGAATTTGATTAATTGGTAACTCTTCGGGGGGTATTTTTACCTGTTTGAAAATGACGGTTTCCACGTGAAACATAGGGTGCAGGTTTGTGAGCTGTTAGGGTGTGGGTTTAACTAGGCAGCGGTGTGGGGACCGGAGTTAAGGGACAAGGGATAGGTCTTCGTCGTCGTGGCTATCCCTCGAGGTCGAGAATGATGGTCTTCGTTCTGTTTCCACGAAGCGAAGAAGCCTATGCGTGTATTTGTTTAAAGTGTACTTGATGTTGTACTCCAAGAAGCAGAAGATACATCACAAATCAACCAACAGATACCAATATCAAGGAAACCACGACGATTGGAGCTGATAGATTTGTTGCAGCCTTCATCCGCCTTCACAGACAATGAGTTTGAAGTAACTTCGTCCACCTGTTCCACTATTGAGGTCTTGGTTGGATTGTTCTATGTCAGGAACTGACCCTCGACCTTACCGCCATGGGGGACTCGTCCAGGAACTTAGCTCCAGATGGCATCGCTCTCTGGATCTAAGAACCACATAAGCTTCTCCACCACGACAAGGTGGCAATCCACGGAGAAGTCAGGTTAGGATGGATGATAAAAATATAAATGTAGCGTACAGCCAGTTTGTCAGGAAAGGCAGGCAAGTGATGGGACTTAGTTTGCAACCAGTAAACTGGGTATCAAAGCATTAATGATGTAGATCTGAAAGGATAGCAAATACGGTACTCAATGTGTTGCATCTAAATGTGCGTAGTATAAGAAATAAGGTGGATAATTTTGTTGCAATATTACAGATTACCAGGTATGATGTTATGGCCATCACTGAATCATGGCTGAAGGATAGTTTGAAGTTGGGAGCAGAACGTCCAGGTTTACACGTCATATCGGAAGGATTGGAGGGTAGATGAAGGGGTGGTGAGGCTCCATTGGTAATTATAGGTATGAAATCAGTAATATGGTGTTGCATACGATTGCAAGATGCTGAATACTTGTTGGTTGAGTTAAGATACTGCAAGCGTTAAAGGACGTTGATGTTGACGTTGTATATATATATATATATATATATATATATATATATATATATATATATATATATATATATACAGCAGTTGCCGTTGACCCTGCTGGGGGATCAACTATACTAGTTCAGTGTTATGTAAAGAGCCAGAGGTGATCTGGAAGCTGAAGGTAAAATAACGCTTTGGAGCCAGTGATTAGAATATAATTGTGTTAAGTTTCAAACTTGATAGGGAGAAAATGAAGTCTGATGTATTAGTATTTGAGTAGAGTAAGGGAAATTACAATGGTATGAGAGAGAAGTTGGTCCAAATAATTTGGAAAGAGCTGCTGGCAGGGATATCAGTAGAGCAGCAATGGCGTTCATTGGTGAGAAAAATGAGGAAGGTACAGGATATGTGTATTCCAAAATGAAGAAATAGTTAAGCTGGGAAGGAAAAGATTGGGAAGTTTGAAATAATCGACAGAGAGCAACTAAAATATCATTAGAAGGGAAAAGCCGGAATATGAAAACAAGCTGGCAAGTAATATCAAAGTTTGTTTGTTTTTTTAAGTACGTTAAACATAAAAGAGAAATGAGAGTGGATATAGGCCTGCAAGAAACTGAGGAAGTAGTCATAATTACAGGGGTCAATGAAATGGCTGATGAATTTAATGAGTATTTTGCGTCAGTTTTCTCTGTGGATGGCACTAGCAATATCCCTGATGTTGTAGTGTGTGAAGGTACTGTTACAGGGAGAAGGTGCTCAAAAAATCTGAAACACCTAAAGGTACATAACCTAGCCGGTCCAGTGCAACTGCATCCAGGGTTCTGAAAAAGGCAGCGTTAGAGATGACAGTGGCATTAGAAAAGATCTTTCAAAAAATCATTAGTCTGGCATGGTCCCGGAGGATGTGAAATTGCGAACGTTACTCCGCTCCTTTACAAAGGAAGAAGGCAGCAGAAAGAAAATTATAGGCCAGCCTGAACTCAGTGTTTGGGAAGATATTAGAGTCAATTTTTATGGATGAGTCTATGGAGTATTTGGTGAAACCAGACAAGATAGTGCAATGTCAGCATGTTTTCCTTCGGGGAAAAATCCCTAATTACGAACATGTTGGAAATTTTGAGGAGATTACAATTAGGATAGTTAATGCGGATGCAGTGCATGTTGTATATTGAACTTACAGAAGGCCTTTGACAAGTCGCCACACAATCAGCTACTTACCAAGTTAACAGCCCATGACATTGCAGGTAGGGTACAAACACGGTGAGAGCATCGGCTGTTTTGTAGGAGGCAGGCAGTGGCGGGGGGGGAGACGAAGGATCTTTTCCTGGTTGGCTGGCAGTGATTAGAGGTGCACTGCAGGATTCGGTGTTGGGACCATCTCTTTGTAAGGTGTTTAAAATCTCTAATTTAGGTGTAGTAGATGCAGTGTATATGGATTTCAGCGAGACATTTGTCAAGGTACTCTATGCAAAGCTTAATGAGAAAGTAAGGAGGCATTGTAGCCTAGGGGACGTTATTTTGTGGATCCTGAGCTGGCTTGCCCAGAGAAGGCAATGAGTGGTTGTAGACGGGTCATATTCTGCATGATGATACGTTATCACTGGGGTGCCTCAGGGATCTGTTTTCAGACCCCTAGATCTGAAATAGGATTTTTGCAAATATCTGGATGAAAAAGTGAAGGGACGAGTTAGTAAATTTACCGGTGACATAAATTTTCGTTGAGATGTGGATAGTGTGGAGGATTGTCAGAGTTTCCGGTGGGATATTGATATGATACGAAACTGGGCTGAGCAGTGGCAGATGGAGTTCAACCCAAAAAATTGTGAGGGAGTTAATTTTGATAGGACAAATATGAGGACAAAATATGTTATTCATGGTATGAATCGTGGCTCTGTGGAGGATCACAGTGATCTTTGGGTCTGAGTCCATAGTACACTCAAAGCTTCTGCTCAGTGTGACTCTGTGGTTTAGAAAGCGTACGGTACATTGGCCTTCATCAGTTGTGGCATTAGGTTTAGGAGCCAACAGGTAATGCTGCATCTATATAGGACCCTTATCAGACCCCCTTGGAGTACTGTCTTCAGTTCCGGTCTCCTCACTGTAGCAAGGATATGTAAACGATATAAATGGTGCAGAGGAGATTTTGAAGGATGTTCCCTGGATTGGAGAGCATGCCTTATGAGAATAGGTTGAGTGAACTCTGCCTATTTTGCTTGGACTGACGGAGGATGAGAGATGACCTGATCGGGGTGTATCAGATAATGACAGGCATTGATCGTGTGGATAGTCAGAATTTTTTTCCCCCGAAGCTGAAATGGCTAGCAGGAGGGGGCACAGTTTTAAGGTGGTTGGAAGTAGTATAGAGGACATATCAGGGGTACGTTTTTTTCTTTACGCAGAGCGCTGTGAGTGTGTGAAATCGGCTGCCGGCGACGCTGATGCAGGCTGATACGATAGGGTCTTTTAAGAGACTCCTGTACAGTTACATGGAGCTCGGAAAAATAGCAGATTATGTGTAACACTAGTTAATTTCTCAGGTAAGGACATGGGCCGAAGGGCCTGCATTGTGCTATATGTTCTCTATGTTTCTAAGTTTCTAGCAAGAGGATAGCAAGGGGGAAAATATCCTCAGAAAGACCAGAGTGGTAACCTGGGCCTGGAACGGAAAAGGATAGGGACGTTTTTAAAGGGATATTTTTGCATCTCTATTTACTCGGCGGCTTCACACAGAGTTTACATCAGTGAAACAAAGCGGCAGTGAGGTCATGAACGCTAGATAGATTACAGAGAAGAACGGGTTTCTACCTTGAGATAGATTTGTGGGTATAGACACCCAGGAAATGATCATTTGCTCCCTGTGTGAGACGAACGCAGAAAATACAGGAGTCCTAGCAGTCCAAAGGAAAATATGCTTAGCCTCAAATAACCTGCGTCCATTGCCGTCTGGCTGATGTTTTTCTGCTGTTTTTAAAAGGGTTTAAAATAATCAAGGAACATTTTAATCTGTGAGCCTGACATCAGTCGTTGAAAAGTTATTCGAAAGTATTCGAAATGACCGGGTATATATGTATTTGTGTCTACAGGGACGGATTAAGCATAGTGAATATGGGTTTGGTTGTGGCAGATCGTGTCTGGCCAAACTTATTATTTACTTACGAGGAAAGCTGATAAAGGTAGGACATTGGCTGTAGTCTGCATGGGATTTAGCAAGGCTTTTGACAAGATCCCTTATCCTTGGTTAGTATGTTCAGTCGTTTAGCGTTGAACATGACCAATAAATGTGATTGGACATTGCTTTAGCACTGAAGGACAGAGAGTGGTATCAGATCATTGCCTTTCTGACGCCAGCAAGTCAGATGAACTGATGAACTTATTAAATACCTTGCATACTTCCTCATTGTGGAAGACACTGTCTGTATGCCAGATTTGGTGAGTGTCAGGGGACCGGATTGAACGCCTTAATGATTACAAAAGAAAAGTGGTAGGCCAATTCAAAAGTCTTAAGGTAGATAACTTCCCAGAGTGTTCAAAAAAAGAGGTTTCTGCAGAGAAAGCGGCTACACTGTTCATGTTCTTTCAGTAATCATTCGAATCTGGCATAGTCAAAAAGAGGTGTCTAAAGAGGTAACTGGTGCATTGGTCACATTCCTTAAATAATCAGTTAAATCTGGCATAGCCAGGAAGATGTCTCTACACAGTTTATGTAGGGAGGAAGACAAAGAGACGATATCATATGCAACACAACATACTGGAGGAACTTAGAAGACCAGGCAGCATCTGTGGAAAAGAGTGCAGTTGATGCTTCTCACCCAGACATTTCCGCAGGCCCGAAGCTTCGAATGTACACTTTTTCATATATGAGGCTTGGCCTGCAAAGTTCTTCCTGCATGTTGTGTGTGTTATTTGGATTTCCGGCATCTGTAAAGTTTCTTTAGTTTGTGATGTATAGCAAGGATTTGTTAGAGGAAATATACTGACATGGATAGAGGAATTTCTGACAGGCAGCGGTAGGGCAACGAGATAGAATATAGATGCCTTTACTGGTTGGCTGCTAGTGACCAGTGATGTTCCTTGGGAGACAGTATTGGGACAGCGAATTTTTGCATTGTTTGCAAATGATTTAGATAGTGGAATTGATAGCTTTGTGTTAATGTTTGTGTATGATAAGAAAATAGGTGGAGGAATATGTGATGAAGCAATGCGATTGCAGCAGGACGTAGGTAAGTTAACTAAGGGGTAAGGAGATGGCAGTTGAAATACAGTTTTGGGAAAAGATTTACAATTCACATTGGTTGAAGGATCAATGATGCCGACTATTATCTAACTCAGACTCAGAATAAGGTTTAATATTACAGGGATATGCCTGTGAAATTTGTTAACCTAGCAGAAGAAGCTAAATGCAACGCATAATATAGAAGATATAGAGATAGATAGATAGATAGATAGTTAAATAAATAAATAAGTAAATAGATTTATAACAACACACACACGCACATATATATATATATGAAAATCGTTCAAAACACAGAAATCATATCTATTTAAAAAGTGAGTAATCTTCACGTTCAAGTTCCATTCAGAAATAGGATGATAGAGTGGAATAAGCTGTTACTAAATCGCGGTGTGTGTGTGCTTTGAGTCTACCTGATGGTATCAGTGAGAAAAAGTCATGCCCTGCGTGCTGGCGTCCTTAATACCGTACGTTCTGCCTTTCTAAGATACCGCTCCTTGCAGATGCCCTGCATAGTTTGTACGCTAGTGTGCAAGATGGAGCCAACTCAATTTACGGTCCTCTGCAGCTACTTTCGGTCAGGTGCTATAGCATTCCCCCCCACCCCGCACACCCCAACCCCAAAGCAGCCAGTGCTGCAGTCTGACACAATGCTCTCTGCAGAACATCTACAGATTTTTCCTTGATTGTTATTGTTGCTATACAAAATTTATTCAAACACCTAATGAAGTATAGTCGCTGTCCTGCCTTTTTATAGCTTCATCGGTATATTAGGACCAGGTGAAGTCCTCAGAGATCTTAATATTCAGGAACTTAAAACGGCTCATTCTCTCCACTTCTGTTCCCCGTACGAGAAATGGTATGTGTTCCTTCGTATTACACTTGCTGATCTACACAGTTAGATATTTCGTCATACTGATGTTGATTGCAAGGTTGTTGCTGCCACACCACTCCACGAGCTGGTATATCTCGCTCCTGTATGCCCTCGCGGCTCCATCTGAGATTCTACTAACAATGGCTGCATTGTTTATAGATGGTATTTGAGCTGTGCCGAGCCACACAGTTATATGTGTGGAGCGAGCAGAGCAGTCGGCTAAGCACATGCCTCTAAGTTGCACCATTGTTCATCGTCAGCGAGAAGAGGTGTTCTCACGAAACCACACAGATTCTGGTTTTTCACTAAGGGAAGTAGATGATGCAATTGCAGGAATTACAGAGGCTATCGGGGTGTACAGAGTACCAGGTTCTGTAACTAACCATTCACGATTGTGGGAATAATGCTGTTAAATGCTGAGCTATAGTAGATGTGCAGCAACCTGACATAGGTTGTTATATTGTCCAGGGAATCTAACGCCGTGTGACGGGCGCGCCAATGAAATTGTATCTGTGGCTAACCCATTGTGGCGCTAGGCAAATTACATTGGATACAGATTGTGGAGAACATTCAAACATCAGATGCTCAAAGGGCTATACATGTCCTCGTGCAAGACCACCAGAAGATTATTACAGAGTATGGGTCTGTGGTAAATAAGACAAAATCAATGCATGCGTTTATTTCAGGGGGAACAGAATATAAAAACAAGGAGACAATTCTGAAACTTTGTAAGACGCTGGTCTGGCTGCAATTTGAGTATTGACAAAAGCTCTCGCTCCCTTATATCACTAAGTACCTATTTTCATCACAGATTATCCAAAAGAGATTACAGAGGATGTTTCCGGGAACGAAGGGGTTAACATACGAGGGACGTTTGGCAGCTTTGGGACTGCACTCACTGGAATTTAGAATTACGCGCGGGATATCATTAAAAAGAACCGAATATTGAAAGGGTGTGTTAAGTTAGATGCATACTGGGAACAGCCACAAAGTTGAGGGGTGACCTCTCAGAACAGAAGTTAGGAATTTGCTTTCTTGTTTTTTAGCCAAAAAGTAGTGAATCTGTAGAATATTCTGCGACAAATTGTGTTGGGGCGGGGTAGGGAAGTCCGTGTCAATTTTTGAAGCGGATGTTGATAGATTCCTGATTGGTCGGGCATCCAGTTTAAAGTAAGTCGACAACTGCATGGCCTTGAATGGGATCCGCTATCATGATGAAATGGCACAGCGACTACAATGGGCTAATTTGCTCCTATGCCTTATGGTCTAATGGATGAATCGGGCTGTATCCACTGAGTAGGTTACCTATATCAAGAATCTGGATAATAACTTGGTAAACTGGTTAGGTAAAATTGCGGGTGACACCAAGATCATGATTGTAGTGGACAGTGAGAAAGAGAAACAACAAAATGGATCTAGACCAGCTGGAAAGAAATGGAAAAACAATAGCTGATAGAATGTAATGTAGACCAGTGTGAGGTACTCTACTTAGGGAGAATCAAAGCCGGATGTATTATACGGGGAACACCACTGGACCGCAGAGTGCAGTAGAACAATGGAATCAAGAAGCATATAAGGTAAATATCCATAATTCCTTCAAAGACCCTCCTCAGGTAGATAGGTTTACCAAGAAATATTTTGGCACATTGGCCTCTATTAATCACTGTACTTCGTACAAGAGTTGTCATGGCATGTTGAAATTGTATAAGACGTTGATAAAGCCTAATTGAGATAATTGCATGCAGTTTTATACACCTTTCGACATGAACTATGTTAATGATATTGACAGACTGTCGAAAAAATTTGGCAAGGATTTTGCCGGAATCTGGTTACAAGTAAAAATAAATAGGCTGGGTCTTGTTCTCTAAAACCCACGGAGTCTGAGGGGTAATTTTACCGTGGTATACAAAAGTATGCGGACTACAAATGAGGTAAAGACAAGCAAGCTTATTAAACTGCAGATCCTGGGTAATGTGTGAAAAGTGGACTATTTAAATGGAATATTGTGGGGAAATTCTTCACTCAGATCGCGGTGTGCAAGTGGTGGATCGCGTTTCAGTATCAACGTTTGAGTTAAATTTAGATCGCTATACGGTTGGAAGCCGTTCTAAAGAGAAATGGTCTGTTGAGCGATCGGTTGGACTAGGTCTTTATTCAATATGCTATTGCACATGTAATCTTTTATTGTCAATAAAGTCCTGCTTAATACAATACGCAGCGGAGTCTAGACTGTTTAAGTCTGTTTTCTGAGGAATTTCATAGAAAGAGGGATGACGTTACTCAAAAATGTAAGGTTCCCATTGTAAATGTAACTGTGCTGAACAGTTTGGCTGCATCGGAAAAGGGGAAAGTGTCACAAGGTAAGACAGTCATTGTTTCAAACATTGTCTTGTCTCAGATATTGGTGAATCGCCGAGGTTCTCTCCTGTCGAGATTTGTAGAGGACAAATCATGAGATATGTTTAGGATGGAGTCAGGCAGATATTTGGAAGGAATTAGGAGTGAGGGAAAACGATACAGAATAGGATTTGAGGCCACTATTGATCAGCCATTATCTGACCGAATAGTGAAAGAGGCTCGAAAGCCGTGTGGCTGATTCTGATATGATTATGTCCCTGTCTGAAGTTACCTTCTGTTTCCCTTCCCACAATAATATTTAGTAACATGTGAACAGTGTTGCTTATCGCCAACTTGCTTGTGTACTCAAGTATAAACATTTACAGGCACTCTTCTTTGGGGAACATATTAAGCTCTGATCACGTACTACTCGTTATTCATTTACTTCAGGGCAACCATTCGCTATTACGAAATTCGTACTTTATCTTCCCTCCATGAGACAAAATATCTTCATATCTCTAGTGTCAAAGAGCCATTCAAACATCCCGCCAGTTGTGGCTTAATATTTCTCAGATATATTAATGCTCAGCATGCCCAACAGCTGTATTTGCAAATCCAGTAAAGAATCATGGGATGGTTGCTATTTCTTCAGATACCACGAGCGGTTTGCTCTGAACCCTGTCCTCCTGGAACAAGGAAAGTCAGCCGGAAAGGGCAGCCGATATGTTGTTTTAACTGTGCAGAGTGTGCGGATGGCGAGATCAGCAACATCACAGGTAAGTGCTGAGATGTGCAGCAATGTCCCATCATCCCGAAGATTTGTGCCCACACACATTTTCATGTCATATTATTATTTTCCCAGACTCCACTGATTGCATCAAATGTCCATCGGAATACTGGTCCAATGAGGCAAAAACCCAATGTGTTCTCAAGAAGGTTGAGTTTCTATCTTTTGGAGAAGTTTTGGGGTTTGTATTAGTGACGCTTGTTCTGGTGGGAGTGTGCTTTACATTGGCCACCGTTGCCATTTTCTACCGGTTTCGGGAGACTCCCGTGGTTAAAGCAAATAACTCCGAACTCAGTTTCTTGCTGCTATTCGCCCTCCTGCTTTGCTTCATTTGTTCTCTCGCCTTCATTGGACAGCCGTCTGATTGGTCTTGCATGTTGCGCCGCACAGGTTTCGTTGTTGTATTCGTTCTCTGCATTTCCTGCATCTTGGGCAAAACTGTTCTTGTCGTTGTTGCCTTCAAAGCAACTCTACCCAACAGCAGTGTGATGACCTGCTTCGGACCCGCACAACAACGTTCAGGCGTCTTCATGCTTACTCTTTTACAAGGTTTAGTTTGCGTTGTCTGGCTGAGTGTTTCCCCTCCTTACCCATTGAGAAACACGAGCCATTACCGAGATACCGTTATTCTAGAATGTAATGTGGGCTCATTGATCGCCTTTTACTTGGTGTCGGCCTATATTGCTCTGTTGTCTATTGTGTGCTTAGTGCTTGCATTCCTTGCCCGGAAACTCCCGGACAGTTTCAACGATGCCAAGTACATCACCTTCAGCATGCTCATCTTTTGTGCTGTTTGGATAACATTTATTCCAGCCTATGTGAGCTCTCCGGGAAAGTACACCGTGGCTGTCGAAGTGTTCGCTATCTGGGCATCGAGCTTCGGTCTGCTCATCTGTATTTTTGCACCAAAATGTTACATTATCTTACTGAAACCGGATATTAATACAAAGAAACACATGATGGCGAAAGGGTCTTCACTGTAACTACCTGAATACTTTTATATCATTATGTCATCCGTGTGTGTAATCCTCGCTAATAAAATGTTTTGATTTTTTTTCTGATGTGCGTATAGTTTAACTTACTGAGAATTGAACTTTGATGTTTTAAATTTATTTGTAAACTATTGTGAATAATTTGGAGTGGTTTGTGCGAACATTTAACAGAAAGTATGATCAAGACATAATGTAATGCATCATACATATTTCTGGTTACTTAATGACTAACCTTTACTAGCTAAAAACTCTCCTCAGCTAGTACTAATCCAACATTTATATAAACCAGGTTCTATCACAAATTCTGAATAAAACTTGTGTAAGTTTAATCTTTGCAAGGTATTTAAGCAATTTTATTATTAGATCCATGTAAGAAATTAGTTATCGCGTATTTCTTAATTGGATGTTAGTGTTGAAGATTAAGAAGTACTTCACGAATGTATTGGACCTCAAGTACATTCATGAGTTACATCGAAGGTACGCATTTGAACAACTGTAATACGATAACCGTCAGGTAATCATGCATTGCTTGATATACTGCAGTGGTGAAGTTAATCTGATAACTGAAAGGTTCCAAGTACCTGGTAGTCTAAAAACAAATAATTTTGAACCAGATAATTTGGAATTAGTAGAAACTTCGTCAAATATTGTGCATATTATATAACTGAGGTGGACATTAAATGTCATACAAAAAACTTAATAGAGGAGGGAAAGAAAACCCAGGGAATTACCATTCTGTCGCTTGGACAGGAATAGCTGGAAAATCTCGCAAATCCTTGGTATCAAATTACCAAAAGAAATATAATAATAACATGTCTATGCTGAGTCACCCTGCATTTTCTGAAGACTGGTTATATTTTTGGCTAATCGCAGACAATCGGTGTTGTGTGACGGGACGATTTCTGACATATTGGTACTCTAACTGGCAATCGAATAATTATGCTAGGACTGAAGAATCATGTTTAAATCCACCCGTGTGGTTACGCTTAATCCATCAAAATTAATAATTAAAACTAATGTTACGTACCCCGTAAATGGGTGTCCTACCAGCAAAGATAGAAGTATCCGTTGGAGTCTGGTACTATTTTCAAAACCGTGTTTATTAGTAAAATATACAAATCAATATCAACAATGCAAATATACAGATAATACACGTTAGCAATACTAAACCTAAAAGTGTGGATATAATAATAATCAATAATAAACGAGCTCTATCGTTGTCTAGGGGATAATGAATTATCATGGGAAAGTCTAAAGTTCAGTTCTGTTCATGTAGGCTGAGGTAGTTGTTGGTTCTTTTGTTGTAACCGTTGGAGGGGGAGAGAGAGAGGGCGAAAAAACAGTGACAGCTACAGTCAGTCAAACCTCCTTTACGTTCTTGATCCGTCGATGTGTTGTTGTGGCCATTCAGGTATGATCCCTGTCGCCTTTAGCTAGACCGTTCTGCTATGGTGGACTCGTCACACAGGCAAGGGTGGACACATACACAAGCCCCCACCGGCCTCGCTATAAACACTGTGAGTTAAAATCGACCAATCCTTCGTTCGGTCTCCGATGCCCCACACCTTCTCGTGGCTTCCAACACTTAAGCAGTGCTCACTAGTGTGTCTCCTGGTGCGTCTCCTGGTGTGTCTCCCCAGACCTCACTTTTATTCCTACTCACGGGGTCTCAGGCGACAATCAGTTTTGAATGGCTTAGTCCATCAAACCAGCCCATTCCGGCTGTCCACTGAGGAATTTTAATGAACAGAATGGTACCAAGTAAACAGCCCTCTCCGGAGCCATAATTCTTTCAGGAGTCATAATATGGTGGAACAACAAGTCTCTCTCTCCCGGTGTTATCTCTCCCTTATCTGAAGCAAATGTTCCAGTCCCAGTATGTTTTCCCATTGTCTCTCTTTCTCTCTCATTAGCAGCGTGGTAACAGTAACAGTTTGTAATTCTCCCAGAGGAGGGGGACATGGGCAACTCTGTACCCTTCTACCCATCAGAGTTGTTCATCCTTCGTAACACTGATAAACCAGAGAGATTAGTGCTAAAACATTCATGCTACTGCCTGTAAGTACTTTCTACGTTCTCACCTGAGCGCATGGGATACTCATGAATGCTTCTGTTCCACCCACTTTGCGAAGACATACCGGTTGGTAGGTGAACTTCTCATTGTAAATAGTCTACAGATTAGGTTCAGATTAAAATCGGGATTTGTAGGGCAGAGTGTCTCGAAGGGGCGAAGGCCCAAATCACGCTTTATTTTAAGAACATAATACAGAGGTACCTGACACGTAACACGTTCTTGTGATGCGCTAACTAGGAAGCTGCGGGAGTGTTTAAATTTGATGGAAGAACCGAAATGTCAAGGGTAAGTGTGGCGCTGTTACAAACACACCGAGCCCTGTGAAACTAGATGACATAATTTGATTCCAAGCAATTATTACATGTTGTATATTACAATGTCTCTCTGGTGCTTGCCGATCCATCACCTGTCCATTCCCTTTTCCCCTTCTGCATACCCCTCCCCAGACTCAGTGCACAAATGAGACCCAAATCACTATCAGATTTATCACCACTCATATATGTCATGAAATGTGCATTTTTTCGGCAGCAGTACAGTGTAATACAATCCAATACGTTAGATCAGTATAGTAATCAGCAAACATCTCTGCAAATCAACAATGCTGCATTTGATTCTGCTACATAAAGTACAAAAGTAATTGTAAAGTTCAAGTTAAACACAGTCGGGAAATTAAAATTTTTTTAATCACTAAACAGCATTATTCGGCAAAGGTCTGTGAAGCAGCTTGTTCTTATGTTATTTTCCTGGATTGTTAACAAAGTCATCAATTACTTTATACGCAGTCTTCCATATGTCACTGATCGTGAAACTGTCTGAGAGGATAACCGAGCAGTAATTCACAGAAAATCCACAATGAAAGCGTGAGAGAAAAATGGCAATAGTGGTTTAGATTACTTATCTTCATGAGCAAATCCTGGAAGATGTTTCATATAAAATTGATAATAGAAGTGTTATATATACGTGTAATTTGTCAGAAAATATGTATTTATGAAAGAGGCATATCCAGTGGCATGCAAAGGTTTGGGTACCACTGGTCAAAATTTCTGTTACTGTGTATAGCTGAACGAGTAACAGAGGACCTGACTTCCAAACGGCATAAAGTTAAAGATGACACGTTCCTTAACATTATAAGGAAGATAACATATTTTTTTTATATTTCCATCTTTTACAGTTTCAAAATAACAAAAAAGGAAAATTGCCCGAAGCAAAAGTTTAGGCACACTGAATGGTCAGTCCTTAGTAACACCCCCTTGGCAAGTGTCACAGCCTGTAAACGCTTTCTGTAACAGCTGAGACTCTCTCAATTCTTCTTTGGGGGATTTTTGCCCATTCTTCCTTACATAAGCCTACTGTGAGATTCTTGGGTCGTCTTGCATGCGCTGCTCTTTTGAGGTCTATCCACAGATATTCGACGATGCTTCGGTCGGGGTACTGTGAGGGTCATGGCAAAACCTTGAGCATGCGCCTCTTCAGGTAGCACTTTGTGGATTTTGAAGTATGCTGATGATCATTATCCTGTTGTAGAAGTCATTCTGTTTTCATCTTAGGCTTTTTTATAGGCGGTCTGATGTTTGCTTCAAAAATTTGTTGGTATTTGATTGCACTACTTTTTTCTCTCTCCCAGTGAAATGTTCCCCGTACCACTGGCTGCAACACAAGCCCAAAGCATGATCGATCCACACCCGTGCTTAACCGTTGGAGAGGTGTACTTTTCATGAAATTCTGCACCCTCTTTTCTTCAAACATACATTTGCTTATTGCGTCCAAAAAGTTCTATTTTAACTTCATCAGTCCACAGGACTTGTTTCAAAAATGCACCAGGCTTGTTTAGATGCTACTTTGTAAACTTCTGATGCTGAATTTTGTGGTGAGGACGCAGCAAATATTTTCTTCTGATATCTCTTCCATGAAGGTCATATTTCTGCAGGTGTTACTGCACAGTAGACCAGTGCACCACCACACCAGAGCCTGCTCCATCTTCTTGAAAGACTTTTGCAGTCAAGCGGGGGTTTTGATTTGCCTTTCTAGCAATCCTACGAGCAGTTCTCTCTGAAAGTTTTCTTGGTCTTCCCGACCTCAACTTTGTCTCCACCGTTCCTGTTAACTGCCATTTCTTAATTACAGTATGAACTGTGGAAAAGGCTACCTGAAAATGCTTTGCTATCTTCTTATAGCCTTCTCCTGCTTAGTAGGCATCATTTATTTTAATGTTCAGAGTGCTAGACAGTTGCTTAGAGGAGCACATGCCTGCTGATTTTACGACATGGTTTGAGCAATCAGGGTACTTATAAAGGTTTGAAATTTGCATTACTTGGCCTTTCCTAGAGATTACATCAAAAAGCCATGGCCCTAACAAGCTGATTAAGGTCTGAGACCTTGGTAAATATTATCTGAGAGCTCAAATATCTTGGGCTGCCAAAACTGTTGCATGGTGCTCCTTTCCTTTTTTTTTTCACTCTAAAATTGTACAAAACAAAAGAAAAAAATACACTAATCTTGCATAAAACGTTGAAAATCATGTTCCGTCTTTAACTTTATGACTTTTGGAGATCAGTTCATCTTCTACACACTTAATTATTCAGAGTAACAGAAACTTTGACCAGGGGTGCCCAAACCTTTGCATACCAATTTATTTACAAATGTATCGGATATATTTTGTATCCAAAGTTAGTTAGCAGATGTAACGTATTACACTTTTCCAAAAACTCTTTTATAAATATTGAATAAACGTTTGTATAACATAAGGACTAATAGATTCCAGGAACATATCTTCTGATATATTCAGTCATGTGCTTAATGCAAGGCAACTACTATGGTCAGTTCTGCACCAGTTACTCGTTATGCACCGTAATGCTGCAAAATACACTGCGGGTAAACTATAACAGACGATTTAGTATTCAATGAAAGTGATATGGTCAATAAAGACGCCAGAAACATCAGAATATAATAATATGCATTCTTATGTGGCAAAAGAAAGAAGCAAATACAATTCTGTCATGAACTCGACCCGTCAGGCAGGATCTATGGAAAGAAATTGACAGTCAATGTTACGGTTCGTGACACTTCACTGAACCACATCCTCCCAGAATCACTTCAAAAAATCCTACTCATTTTTTTTAATAAAAGTAATGTCATTCACCGAGGCATAGGGGAAACATTTCAATACTCCTTCGGGTGAAATCTGAAGCGTCTTCTGTTTTGTGATTTGCAAATCAAGTAGCAGTAATGGAGAGGAATAAGCACTGGATATTTCGGGGCCAGATCATAAATCAGACTGAAAAGGAAAGGGGCACAAGCGAGAATACGAAGATTATGTGAGGGGAACGAGCAAAAGCTGCCAGGTAATATGTGGAATCAGGTGAGAAGAGCATAAAACCATAAGACACAGAGACCGAATTAGACCATTCAGCCCAGCCAGTTTGCTCCAGCACTACATCATTTCTGATGCCACTCAACCCCATTTCCAACATATCGACTGATGTCCTGACGGATCAGGGATCGATCAATTTTCGACGAAAATAAAGGCACCGAACTGGCAGAATATGACTCAGATTTCCAAATGTCTGCTTAACAATATTCCTTACCACTGTTCTAAGGGGTCTGCCCCCAATTTTGAGACTGCGTTGTTTAGTTCTAGATACCTGCACCTTAGAAAAGTCCTCTCCAGATTCACCATATTTAGTTTCCAACAGTAGGTAGGTTTCAATGATAACCTCACGCATTCTTTTAAATTCCATTACCTACAAACCCAGAGCTGCCAAATGTTCATCACACTTAAAGGCCTTCATTCTGGTATCATGTTCGTGAACATCCTTTGAATTGTCTACAATGACAACACATCCTTTCTGAAGTATGATTCACAGAACTGTTGGCAATACGCCAAGTGCCGCAAGACTACTGTCTTATGAAGACTCAGCATTATCTCCCTGATTTTACATACTATACCATTTTAAATAAATGACAACATTGCATTTGCTTTCTTTAACGCAGGTTCGACCTGTAAGTTAAACTGCTGGGAGTCTTGCATGAGTGCCCCTACGTCGCTCTGCACCTCTGGGGCTTCACCTTCTTCTGAATAAGATATTAGTCCGCATTATTGTTCCTTTCACCTGAACGCATTTTCATACATTTCACAACATGTATTCGCAATTGCGTATTGCATCTGCCACTTTTCAGGCAATATTCTAATTTGACTAATGCTTTCTGCAGTTGTTTTGCTTCCTCAGCAGCACCTGTCCCTACACCCGTCTATGAAATTTTCAACAATGCCATCAACAACGATATCTAAATTATTGGCAAACATTTTGTAAAGGAATCCGAACAGTGTCTCCTCAGGAATACGAATATTCACCGACATCTAACCAGAAAAGTCCCCTTTGATATCCACTCGCTGCGTTCTGCCTGTTAGCTGTCAATGACAGTATCTTTCCTGTAAGGCCGCGAGATTTTATCTTATCAACCACCTTTCTCTGCGGCATGTTATCAAAGGCCTTTGAGAAATGCAAGTACTTGACATCTGCTACATCCTCTTTGTACGCCATGCTTGTTACTTACTCGGAGAGCTCTCAGAGAATTGTCAGGCAGGATTTCCATGGTGTTCTAGCAGCTAATATCCTCATCCTCCATCACTTTCCCAACCACTGAGATTAGACCAACTGGCCTACAATTTTCTTTCTATTGACTCCCACCTTCTTAAAGAGTGGAATGACATTTATAATCTTCCAGTCCTCCGGGAATCAAGTGATACCCGAATGTTCGTGACCATTGCATTATTATTTCTTCAGTTATCTATCCCAGGAATCTGGGATGTAGTCCATCTGCTCAAGTGACTTGTCCACATTACAAACATCATTTTCAGGTGTCCAGTACTAACTTCCAACTTTATACATCAAAAAATACTTCTGGTGTCCTGCTTTATATTATTGATTCCCCCCCCCCATAATTCATCGTTTTCCTTCTGATCAGTTTTTTTTTCTCAGCTGACTTTTTTGAATTTTAAAAGTTACACATTCATTTAACCTTCCACTCACTTTTGCTAAATTACATGCCCTATCTCAGGCTTTTCTGGAGTCCTTAACTTCCTCTATCAGTCACGGTTGCCTACTGCTGTCATTTGTGAATTACTGTGGGACATATACATCGTGCGCCCTGTAAAGTACTTCCAGAATCATCAGCCATCTCTGCTCTGCCGTCGTTCCAGCCATATCCTCCTCTAAGCCACCTGAACAGCGTCCTCTTGACAGTAGAGGAAGCCATGGATAGACATATCAGAATGTGAATGGGACTTGGAATTAAAACGTGTGGCCACTGGGATCCCACTACCAACCACGTGTTCCCCTCCCCCTTCCTGCTTTCCGCAGGGATCGCTCCCTACGCGTCTCTCTTGTCCATTCAACCCCCACATCCCTTCCCACCGATCTCCCTCCTGGAAATTATTCTTGTAAGCAGAACAAGTGCTACACCTTCCCTTACACTTCCTCCCTCAACATCATTCAGGGCCCCAGACAGACATTCCAGGTGGGGCGACACTTCAACTGTGAGTCGGTCGGTGTGGTATACTGCGTCCAGTGCTCCCGGTGCGGCCTTGTATATATTGGCGAGACATGACGCAGACTGAGAGACTGTTTCACTGAACATCTACGCTCTGTCCGTTTGAGAAAGCTGGATCTCCAAGTGGCCACACATTGTAATTCCATGTCCTATTCCCATTCTGAAATATCTATCCATGGTCTCCTCTATTGTCAAGATGAAGCCACACTCAGGTTGGAGGAACAACACTTTATATTTTGTCTGAGTAGTCTAACCTGATGGCATGAACATTGTTTTCTCTAACTTCTGATAACGGCCCTCCTCCCCTTTTAACCCACCCCGATTTATTTATCCCCCCTTTCTTTGTCTGTCTGCTCATCACTCTTTGCCTGTTCTCCATCACCCTCTGGTGATCCTCTCCCCCTTTCTTTCTCCCTAGTTGCCGAGCCCTGTGCAGTGAACAGACTTTATCGACAACAACAATAATATTATAGAATGGAGAGAGCGAAATGAATGCAAACGAAAGGGCTGTTAGTCTGACGTCAGCGGTCTGGAAGGTATTGGAGTCGAGGATAAAGAATAAGGTTTCAGAATACATGGAGGGACACGATAAAATCAGCCGAAGTGAGCATAGTTTTCTCAAACGAACCTCTTGCCTAAAAGGTCTGTCGGATTCTCTTGAAGATGTAATAATCAGCATAAGCAAAGAAGAATATATTGATGTTGTGTAACAGGATTTTCAGAACGACTTTCAGAAGGTGCGAGACATGAGGCTACAGAATAGGTTAAGAGGCCGTGGTAAACGTGTTATCAGGGATTGAAAAAAAGTGACTGATTGACAGGAGGGGAAAGAATGGGAATAAAGGAAGCCGTTTCTGACTTTGTGACGCTAAGAAGTGGTGTTCCACCTGGGTGTGTGTTTGGACCAATTAATTTTATGTTATATGTCAATTATTTCGTTTGCACAATTGATGGCTTTCATGCAACGTTTATAGATGGTATGAAAAAAGGAGAAGGGGAAAGTAATTTTGAGGACGTCAGGAGGCTAAAGAAGAACGTAGATTAAGGGAATCGTCAAAGAAATGGCAGACGGAACGCAATGATGGTTGTTGCATGGCCATGGACTTTATTTGGTAAAACGAATTTTCTAAATGGAGTGAATGTTCTTAAAAAAAAAACAGGTTGGAACAGTTCCTGGGAGTCCATGTGCAAGATTTCCTAAAGGAGTCTGTGGTGGGGAAGACAAGGGCAATGTTAGTACTCATCTGAAGAGGACTATCTTATAAAAGCAATGAGACAATGTTATGAAGTATTGGTGAGGCTTCATTCGAAGTAATGTGAGCAGGTATTGGACCGTTATCTTGAAAACGATATGCTGAAAATGTAGACAGTTCAATGGAGATTCGGGAATTGAATCGAACATTTAATGATTTGACATATGAAGTGCATTTAATGGCTTTGGGCCATTACCTCTCGAATTGTGAAACGTCCTGATACAGTGGATGTGGGGAGGAAACATCCTATAATGGTCATGTCTAATACCAGAGGAAACTAACTCATAAGAGCGGTCCGCCTTTTAAGAACGGAGACGATGAGGCTTTACTGTAGTCTGAGGATGGTGAATCTGTGGAGTGCTTTGCAAGGACATCGGTGTAGGCCATGTCTGTATGTATATTTGAGGCAGGGATTCTTGATTGGTCAGGGCCTGAATGATTACGGGGAAAATGCAGGAAATTGAATCAGCCATGATGAAATTGCATTACAGATACAATGCAAGAAATTATTCAATTCTGTTCATGCATCTTATGTTGTTATGATCTTCTTTCACCTCAACTTATTCCAACACACATTTTCAGATTTAATGTCTTCCTACAGGCGCAGACAACGGTTTCTGCCATAGAGGAAATAATCCAGAATGAGAATATGATTCTCTGGATCACACTCAAGTGTTATATCTAGGATGACTACACATCTTCTGTGATCATCTCGAAGGAAGCGTTCGCTTTGATCAACGTAAAAAATTATCAATTGAATACCCTGAATTTTGAGTTTTCTCCACCGTCACTATCATTGTTGGCTGCCGTCCAACTACACATTGTATTGTAACCGCAAGTATCAGCAGATCATTGAGGATCTCACAGGTTTTATCTCAAATATTTGTATTTCTAGTATGGTGGTATGATCTCCTTGTTGGCACTGGCACCAACCTGCGATCCCATATCTAGATTGAGTTAATAAAGTGAGGTCTTAACTTTTGACACTAACAAATTAAGAGACTATATCTTGGATTTTATAGTACTTGAAATATATCTGCAATTGTCTACAAGCTATTCACAGTAATAAACTGTAAAACACTTAAATTATCCTCAGTTGTTACTCACTGTATTAGAACATAGAACACAGAACAGAGAAAAGTGCAGCTAAGCAAAATTCCCTTTGGCCCCTGTGTTTTGCCGAAATAATTAACTATTTACATGAGGAAAAATACAAATGTATAAAATTTACAACATACTCAGAATACATAGTATTACCATACAACAGCTGACAAATTATTACACAGAAGTGTTACAAATGTTAAAATATCACTCCATAAAATAATTCCATTGTACTTTCAACATCGAGATAAATAATCAGCAATCACATTATCTTTACCTTTAATATGAGTTATCATCATATTGTACTCTTGTAACAACAAATTCCAATTTAATAGACTTCTATGTTTGTTTTTCATCTGTTACGTATCCCGTAACTGGGTGTCTGACCAGCAGAGAAAGAAGAATCCGTTGGAGTCTGGTAGTTCCAAACTAAAAGTGTTTATTAGTAAACTACACAATACAATATCAAAAATGCAAATATACATATAAAACAAGTTAGCAGTAATAAACCTAAAAGTGTAGGAATAATAATAATAAACAAGCTCTATCGATGTCTAGGGGTAAATGAATTGTCATAGGAAAGTATAGAGTTCAGTTCATAAATGCTGAATTATTTATGGTTGCGTTGAAATCGTTGGAGAGAGAGAGAGAGAGAGAGAGAGAGAGAGAGAGAGAGAGAGAGAGAGAGAGAGAGAGAGAGAGAGAGAGAGAGAGAGAGAGAGAGAGAGAGAGAGATGTAACAGCAACAGTTGCGGCAGGCAAACCTTTTTGTGGCTTTCTTAATCCGTCGTATCGTTGTGGTCATTCAGTTATGACCCCTCTGGTCTTCAGCTAGACCGTTCTTCTGTGGTGGACTCATCACTCAGGCATGAGTGGACACGCACACAAGTCCCCAACGGCCCTGCTGTAACACTGTGAGCTTTACTGACCGATATCCTGGTTCGGTCTCCGAAGCCCCCACCTTTCTGTCGGTTCCCAATACTCAATCAGTGTCCACTGGTGCGTCTGAAGGGTGTCTCTCCAGACCTGTCTTTTATCCCCACTCACGGGATCTCAGCTATCCATCAACTCTGAATGACTGCGTCCATCAAATCAGGCCACTCCTGCTATTTCCTGAGGAATGTTAACGAGCAAAGTACAGTCCTTGCAGTAGAAGGTAAATAATCCAGGAAGAGTCATAGTACAGTCAATCAACAGTCTCTCTCCCCCTCTTATCTGTTGCAATTTTTCTTGCCTGGGCTTTATCTCTGTCTCATGAGCAGCATAGCAACAGTAATCGTTCGTAGTTCTCAGGAGGGGGGTTGGGAATGCTTAACTCTGCACCCCATTGTCCATCAGGTTTGTCTATCACTCATAACACATCTTACTCAGATACACTAACGGATTATGCTCGGTGTAAACAATAAGTGGGTTTTGAGTTGTACCAACATATACATCAAAATGTTCTAAAGCTAAAACAAGAGATAACAATTCCTTTTATATTGTCGAATAGTTTCTTTGATGCTTATTAAACTTCTGAGAAAAGTAAGCTACGGGATGATAAACGTCATCACCCTCATTCCTTTGCAATAATACTGCTCCTGTAGCCTCATCGCTAGCATCTACAGCTAATGAAAAAAGGTTTTCCAATGTCGAGTGCGTTGAGCACAAGTTGTTGACATATCATAGTTTTCAAATTTTTTCAAATGCTTCCTGACAAGGCACTGTCCACACAAACTTCTCATTCTTCTTCAAGAGGTTAGTTAATGGAAGAGATATTTGAGCAAAATTTTTACAAAATTTTCGATAATATCCTACTATTCCCAGAAATCTTTTGAGAGTGTTTTCTTCCCCTAGTTTTATTGGAAATCTCTAAAATTGCCCGAACTTTTGCCTGAACTGGAGCTACAACATAACCAAGGTAAGTCACAGTGGCATGTCCAAATTCACTTTTAGCTAAATTAATAGCTAAGTTAACTTTTGAAAGCCTTTCAAATAATTTCTCTACTGCAAGAATTTGTGCTTTCTAAGAAACATTTCCTGTCACTAAATCATCAATATAAGCATTTGTATCTCTCAATCCCTGAATCACAGAGTTAATCATCATCAGGAAAGTACCTGGGGCATTCTTCGTCCCAAATGGAAGAACATTATATTCATATAACCCAAATAATGTTACAAATGCAGACATCTCTCTACCTCTATCGGTTAACGGAACACACCAGTACCCTTTCAATAAATCAATCTTTGTAAGGAACTTTGCTTTTCCCACTTTAACTACACAATTATCTACTCTAGGAATTGGATACGCATCTGTTTTCGTTACAGCATTCACCTTCCTATAGTCCGTACAAAACCTAATACTACCATCTGGTCTTGGCACCATAACACGAGGTGAACTACAATTCGAGTTAGAAGGTCGAATAATATTATTCTCTCACATATGTTTAATTTCCTTCTCAGCAAGTTCCCATTTTTCCATGTTCATCCTATATGGGTGTTGTTTAATGGGTTTGGCATCTCCGACATCTACATCATGTGAAGCTATTGTAGTCCTCCTAGGAACATCTGGAGACAAATCCTTACATTTAAAAATTAATTGCTTCATCTGCTATTTCTGCTCTGGCTGTAAATGTGCTAATTTATCATCAATATTTTCCAGAATGGTTGAGTTTGGTAACCTGACAGAAACAATGTCGGATTAAGGCTGAGTTTCAGATGAATCATCTATTATGTTCCTAATTAGATCAGACTCATTATTAATTGCAACAGTCATAGTAGCAGACTGTTTCTCATAATATGGCTTTATCGTATTTATATGACAAATTTGAGTTGGCCTTCTAAGATCTGGAGTTTTTATCACGTAATCCACACCATTGATTTTAGACACAATTTCATAAGGACCATGAAATTTAGCTTGTAAAAGATTCGTTTGCACTGGGAAAATAACTAGCACCTTATCTCCAGGCTTAAACTTCCTCATTTTGGCTTCTTTATCATACCAGGTTTTCATTTTCTCCTGAGCCGATTTTAAATTTTCCTTGGCTAAACTATAAGCTTTATGTAACCTGTCTTTAAATTTCAAAACATAATCCAATAAATTAGTGTGTACTTCCTTATTAATCCATTTTTCTTTTAATAAAGATAAAGGACCTCTTACTCTATGCCCAAATACAAGTTCAAATGGACTGAAACCTAAAGAATCTTGTATCGATTCCCTTACTGCAAATAGAAATTAGTGAATACCCTCATCCCAATCACTTTCATTTTCCACACAATACTTCCTAATCATAGTCTTGAGGGTAGAATGAAACCTCTCCAAGGCACCTTGCGATTCTGGATGGTAGGCACACGAAGTAATTTGCTTAGCTGCCAACTTATAAACTATCTGTTGATACAATCCAGACATAACATTACTGCCTTGATAAGATTGTATTTCCTTAGGTAATCCAAAATAAGTAAAGAATTTTATTACAGACTTTGTCACAGTTTTAGTTGTTATATTCCTAAGTGGTACTGCCTCTGGAAACCTAGTCGCAGTGCACATAATATTCAATAAGTACTGATAACCAGCTTTTGTCTTTGTTAATGGACCTACACAATCTGTAATAATTTTAGAAAACGGTTCACCAAATGCTGGAATAGGTCGCAATAGATCCACTGGGGTAACTTGATTTGGTTTACCTACAATTTGGCAAGTATGGAACGTTCTACAAAACATCGCCACATCTTTTCTGAAACCAGGCCAGTAATTAATGTTTTAAAATTTTGTCCACAGTTTTCCTTACCCCTTGATATCCACCCAAGTGAAAACTATGAGCTAAAGTCAAAATCTCATTTCGATAAACTTTGGGAACAACTACCAGGTAAACAATACTCCATTCATCACTTGCAGGAATTGTTAGGTGGTCTCCACCTCCTCATCAACACTCCTTTTTCAAAAAAATTCCTACTGGCACTTTATCAATTTTACTATCTAGTAGAGCTTGTTCTTTTAATTTAATGATCTCAGGGTCTCTACTCTGCTCTGCTATCATCTCCTTTCTAGACAGAGACAAATATTCATGGTCAGAATCACTCCAAGAATCTTGTTCAAACAATGAAGGTAAGAAAGTTTCTGACACATCCTCAAAACTCGAATTCTGAGTTGAGCAATCATGGATAACAACCTCATTCTGCACACCGATCGTTTTAGCCATAGCTCGAGTTACAACACAGGAAGAATCTGTGTTAGAATCCATCTGTGGTTCCTCGGACTCTATTGTTGAATGCACTTCAGGGAAAACTTGTCCTCCTGCCAAGTCATTACCTAACAATAAAGAAGTATCCTTCACAGGTAAACTATGCTGTAGTCCTACTTTAACAAGACCTGTAACTAACCCTGATTTTAAACTTAATTTATGCAAATGTACAGGCATAAGGACACTCCCAACACCTTCTATATAATTTACCTCACCAGTATCAGACTCTTCATTAAACTTTAACACACTGTCTAACATCAGTGATTGAGAAGCTCCTGTATCCCTGAGGATTTTTATTGGCACCAGAGTCAGTCCTTCTTTCAAGGATACAAACCCTTCAGTTATAAAATGATCATATCCCTTTTTAACTTGATCAGATTCTAACAAAACTTCATTTGTTTTTATCAAACCCTGTGGACTTACAAGTGTTTCAGTATGTTGCACACAAGCATCTGGGACTGCTTCCTTCTCTCTCTTTTTCAATCTGAAACAGTTAGCTATACATGGCCAGGTTTCCTACTATAGTTACAAACAGGACCGACCTGTCTTTCCTTCACAAGTTTTCCATCCTCCTTACCGTTCTCATTAACTTCTGATATAATGTCTGATTTACCTTGAGTCTCTGTGTTATTTTTCCTTTTACAAGTTCTACCCTGAGGAAATTTATTCTTATGGATTAACGCATACTCATCAGCGAATCTATCAGAGTCCTGCAATGTAGCAGTATCTCTCTCAATTAAGTATGTCCTTACTTCAACAGGAATGCTTCTTTTAAATTCCTCCATTAAAATCAGCTCTTTCAATTTATTATAGACTCCATTTACATTTTTAGAAGAAACCCATCTCTCAAAGCACACAGCTTTATCGTAGGCAAATTCCACATGTTTTTTCGACAGATTTCTTAAAATTTCTGAGTCTTTCCCTATACGCTTCTGGGACAAACCCATACGCATTTGATATGTGCGATTTCACAATATCATAATCAAGTGCCTGCGCAGTATTTAAAGCTGTATAAACATGTTGTGCTTTTTCTTTAATTACACTCTGTAACAACATTGACCATTTATCTTTCGGCCACTCTGAAATCTGAGCAATAGTTGCGAAATGCTGGAAATATTTTTCTATTTCTGTTCCACTAAATGGAGGGACAAATTTAATTTTTAACAACAAACATTTTCCTACGAGCAGGAAACGGATTCGCAGACTTTAATTTCTCTATCTTAAGTTCTAATACCCTCTGTTTATTTTCAGCTTCTATCCTATAACGCTCTAAGTCCGCTTTACATTGCGCCAACTCCAATTGTTCAATTTCTAACTGCATCTCTAGATTACTTATTGGAAACTAATCTAAAATTGATTCATCAAAATCACCCGAATCTACATAATGTGACGCAATTATTCTCTGTATTACAGCCTTTGATGCAGACTGCGAAATACCTTTTAGATACAACCGATTAGCAATCTCAGATACCTCACTTTTTTTGCCTTGACTAATTATTCCCAATCAGGCGAATCCAGGAAGACATCAATATCCATCGTTGCGGAGTATCACTCACAAGCCAATCAAACAAAAGAATCGAGTATTCCCCTTATCCAAAACACCGATTCAAAATATTAAACAAGCATTTAAACTCAAACAATGGTTCATGCCACAAGCCCCCATTTATGTTATGGATTCGGCATAAACAAATTTATAATTGAGGCAGGTTTTCTTTTTATAACAAATAAAACATTTATTAAACACTGAAAAAAAAACCAAAAGTAAACAAAACTAATGTACCCTGAACTGCTCTGCGGCAGCTCGAAGAGTTCTTAAAGGGATAATGCGAAAAATAGTTCTTAGAAGTAGTAATGCGAAAGTCCAAAGTTTTACTCAGTTCCTTAGGAGAGACTTCTTTCCTTTGAAATAATGTAAGTTCTCTTTCGTGGCGTTACTGCTGATTCCCGTCGAAGAATACTTTCCCCGGAGGACTTGTGATTGGAGGAAATATAACGGCTTAAAGGCACTGACCTTTCCTTCGCGACACTTTACCCAACCTTCTATTCTTCTGGCAGAACAGAGGTTATCATGGGCACAGCTAACGAATTCCTTCTGAATGAGGATTAAATAAGGTCGAGCCTGCTTCACCGTCGATATCAACTTTCTCGATTCTTCTGGATTTCCGAACTCCGACGAATCTTCACTCTCCACTTCTAAACTGGCAGTATTACAGCGAAACTGCCGACAATAACCTTTGAGACTTAAGGCAGAAAATAAAACTCAATTTTTAAACGAAACCGCGTCATAATATCAGAATACGCAGCAGCATGGCGTTACCGGTGAAGTCAACCACCGACTGCCCTGCATCACAGGGAGGGGTCCTCCTTTTATACCCTGTTAAAAAAGCCTATCACATGACGTCTCACTGGCGGGAAAATAACGTAACTCCACCATGAGAAGACCATTACCTGATCTCCAGCAGCTCAACACCACGGTCACGTGACAGGTACATGATACCCACGAGTACGTAACACTATATCCATCATAATTTTATTCTAACCTATTCAACCTCTCTCTGTAACTCAGTGTCTCAAGTCCCAGCAACATCCTCGTAAACATTGTCTGTAGTCTTTCAACCTTATTAATATCCTTCCTGTAATTTGCTGACCTAAACTACACACATTTCTCCAAATTCGGCCTCATCAATGTCTTATATAACCTCACCATAACATTCCAATTCTTATACATAATACTTTGATTTATAAAGGCCAAAGTACCAAGAGACACGATGTGCCTGTGACGCCAATTTTGGTAATTTTGTATCTGTATTCCCAGATCGCTCTCTGTTCTACTGCACTTCTTAGAACCCAACCATTTACCTTGTATGCTTTACCTTGGTTTGTCCTTGCACCGTGTCTGCTGTGACAGTCCCGAAAAATGTACACCATGAGACTACCAGTATTCTGTTCTTTTTGTAAGTAAACCCCACACTCATTACAACTATTTAAGAACAGGTGTATGCTGCAACTGCCTTTGTACTGGCTAATTATCCCCACAAATTCTACTTGTTTGGCATTAATGAGGCAACTTAATTTATTTATTTTATTTAGAGATACAGCACAGAGCAGGCTCTTCTGGCTCAACAGGGCATTTTGCATCGTAACCCACCTGTTTAACACATTAGCTTAATCACAGAGCAATTTACAAAGATCAATTACCTGCGAACTGGTATGTATTTGGGATGAAGCAGGAAACTGGAGCACCGGGAGGATACCCACGCAGTCACAGGGAGAACAGGCAAACTCCTTAAGGACTGCATTGATTTGAACTTCAAACTCTGAACTCTGAAGGGCAGGAACATCCCACCTCATTGCCATTGTATCCCAAATAATTTTATCCCAAGCATTCCACAGGACTATGATCAGACAAAAAATTGATACCAAGCCATGGTGCCAAAGAGGTAAGTGTTAAGTACCTTCTTAAGGGTGAACACGTACAGACCCATGGTAGTGTAGTGGCTAATGTAACACTATTTTAGTGCAGAGATCTGGCTTCATTTCAGCCACTGACTATAGGGAGTTTGCATGTTTTTCCCATGACTGCATGTGTTTCCTCCAGGTGCTGCAGTTTTCTCTCAGATTTCAAAGACGTATGCATTAGTAGGTTTATTAAACAGATGGATGTAAAGGGTCAGTATGGGCTTGCTGGACCAAGATGGGCGAATCTTTAAATTTAAAAAAAAAATTATAATGTAGGAACAACAGACACTGAGGAGATGAATCCCAGAGTTTAGATTCTTTGAAGTTAAGGGTGGACTTGACCAATCGGCCAAGAGCTAGAAAGTGGGATTGAGCTGCAGAGCTCCCCATTGACAGATCCCAGTTCAGGATGTCAATGGTTTCTCATCTGAGGACAACTTTCACCAGTTTCCGCCACCTCCAAAGGGATTCCACCACCAAGTGTATGCTTTCCACAGGGATCGCTCCCTACGTGACTTCCTTGTCCATTTGTCCCTCCCCACTGATCTCCCTCCTGGCACTTACCCTCGCAAGCAGAGCAAGTGCAACACTTGCCCCTACACCTCCTCCCTCACCACTATTCAAGGCACTAAACAGTCCTTCCAGGTGAAGCGGTATTTCACCTGTGAGTCTGTTCGGGTTATATACTGTGTTTGGTGCTCCTGTTATGGCCTCCAGTATATCAGTGAGACCTGGCATAGATAGGAAGACTGCGTCGCTGAGAACCTACTTTCTGTTAAACAGAAAAAGCAGGATCTCCCAGTGGCCACCCATTTTAATTCAACTTCTCATTCCCATTCCAATATGTCCATCCATGGTGTTCTCCACTGTTGTGATAAGGCCACACTTAGTTTGGGGAAACAACACCTTATATTCGATTTTGGTAGCCTCCAACCTGATGGCATAGTCATTGATTTCTCAAAGCTCTGGTAAAGCCCCCCACCCCAACTTCTTCACCATTTACAATCTCCTTTTCCCTCTCTCACCTTATCTCCTTGCCCACCCATCACCTCCCTCTAGTGCTCCTCCCCCTTTTCTTTTATCCATGGCCTTCTGTCTCTTTCACCAATCAACTTCCCAGCTCTTTGCTTCATCCCTCCCCCTCCAGGATTCACGGATCACCTTGTGTTTTTCTCTCCTCTCCACCCCCACCCTTTTAAATCTACTTATCTGCTTTTTTCTCCCGACCTGCCGAAGGGTTTCGGCCCAAAACGTTGACTGTACTCTTTCCATAGATGCTGCCTGGCCTGCTGAGTTCCTCCAGCATTTTGTGTGTGTTGCTCAGATTTCCAGCATCTACAGATTTCTTCTTGTTTGTGAGGACAATTTCTGTCAGGTAAGTAGAGCAAGGTGAAAGACCAGATACAGGAGGTGCTGCAGATGCAGGTGCCTGGATCAACAGTCAACCTGCTGGAGGAACTCCGCTGGTCAGGTAACATTTGTGGAAGGAAAATAATGGTTCTAGTTGAGAGAACTGAGAGTGGAGAGAGAAGGTGGCCATTATTAACAGTAGGCAGATTGATAAGATGGGATCCCAAGGTGATTGATAGACTCAAATAGGTGAAAACTGAAGGAGAGGTTGTGATATGTAGGAGTAGGATAGGGAGGAATAGGCCATTTCATCTGGCAGCTCATTCCACACTCCCACCACTCTCTGCGTGAAGAAGCCCCACCCCCAATGTTCCCTTTAAACTTTTCCTCCTTCACCCTTAACCCACTTCCTCTCGTTTTTTTCTCCCCTGGCCTCAGTGGAAAAAGCCTGCTTGCATTCACCCTTTCTCTACCCACCATGATTTTATATACCTCTATCAAATCTCTCCACGTTCTCCTATGCTCCAGGGAATAAAGTCCTAACCTATTCAACTTTTCTCTGTAACTCAGTTTCTCAAGTCCCGGCAACATCCTTCTAAACCTTCTCTGCACTCTTTCAACCTTATTAATATCCTTCCTGTAATTAGGTGACCAAACCTGCACACAATACTCCAAATTTGGTCTCACCAATGTCTTATTACCTCACCATTATATTCCATCTCTTATACTCAATACTTTGATTTATAAAGGCCAATGTACCAAAAGCTTTCTTTACAACCCATCTGATGTCACTTTTAGGGAATTATGTATCTGTACACCCATATCCCTCTGTTCTACTGCACTCCTCAGTGTCCTACCATTCACCTTGTATGTTCTACCTCGGTTTGTCCTTGCAAAGTGCAATACCTCACATTTCTCAGTATTAAACTCCAGCTGACATTTTTCAGCCCATTTTTCCAGCTGGTCCAAATACGTCTACAAGCTTTGAAAGCCTTCCGCACAGTCCACTACACCTCCACTCCTGGTATCATCATCAAATTTGCTGATCCAATTTACCACATTATCATCCAGGTGATTGATATAGATGACAAATAACAATGGACCCAGCACTGATCCCTGTGGCACACCACTTGTGACAGGCCGCCACTCAGAGAAGCAATTCTCCAGTACCACTCTCTAGCTTCTCCTATTGAGCCAATGTCTAATCAATTTACTACTCACATTTATACTGAGCGATTGAATCTTCCCAGCTAATCTACTGGGCGGGACCTTGTCAAAGGCCTTACTGAAGTCCATGTAGACAACATCTACTGTCTTCACTTCATCCACTTTCCTGGTAACCTCCTCGAAAACATCTAATAGATTTGTTTTTACAACCTCACTCTGTCACCGCAATTTTTGGTGTGCCTATGATGCTTTTTCCTTTACCTTTTGGATAATTCCATTTATTACATTAATGGCTAAAAGATCTATTTTGCTGAACTGGAAAGAGATTAATCCCCTGACCACATTTCATTGGTTTTCTCAAGCTATGTTATGTTTAAATTTGGAAAAAAATTAAAGCGCAATGTATGATCCTTCTATTAAATTTGAAAAGACATGGAGGCCATTTATTCAATATTTTCATATGATGCAATTTGACCTTTTTACAAACCTGTTTCTTTCTGTTTCTGATTATATACATATAAAGAGGATCGGAGTTGATGACACTTATGATTATGTTACTTTTCTCAAATATTATAAACAGCCCATGTTTCTTTTTCATTCTCTTTTTGTTAGTTAGCTGTTAGCTTGTTAGAGTAGCTTTTTTTTTGTTGTTTGGGGTATATATATTTTTCTTCTTTTTCTTTTTTTTCACATTGTTACACCTAGTTTTCTTGTCTTCTACACATTATCTTTGTATCATGTATGATTTTGGGAGACTTAATTCTCTTGTACCTAATGTTTATATGTCTATCTATGTTAACTTTTAATTCTGTAATCCCAACAATTGTATCCATTTTTGTTATGTTAATATGTTGAAATTAATAAAAAGATTGAAAAGAAAAGAAATATTTGTTAAACATGACTTGCCACGCACATAGCCATGTTGAATTTCCCTAATAAGGCCCTGTCTATCCAAATACTTGTAGATCCTATCTCTTAGTACTCCTTCCAATAATTTACTTACTACCAACGTTAAACCTACCGGCCGATAATTTCCCTGATTACATTTAGAGACCATTTTTAAACAATGGAACAACATGAGCTATTATCCAAACCTCCGGCACCTCACCTGTAAATACCGACGTTTTAAATTTATCTGCTAGGGCCCCTGCAATTTCCATACTAGACTCCTTCAAGATCGGAGGGAATACTCTGTCAGGTCCTGGGTATTTATCTACTCTGATTTGCCTCAAGATAGCAAGCAGCTCCTCCCCTTTAATCTGCATAGGTTCCATGACCGCACTTGTTGTTTGCCTTATTTCCATAGACTCCATACCAGTTCCCTTAGTAAATACAGACGCAAAAAAAAATTTAAGATTTGCCCTATTTCTTTTGGTTCCACACATAGCCGACCACTCTGATCTTCAAGAGGACCAAATTTATCCCTTACTATCCTTTTGATCTTAATGTACCTGATGGATTATCCATCACCTTGACTGCCAAATCAACATCATATCTTCTTTTAGCACTCCCAAATTTTTCCTTAAGTATTTTTATACTCCTCAAGCACCTTACTTGCTCCCTGTTTCCTATACATGTCAAACAACTCTCTCTTCTTCTTTATCAGAGTTCCAATATCCCTTGACAAGCAAGGTTCCTTATCGTTATTCACATTGCCTTTAATCCTGACAGGAATATACAAACTCTGCACTCTCAAAATGTCTCCTTTGAAGGCCTCCCACTTACTAATCATATCCTTAGCAGAGAACAACCTGTCCCAATCCACACTTTTTAGATCCTTTCTCATTTCTTCGAATTTGGACTTTTTCCAGTTTAAAACCCCCACCTGAGGATCAGATCTATCTTTATCCATGATCAAGTTTTAACTAATGGTGTTATGTTCACTAGAACCAAAGTGTTCCTCTGCACACACTTATGTCACCTGTCATAACTCGTTTCCTAATAGGAGATCTACTATTGCATCCTCTCCAGTTGGTACTTACATATATTGATTTAGAAAACTTCCCTGAACACATTTTACAAATGCTAACCCATCTAAGCCTTTAACAGTATAGGTGTCCCAATCAATATGTGGAAAATTAAACTCCCCTACTATCACAACATTATGTTTCCTGCAGTCGTCTGCAATCTCTCTGCAGATTTGCTCCTCCAGTTCTTGCTGACTATTGAGTGGTCTATAATACAACCCCATTAAGATGGTCATAACTTTCCTGTTTCTCAGCTACACCCATATGGCCTTGGTAGACAAGTCTTCTAATCTATCCTGCCTGAGTATGGCTGTAACATTTTCCCTGACTAGCAATGCCACCCACCCACCCTTCATCCCTCTGCCTCTATCACGTCTGTAACATTGGAATGCTGGAATATTAAGCTGCCAGTCCTGCTCCTCCTGTAGGCGAGTTTCACTATTGGCTATAATGCCATAATTCGATGATAAGTCATTAGTTGATGAAATTACAGCAATTATTTGCGTTTACCCGGGATTATTTATTACAACATGGAAGGAAAACTTAATAATTCTCGTTTGTGTGGATGATGTTGGATGTGTCCCCTGTACCAAAGCAGTACCCAGAATTAGCAATCAGTACACAACATGCGGTTAAACTATTAAGATTTATAACTCTTGCTTTGACTATGTGGTTAGTTGAGAAACAAAATATAAAAGAAAATAATCTTATTAAACTGTCTGTGCACAAATCGTTGGAGCTCACTCAGCAAGAAATTCTATCCATCATTCGATCTGCTCCGTATATCGCCGACAACCAAACTCCCTCCCGGAGTTCACCTGTTCGGGCGGCCCACCTGCTCACTCAGGTCGTCTCTCATCTCTTCATTCCCCTCGTGCCTTCTGGAAAAAACTCACGAAACCAACAGCTTTCAGACACACAAGTAAGAGTAGCATTTCCCTACTGGGCAGTCACCCGTTGCCTTTAGTTATAACCCAATTATTGCTGCTGGAGAAAAAGGCATTACCTCATCAGTTAACATTACAGAGAAGCCCTTACATATATATACAATTTTTTGTGTTCAGGTGTTACGATTACGTTTTTCCTGAGATTTTCAGCGTTGATTCTGATGCCAGATTTTGAACAGAAGCTCATTTCCAGTTACAGTTCTGTTGTTGATTCCGACGTGGAAATCAGGAACCTCATCCTTTCTATAGCATTTATGTAACAGCCATGCGAATGAAACGTGCTTATCTTTGGCGTCATGCAAGCAATTCATTTCAATAATTTTCCGCTTGACTACAGACTATTCTTTGTCCAATGACTTCTTTGGTCTTCGATGGTGTTTTTTTCTTTCCGCTGAGGCAGATTCCTCCCAGGCTGGGTAAGACAAGATGCACACGTCACAGGTTTAGGGCTAATGGCGAAATATTCAAATAAAATCTGCCAGTTCACTCAAAAGAATATGGGCAAGTTGTCGAGGTAAATGTGCTTACCGCTTTATCAGGAGCACAAAGAAAGAACATTCTCAGAGAATTTACAGCCACTTCTGCTAAACTAGAGAGACGAGGTGCATGTGTCAGAATGTACAAACTACAGATCAACCCTGATCTTCAGTGAATATGATGCTTCACTTCCTGAAAGCCTACAGGTCTGCTACGCCCGGTTTGATGCGCAGAACAAAGTACTGATGCGAAACGTACCCCGCAATCCAGTGGAGCAGACGTTACATCTGGCTGAAGCTGAGGTAAGTATGACCCTGGCCAGAGTCAACCTACTCAAACATCAGGAGTTCTATAATGTACTAACAAGGGTTTTGAAAGACTGTGCGTCCGACCTGACGATAATGCTGTCAGATATATTCAATATCCCCATACAGTACTCTTTGTCCCCTCCGGGTTCAAGGCTGCGACCATCATTCCACTGACAAAGAAGACAATCGTAACCTGCCTAAATGACAATCGTCCCAGGGCAGCAAAGACTTTCGTCCCAATAGGCTAAGCATTCGCGCTCCCCAGGGCCGTGTGCTCAGCCAGTTGCTGTTTGCGCTGCTGAGGCATGACTGTATCACAGTATCCAGCTTAAAATGCGTCATCAAGTTTGCAGATGACACAGTTGTGGTTGACTATAACATGAATGACGTCGAGACAGAGTAGAGAAAGCAAGTACAGTGGTTGGTGAGATGGTGTGAAATGAAAATCTTGAGGCTTAATGTACAGAAGACAATTTCAATTATTGTGGACTTCAGGAACGTGCAGAAGAAACGTCCCCACCCCCCTGCGAATAAATGTTTCCTACGCAGAGAGAGTTAAGTGCACCAAGTTCCTGGGAATTCACAAAATGGTCGACTCACCTGGTCCATTGAGGAAATTAAAACTAGAATAGATAATGGAGATGAGGTGGAGGCTGTATATTTACACCGTCAGGATGCCGTTGACAAGGTACTAGACATGAGGGTGATTAACAATTTAAGGGCCCATGGCATGACAAGAAAATTACTAACATGGCTACTACAATCTGCTGACTGGCAGGAGGCAGCGAGTGAGAATACTAGGGCGCTTCTCTTGTTGGCTGCCAGTGACTAGTGACTTGCTGGAGGGGTCGGTGTTGGGACATCTTCTCTCATGCTGTATACTGACTATTTATATGATGGAATAGACGGCTTTTTTGCCAAGTTTGCTGATAATTCGAGATTGCTGGAGTGACAGGTAGCGTTAAAGAAACAATTCGGCTGCAGAAAAAACTTACATAGATTAGGAGAATGGGCAAGATAGTGACAAATGAAATACAATGTTGAAAAATGCATGGGCATGCATTTTCTTGGTAGACATAAATGTTCAGACGTTTTTCAATACGGGGAAAAATCCAAAATTCTGAAATGCATTAGACAGAGGGTGGTGTGTTTCTGGAATTAGTTACCACAGACAGTGTGGAGGCCAGGTTGTTACTTTGGGTATTCAGCTCGAAGTGCTAAACGCCCTAATTTAGCTCCTATGTCTTATGGTCATAGGCATCATGCTCCCAATCTAACTTCCCTGAAGAAGAAGAAGAAGAAGAAGAAGAAGAAGAAGAAGAAGAAGAAGAAGAAGAAGAAGAAGAAGAAGAAGACACAGGAGTTCCTCCACTTCCTAAGACGGCTAGGGCAAGGAACGATTGACAACCCACACCTCCTCCAATCCCTACCTTTACAGTTTAACTTATTTTTGCAGAAGCACCATTCAGAGGGTCCTGACAAGTTGGAAATCCATCCGCGACAGGAACAGCTGAGGCTTCGGACCAGAAGTACCTACAAAGGACTTTGGCAAGCTGAGAAGGTAATAGGGTCTCCCTATCTTCCATCGGGGACATTTATAAAAACTTATGAACATGAGAAAGATGAGCTGCAGCAGGTCCCCTGACCCATCGAGCCGATTTAGCAATTTAATACGATTATCGCTGATCTGGGCTTTGGTCTCAGCTCCACATTTCTGCCTTTTTCCCCATAACTTTTAATACCCATACTATGCAAACTTCTATCGAACCTTGTTTTAAATATATTTATCGGCGGAGTCTCCGCTGCTACATTGAGCAAAACATTTTAAATATTCACCAATCTCTTTGAAAACCATTTCTTCTTGTCCGTCCAAAATCTACATCTCCGAAACTTAATGTTATGTCCATTAGTTCTAGTCTCAACTACCCGTGGAAATAACTTTGCTGCATCGATCGTTTCCGTGCCATTCATCATGATTTTTATTTTTCTATAAGATCTCAGCTTATTCTTCTGAAATCTATTGAGTACCGTCTCAGGAGACGCAATCTTTCCCCAGAGTCTCATCTGTGAAAAAAAACTTGGTGTAACTCCTCTGCACCGCCTCCAAAACCAGTATATCCGAACAAGCCAGTACCTTGTACATTTGCAGCATAACCTCCCTGCTCTTAAATTCAATCCAGCAATTAAGGCCAACATTCTATTTTCTTTCTCGATAGTCTGTTAAACTTGCAAAACAACCTTTTGTGATTACATAGAAAACATATGTAAAGGGCGGTTCTTCCTTTTCATTGTTACTGCGTATGTTAATCAAAATGGCTTCATTGTTTTGTTAAAAGTAGGAATGTTTCTTGTTATGATAATTGCTTTCTCGCGCTGTTGTTTGGGTTAAAATTAATGATATCGTGAATTGTATTCGTTTGTTAAACAATTGGGATTAATGTTATTCTTTCTATTCTGAGACTATGAACTATTGTTGGCGGGGAATTGGGCAATCGGCGAGAGGGGGTGACAGAGAGAGAGGACGCGATGGAACGGACACCGAGCGGGGAAGTCCGAGGCCAGGAGGTTCGGCGAGGAGAGGAGAGGAAGACATACGTGCTGGGGGTGCTTGGGGTGCTGGGGATCACTGCGGGTGGTCCTGAGCCGCGAGTCGAGGAGGTCTGGGGGGATTGAATGGTGGCCAGAACAACTTCGTTAATTGAGCCCCATAGGTTGAACTCTGTTTTGTTGTGTGTTTCCCCCCTAGCAGTCAGTCTGTGGTTTTGTATTGCCATGTGCGCCTGCTCCCGCTGCTGTTCTACTCCGGTCCCTGTATTACTGAGTACTCCGTCTTTCAAATGTCTCTGATTATTACCTTTATTGCTGCCACCTGCTTGTAATTGTGCTCTACCTAGCACCTGCCTCTCTGTTTATTGCTCAGCGTATTTCAGTCCTGTGTTTTGACCTGTTTGTTGACAGATGTGCCTGTGAATTTTCCTCAGCCATTACAGCGTTTGTATTTGGACTCTGTCCGTCTGAATATCGACTTTGCCTGTTTCCCGATGCTGGTTTTTGGATTTATCTGGATGTTTTGATCTTTGCCTGAATTTTGACGCAGATTTGGTTTGCACTTCGATAGTTACTGAGTTAATATCAATGTGTGCACCATATCTGCGATTCGATCCCTGCTTCAGCACCCTGACAAAAAAGTCAGGAGGAGAAACTAATTCATCCCCCAGTCCATCCGACTTCTGAACTCGCTACTGCATCGTATTCGAGGTGTCACAGGTTAATCTCTGCATTATTTAATAAGAAGGAAATATTTCAGTTTGTTCTTGACGTCTGACGCTTCGGCAGATTTTGACTTCACAAGTAATTGTGCGGTTTTTTGTACTGCTGTGTTTTACACCCTGGTACATCAAAGCTTATCACAATAATTGAGCACAATTGTCCCTAATGACTACACCTGCAAAAGGTGCATCCAGCTGCAGCTCCTGACAAACCGAGCGAGGGAACTGGGAAGGAGACAGTTAGCCAGTTAGCTAAGAGTCAGGAGACAGGTAGCCAGGTGACTGTCAGAAAAGGGAAGTGGAATAGACAGGAAGAGCAGAGAACCCCTGTGGCCTTTCCCATCAACAACAAGTACACGCTTTGGATACTGTCGGTGGAGACGATCTACCAGGGACAATTTGCAGTGGTCACGTCTCTGGCACCGAGAGTGAACCCTTAGCTCAGAACGGAAGGAGGGAAACGAGGAGAGCAGTATTGATAAGGGATTCGATAGTTAGGGGGACAGGTAAGAGGATCTGTGGGAGAGATCGAGAACCTCAGCGATTCTGTTCCCTCCCTGCTGCCAGGGTCCGTGATATCTCGCATCGAGTTCTCAGTATTCTCAAGAGGGAGGGTGAGCAGCCAAATGTCGTGTTCCATATAGGGACAAAAGACGTGGATAGGAAGAAGGAGGAGATCCAGCAAAGATAGTTTAAGGAGTTGGGTGCAAAGTTGAAGACAGGATCTCCAGGGTTGCAATCTCAGGATTACTACCAGTGCCACGTGCTAGTGAGGCTAGAAATATGAAGATAATGCAGCTAGCTACGTGGCTAAGGAGTTGGTGCAGAAGGGAGGGCTTCATGTTTCTGGAGAACTGGGCCTTGTTCCAGGGAAGGTGGGAACGGTTCCGACGGAACGGGTTGCACCTGCATTCGAGAGGGACTAATGTACTTGCGGGAAGGTTGGCTAGTACTGCTCTGGGTGGTTTAAACGAGATTTTCTGGGGGAAGGGGAAACACAGTGTTAGAGCAGAGAGTGAGGTGGAGGACTAAAAAGGTCATGCAGAACTGCCTAGTGCATGGAGTAAAGCCAGATCTAACATATAAAGAGGCTTTGAGGAAAGAAAAGCAGAATAGATGTTGTAAAGGTAGTAAGATAGAAGGGCTAAGGTGCGTGTACTTCAATGCAGGAAGCATCAGGAGCAAAGGTGATGAACTGAGAGCTTGGATACATACATGGAATTACGATGTAGTGGCCATTACCGAGACTTAGCTGGCACCAGGGCAGGAATGGATGCTCAATATTCCTGGATTTCAGGGATGGGGGGGGGGGGTGAAAGGGGTGGAGGGGTGGCATTACTTGTCAGGGACTATTACAGCTGCAGAAAAGGTGGGTAATGTAACAGGATCTTGTTTTGAGTGGGTATAGCTGGAAGTCAGGACAGGAAGGGAGCAGTTACTCTATTGGTAATATTCTATGGGCCCCCTGGTAGCAGCAGAGATACCGAGGAGCAGATAGAGAGGTGGATTTTGGAAAGGTGCAAAAATAACAGGGTTGTTATCATGGGTGATTTTAACTTCACTAATATTGATTGGCACCTGATTATCTCCAATTGTATAGACGGGGCAGAGTTTGTTAATTGTGTCCAGCATGGAGTCCTGTCACAGTATGTTGACAGGCCGACTAGGTGAAATGCCATACTGAATCTAGTATTAGGTAACGAACCGGATCAGGTCACAGACCTCTCAGTGGGTGAGCATCTGGGGGACAGTGACCACCGCTCCCTGGTATTTAGCATTATCATAGAAAAGGAAAGAATCAGAGAGGACAGGAAAAGTTTTAATTAGGGAAGTGCAAATTATGAGGCTATAAGACTAGAACTTGCGGGTGTGAATTGGGAAGATGTTTCTGCAGGGAAATGTACTATGGACACGTGGTCGATGTTGTGGGATCTCTTGTAGGATGTTAGGGATCCATTTGTCCCAGTGAGGAAGATTTAGAATGGTAGGGTGAAGGCACCATGGATCACAAGTGCGGTGGAAAATCTAGTCGGGTGGAAGAAGGCAGCATGCATGAGGTTTAGGAAGCAAGCATCAGACGAGGCTATTGAGGAATATAGGTAGCAAGAAAGGAGATAAGAATGGGCTGACGAGAGCAAGAAAGTGGCATGAGAAGGCCTTGGCGAATAGGTTAAATTAAAACACCAAGGCATTTTTCAAATATGTGAAGAACAAAAGGATGACAGGAGTGAAGGTAGGACCGATTCGAGATAAAAGTGGGAAGATGTGCCTGGAGGCTTTGGAAGTGAGCAAGGTCCTCAATGAATACTTCTCTTCGGTATTCACCAATGAGAGGGAACTTTTTGACGATGAGGACAATATGAGTGAGTATGAAGTTCTGGAGCATGTTGATATTAAGGGAGAGGAGGTGTTGGAGTTCTTAAAATACATTATGACGGATAGGTGCCCGGGGTCTAACGGAATATTCCCCAGTCTGCTGTACGAGAAGAGGGAAGAGATGGCTGAGCCTCTGGCTAGGATCTTTATGTCCACGTTGTCCACGGGAAAGGTACCAGTGGATTGGATGGAGGCGAAAGTTGTTCCCTTGTTTAGAAAAGGTAATTGGGTTAGTTCGGATAATTATACACCAGTGAGCCATACGTCTATGGTGGGAAAGCTGTTGGAAAAGATTCTTAGACATAGGATCTATGGGCATTTAGAGAATCATGGTCTGATCAGAGACAGTCAGCATAGCTTTGTGAAGGGCAAACCTGATAGATTTCTTTGAGCAGATGACCAGGCATATAGATGAGGGTAGTGCAGTGTATGTGATATACATGGATTTTTAGTAAGGTATTTGATAAGGTTCCACACTGTAGGCTTATCCAGAAAGTCAGAAGTCATGGGATCCAGGGAAGTTTGGCCAGGTGGATTTAGAATTGGCTTGCCTGCAGAAAGCAGAGGGTCGTGGTGGAGGGAGTACATTCGGATTAGATGGTTGTGACTAGTGGTGTCCCACAAGGATCGTTTCTGGGACGCTTAATTTACGTGACTTTTATTAACGACCTGGATGTGGGGATAGAAGAGTCGGTTGGCAAGTTTGCAGACGACACAAAGGTTGGTGCTGTTGTGGAAAGTGTAGAGGATTGTTAAAGATTGCAGAGAGACATTGACACGATGCAGGAATAGGCTGAGAAGTGGTAGATGGAGTCCAAACCGGAGAAGTGTGAGCTGTTGTATTTTAGAAGTTCAAACTCCAAGGCAGAGGACAAAGTAAATGGTAGGATACTTGTTAATATGGAGGAGCAGAGGGATCTGGGGGTATAAGACCACAGATCCCTGAAAGTTGCCTCACAGGTAGATAGGGTAGTTAAGAAAGCTTATGGGGTGTTAGCTTTCATAAGTTGAGGGATAGAGTTTAACAGTAGCGAGGTAGTGATGCAGCTCTATAAAACTCTGGTTAGGTCCCACTTGGAGTATTGTGTCCAGTTCTAGTCGCCTCATTATAAGAAGGATGTGGAAGCAGTGGAAACGGTACAGAGGAGATTTATCAGGATGCTGCCTGGTTTACAGAGTATGCATTATGATCAGAGATTAAGGGAGGTAGGGCAGTACTACTTGGAGAAAAAGAGGCTGAGAGGAGACATGAGAGAGGTATACAAGATATTAAGAGGCATAGATAGTGTGGACAGACAGCGCCTCTTCCCAGGTGCACCACTGCTCAATACAAGAGGACATGGCTTTAAGGTAAGGGGTAGAAGTTTCAAGGGGGATATTAGAGGAAGTGCTTTTACTCAGAAAGTGGTTGGTGTGTGGAATGCACTGCCCGAATCTGTGGCAGATACACTAGTGAAATTTAAAAGACTACTAGAAAGGTATGCGGAGGAATTTAAGGTTTGGGTATATATGGGAACAACAACACACACAAAATGCTGGTAGAACACAGCAGGCTAGGCAGCATCTATAGGGAGAAGCGATGTCGAAGTTTCGGGCTGAGACCCTTCGTCAGTTCTAACCGAAAGGAAAGATAGGAAGAGATTTAAAAGTAGAGGGGGGAGGGGGAAATGCGAAATGATAGGAGTAGACCGGAGGGGGTGGGATGAAGCTAAGAGCTGGAAAGGTGATTGGCGAAAGTGATACAGAGCTGGAGAAGGGAAAGGATCATGGGACGGGAGGCCTCAGGAGAAAGAAAGGAGGTGGGGGGGAGCACCAGAGGGAGATGGAGAACAGGCAATCAACTAAATATGTCAGGGATGGGGTCAGAAGGGGAGGAGGGGCATTAACGGATGTTAGAGAAGTCAATGTTCATGCCATCAGGTTGGAGGCTACCCAGCCGGTATATAAGGTGTTTTTCCTCCAACCTGAGTTTGGATTCATTTCGACAATAGAGGAGGCCATGGATAGACATATCCGAATGGGAATGGGACGTGGAATTAAAATATGTGGCCACTGGGAGATCCTGCTTATATATGGGAGCAGGGTTTAAGGGTCGGCACAACATTGTGGGCCGAAGTCCCTGTACTATGCTGTACTATTCTATGTTCTATGTTCTATTAAACATGAGTTGACTAACTCCACATCAATTAAAGCATTTGGAGCACTTTCAATACTTGGATGTGAGCGGTTTGAAGGCACATTGTCCAATGCAGTTTTGCAGCATTAGGCATACGATCAGGTCGCATTGATGCAAGTGGCCTTTTCTTCTGTGGTGTAGAGCTATATAAATGTTTGGCATGCTCACATGAATGAAGATCAAACGAATCAGCAAAGAGGCAGGCACTTCGGTCCTTGTCCTTGCCGAAATAACAACCTTTTCAGCACTTCGAATAACCAAAGGATCATAGCGCTCCATAATCCACCCATAAATGTAACTATCCGAATTTCTTGAATATTTTCAAGTAGACGCCAAATGCTCCACTTGCTTTGACAGTTCGACTATGCTTTCACCACACTCTAAGGAAAAACTTACCGCTCTTGCGTTCTTAAAAAAAAATCACCTTTCACCATAAATTATGTTATCTAAAATGGCATTAATATCTCTATTGCCATTAAATGAAATTAATGTATCTATTAGTTATTCCGACGAGTCCCACCATTCTGCAGGAGAAGCATACCACTGCAGGCCCACACATCCATGTACGTAACTAAACTTCGCATAAACTCTGATATCGAAAGCAGATCGATCACTTCCGCTGTCCTGCACTCTCTCATCCCTGTGATTGAAGAATTTCCATTTACGTTATCCTTAAATCCTTCCTACGTAATCTATTACCTCTGTCTCTAGTATGTCCCAGGCTCCGGGAACTAGTTAGTTTGCATCACAACATGTATATCACTCATAACGTTGTATAACTCCAACAAATGTCTCCTTATTTTCCCGTGCTCCAAGGAGTAGAGTACTAACTTCTTTAACTTTCTTTTTCACTCTACCTCAGGTCCTGTCAACTGGGCAACCGCCTTGTAAATTTCTTCAGTACTCAATCAAGCTGATCGATAACTTGGGGCACTGCATATAATACTCCACATTTGGCCTCGTAAACATCTTGTACAACTTGAACATATCATCCCAAACTTTGTAGTTAATAATTTGATTAATTAAGCCCAATGTCCCAAAATCTGCATTTGTGACCCTTCTTACATCTGCCACAACTTTCACGCCGTCAAGAACTACATTGCCAAATACTCTATTCTACCACAATTCTCAATGCCCTCTCTCACCCTGCATGCATGACCTCTAGTTTTCAAATTTGTACACTGGGCAAAAGATGTTGACTGCCTAAAGCAGTTATCCCTCATATAATTTTAGAATATTCTGTCCGGTTTTCTCGTTGTGGACAGAACTTCCTCGGCGTTATTATTCACCAATAATCTGATTGTGAGTAACTCGCAATGGACTCTCTGTATCCTGGTTTGACGAGAAACACTGTCGAAGACCAAATACGCTAAATGCGCAATATTCCATGAGAGCAACCTTTGTTGACATAAAGATAGTATTAATCCGAGTAACATCAAGAGGCTTTTAAAATACTTACCTAATGTCAGTAATTTAAAAAAAGGTTTCTCTTTGTTCTCTGCTGGGGAGTAAACTATCATGAGGATTTTCCATGCCAACATCCTTCCAGCGGGTTAAAGCTCTTTAGAATTGCAGTGTAGGATTTTGCGCCACCAGGCTCAAGGACTGCTTCTTTCCGACCATGTTAAGACTATTGCTAGTCGTCTTGTACGAAACAATGCGGACCTGATCTCTCCATCTTCCTCGCTATGACCTACCATATCATTATCTATGGGCACGGCACGTTATCTGTAACTATGACACTTTATTCTGCACTCTTCTATTAGTCTCCATTGAACAACGGCAGAGTTTTACTTTAATAATGTGATCTCCATGGATGAAATAGATTTATATTTTTTCAATTCAGCATTCCTCATGCGTCAATAATTATCTAGGACGGAAGCATCGACCACTATACATGTCCTTTTCCATCAGTAATAATCCTTTTACTGAGAGAAGCCTCCCCACATTTAGTTGGCATACAAAATATATCTCCAGATAACATTGGTTCACGTCTCTGCACTTTATTATCCAACCAATGAGTTCAGAACTGTGCTGAGGTCGGTGAAGAAAGTCTATAACGTTACTTGATGATCTTCCTCATCTCAAAGCTGTTTTTGACCCCTACTTGTACTACAGTAGAAAATCTGGTTATCTACCGAGCTATTGGAAGACTGTTCAAGCTGCATCACTTTAACTCCAAGGCAATGTCTGACTGCAAAATTGAGTAATCGACGTGTGTTATAGAAACCTGTGTTAGCACACACGTCTGTGGATCATGTTACAAGTCAGCACCAACTCACTGATCAATCTCAGAGAACAGACAATAAATAAATGTATCCCACCCCCTATCGGTTCTCTAACTGAGCAACTAAGATTTTGACCATATCGTGTAAAATATTGATGTCTTCCGATTTGTGGACAGCCACTAAGCGGGACAGATCGATATTAGTGATTAAAGAATAATAGGAGCTCGATCAATGCAGGACGGATGCAAACATTTCGGCTTAACAGGTTCGGGCTTCCAATGGTGCAAACACTGCTGGTCCCAATTACATTTAACAATTCTATCAGTGCGCTAGTACAAAATTCGTCCATCTCAGGAAAAATATTCTGTAAGACTGAGACTTAAAAGTTTTGTGGAAATGTCAGGGGTAAGTTTTATTTAGGTATAGAGGAGATGTCAGAGATACGTTTATTTATGCAGAGAGTGGTGAGTGTGTGGAATGGGCTGCCCACGGCCGTGGTGGAGGAGGAAACGATAGGGTCTTTAAAAAGACTCCTGGATGGATACACGGAGCTTAGAAAACTAGAGGGCTATGGGTAGGCCTAAGTAGTTCTAAGGTAAGGACATGTTCGGCACAGCTTTGTGGGTCGAAGGGCTTATATTGTGTTGTAGATTTTCGATGTGCCTATGTTTAAAGTCCTGTGTAAGGATCTGCCCAGCACCAATGCTCATGTATGACCATAATTTTAGTCCAACTCGAACAGTCAACAGACTGCACGGGGATTAAGGACAGTTTCTATGCTGCTGCAATAACCCTACCAAGTATTTCGCCAGTTCGATAAGTTGGACTATTGTCCTGAGAATCTAGCTACTGATGATGCATACCGTGCACTATGTCTGTTGCTATTGCATTTCATTCTGCATTGTTTTACTTGTTTTATCCCAGAAAATTGTGTAGTGGTTCAATTTACATGAATACTACGCAAGGAAAACAAAAATCACATTATCTTAATAATAATGAAAATAATAAAATTACTGCAATTCTAATTCAAATTCCAGTTATCAGTAAGGGCTGTGTCACGCTCTGGACCACGGTATATATTGCTGATACATCTCTTCGGTCAAGATACGATTGTACACTGCTATTCCACTTCAACAGGTAGACGTAATCATCGTTATGTGCCATGTTAGATGACGAAGGTGATCATGATCTAATGAACATGACAGCTCATGACACATGACACATAGACAACCTACAGCACAATACAAACACTTCGGCCCTTAATGCTGTGCCGAACATGTACTAATTTAGATATAACCTTAGGTTACCGATAGCCCTCTATTTTTTATTTTACTATTTTTTTTCCTACAGAAGTGCTTTCCCATTGCCTTCTTCTGGACAGTGTATTTACATGGCGTGTGATACCGGATATAATTAATCCACTTCAGGAATTGTCTGCCTGACGACATTCGTCTCTAACCTGGACTTTTGATATGCACCAAGCTTTCATACGACCATTCACCACCTGCTCCCATGGCTTCACGTGAACTTGTTCGTGGGCATGAACACTTTGGACAAGGGTATACTGCAGGCCCCTAAAAACACGGTGCATTACAACGGAGGGAAGGTGTGCATTACACTTCCTTTTGGAGAGGCGGATCTGCAAAAAGTTCAAAAATAATTTAAAATAACTTACAGGACAAAACATAATGCATAAAGGGTAAAGGAAAGAGAATAATACAAATGATAAGATCTGCAAACGTACTGTTTCAGTTGGTTTTCTTGATCAGAATGGATGTTTTATATTGACGGGACATTTTATTTGGTCAATAGGAAAGTTAGGCCAGTTCATCCAATTCAAGAATTCTCAAGCAAAGGTGCAGTCCAGACGTAACGTCAACATTTGTTTGGAACACGTGGCAGCAGCAAATGCACTCAGAGGTCATGGTTGAGAGACACCGGTACTACTACCTGTGAATCTAAATCGTCGTGGCTATCCCTCGAGGTCAAGCATGATGTTCTTCGTTCCGTTTCCACAGAGCGAAGACACCTGTGCGTGTATTTGTGTAACGTGTGCTTGATGTTGCTCTCCAAAAAGCACACAATATTTTACAAATCAACCAACTGATTCCAGTGGCATGGAAACCACGATGACTAAAGCTGATGGATTTGCTGCAGTCTTCATACGCCTTGACAGCTGTTGAATTCGAAGTAACTTCGTCTGCCTGTTCCACTGTTCAGGTCTTGGTTGGATTGTTCTTTGCCAGTGTCCTCACCCTCGACCTTACCGCCATGGGTGACCTTACCTTGAGCATAGCTCCAGACGGCTTCGTTCTGGGGATCTCAGGACCACACCGCTTCTCCACCATGAGAAGGTGACAATCCACGAAGAAGGAATGTAAATATGTCAGCAGTCAATTATGTAGCAATAACTCAATGCATAAAGCATACAGAAATGGTCTTGACGAACATCTGGTGTTCAGATGATGCATTACAATGGAATATGATTTTTGTAACTTAAACATGGAATGAGCATTTGTGCAAGACGAAATAGTTTGAGTACCTAACGAGCGTCTCATCTCCTGGCGTATCAATCATTTACCGATAATTCGGCGAAAGGAAAAACAAATTATTACAGTGAGCGACAGTATTAGGGTTGAAAACCCCTTGTAAATGAAAAAACGTCAAATGAGAATGGGTAGACTGCCTGCAGATGCCAGGAAGGCGACAGTCAGTTACCAAACTGGAATTACAGCAATGGCGGGCAGAACAGCAACGCTGAACGCACAACATGGTGCACTTTGAAATGGATAAACTACAGCAGCAGTATCCATATTAGCAGGACATTTTGTAACCTAATAATGTGGCAACTGATTCTATCGCCGGACTTTAGGCCAACTTCTATCCGACTGCTGTCAGGAGATTGACCAACTCTCTAATACGAAACAAGGGACTCCTAAACTCACCATCTACCTCATCACGTCTTTCCAGTTTATAATCTACCTGCATTCTACTTCGGTTTAAGTGTAACCCTTAATTCTGCATTCTGTTATTGTTTCCCTTTACTTTCGCAGAACTCTCTTGTAATAATAGTCTGTCCAATTAACATTGGTTCATGATTCTGCACTCTGTTATGCAAACCAATTGGTTCAGAACTGTGTTGATGTCAGGGAGGAAACGATACATCGTCGTTTGCCATTTTTTCGGCTCTTTCTCAATCAATGCTCATTTTCAATGCATTAGTAACCTAATTGTGTGGCTACTGCTTGTAATACTCTGCAATTCTATGAAAAGAGAGTGTGAACGTGTTAGGCTTAATCATTCCCTAAATTGAATTAATTCAGAGCGCTATTTGTGACTAAGTGACTGCTGTTAACCATATAACCATATAACAATTGCAGCACAGAAACAGGCCATCTGGGCCCTTCTAGTCCGTGCCGAACGCTTACTCTCACCAAGTCCCACTGACCTGCACTCAGCCCATAACCCTCCATTCCTTTCCTGTTCATATACTTATCCAATATTACTTTAATTGACAAAACTAAACCTGCCTCTACCACTTCTACTGGAAGCTCGTTCCATACAGCTACCACTCTCTGAGTAAAGAAATTCTCCCTCGTGTTACCCTTACACTTTTGCCCCCAACTCTCAACTCATGTCCTCTTGTTTGAACCTCCCCTGCTCTCAATGGAAAAAGCCTATCCACGTCAACTCTATCTAGCCACCTCATAATTTTAATTAACTCTATCAAGTCTCCCCTCTACTTTCTACGCTCCAAAGAATAAAGACCTAACTTGCTCAACCTTTCACTGTAACTTAGGTGCTGAAACTCAGGTAACATTCTAGTAAATCTTCTCTTTACCCTCTCTATTTGGTTGTCATCTTTCCTATAATTTGGTAACCAGAACTGTACATAATATTCCAAATTCGGCCTTACTAATGCCTTATATAATTTTAACATTACATCCCAATTCCTATATTCAATGCTCTGATTTATAAAGGCCAACATAACAAAAGCTTTCTTCAACACCCTATCTACATGAGATTCCACCTTCAGGGAACTATGCACCATTTTTCCTAGATCATTCTGTTCTACTGCATTCTTCAATGTCGTACCATTTATCATGTATATCCTTTTTGGATTATTCCTACCCAAATATAGCACCTCACACTTATCAGCATTAAACTCCATCTGCCATCGCTCAGCCCACTCTTCTAAGTGGCCTAATATCTCTCTGCAAACTTTGAAAACCTGCTTCATTAACCACAACGCCACCTACCTTAGTATAATCTAAATACTTAATAAACCAATTTACCACCCTATCATCCCGATCATTAATGTATATGACAAACAACATTGTCCCAGTAAAGAACCCTGAGGCACACCTCTCGTCACCGGCCTCCAACCTGATAAAACAGTTATCCACCACTACTCTCAGACATCTCCCATCCAGCCACTGTTGAAACCATTTTACTACTTCAATATTAATACCTAACGGTAAAACCTTCCTACCTAACCTTCCGTGTAGAACCTTGTCAAAGGCCTTACTGAAGTCCATATAGACAACATCCACTGCTTTACCCTCGTCAACTTTCCTCGTAACCTCTTCAAAAAATCAAAGAAGATTTCTCAAACATGACCTTCCACGCAGAAATCCATGTTGACTGTTCCTAATCAGACCCTGTCTATACAGATAATTATATATACCATCTCTAAGAATACTTTCCATTAATTTACCCACCACTGACGTCAAACTGACAGGCCTATAATTGCTAGGTTTACTCTTAGAACCCTTTTTAAATAATGGAACCACATGAGCAATACGCCAATCCCCCGGCACCTTCCCCGTTTCTAATGACATTTGAAATATTTCTGTCAGAGCTCCTGCTATTTCTACACTAACCTCCCTCAAGGTCCTGGGGAAATCCTGTCAGGTCCCGAAGATTTATCAACTTTTTTATTCCTTAAAAGCGCCAGTCCTTCCTCCTCTTTAATTGTCACAGTTTCCATAACTTCCCTACTTGTTTCCCTTACCTTACACAATTCAATATCCTTCTCCTTAGTGAATACCGAAGAAAATAAACTGTTCAAAATCTCCGCCATTTCTTTCGGCTCCACACATAGCTGTCCACCCTGATTCTCTAAGGGACAAATTTTATTCCTCACTATCCATTTGCTTTTAATATAACGGCAGAAACCCTTCGGATTTATTTTCACCTTACTTGCCAAAGCAACCTCGTATCTTATTTTAGCTTTTCTAATTTATTTCTTAAGATTCTTCTTACATTCTTTATATCCCTGGAACACCTCATTTACTCCATGCTGCCTATATTTATTGTAGATATCCCTCTTTTTCTTAACAAAGTTTCCAATATTCCTTGAACACCATCGCTCTCTCAAACTTTTAACCTTTCCTTTCAATGTAACAGGAACATAAAGATTCTGTACCCTCAAAATTTCACATTGAAATGACCTCCATTTCTCTATTACATCTGTTATGAGTGATGAAAAGACATGATGGAAATGGGGTGCAGAGTTAACCATTCCCCCCTCCCCGAGAACTATAAACTATTGCTGTTGATATGCTGCTACTGAGAGAGAGAGAGATGAAGCCCAGGCAAGAACATCTGCTACAGATAAGAGGGAGAGAGAGACTGTTGATCTATTGTATTTTGACTCTTCCTGGATTATTTAACATTTCACTACAAGGACTTTACTTTGCTTGTTAACATTCCTCAGGAGACAGCAGGCGTGGCCTAATTTGATGGACACAGTCATTCAGAGTTGATGGATAGCTGAGACCCCGTTAGTAGGGATAAAAGACAGGTCTGGAGAGACACCCTTCAGACACACCAGTGGACACTGACTGAGTTTTGTGAACCCATAGGAAGGTGCGGTTTCTGAAACCGAATCTGGAGGTCCGTCAATAAAACTCACTGTGTGACAGCAGAGCCGGTGGGGACTTGTATGTGTGTCCACTCATACCAGAGTGACGAGTCCACCACAGAAGAACGGTCTAGCTGAAGGACGGAGGGGTCATAGCTGAATGGCCACAACGACACGACCGGTTAAGAAAGCCACAGAAGGTTAGCCTGCTGCAGCTGCCTAATCTCTCGCTCTCTCTCTCTCTTTCTCTCTCCAACGATTACAACACAACAACCATAACTACCTCAGCATCTATGAACTGAACTGAACTTTATCCTTTTCTGTCACAATACATTTACCCCGAGACATCGATAGAGCTTGTGTATTATTGCTTATTATTATTTCTACACTTTTAGGTTTATTATTGCTAACTTGTTTTATATGTATATTTGCATTTTTCATAATGAATTGTGTAGTTTACTAATAAACACCGTTAGTGTTGGTACCACCAGTTACGGGGTATGTAAAACATCCTTCCCATAAAACAAATTGTCCCATCCACTCCCTCTAAATCCTTTCGTATCTCCTCAAAATTAGCCTTTCTCCAATCAATAATCTCAACCCTGGGTCCAATCCTATCCTTCTCCATAATTATATTAAAACTAATTGTTTTGTAACCACTGGACCCGAAGTGCTCCCCAAGACATCCCTCCGTCACCTGACTTATTTCATTTCCTAAGATCCAATACTGCCCCTTCTCTAGTTGGTGCCCTTATGTATTGCTGCAAAAAAAAAACTATCCCGCACACATTTAACAAACTCCAAACCACACATCACCTTTACAGTATGGACAAACTCCAAACCATCCATCCCTCTTACAGTTATTGTTCTTAAAACAAACTAAGTAGAATAGGGAAGCGTGACTCGGCAGAATATCAGAGCAGAATTGATGCAGAATGCTGAAGGTCAAATTATACATACAAGATGTAATTTTTTTAATTTTCCCTTTCTGAATTAATAATTCTATTTCACTAGGTTTTGGTATCAACATTGTTTGTCCCAGTTTTTCTCGTAAATAAGCTTTTAATTGAAAATAACAGAAAAGAGTGTTATTTGATATTTTATATTTATTTTTAATTGATCAAACGACATCAATATACCTCCTTCAAAACTGTCACCTATATATTTAATCCCCTTTTGAAACCAATTATGTAAAAGTTTGTTATCCATTGTGAAGGGAATAAGCCTATTTTGAATTAAAGTCCTTTTTGCTAATAAAGATTTCTTTATCTCATCATCCATATTTACCTTATTCCATAAATCAATCAAATGTCTTAATATAGGAGATTCTTTTTTTCCCGTAGCAGACAATTAAATTAGGAATTCATAAATCAAGACAAAAATGGGAATCTGATCTGAATGTTAAAATTGATGGGAAAAAATTGGTCAAGATTATGTTCTGATAGTATGATAAATACAATAAATGTTCGACTTAGATTAATACAATATAATTTTTTACATCAATTATATATAACAGCACAGAAAATGAATAGATTAAACTCAAATATGTCTGACCAATGTTTTCGATGTAAACAAGAAATTGGTACTTTTTTACATTCTACTTGGTCTTGTTCTAAAATTCAACCATTTTGGATTAATTTAAGATTTCTATTTGAACAAATTATTGGAGTACAACTTCCACATAGTCCATTGCTATTTTTATTAGGAGACATTGAAGGGACAATAACGAAATTTAAATTGAATAAGTATCGGAAAAAATTTATAAAAATTGCTTTGGCAGTAGCCAAAAAAGTTATTGTAGTTACTTGGAAATCTGATTTAAATTTAACTATGGATCGTTGGAATAATGAAATACATAGTTGTATTCCATTTGAAAAAATTACGTATAATTTCAGAAATGAATATGAGATATTTTTGAAAATTTGGTCACTATACTTACGAAAGATAGGATTAGATACATAGGTCTTTGAAGATAAAATTATAGTAATTGGGGAAAGTGAAAATAAATATCAAAATTATTTTGAACTCCATGGAACATGTGGGGATCCTCCGATATCCAGGCAATCTTTCTTCTCTTTTCTTTCTTTCTTTCTTTTTTTTCTTTAGATAATGATTAAGGGGGGAGGGTTAAGGGGAGGGGGAGGGCTAATATCACTTTTCTTACCATTTCATTATTACATTTATTCTTGTAATTTCTAAAATTCAATAAATAAATAATATTTTAAAAAAAGAATGCTGAAGGTCAATCATGATGATGATGTAATTACTATCCAAAGATCTCAAAGAACCTCTGGTTGATATATCCTGTATATGCTTGAGTTTATGGAGAAAAGTGAATGTAATCTAATCAATAGAAGTTGCAAGCAGTGCTAAATTCGTAAATGAGTAAGGGCATATGTAGTCAACTAATGTTGCAATATATGCGCCGTATACAAAGAAAGACAAGATAATTGGAATTAAATAGTTGGCTGATATTAATATTAGAGAAAATGGGATCGGAAATCTAGGGTATGTTTAACAGTATTTTGGGAAAGGAACTGATCAACTAAGATATAGAATCAGGTAATCGTTATATTTATTATATTTGGAAATCCAGGAGGTTTTGAGAAAAGCTGAGGAAGATATGGCGAGTTTAGATTTTAAGGTTTCAGTAAGCTCTGTGCGCTCAGTTGTCCGATAAGGTGGAACAACTGATAAAGCATGTGGAATCGGTCGAATACACTGGCAGATTGTTCACGAGAGACTATCCGACATTTAACTATTTGCTTTAATGGGACAATTGGGATTTTCACTGAAGTTAGCAATCTGCGACTTACAGCATGTGGCAGGGATCATAATTTAGACTGCAGCTCTACGTGGTCTGCCAGTGAAGTTGATGAAGGGAAGCAAATGCTACACTGCGAAATCTGATTCTCTGAGCAGCGAGCAGCCCGTGAAGTCTGCATTACCAGATGGAAAATTATGTGCAAAAGTTAACTCAACCGTTTTAATGAATACAGAAGATATCATTTTAAGATTAAACTACTCAAACCCTCTCTGCAGATCACCCGGCCTCCATGGAAAGTCGACTTATCGGCGGAAACCCTTCATCAAGACTGGAAAGAAAGGGAAAAGAAAGAAGGTGGCAGAGCGCAAGGAGTGCACCTATGTAGGCCAGCTGGGTGCGAAGAAAATTGAGCAAAATAGTTAAAGAACTTAAAAAGAAAGAATCGGTTAGGAAAGCAGAGAGGACTATGGGAGAATAAAAGGAGAAGCAGCAGCAGGGGAGGTTATAGATAGATAAAGGGAAACGAAGAGTTGTGGATTGAATGGAGATAATAGAAGGTCAAGGGGAGGGGAATATTTACCGGACGTGGGAGAAATTGATATAGAAGAATTGTATGCACCCATTCGATATGTGTATCTTTCAGTCTGAGGCTGATAGTTGTTTACTGAAGTAATTTTTAACTTAGAATTGATTTCCATTCATTCATGACTGAATTCATTGTCTAATGACTAAATTCCATATAACATGTTAATTATAAGAGGCCTGGAAACTTAATACTCTTGGGGTTCCATCTTAATTCATTATAAATTCTCAACTCTTCTGGGAGTGCAGATTTACCTGCTTCTCGTCGATGTCATCTCATTTCTCTTCCAAATTCCACAGGTGTTAGACAGATGTACGTAGAATAATAAAAGTATCCCTAATGTGCCATATCATCATGGGAGATATAATACTTTACAATAGTCAGTTCACTTATATACCGCTCTGGGAATACTTCAGATGTTGCTAGAGGTAATATAAACCCACGATGTTCTGACTTTGACAGGTCCCCATACCAGAACAATGCTTTCCTTTCTGCTTTTCGTGTTCTTTGCCGCCGCGCCACAAACGCGTGGAATCCTCTGCAAACGTCGAGCAAAAGACAATTTGCCTGACTTAGCCAAGGATGGTGATATCATTCTAGGGGGAATATTCACAATACATTTGGATCCGATTCACGACTTCCATAAATTTACCTTTACACCGAGGAGTGTTGGGTGCAAAAGGTGAGTTAACTTCTTGTAGACCAGAATTTTGGTAGCACATCGTCTGGGAAAAATCGCTTTTACCACTGATGAAAATCTTTCAAAGCGATAGCGAAGTATTAGCTGATAATTTAGTGTACAGTTGACATTGTCCTTTATTGTAATTTTATCATGGAATCTCAGCGGGAAGTGGTTGAATTAACGTCTTCTTATGTCTTACAAGCATATGTACATATGTGCTGTTATTCAGTGTTTCCATTGCCCGTGTAAGATTCAAACAAAATCATGGGGTATTAATACAGCTTCGAAGGGAATGACTTATTTTACCTTTCCTGAGCATATGATAGCAGTGAACAGAATAATTTAATCTGGATTCCACCTCGGAGATCGTAGAAGAACGCAGCTGACAGAGCCCTGAAGAACATGATCGTTGAGTTTAACAACGCCTAGTTTAGGAATTGCGTTCTCACAAGAATGAGTGTGTCCTACAAAACCGATCTACCATGCTCCACTCTGCAGCAGTTGACGGTTTTCCACAGTAATAAGACCATAAGACCATAAGATATAGGAGCAGAATTTGGCCATCAGGCCCATTGAGTCTGTTCCACCATTCAGTCATGGTTGATCCCTTTCTTCTATCTCCTCCTCAGTCCCAGTTCCCACCTTGTATTGGTAACCTTTGCTGCAATCTCCAATCAAAAACCAATCAATTTCTGTCTTTAAAACACGCAAGGTCCTGGCCTCAACAGCTGCATGTGGCAGCAAATTTCACAAATTCACAAAGCTTTGGCTAAAGAAATTTCCCCGAACGTTGTATTAAATTGATAGCACTCTATCCTAGTGTTGTGGCCTGCTGTCCTCGACAGCGCCAAACATGAGAAAAATCGTTTACAGGTTACTCCGTCTGGACCTTTCACCATTCTAAAATTTTCAAAAACATCCTCCTCATCCTTCTAAGTTCCAGCGAGTAGAAATCCAGACCAGCCAAACATTCCTCGTATGATAAGCATTTCATTCCTGGATCACCCTTCTAAACCATCTCTGGACCCTCTCCAATGGTAAGACTCTTGGCAGTGGAATCTTTTGGTCTGATCCCATAGGACAATCAAGGTTGCTACGCAGGATGGCTTTGTAGTTAAGAAGGCATTTGGCGCATTTGCCTTCATCAATCATGGGACTGAGTTGAACTGCCGAGATGTAATGTCGCAGCTATATAGGACCCTGGTCAGACCACATTGGAGTACTGTGCTCAGTTCTGGTCCCCGCACTACTGGAAGGAAGTGGAAACCCTAGAAAGCATGCAGAACATGCATGCCTTATGAGAATAGATTAACTGAACTCGGCATATACTCCTTGGAGTAACGGAGGATAGGTGGTGACCTGATAGAGGTGTAGAAGATAATTCGAGGACTTGCCCGTGTAGATAATCAGAGGATTTTTCCCAGTTCTGAAATGGTGGCATGGGAAGGCATATTTTTATGGTGCTACGTATTTACAGAGGAAATGGCAGGGGTAAGTTGTTTTTTTTTAACCAGAGAGTGGTGAGTGCATGGAACGGGATGCCGGCAGCAGTAGAGGAGACGGAAAAAATAGGGTCTTTTAAGAGATTCCTGGATGGATACATGGAGCTTAAAAATAGATGGCTATTGGTAAGCCTAGGTAGTACTAAGGGAAGGAAATGTTCGGCGTGCTTTGTGGACCGAAGGGCTTTTATTGTGCTGTAGGTTTTCTGTGTTTCTCTCTCTCTGTTTCAGTTACAACACCATTTGAGAAGCCCAAAGCTGTTCAGAGTTCTCAAGTTGAAACCGCACAGTTACCTTATAGACGCTCAGCATCACATCCCTGATTTTGAGTTCAAGTCCTCTGGAAATGAATGCTATCATTGCAATTACATTCCTCACCAACAACTCAACCTGCAAGATATCCTTCCAGCTGTTCTGCACAAAGAATATAAAGTCCTTTTGCTTCGCAGATTTTTGGATTTTATCCCGTTTAGAAAATAGTTTCACATTTATTTCTACTACCAATGTGCATGACAATGTACTTCTCAATATTGTATTTCATTGTCACTTTCTTCCCAGTTGTTCTATCCTCTCTATGTCCGCTGAAGCAAATCTGTTTCCACAACACTACTTACCCTCCATCAGTCTTCGATTCGCCTACAAACTTAGCAAACACATACACATATTTTATCACCAAAATTATTAATGCACCGCATGGAAAGAAACGGTCCTAGCACTGACTGCTGCAGAACATTAGTAGACACTGACATCCAAGCAGGCAGGATCCTTTCATTTCCACTCGCTGCATTTTGCCAATGAGCCAATGCCCCAATCATGTTAATAACTTCCCTGCAATACGATGGGCTCTTAACTTGGTAGGCAACATTATGTTTGGCACCTTGTCAAAGACCTCTGAAAGTCCAAATATGCAACATCCACCGCATGCCTTTTATCTATCCTACGTGTAATTTCCTCAAAGAATTCCGGCAGGCTTATCAGAGAAGATTTTCCCTTAGGGAAACCAGGATGACTCTGTCCGATCTCGTACTGTGTTACCGATTATCCGTAACCTCATCCTCTACAATTAATTCCCACATCTTCCTACACAGAGGTCAGGCTGATTTCTCTGTAATTTCCCTCCTGCTCAGTTCCTCCTTTCTTAAGGAGTGGTGTGACATTTGCACAGTGAAGTCTGATGCTAATTTCTCTTTTAGTTCATCTGCCACATCCTTGTTCCCAGTTATTATTTTGCCTCCTCATTTTCTAGCTGTTTTATATCCACTCATCTTTACACAATTGAAAAGTAAAATCTTTATATACATTTTAATATTTTTTGCTAGCTTGCTTTCTTATTTCATCTTTTTGTTCCCTTCTAATGATTCTTGTAGTTGCTCTCTGTCGGTTTTTGAAAGCTTCCAATATCTTCCTGCGAATTTTCTGGTTGTTTCATGCCCTTTCTTTTGCTTTACATTAGTTTTGACTTCCATTGTCTTCAATGGTAATAATATTTTGCCTTCGTTTTTCGAATAAATCTGTAATGCATCGTCTTCTTTTTTTTCTTTACCACAAACTCAAAGCATTGCTTCAATATTGTCAGCAGCTCCTTCCTATTTATTTTGGTCAACTGCTTTCTCATACCACAGCAATTTCCTTTACTTCACAGAAATACTGCTACGTCAGACTGTAATTTCTCCCTTTCAAGTTTCAACTTGACCTCAGTCATATTGTGATTACTGGTTCCTAATGGTTCTTTTATCTTAAACTGCCGAATCGCCTCCGGTTCATTTCATAACACCCAATCGAATATTGCTGATCCACTACTCGCTCAACGACAAACTGCTCTAAAAATCCATCTCGGAGGCATTCAAAAACCTCCTGGGAAACTGATTTTCCTCAACGAATCCATGTTCAAATTTCTCATGTCTGTTATAGCATTCTCCTTTTGACGCGTCTTTCTTACTTCATGTTGTAATTTGTGATCCACATCCCAGCTTCAGTTGGGAGGCCAGTAGATAGCTGTCATCAGGTTCCATTTCCCTTTGCAGTATTTTTAAATCAGCCCACGTCGTTCCTAACTGATGTCACAACCCTCCCCTGATTGATGCCATTTTTTACTAGCAAGGAATGATCACCTGCCCCTTTTACCGCAACACCATGTATGTGTCACAATCTGGTGAAACACGAAGGACTTTATTGGATTCTTTAGTTGTCGAAGTACCTAACGTTCTCATCTCGTTAGATTGACACCTTCTGATTTCATGAATTATTCTTTCAACAGGAGAACATATTTATCATTTCAATTAAACGGTGTTTTGTGTTTGTGCTAGGAAAAACGAAAACAAAATGAAACATATAACGCGGCAGTTACAGAGAAAACGAGGTGCAAATAGTAAATGAAGTACCATAAAGCAGCCGACTGATGAGGGCAAGACTATATTTTATTTAATAAGGGAAGATTCCATATTCTTATAACAGCGGAACTGAAAATTTACTTGTGGATAACTGTACGTGCCTAATCCGTACTATCTTCTGCGTGACGTAATGGGAGAGAAGCGAAAATACTTAGTGTATGGGGACTTTGGTTACGCTAGCTAATTCACTGCGGGAGTAAGAAGTGCAGTTCTGATGGAGGGCATTTTGAGACGGGTTTCTATAATGTGCTGTAGAGTGACCACAACTATTTGTAGTGTTTTTTTTCCCCCTCCGGCATCGTAGAGCGTAAATTTTGTTCGAAGCCGTGACATTTCTGAAAAGGATGCTTTCTGTGCTGCATCAGTAACAAAATTGATACTTTCAGATGTGAAGCGCCAAATAGTATAATTTGTCTAAATATGGTTGAATTAACTGATATAGTTTAATTGGCAAATAACCGAAACAATGTTGGAAGACACAGTATTTTAAATCAGAGGAGTCGCAAATAGTCCTTACAGCCCAGCATGTCTTTGCCGACTGTCGTGCCTTTCTACATTAAACACTTTCGCTAAATATCTGCTCTCAATGCTTCTTTTTTAACGTTATAACTGAGCGTATTGAACGCAACATAAACATTGCTAATGAAAGAATTTTCAGCAGCTATGAACATTGAGTGTCATTGAAATTGGTTATTCTACGATGTTATTAAGGTAAATAGTATGCTACTTTATATGTGTGACATTATTTTAAGACGAAAGAGACGTATATCAGAGTTGTTAAATGTCATTATGAAAATCATCGTTCGTCCATATCCGTAGCATTTCGTTCATTTCGGATCGAGCGATCATCGGGAAGATATGGAGGCTTTCAATATGGTGCAGAAAAGTTTTGCCAATATAATATTTAGATTAGAGATCATGAGCTATAAGAATAGGGTGCAATAACTTGGCTCGTTGCCCGTTGAGAAGCAGAATGTGGGAACAGGATTGAGGGAAGTTTCAAAAAAAGTGAGACGAACACATAATACAGCCAAGATAATTGTCTTTCTTTTTGTTCAATCTTTCTATTAAGTTTTGAATTCTTATATATAACAATCATAATAGTACAAAGAAAGTGGGATGACATTATTGGTAATTGACACATGTTGATATAAGCTATAAGTAGCACCAATATAGCTGACCTCCCAATCTCTTAATATAAACACGGTGTAAATAAATAAAAAAAGATTTAAAAAAGAAAAAGAAAAAAAAAACAAATTGAAAACTCAAACATAAGGTAAACTAAACTTAACAAAACTAAACTAAAAAAAAAGCTAAGCTGATTTTATTACATCGGATACAAATATTAACGTCGTCAACTGCGCCCTCTACCTATATTTAAGGGTAATACAAAATCATCAGAAAAGGTCAAGTTGCATTCTATGAAAATATTGAATAAACGGCCTACACGTTTCTTCAAATTTAATCGAGGGATCAAAAGCATCACTTCTAATTTTTTTTTTCTAAGTTTAAACAAGATAAGCTTTGGGAAAAGCATTGAGATAGGACTGGACCCAGGGTTGAGATTTTTGATTGGAGACAGGCTAACTTTGATGAGATGCGAAAGGATTTAGAAGGAGTGGATAGGGACAATTTGTTTTACGGGAAGGATGTAATAGAGAAACGGCGGTTATTTAAAGGTGAATTTTTGAGGGTACAACATTTTTTATGCTCCTGTTAGTTTGAAAGGAAAGGTTAAAAGTTTGAGAGAGATATGGTTTTCAAGGGATATTGGAAACTAGGTTAGGAAAAAGAGAGATATCTACAATAAATATAGGCAGCATGGAAAAATGATGTGCTCGAGGAATATGAAGAATGTAAGAAGAATCTAAACAAAGAAATAAGAAAAGCTAAAAGAAGATACGAAGTTTCTTTGTCAAGTAAGGTGAAAATAAATCTGAAGTGTTTCTACAGTTATATTAATAGAAAAAAGGATAAAGGATAATGAAGAATAAAATTGGTCCCCTAGAGAATCACAGTGGACAGCTATGTGTGGAGCCAAAAGAGATAGGGGAGATTTTGAACAATTTCTTTTCTTCGGTATTCACTAAGGAGAAGGATATTGAATTGTGCAAGATAAGGGGAAAAAGTAGGGGATAACGATATTGTATAGGTTAAAAGGAATAATTTAATTCACATTAAAACTCACTTAGCAGTAAATACTCTTGTCTGAGTACTGTTGTTTGGAGACAGCCTGCCTGGGGGAGAGTCTGGTCCTGTGGTTCAGAAATGTAGGGAAAGTATAAGTCTCCTGGATAGGTACATCGAGATTAGAAAAAAAACGGTTCCATGGCTGCCTTGGATAATTTCTTAGGTCTAGTCACGTTCGGTTCAGCTTTGCGTGTCGATTGGCCTGTGTTCTGTTGTGTTTTCTGCGTGTCTGTGTTTCTAGTTCGGCTTGTAGGTACCAGTATAATTAAGAGTATATCTGCAGATACTGGAAATCCAAGCAACAGGAAGAACATGCTTAATAAACTCAAAAGACATCAATGTAAAAAGCAAGAAGCAGTCGACGTTTCTGGCCGACACTTCCTCAGTACCAGTCTGGACTGCTGGAATGAGAATTTTGCGTGAGTTACGGGTATAATTTGTTTGGCACGACATCATTTCGCCGATGATCTGTTCAATTGTTCACATGCACTTTCAGTAAAGTAAAATCCCACACATCAAATTTTAGAAATATCGAATGAAGTTGGCAATGTAAATTTATCTTGCGAGTTTTTATGTTTCCTGACACCTGCGTGGCCTCCGTCAGTGGTGGTCGACCAGGGGTAATGCTGAGTAGTCACTGAGACTGGCTTCTCCAGGGCACAAGCCAGGGCAGAGTTGATATTGAGAGCCGTCTGTTGCCCATGGAGTGGGACTGCACTCTCCATGCTGATGACAGGTCCAAACGAACGACGAAAGTCGATACAGTTTGGTACCAGCAGCATTGCAGAAGTCACCGTGCCGGTGCTGGGTACAGTAGCCAGACGTCTTCGGGACTCCGACTCCGGATTTTTCTTTGGGATTTGCACCCAAAGCCTTTACCGTGAGCCGGTATAGCCTCAAGGCAGTGGAGTTCAGAAATCGGAGTTTTCCCTCTCCATGTTGAGCTACCATCCATGGTTAACGACCGCCATCTGCCCAATGTAACTGATTTTAAGGCGCCAGTGGTCCGCCTTTACCCCTTCTCCTGTCAATAAGATCTACTCCGCCGGGCATAACAACTATGCCACATGTGAAGGCTAAGAGTTGGACTTGGCTGTCATAGACTGTTTGAGACGCACGCCATGAAGAGCATTTGTTTAGCAGTGGGAGCTCGTCCTCAGTAGCATCCTTCGGCTATAACTACCCTTGGATCCATTCAAACACCCGCACTTTAGGTTACTATACGTTGGATCCAAATGAGTTCCAGTCCACGCCATCGGAATGTAAAATCTCCGAAGGAAGCTCCGATAATTCTCTGTCACCAAACTAACAGAACGATCACAAAAATCGTATTGCAAATCAGTCTTTGTTACGCAAACTAAACAAAGTCTTCAGAAACCGGTAAGCTTGAGCGGCACGCACTGAATTTTGGAGGAACTCAGCGAATGAGGCAGAAATTGTTCAGGAGAGTAAAGATCCGATATTTCGGGTGCAGACCATTTATCATGACTGGAGAGGCCGCTAGTCTCCGGCCAGTCCTCGTTTCATCGACCATGTGAAATAATCCACCCGTCTTTTTCCAGTCCTGATGAAAGAGCTCAGCCCAAAACGTGCCTAAAAATTTCCCTCTGTAGATGCCTGCCGATCTGCTAAATTTCTCCAACATTATTTGTGTATTGCTTAGTTAAAGTTATCCGAGCAATTCTGAGTTCGACTGCGTATTACCGGGAATGGGGTTCAACTAGTGCATACTTATGTGGCACGGACCCTGTTTATTGTGAAATGTCACGTATTTGGTATCTTGTTGGCAGCCGGTGAGATAACCAAGAGCAAAGGTCAGTGCTGCGCACATCATTTACCGACTACAGGATAACATTTACATTGTAAGTCATTGACGTGATTTCAGACTGAATTAGCACCTTTATCACATTTACCATATAATCTTACGTTTGCCCCACAGTTTTGAATTTGAAAACTTCCGACTGGCGCAGACGATGATTTTTGCCATTGAGGAAATAAACCAGAATGAGAATCTCCTCCCAGGGATCACACTCGGGTATCAGATCCACGACGACTGCTCATCCTCCGCTATCGCATCGAAAGCAGCACTCACTTTGATCAACGGAGATGAGGACTCAGTCGAATTCCCTCAATGTAAAGGTTCCTCCAACGTCGCTGCCATTGTTGGCTGCGATATATCTACAAATTCCATCGTAACCGCAAGGACAATGCGATCCTTCGAAATTCCACTGGTAATATGTTTAATATTTGACTGCATTTTTACAGCACATTCCCTATTACCAGGCAGAAATCTGGCGAATCTCGCGTGCACCTGCTCCAACGCCCCCACATCGTTCCCACAATGCAACGAACAGAAATAAGTGCTGTATCGTTATGAGTCGTACCATAGCTTTATTCACAGAAGAAGAAATTTGTAGTTGGCAGTACATTCTAAATTAATTCAGTAACTCCGGTTTGATATGTTCACATTCTTCATGTAACAAATAAAATGCGATAGTTATTGTCGACGATAGAAAATAAATCACTATATATCGCAAAAACAATATCACTCACTTTCATTTAAAAACCGAAGCCAGGTATTCATAAAGTTATCTCCTTCTCTACAGGTCAGTCATTACTCCACCTGCTCCTGTCTTAGCGATAAGACAGAATACCCCACCTTTTTTAGAACTATCCCCGGCGACCAGTACCAGTCTAAACTGCTCGCTGAACTGGTGAGAACCTTTGGCTGGACTTGGATTGGAACCATTCGAAGTAACACCGATTACGGTAATTTCGGAATGCAAGGATTTGTGGATCATGTGGTAAATTTTGGCGTCTGCATTGCCTACTCAGAATCAATTTACAGGACTGACACGGCAGAGAAAATCAGCAGCGTTGTCCAGGTGATAAAACAAGCGTCTACTAAAGTGGTAGTGGCCTTTCTTCACCCTGGTGACATGCGAGTTTTATTGAATGAAATTTGGCAGCAAAATGTAACCGGAATACAATGGATTGGAAGTGAATCCTGGGTGACAAGGCATTTTCTTCCACCTGAACAAAGAGCAATTTATCTCACCGGGACAATTGGTCCAGCCACGCAAAGGACAGAGATAGATGACCTCAGAGATTATCTTCATAACGTCCATCCTTCCAACTTCCCTGACAATACTTTGGTGATGGAGTTTTGGGAAAAATTATTCACCTGCTCCTTTAGCATAGACAACAAGACAATTCCTGATAACTCTGGAGATCAAGTTCGGCAATGCACTGGAATGGAACAGATGGAAGGGATAGAAAATAGCTATCTTCCTGCGATAATGGATGGCAGTTCATACCACGTATATAAAGCGGTCTACTCCATTGCTCACGCACTGCACGACCTGTTCACCTGTGTCGAAGGAGACGGACCCTTTTTGAATAACTCATGTGCGCATATTGCAAATTTCGAGCCTTGGCAGGTAGGCCTATATGTCATTACCAAAGAATGCAGCAAACATGCATTACCGACAGGTACGATAGCAGTTTTCAGCTTATATCTTTCAATTTACTTATGCGGGTAATCTACCACTGCGTGCTTTATTTTAGCAAGTAATTCTAATGGTGGCGATCAATCAGTAGTTTTAAGAAAAAGGAGAGCATAAGAACATAAGACATAGGATGTGAGTTAGACCTTTCTGCCATTCGCGTATGCCCTCTATTTCTTCATGGCTGACCGATATTATCGATGACTAGAGAATGGGGTGAACCGCTGGGGCATCCTTTGACAGAAAGATAGTGCAGTCTGATGTGATCAGAATGAACATTAACGTTTCAAGAATGTTGTTGGTATTGCTTTGCTTTGGAAATTGAAAATCAAAAACTCAGTTTATTAAAGAAGAAAGACGTGTAGCCTGGCAAATCTTCCTCTTCCTGGTTTAACGACGTACACTTCTCATGGCAACATTTCTAGTTTTCCTCTGACGGATCGGAGACACGGCTGACAGCTAACCCCAACTCCCCCTTCCTCCGTAGAACCGCAATCAGCCGTCCCTACTTACCGTCTAACCCGGGTTTCAACTCAACCATATGAACCACAGCTCCCACAATGCACGTCCGGAACGACGGACACCAAACGCAGACGCAGTCCCATTCCACTGGTGGGGGTGGGTGGTGTTGACGGGTTATCGCGTGATATATTTGGAGAAGCTGAGCATTTCCCAGTTTAATCCTTTGGAAAAAAATTTCAGTTTTTCCACGTTTCGCCCCTAGCTCCGACAGCAATCTGCTTTTATATCATGGACCCATTTCTATCTTGCAGCTCCAACATTATATTTTTAAAGTGATGCCCCCTCAGATTTTTTTGGTTTATTATAGTCGTCTTGAGGCTGAACACAAAAATACGTTTAGACTACTTGCATCACATATGTAATAGGAGAAAAAAAAACATTCATTGAATATAATGTATTTAATTGCACAACGGTGCTGACGCTTTGTAATAGTTCAACTAAGCTAAAAATGTTTTGTTGATAACTTTCATTTGTAGTGAGTGAGCGAGTCTTTTCGCTTACATATCTAACAATAATTAGCAAGCAAACGATGGATTCCAGCCGCCTTGATACTGCTTCTACGTGATTCAATGTCCCGTTGAAACATTTCATTATATAGTACACAGATACGAAGCAGTAACACCAAAGCCTCCAAGATGCTGATTATTCTTGACGATATAGTTGGCGCTCTCCTAAATGGACATGACCGCTGTCCCTTGACTGCAGCAAGGTTTTTATTGATGACTCGAAGAACGTCATTGCAATAAGACTTATTCATCTCTTATTGATGTGTGTCAGTTAGATCTGTCCCAATCCTGCACAGGCTGATCATGAAGTTGATTAACAGAATATGATCGCTCGAAATAGAGTTGCTCTGCCCTGCCCTGTAGGTGGCACTGCTGAGGCTGGACGTGCGCATGCGTCATGGAGTCGCGCCCCGATTTCCATGATGGCGGATCGGCTCTCGGGTGAAACCGGGACAGCTGATTTTGGCGAGTGAACGATTTTATACGAACATATAACTCTGAACATTCCCTGTATTCTGTACGTTAGCCCATTTAAGTCGTTTTAGCCAAAAAATAGTGCCGCTGTAATGCAACGTTTGTGCTAATGGAGATCAGAAACAAACAGACAGACAGAGCATGAGAGTTTTAGTAGTATATAGATAGGTTCAACACCATTTTCCTGCTTATTCCAATAACCTTTGATGCCGTAACTGATCAAGAACCTATCAAGGTCCTCCTGAAATTGACCTGATTACCTGCCTCCACAGTCGCCAGCGGTAACGAATTCCTCAGAATTTCCTCTCTCTGACTAAAGAAATTCCTCCTCATCTCTATGCTACATGGATGACCCTCTAATGTATGACCGTCGGTCTTGGTGCTACAATCTCCCACCCTCAACATTACATCCTTTCTTTTCTATCCTAGTCGTCTCGAAGTGAATGCTGTCCTTTCAATGCATATCAGACCATCGATTCAAAACTGGAAATTAACAGTTCAGGGGAACTGCACGAGGACTACCAAACCCAGTTGCACCTTGGAATTTTGATTTTTCTCCCGTTTTGAAAATAGTTCATGTTTTTTTCATTCTACCAAATTGCATAATCATAGAATTACTGACACTGTATTCTACCTGCCATTTCGTTGTCCATTTTCCGAATCTGTCTATCTTCTGTATTCTCTTTATTTCTTCAGTACTGCCAACCCCTCCACCTATCCGCGTGTAATCTGAAGACGGTAACAGTGCCATTAATTGCATCTCCAATTCATGAAAATACAACTTAAAAAGAATGGGACCCAACACACATCTGTGAAAATAACTTAGTCACCTGCAGACAATCCGAACAGCATCACTTTATTCCCACTATCTGTCTCTTTCCAATCAGACAGTGTTCAATCCACACTTGGAATACCATAGACTCCTATCTTTGTTTGGTGCAGTCAATGGACGAAGCTCTAAAAGGCCTTGTTAATATTCAAGTACATGGCATCCACCAATTCTCCTTTGATTATTGTTCTTATTATTTCTTCGAAGAATTTCAACCGGTTTGTCAGGCATGATTTTCCCTCCACCAGACCACGATTGCGTTGGCTTTGTTTGTCATGTATCTGTAAATAGCCCGAAATAACATCATCTACAATTTACTACAAAATTCTCCCAAGCATTGTGGTCAGGGGAAATGGCCTCTGGGTTCTTTGCTTCTGGATTTCCTCCCTTCTTAAAGATTGTAGTGCCATTTCTGATTTCCAGTCCACCGGAATCATACTACTTCTGCTCAATCTTGAAATTCCATTACAAAGGCCTGCACAATGCCTCCAGTTACGACGTTCTGACCCCTGGGTCCAATGTATCAGATCCAGGTCAGAGTTTTCTATTTCCCAAAAAGCATCTCCCTACTAATCGCAGCTCCACGCACTTCTCCCTGGGACTCTCCTGATGTTCCAGCATGCTGTTATTCTTGCCAACAGTGAACGTTATTCAAAATGCTTATTCAGTTGGTCCGCCATTTCCTTTACCGTATTACAGTCTCTTTAGCGTCGTTACCCAGTGGTCTGATACCCGCTCTCGCCTTTTTTACTCTTTATATATGTGAAAATATCCTTTGCTGTCATACCTGTTTGCTTATCTTCATAATTCATCATTCCCGCTTATGTAATCTTCTGTTTCCTTTTCTTTTAATACTATTTCCTATTCCTTAAATGCCATTTACCTATCTATCTATCTATCTATCTATCTATCTATCTATCTATCTATCTATCTATCTATCTATCTATCTATCTATCTATCTATCTATCTATCTATCTATCTATCGATCGATGGATCTATCTATCTATTTAAATATATATTTCTTTATCTATCTATGTATTTATTTATCTTTCAATTCATATATATATTTACTTACTTATTGCTCTATAATTTGCTCCCTTTCTTGCATTTACTTTGGCTTTGACTTACTTTGTCATTCACGATTTTGTCATCGGTGAACTCCTCCACAACCACATCTGTACTACCTGCACCGAGCTGCAAACCCCACACCGCATGTATTAAAGAACTAGAGTGGCCTTCATCTACCTATCCTCTGTCTACCATTTCAATGGGTTGTGTATGGTTAGATATTAAGCTCCCAATTACAATCTTCTTCCCTGTCAATGTCCTATCATAACGTTATACGTGCTATTTTCTGACTGGCTATCATATCATCCGTCTTTTTCGTGCACTACGTGCATTCAAGTATAACACACGCAATCCTGTTTTCACCAATCTTTTGAAATTTGTCTGCCATTCACATTGCAAACCTTCGCATTGACTGCAATTTTCCTTACTTTCTGCCTGTTCCTATTGACAGCTTTATTTTACACGACCTCCGTTTGTGAACCATCATCCGTATCCTCCGCCCCATCAGTCCAGTTCCCATCCCCCGGCAAAATAAATTTAAGGCCTCAGCAACTGTTCAAGCAATCCAACCCGAAGGGATATTGGACTACACTATCAACCCCGCTCCCGACAGCCCCCCAGCTGGGTTCAATATAGCCCGTACATTACATACAGGTCATACCTTCCACAGATGAGATGCCAACGATCCACGGGTCTATAACCCTGCTCTCAAAGTTTCTCAGTTTCTCAGCCAAGCATACCGCTGCCATCGTTTTACACATTTTGGCACTTAGTTGCGCGTTCCCGAGGTAGGTATTTTACACTGCAGATTCTGCTTATCAGCTCTCTACTTTAGGACCTTTTCTCTTTTCTGTCAAATGTCAGTTGTACTAACATGTACCAAGATGCCGCGCCCCTCTAACTATGGAATTGCATGTCAGATCCCTTTCTTTCTTCTGCCACCTTCCCTTCTGCGCCACAACGGCTGGTTCACTGCCAGAGACCCGGTCCCGAAACGGTGAACTTGTTATTGCGAGGGGAGATTACAGTGGTACTTTATCCCTGCTGTCCTTTCCCTCGCCTGACAATCAAATATTCACCAACCTGTTTCAATCTTGCGGTATGACTTCCCAGTAGATGTTATCGATGATTTGTTCAATCTGCCTTATGACGCGGAGGTCATCGATTTAGACCATAGGACCAGAAGACATGAAAACACAATTGGGCTGCTCAACCCATCCGGGTCGCTCCGTAATTTCATCATGGCTGATCCCAGACGCCAATCAAACGCCTACACGATCCGAGACTTTGCTGACCGTAGCTCCTGAGAGGCAATATGCCATCTGAGCCGCTGTTCCGCGTCCACAGACTCTCCTATCTACTGTTCTTTCTCGGGAGACACGGATCACCGCTGCAGTCCTCCTCCACCACCATTCCTTCCCTCCCCTCTACGATCGGTCACCAATTCAGCTGCCTCCTGCAACCTTGGATGACTATACCTGTTGCTGCTCAAGATCATTAAATCAGTTTCCTTGTTGCCCGAAAACCATGGATCTGCCACTCTAGTTCTTTAATACATTCGGTGTGGGGTTTGCAGCTCGGTGCACGTAGTACAGATGTAGTTGTGGAGGAGTTCACCGACATCCCTCACCACGAACAAACACAGACCCTGGAGCTATTTTTACCGCACTAACTCTATCGCCAACAACGGTTATAGAACAAGCCTCCTGAGAAAAAGCCAATCCATAGGCTTTTCTAACACCACAGCAACAGTACTCCCTTCAATTCCCTCTGCATTGCATTTATTCGACCTTGTCGGTGAAATCCGTACTCCTACTGGCCGCTGTCCAAACTCTAAATAAAAAAGAGTTACAAAACGCTCATTTGTAAATCTTTTCACTTCACCTGGGTAAAGATACCTTTACGCTTTGCATCTGAGAACCAATGTTCCCATGCGTAGAACACTGTAATCGGTATGTGCTGAACAGAGCATCCAATGTATAGGGATGCAAACTCCATTAATAGCTGTACTTCACACTTTGATCGTTTGCAGAGGGCATTAGCTGGACTTTGATGGTTTGACAGGGAACTACTACAAATAACCTGTATTCTGCAGATCAGATCCGTGTGGAATTTACTCCACTCTATTATCTGATGCTGAGGAGACATCTTCTAACAGACGAATTGGGAAAAAAAAAAGCTACACTCCTTCGATTTTGCTGTTGCGTGCACGCCTAGAAGGTGATTTTTTAAAAAAAACTTAAATTTACAAACACATTAATTAGAGGCTATCGGTGGGGATCCACATCAACTACCTTATTCATTGATCGCCCTATATCCTCTCAAAGATATCTAAATTATATTTCTGAACCCCCACCAATATCAATGCAGAAAATTAAATTACCGCACGAAATCACCTACAGTACTGTACATGACATCCGGCCCATAATACTGTGCTTAAAATCTACTTACTTTAGAATTTCCCTAAGGTTACATAGATCACTCTATTTTTCTAAGCTCCATGTACTTATCCAGCAGTCTGTTAAAAGACCCTGACGTATCCGCCTTCACCGCCGTCAGCAGCAGCCCATTCCATACTCTCATCACTATCTGCATCAAAAAAAAACTGTGACATCTTCGCTGCACCTACTTCCAAGCACCTTAAAACTGTGACTATGACTGTAACTGTGTTAGCCATTTCAACACTGGCAAAATGCCTCTGGCTATCCATGCGATCAATGCCTCTCATAATCATGTACACCTCTACCAGGTCAGCACTCATCCTTCGCTGTTCCAAGGAGAAAAGTGCGAGTTCTCTCAACCTATTCTCATAAGTCAATCTCCACAATCCAGACAACATCCTTGTAAATCTCCTCTGCACCCTTCCTGTGGTTTCCTCATCCGTCCTGTAATGAACAGACCAGAACTAAGCACAGTACTCCAAGTGGGGTCTGAACAGGGACTTAGATATCTGTAAAATTACTTAGCGGCTATAAAACTCAATCCCATGGTTGATACAGGTCACGAAGTTAACCTGCGCAGCAGATTTGGGTGTCCTATGGACTCGTAGACCAAGATCACTCTGATCATCTACAGCCAAGACTCTTACTATTAGTAGTGTATTCTGCAATCTTATTTGACCTCCCAAAATGAACCACCGAACATTGACCTGAGTTGCTCTCCACCTGTCACATCTCAACCCAGTTCTGAATCCTATCGATGTCCAGCTGTAGCCTACGGCAGCGTTCAACACCTAATCTTTGCGCCATGAGCAAATTTACTAAACCATTCCTTCACTTCCGCATCCAGTTCATTTACAAAAATCCCAAAGAGAAGGGATCAAAACACATGTGGTTTGTCTTCAAGTGGTCTGTCTTCAACCATTCTTTGTCTTCTGTGGGCATGCCGTTTCTGGATCCACAAAGCAAAGTCAAGGTCCCCTTGCTTTGTGGATCCTTACATTCTCAATAAGCTTTGCATGGTGTACCATATCCAATGCCTTGCTGAAATCAACATACACTACTTCTACTGCTCCACCCTCATGAAAGTGTTTACGAACATCCTCAAAAATTTCACTCAGGATCTTAACTATGCTGACTATTACTATTCATATTGTGCATCTCCAAATGTTCATAAATCCTGCTTCTCAGGGTCTTCTCCATCAAGTTAACCACCACTGATGTAGACACAATTTCTAGGTCTTAATAACTCCCTTTCTTGAATAACGGTTACACCTGCAACTGGACATTCGTCTGAACGCTCTCCAGTCCCCATTGATAATGCAAAAATCATTGCCAGATGCTCAACAATCTCCTCGCTCGCCTACCACAGTATCATAGGGTACACCCCGTCCATTCCAGTAGTCTTCGGCTGTAAGTTATCCCTACAATCGTCAAGATCCTTTGCCGCAGTGAATACTGAAGCAAAGTATTAATTTAGTACCTCTTCTGTCTCCTCCGGTTCCATACACACCTTTCCACTGTCAAACTTTATTGGTCTTATTATCTCATGGCTTTTTCTCTTGCTCTTCACATTCTTTTATAAAACGTTGGGGTTTGTTTCATCGTGCACGCCAACGACTTTTTCATGGTCGCTTCTACCTCTCTGCAATTTCATTCGTATCCTCCTTCCTGCAAGCCTTATGAACCTCTAGATCTCTGTCATTACCTAATTTTTGAGACTTTCGGAAGCATTTCTTTTCTTTTTGGCTATATTTTCAACAGTCCTTGTACACCATGTTTCCAGTATCCTACCATTCTTTCCCTGTCTCATTGGAAAGTACCTATGCAGAAACGCACACAAATATGCCTCGAACATTTCTGCCGTACATTTCCTTGAGAACATCTGTTCCGAATTTATGCTTGTAAGCTCCTGTCTGATAGCTTCAAATTTCCCCTTACTCCGACGGAATACTTCCCTAAATTTTCTATTACTATCCCTCCCCAATTCTCTGGCAAAAGCTATAGAATTGTAATCATTATCTCCAAAATGTGCCTCCACTTACAGACCTGACACCTGGTCAGGATCAGTCCCCAATACAGGGTCAAGTACAGACTCTCTTCTTGTAGGCTTATCTACCTATTGTGTTAGGAAAGGTACCTAAACATATCTAAAAACTCCACTGAATGTAAAACCCTGGCTCTAGCGAGGTGTTAGTATACACTTTTCCAGAATCGGTCTCCTTACCTGTTCCTCGATGTCCCTGTTCATACTGACGAGTGTATGAAACACAGACTAGATTTATTAACGACTTCATTTTTCTAACTTGGAGCCACAGACTCTGCATACAATCCGTCCATGCATTCCTCCTTTTCTACAGCCTGACACTACTTCTGATCAGCAGCGCCATGCGCCCACCTCTATTGCCTCCCTCCCTGTCCTTTCTGAAACATGCAAAACCTAGCAGTCTAAGTAACCTTATCTGGACATGAGCTACTTAAGTCTCAGTAATTGGCCACAACTTTATAAGACCACGTACTGATTTACGATCTAAGATCATCCGCTTTGTTCATCATGCTTCTGCATTAAACTAGACACATCTCAAACTATCGGTCTGCGCGTATCCTTCGATCTCCTGCCTGCACTCTCTCCCGCACTGAATCTAATCTTTCTCTATTTGTGAGCCATCCGCCGAATGGCCTGTACAAGAGCTTCGTCTCTTCCATTCGATTCCTAACCCCCAGCAATTCTAGTTTAAAATTTCTGTATTATCCTTAGCAAACTGCCCTGCAAGCATATTGGACCCCTTTGGTTTAAAGAGTTTGTACAGGTCACACTTGTCCCAAAAGAGGTCCCAATGATCCAGAAATGGATTTTAGCAACGCATTTGATAAGGTACCCCATGCAAGGCTTATTGAGAAAGTAAGGAGGCATGGGAACAAAGGGAGCATTACTTTATGGATCCAGAACTGGTAGACGGGTCATATTCTGCATGGACGCCGGTGACCAGTGGTGTGCCTCATGGATATGTTCTGGGACACCTACTGTTTGTGACTTTTATAAATTACCTGGATGAGGAAGTGAAGGGACGGCTTATTAAATTTGCTGATGACACAAAGGTTGGGTGTGTTATTGATTGTGTGGAGGACTGTCAGAGGTTACAGTAGGACATTGACAGGATGCAAATCTGAGCTGAAAAGTGGCAGACAGCCTTCAACACTTAAAAGTATGAGGTGATTCATTTTGGTAGGTCAAAAATGATCGCAGAATATGATATTAATGGTAAGACTCTTGGCAGTGTGGAGGATCAGAGTGATCTTGCGTCTGATCCCATAGGACACTCAAAGCGGAGGTTGTCTTAGTAGTGTAAGGTGTACGGTACATTGGGCTTCATCAATCGTGGTGTTGATTTTCTTCTGCTTCTGCTTGGTACTACACAAACACCGCCGTATGGTTGTTATAACGCGCAGTCGCTGTGAACAGAGTGGAGGTTAAATTGTAAAGTGAGCTTTTTGACTAGATCCCCTAAGTTGATTTGACTGAGTCTACCTTTAAAAATATTAATGTCAGAAATACTGCGCAGTTCTGGCGGCAGAAGATTCCACTATCTTGTTGATCATGGGTAGAGGGACTACTGGTAGCAAATCTTGTTGAATGAAGGGGATTCCAGTATGTAAGGTCCAGATTGCTCTCGGGTTCAACTAAACTTGTCACGAATTTGGATGTTTGTTAGAGTGATGTTGTGAACTTATATGAAAATGGAGATTGACCGTAGTTTAGTACGACGGTTTCAGGTGGTTCATGTTGAAGGTTAGAGTTCATGTTGGTATCACTGGATTTCCTGCTCTAATCGTTTAGCAGAAAGCGAGCAGCACGGCGTTGTTTTTTCGATGGACTTCTTCTTGTTAGCTTGATGGGGATCCCATATGGCCGCGCAATTCTCAAGTTGTGGACGGACGAGTGTCTTGTATGCCATGATCTTGACGGATTTTCTACATGAGTGAAGGTTTCTTCGCAGCATAACTAACAGTTTGTTTGCTTTGGCTGAAATCTGATTGATGTGGCATGCCCAGTAATGATCTTTGGTATTTTCAAAAGACTCCTGGATGGCTATATGGAGCTTAGAAGAATGACGGCTATGTAGAAACACGAGGTATTTTTTGAAGTGGGGACATGTTCGGCACAGCTTTGTGAATCGAAGGGCCTGTATTGTGCTTTATATTTCCTGTTTCTAAGTTTCTGTGTTTGTGAATCTGAAACAATGTGCACTGCTCAAATCCCATTGCCTCGCATTTATCGTTCATCTCACTCTATTCCTCTTTTCACTGTGGCGTGGCACAGACAGAAATCCAGAGATTGCTACCTTTGAGGTTCTGCCTTTCAACTGCTTTCCTTACTCCCTGTAATCTGTTATCAGGACCCCATCCCTTTTCCAACCCTTGTCGACGGTACCAACATGAATCACGACCTCTATCTGTTCACTTTCCCAAATCAGGATATTGTAAACGCTATCAGAAATATTCCGGATCCTGGCACCTGGGAGGCAAACTACCGTCTTGTTTCTTTCCTGCCACGACAGAATCGCCTGTCTGATCCGTAACTATAGAATCCCCTGTTACTGCTGTGTTCTTCCTTCCCTAACGTTCTGAGCCACAGGGTCAGAGTCAGTACCAGACGGGTGGCCACTACTGCTCTTTCCAGGTTGTCCGTCTCCCCAAACAGTACTCAAACAGCAGTAGCTATTGTTAAGGGGGGAGTCACAGGGCTACTCTCTAGTATCGGACTCTTTCCGTACCCTGTCCTGACTGTTACCCACTTATCTTTCTCTTGAAGCCCCGGTGTGACTAATTGCCTATATCTCCTCTCTATCACCTGCTCACTTTCCCTACCCGGATGAAGATCATCGAGCTGCATCTCTAGTTCCCTAACGCGGTCCCTAAAGATCTGCAGCTCGACGCACCTGACCCAGATTTAGCCGTTCGGGAGGCTGGGAGTCTCCCGAACATCCCACATCCGACACCCAGTACAGAACACCTGCTCATAGACATACTTCCTGTTCCTGTTCCTATTCCTCACAGGCAGCTTTCCTCGCTTCGATCCGCGTTGTCGAAGCTCGACCGAGCTATAGCCCTGCCGCCATGCATATCACTCCGCCGATGACCACTCCTTTGATGACCGCTCCGCTGGGCTGTGTCTCAGTTTAATGCCTAATCCTTCCTTACTATTTCATACACAATTGTTGCTCCGGTTGTAGCGCTTGATAGGCCACGTACAATGGACAAACGGTCTAGAAGCTCCCTTTTCAAGTAACCGCCTCCTAGCTGCGAGAAATCCCTTTAGGTAAAGGTCTGATGAAACTACTGTTGAAGATGTTAGCTACCATGTCTGAAGGTAAATGGAAAATGATACATCCAGATTTAACTGGAACTGGACGGCTATATCAGTATAACTCCACTAGCAGTATGATTTTTGAATCAGCTTTCTTAATATATATGCCGGATACTATCGATCCCCGTAGTCTCAATTAATCAACTTTTCTTTATGTGGTTTTTACAATCAGCAAAATTCAATCATATGCGTTTACGGCAAATTCGAATGTCAATTTTTACTTGGACTAAATCTGCATCTGTTGATGAACAGCCTCCATTACCTTTTTCCTCGCACCCCTCCCTCTTCCCCAGTTGCTGCACTACATCCGAACCGTGAACTTCTCAGCAAAAACGGGAGAAACCGTATATTTTGATGAAAATGGAGACCCAGTGCCAAGATACGAATTCGTGAATTTACAAGCGAATGTCAAGGGCGGAGTCGACATAGTAAATGTCGGATATTATGATGGCTCGGCTCCGGCAGGGCACGAACTAACTCTGAATATCGAGGAAATTATGTGGAGCACGGCCGGAAATATGGTATGGCGTCTTTTACCATGCGTTCACGTTGGAGAAAGGAAAAAAAGAGTTTCATGCCTGTGATATAGGTGATATTGGAAACATAAATATTACTAATAATGGTCTAGTTTAATGCTAAATAAAGTGCAGCCTCGACAATTTAACGTGTTTTCTTACGAACTTAAAGAGAATGAGGAATGACTTTATTCAAAGATTGCAGGTCGTAAGTGCAGACATTGAGATTGGTTGAGCAAATCGAGCGTATCGGCTAAGGGGAAATAATCACGAGGTACGACGATCATCTTTTTTTCTGAGGTATTTTGACAATTGTTCACGAGATGCTCGCGAATCTCAAGGTTTTCTGCTCCAAGCACCGCTTCCTGTATTTTCCGGTATTGAATTACCATAGAGTCAATTTTTTTTCTGAACAGGTCTGTCCACTCGAGACACCACATTCAATAAATTATAGATCTCCTGTTTTATGAACTCTGCCCAGATAACTCTGTTCACAGAGACTGCTCAGTGCCTTTCCGCTGACCGTGCAATTCCCACCTTGAGTTGTCCTCCCGATATGCAACCAATCACACCTGCCTGCACTAGGTTCCATCTGCCATTTTAAACCGATTTTGTCGGCTGTTCTATAGCGATTGTAAGCTTTGAGAGTCACCCTCGCTATCCGCTACAAAGCAAATCTCGTGTCATCCGAATCCCCCAGATCTAATTTACCACATTATCATGCAGATGGTTGATATGGATGACATTCTACAATGGATCCAGCACCGATCCCTACGGCACACTGGTAGTCACAGCTATCTAGTAAGAATTGCAATCATCTACAACAGGTTGATTATGAGTCCAAATAGTTATATACACGGTCTCATTAAATACTTACCAATATTTTACCCAGTATTACTGTCAGAGGCACCTTGCTTTACATCATATATTTTACTCTGGATCCTATTTTTGGTAATCACAAATATACTACACTATTTTATGTGGTACTTATTACGCACCACATTTCAAACATTGTAGTTTATAATACATTTGAATGACTGTTTTTTTTTGTTTTTTTTTTACGTGCTCCGAATTGACGACCCGGTTACATAACAGCACGCAAAGAAATGCGTGCAAAGATATGGACCTTTTTAAAGTTGAAAAAATGCAAATGCATTTGCCTGGCTGGGAAAGGGATGATATGCTCTGGATATCGGTGACATTAAAAGAAGCGAGCAGATCAATAGGCGCATTTTACGCACCGCAGTTTGGAGGTGGCATTGGATTGTGCAAAATGATGCACTTGGCAAGATCCAATAAAATAGGAGGTTTAAAATGAGGGGCGATGATGTGAGTGCGTCACTGTTAGATTAGAGAGTTGAGCGTAGATTCTTCGACGCTTGCCTGACATACGTGTTGGAATTATTTGTGGAATTTACAAGTAGGATGGATAGGGGGGCATGGTGGGGGTTGTATATTTTGACTTTCTAAAGGTGTTAAACATGGAATTACACGGAGGCTACTAGACATGGTTAGCACATTGGCTGATAGGTAAGAGGCAGTGAATAGGAATAAACAGGTAATTTTCTAGTTGGCTGTCAGTGACCACCGGTAATCCACATGCTCTATGTCAAGTACTTGGATGATGGAATAGGTGTCGTTGTTGCCAAGTTTGCAGATAATAGGAAGATTAGTGAAATGGCAAGAAGTGTTGAGCATACAAGTAGGCTTCAGAAGGAATGAAATAGTTTAGGAGCATGTGCAAATACAATATTTCAAAGTGCCTGGTCATCCTTTTTGGTAGAAGAAATAAATTTGCAGAGTAATTTCTAAACGGGCAGAAAATCGGAAAGTATGATATCCAAAAAGACTTGGAAGTTCTTGTGCAGAACATATGAAAAGTTAAAATGCAATTTGCGTCGCTGAGGAAAAAGGCAAATGGAATGTTATCATTCATTTCAAGAGATCGGGAATACAAGAGCAGGACAGTGATGCTGAAGCTTTAAAGGGCACTGGTAAACCCTCGCCTTGAGTATTGTCAATAGATTCAGGGTCCACATCTGAGAAAGGATATAATGGCATTGGAGAAGTTTCAGAATAGTTTACAGGGAGGATTCAGGGAATAAAGCGGTTATCATACCAAGAGCGTTTGATGGCTCAGGGCCTGTACTCACTGGAAATTAGAAGAACGGGGGGAGGGGGTGCGAATCTAATTGATTCCATTTGAATGTTGAAAAGCCGAAACAGTGTAGATCCTCAAATATTTGTTTTCCCATCTTGAGGGAATGAGGACTACAGGGCATTGCCGTAGTATAGAGGCGCACCGTTTAAAACAGAGATGCGGAGACATTTCTTTAACGATTGGGTGGTGAAGTTGTGGATTCGTTACCCCAAGCACCTACAAGGCCAGGCTGTTGGATGTATATAAGGCAGAAATTGATAGGTTCTGTATGGAGACGTCATCAAAAGTTCTGGAAGAAGGTCGGGGAATGGGGCTGAGGAAGGGAAAAAAATTAATCTGCCATGATTGGATTCTGGAGCAGATTCGATTGGCTAATGGCCTCATTGTCTTCCAACGGCTGATGTTCGTAGGATCTAATGGAGATTTTAGATTTTTTTTAACTTCTGTATTTCTGTATGTCCAGAGATTGACATAGAGTCTAAAGAAGTGAGCTATATGTGCAGCGATGTCATGGACACTGTGCAGAGAACAGGTTAAGGAATATTTGCTGAGTTTAGGAATATTAGGACGAATAAATCCACAGAGATTAATAAATTGTTTCCTGTGGAAGGCGGGTGCAGATATTACTGTTACCCTCAGACAGATTTGCAATACATGCTTACCCTCGGGTGAATGCCGTAGGATTGGAGTGCAGGCAATGTTGTTCTGTTCTATTAAAAGGACTGAACGTATAATCGAGAAAACTTTTAAATGATGACCGTGACATGAGTAGTGGAATATTCATTATAACGTATTCTGAGGGAAAATATATATAATTATTTGCTTAGACAGGGACAAATGACGAATAGCCAGCATGGTTCCGTGAATGTAAGGCGATGTAGAACCAATCTCACACATTTACGTGGAATTTACCAGGAAAGTTCCTGATTATGTATGAATTTGACGAGACATTGGCTCAGAAACAGAAACTACAGAGTGGTGTTTGATTGTTGCCTCCCTGCCGGAGACCAGTATTTAGTGGCGTGCTGCAGGGACCGATAATTGGATCCCTTGAGCTTGTCATCTTTACCAACCATTTGGACAATAATGTGAAAAACTGGATTGGGAACTTTCTGGATAGAACCAAGAACAGGAATACAGTAAACAACAAGGAGGACTAACAACGGGGTCTGGACAAGCGCGAAAAATAAAGGGAAATGGGGGTGGAATTTCAAACATACAAATGTGGATTATTGCACTTTGGGAGGAGCAACCCAGGTGCGGCATACAACGTGAGCGATTGACACTGACGAGTGTGGTGCAACAGTGGATCTGGAAACATAATTATAATTCTGGAACGCTGCAGCACAAGCAAATAGGGTCGCAAAAATCATTTGGCACAGTGGTGTTCATTAATCAATTCAGTTATTGGAAAAATTGGATATCAGGTTGTAATTCCGTAAGACGTTGAAAAAGTATAAGGTGAAGTATTGTTTGAAGGTTTGGTCACCTGAGAGCAGAAAGTACGTATGTATGTATGAAAGGGTGCAGAGAAAATGAGCAAAGCTGCTGCCAGCTCTTGATGACCCGAGTTATAGATAAAAATTGAAAATGATAAGACGCTGATCGTATACATTTGAGGAGTGCGACCTATGCACAGTTATGAGGGGTATAGGTGGGGGAAATGCAAGCAGGCTCATTTCGCTGTGATTTGGTGAGATGACAACTAGATGTTATGGATTAATGGTGAAAGGTGGGAGGCATCAAGGGAACTTGAGGGGAGATTACTTCGGACGGTGGTGTGGATGTGCAGCGAACTGCGGCCTAACCTCTGCATGTCTGTTCGAATTCAACATTTTAGAGAAATTAGGATAACTACATGGACGAAAGGGATTCTGGAGGGCTATGGTCCTGGTGCCGATGAATGAAATGAGTCACCATAACGTTTCAACATCTACTAGGTTTTATTCTATGTGGTATTGTAGATTAAAGCAATCATTGTTGATGATGGTTTATCATAATACAATGCAAAGTACGGACCCGTAAGTCTGGATCTGCTTTCTTAAGAGTTTCGAAGAAAGTTTGACTTTATTCAAACATAAAATTTCCAATGTGTAGATATTGTCAATACTTGTAGAGTTCAATTGCATCGAATAAGGGGAAAACAGTCATTCATAATTTCCAACATTCGAGAACACTCAAAGCTGCTGCGCAGGTTGACTCTGTACTTAAAAAGCATACAGTGCATTGGCCTTAATTAATCGTGGGACTGAGCTTAGGAGCCGAGAGGTAATGTTGCCGCTATAGAGGATCCTGGACAGACCCCACTTGAAGGACTGCGATAAGTTCAGGTCGCCTCACTACAGGAGGAATGTGGAAAGATTAGAAAGAGTGCAGAGCAGATTCAGAGGGAGTTATCTGGATTGAGCAGCTTGCCTCACGAGAATACGTTGACTGAACTCGGCCTTTTTTCCTTTGAGCGACGGAGGATGAGAGGTGACCTGATAGAGGTGTATAAGTTGATGAGAGGCATTGATCGTGTGGATAGCCAGAGGCTTTTTCCCAGACTTGAAATGGCTTGCACGAGACAGCACACTTTTAAGGTGCTTGGAAGTACGTACAGAGGAGATGTTCGAGTTAAACTGTGTTTTTTTTTACGTAGAGAGTGGTGAGTGTGCGGAATGGGCTGCCGGCGACGGAGATGGAGGCGAATACGATAGGGTATTTTAAAAGTTTCCTAGGCAGGAACATGCAGCTTAGAAAAATAGAGGGCTAAGTTAACTCTAATAATTTCTAAGGTAAGGAAATGTTCGGCAAAGCTTTGTGGACGAAGGGCCTTTCTTGTGCTATACGTTTTCTATGTTTCTATGTTTCTATTTTCTTGTCTCAGATAATGGCAAATCGCCAAAATACTGTGCTGCCGTGGTGGCGGAGGCAAATTATTAGATATAGAAACGTAGAAACCGTGCATCACAATACAGACCTTTCGGCCCACAATGTTGTGCAGAACGTCTACTTACTTTAGAAATGTACTAGGGCTACTCATAGCGCTTTATTTTCCGTAAGCTCCACGTACCTATCTAGGAGTCTCTTATACTACCATATCATTTCTGGCCGCACCACAGGCGGCTCATTCCAAGCACTCAACACTCGCAGCGCGCAGACCTTCCCTCTGATATTTCCTCTGTATCTATTTCGAAGCACCTTAAAATTGTGCCCTCTCGAGTTAGCCATTTCAGCACTAGAAAAAAAGGCTCTGACTATAGACACGATCAATGCCTCTCCTCATCCTATACACCTTTATCTGGTCACTTCTCATCTTCCGCCGCTCCAAGGAGAAAAGGTGGAGTTCGTTCAACCTATTCTCTTAAGAAACGATCCCTAATTCAGGCAACATCCTTGTAAATCACGTCTGCACTCTTTCAATAGTTTTGAAATCCTTCTTGTAGTGAAGTGACCATAACTGAGAGCAGCACTCGATGCGGGGTCTAACCAGGGTCGATATAGCTGTAATGTTACCTCGCCGCACTTGAACTCAATCCCACGGTAGATGAAGGCCAATGCACCGTAGGCTTCTTAACAGCAGTGTCAACCTGTGCAGGAGTTTTGAGTGCACTATGGACTCGGACTTCAACGTCCTTCTGATCCGCCAGATTGCCAAGTCTTACCATTAATACTACATTCTGCCATCATATTTGTCCTACCAAAATTAACCACCTCATACATATATGGGTTGAACTCCACCTGCCACTTCTCAGTCCAATTTTGCATCCTTTCGAAGTTCTGCTGTAAACCCTAACAGCTGTACACACTATCCACAACATCTCCAACTTTCCGGTGGTCAGCAAATTTACTATCCCATCCCTTTACTTTCTCTTCCAGGCCATTTATAAAAATCATGAAGATAAGGGGTTCCAGAAGTTCCCTGAGGCATTCCCACTGGTCAGCCAGCTCGATGCTGAATATGACCCTCGCTGGTGGACAAGCCATTTCATGATCCGCAAAACAAGGTCCAATTGGTAACATGACAAATGCCTTGCTGAAATCCATATACACTAAATCCACTGCTCTACCTTCATCAATGTGTTTAGTCACATCCTCAAAAATAATCAATCAGTTTCGTAAGCAACGACTTGCCTTTTACAAAGCCATGCCTACTCTTCCTAATCATATCATGCCTCTCCAAATTTTCACAAATCCTGCTTCTCAGGATCTTTTCCATCAGCATAGCAACCACTGAAGCAAGACTCACTGGTCTGCAATTTCCTAGACTATCTCTACTCCCTTTCTTGAATAAGCGGACATAATCGGCAACCCTCCATTCCACCGGAAAGTCGCCCATTCCCATTGATGATGAAATTATTATCGCCGAAGGCAATCACTTCAATCGCGTATCTGAGCCTGCCTTACATCACATTGGGTCCCGGAGACTTATCCACCTTGGAGATTTCCATAATTTCCAGCACATGTACTTACGATGAACGCATATAGTTATCTTCAAAAGTAAATGAGAGCGAGGGAGAACTGGCACGGAGGATATGAGACCAGAGTTTAGCCGCCATAATCAGCCCCAATAGTCGGAAAGGCTCGAAGGTCGTGTAGCCTTTTTTATGTGATATTGTCCTTGTGTGACTCTACCTTCCATCTCTCTTCCCACATCATTATTCGCTCATCTTGAAAAAAGAGTAGTTTAACACCAGCTTGGGTTTCTAGATCAGGTCCAAACAATCATTGAATAAAAACGTGTTTACACTCTTCCTTTGGAGAGCTGTGTTGAGCTGCAATCGTTTACTACTCCTTCTTCACTTAGTTCTGGATGCCGATTCGCGATTCTGATATCCACACTTTATCTGCTATGTATGAGGCAGTTCTGATCTATCAAATGTGGTGTTTCAGCATGAACTGTTTGTGGGTCAACATTCCTTACAAATAATATAGCCCAGGAATTAATTTCTTCTGGTCACTGGACAATTAGTTTCCTGCTGCTTCTCAAGCTCAATTATAAGGAACAATGCCAGTTGTTAAGCATGCTCATCTGCTGTACTTACACATCGATTTTATACACTCAGCACGTTTCATGTTTCTGCAGATCCCACGAGCGGTTTGCTCAGAACCCTGTCGTCCTGGAACAAGAAAAGTCAGTCGGAAAGGTCAGCCGATATGTTGTTTTAACTGTGCACAGTGTACTGGTGGTGAGATCAGCAACGTGACTGGTAAGTGCCGAAGTGTGCGGGAATGCCAATCAATTCTGCTGTTCAGAGCTCACAGAGATTTTCATTTTAAATGCTTATTTTCCCAGATTCCACGGATTGCATCAAGTGTCCTTTGGAATACTGGTCTAATCAAGCAAACACCGAGTGCATTCTTAAGAGGGTTGAGTTTCTATCCTTTGGAGAAGTTCTGGGCTTTGTATTACTGACTCTTGTTATCGTGGGAGTGTGTTTTACATTGGCCACCGCTGCTATTTTCTACCAGCATCGAGAGACGCCAGTGGTTAAAGCCAATAACTCCGAACTCAGTTTTCTGCTCCTATTCGCCCTTCTGCTTTGTTTCGTTTGCTCGCTCGCATTCATTGGACAACCATCCGGCCTGTCCTGCATGTTGCGCCGCACGGCTTTCGGGGTTGTGTTCGTTCTCTGCATTTCCTGCATCTTAGGGAAAACCATTCTTGTTCTGGTTGCCTTTAAATCAACTCGCCCCAATAGCAGAGTAATGAACTGGTTTGGCCCGGCGCAGCAACGGTTGGGCATATTCGTCCTTACCTCTTTGCAAGCTTTACTTTGCGTTGTCTGGCTAAGTGTGTCACCTCCCTACCCCCTGAAAAACATGAACCATTACAGAGACATCATTATTCTGGAATGTGACGTGGGATCATTGATTGCTTTTTACTTAGCGTCGGCCTATATTGCTCTGTTGTCCATTGTGTGTTTAGTGCTAGCTTTCCTTGCCAGAAAACTCCCGGACTGTTTCAACGATGCCAAGTTCATCACCTTCAGTATGCTGATCTTTTGCGCTGTTTGGATAACTTTTATTCCAGCTTATGTGAGCTCTCCGGGAAAGTACACTGTGGCGGTAGAGATGTTCGCTATATGGGCATCAAGTTTCGGTCTGCTCGTTTGCATTTTTGCACCAAAATGTTACATAATCTTACTGAAACCGGAGACTAATACAAAAAAACATATAACGACGAAAGAGATTTCACCGTAACGACCAGCAGTCCCGATTACCATAATTTCAACCATGTACGTAACCCTCGTCCAATAAACGTAGTTTTGAATCTTTGAACTCAGGTTCTATATTTATTTCAATCTGCTGTTAATATTTAGGTTGTATTATTCGGGCGTGTAACAGCGACTATTGTAAGAAGTAATTTGATGTCTGACATCTATTTCTGTTTTATTTCCTGATTAATTTTACCAGTTGAAACTTCGCCTTCGCCAGAACTATTGTCAATGTTACACAAAACACCTACAGACCTCAATCAAGTTGAAAATTATTTATGTTTAAACATCGCAACGTTTGAAATTAATTTCATTCTTCAAGTCAATCTAGACGTTGGTCACATGTATTTGAGCGACCTTAAAAAAATCAGCATCAGTTCTTCATACAGTCTTTGATACGCTGCAGTGGTGCATTGGTGATCCATGACTCTGGTTTCAAACCCAAGAGTTTTGAACCAGACTGTTTTGGAGTCGGTGCACACTTTTAAATCAACTTTCAAAATTATATATATTCACATATACTTCAGTGGAGAATAAATGTGACAGAAGTATTTGATAGCGAATGGAAAGGAACCAAAAGGAACCACCACTCTGCTGGTTCATAATGCTTGCTATAGTAAAATATGACTAAAATAATAACATTGTTGGGCTGAGTCAATGAGCATTTATGAAGGGGAATCATATCACTTGTGAATATTGAAGCAAAGTATTCATTTAGGACCTCCCCATCCTACGCCGCCTGCAGGCACATTTTGCCCTCTTTATCCTTTAGCGGTCCCACTTTCGTTCTCGTCATCCTGCTGTTCTTCACATACGCATAGAACGCCTTGGGGTTCTCTTTAATCCTACATGTCAAGACCTACTCATTTCCCCTTCGAACTATCCTAAGACCTTGCTTTAGCTCCTTCCTGGCTACCCTATATTTCTCATGAACTCTTCCTACTTCCTACTTTTTTATTTCTAACATATGCTTCCTTTTTCCTCTTGACGAGTTGCCTCACCTGTTTCATCAGCCACGGTTCCCTGTTCCTACCTTTTTTTCCTTGTCTCAGTGGGAAAAGCCTGTCCTGAACCCCGTTGAAGTGGTCCCTAAACTTCTCCCACATTACTTTTGTGCTTTCTCCTTTGAACACCTGTTTCCAATTTACTCTCGCTAGTTCCTGCCTCATCCTTCCCCAGTTAAGCACTTTACCATTTCGTCTGATTTTATCAGTTTCAATAGCTATGCTGAAGCTAAGGGAGTTATGGTCACTCTCACCAAAATGCTCCCCCACCAAGAGGTCAGTCACCTGACCATGTTCAATACTCTGAACTAGGTCCAGTATAGCCTCTCCTATCGTCGGCCGGTCCACATACTGTGTAAGGAATCCTTCTTGAACACACCTGACCAATTTAGCCCCATCTATCCCTCTTGCACTGAGGAGGTGCCAGTCTATATGAGAGAAGTTGAAATCACCCATAACTACTACCCAGTATTCCTGCACCATTCGAAAATCTGTCTGCTTATCTGCTCCTCGGTGTCCCGATGGTTATTTGGGGATCTGTAGTCCACACCCAGCTCAGTGACTGATCCCTTCCTATTTCTGACTTCCACCCAGACCGACTCAGTGGACACTCCCTCTGCAGCGTCCTCGCTTTCTATAACCGTGATGCTATATCTGACCACCAATGCCACTCCCCCCTTTTCTACCTCTAATCCTACTCTTTTTAAAACACCTGAACGCCAGGACCTGCATCATTCAATGCAGCCCTTCCTCCAACCAAGTTTCAGTAACGGCCACAACATCGTAGTTCCACGTACTAATCCATGCTCTAAGTTCACTCTCCTTGTTCCTAATACTCCTAGCATTGAAATAGACACATTTCAACCCCATTTAACTGGCTACAATTATGTTTCGTCCCCTGCCTGTCATCTCAGAACTCAGTAATTATGAGTTCCCATCAATCTCATCTTCATCAATCAGGGTAAAGTTGAAGTAGAGCAGGCCTGAGTGCTGGACAATGTGGAGATTACGGAAGAAGTATTGCTGGATCTTCTTAAAGACGTCAAGATTGTTAAATCCCTAGGGCCGGGCTTAATACACCCCAGGTCGTTGTGGGAATTGACAGAAGAGATCGCTGGAGCATTAGCTATGATCTGTGAATTCTCTTTGGCTACAGGGGAAGTACCGGAGGACTGGAGAATGGCAAATGTAGTTCCCTTGTTTAAAAAAGGTAATAGGGAGAAACCAAGAACTATAGACAGGTGAATCTTACGTCGGTGGTCTGCAAACTACTGGAAAGGATTCTGAAGGATTGGATCTACGAGCATTTGGAGAAGTGCAGTCTACTCATGGATAGTCAACATGGCTTTATGAAGGGAAGATCGTGCCTCACGAACCTGACTGAATTTTTTTGAAGAGGTAACAGAAGAAATTGATGATTGTAGGGCAGTGGATGTGGTATACATGGATTTTAGCAAGGCATTTGACAAGATCACTCACGGGAGACTCATCCAGAAAGTCATGAGGCATGGGATAAATGGAAACTTGGCTGTTTGGATAAAAAAAATTTAAAAAGGTAAAAAAAAGCAGAGGGTAGTTGTGGAAGAAAAGTATTCCGCCTGGAGGTCGGTGACTATTCGAGTGCCACAGGGATCTGTCCTGGGACTCCTGCTATTTGTTATTTTTATAAATGACCTGTATGTAGAAGCGGAAGGATGGGTGAGTACGTTTGCGGTTGACACGAAGATTGGAGTAGTTGTGGATGGAGCTGCAGGTTGTCGAAGGTTAGAAGAGGATATAGACAGGCTGCAGAGTTGGGCAGAAAAAGAATAGCAGATAGAGATCAATCCGGATAAGTGTGATGTGATGCATTTTGGAAGGACAAACCAGAAGACTGAGTACAGGATTAAAGGTCAATTTTTTACACAGAGTGTTGTGAGTGCCTGGAATGACTTGACAGGGATGGTGGTGGAGGTTAAAATATTAGGGGTATTTAAGAGACCTTTGGACAGGCACATGGATGAAAGAAAAATAGAGGGTTATGGGGTAGTGTAGGCTTAGTTCATTTTTTTAAGGATTATATGGGTCGGCAAAACATGGAGGGTTGAAGGGCCTGTACTGTGCTGTAAGGTTTTATGGTTCTATGGCTCAATGGTTCCATCGATGTAGTTATAAAGAAGGCAAGATAGCGGCTATACTTCATTAGCAGTTTGAGGACATTTGGCATGTTAACAAATACACATAAAAATTTCTATGGATGCACCTTGGAGAGCTTTCTGACAGGCTTCATCACTATAGACAGCCATTGAAGTTGCATCGGCCGTTGACCTATTGCGACGATAGGCAAATTGCAGTTTGCAATTGGTTTAGAATAGTGCCATTCAGAGCATTGTTCATCACTCTTTGGTATTTCGCTCTTGTGAAAAGGATCGAAAGAAGCTGCAGAGGGTTGTAAATCTAGTCCGCTCTATATTGGCGACTAGCCTACAAAATAGTCGGGACATCTTCGGGGAGCTGCGTCTCAGACAGGCACCGTCTGTTATAAAGGACCTCCAGCACCCAGGGCATGACGTTTTCTCACTATTACCATCAGGTAGGAGGTACAGTAGCCTGAAGGCACACACTCAGCGGTTCAGAAACAGCATTTTCCCCTCTGATATCCGATTGCTAAATGGACATTGATCCCTTGGACACGAGCTCACTTTTTAAATATACAGTATTTCTGTTTTTGCACGTGCTTTACTCCATACAATATACGTATGCTGTAATTGCCTTATCTATTTATTCAGGTTTTTTTTTCTTTTTCTCCTCCATGTTATGTATTGGATTGAACAGCCGCTGTTATGTTAACAAATATCACGTCACCTGCCAATGATAATAAACATGATTCTGATTCTAATTTTCACTTCTCACCATTTTCCACGCAACATAACAGCAAGTATAAATGATTGAGCGCTTTCGCTCCACTCCTAAGACGTAAGATGATTAAAAAGTAGTTGTGGAAAATGGAAGAAACCGGGATAAAGGAGTTCCCCTACTCCTACTTGCTGTTATGGATTCGATTTAAGAGTCTTTGGGGTTCATGCCGTTTGAACTTGTTTTTGGTCACAAAACTAGGGGAACATTTATCGTACTCAGAGAGCAGTGGTCAGATCAGGAAGTGTGTATGAGCGTGCTTAGTTATGTTTTGGATTTCAGAGACCGACTTAACAAAGCTTGTGACATTGCGAAGCAGAATTTACAACACTGTCAGATAAATATGACGCAGTGGCATGACAGAAAAGCGAGAAAGCAGATATACCGCGTTGGAGATAAAGTCTTGTGCTGTTCCCCTTCCTTAGCAACCCCACTTCAAACGAGATTTAGTGGACCGTATGAAATATTTAAGAAAATTGATTCTTTGAATTATGCTATTAGAACTCCTGACCGGCGGAAGGGTTCACAAGTCGTGGACGTAAATATGATGAAGCGTTACCATGACCCCGAACCAGCACCTTTAAGTACTGTTATGACAACAGGAGAAAATGTGGCCCCTGTTACTGGGATACCAGATAATTTTAAAGAGCTCACTGTAGTTTCCACATGACTCGGAAAAGCTGTATTTATTTTTTGAAAAAAATATTGACAGAAAGAGCCATCATTTTCAGCCAAGGCAGCAAAAACAACTGCAGAGCTTAATTAACAATTATAAAGATTTATTCCCTGACATTCCAAGACCGTACAAAGTTGTGGTGCATGACGTAATTGTAGATGGAGTCGATCCCACAAAGCAGTACCCTTACAGAATGAAGCAAGACAAAAATAAAATGGTTGACGAAGAGATTGAATACATGCTAACAGCCGGCATAATTAGGCCATCCACTTCAGACTGGGCGACATATTGCGTAATTGTTCCTAAAACGGACGGGAGCATGAGATTCCGTACTGACGACAGAAAATTTAATGCAGTAACTAAGACAGATGCTCATCCCATCCCAAGAGTGGATGACCGTATTGATAGACCGGGGACCGCTAAAAGACTGACCTGTTTAAAGTATACTGGTGTGTTCTTTGACAGACAGGGCTAAGTAAATCTCATGACACCATCTGCACAGTTTGAGTACAATCCTGTATCCTTTGAAATGAAAAATGTCCCAGGGACGTTCGAAAGGATAACGATTTCTGCGATTCAAAGTTTAGAATATACCGCTGTTTATATTGATGACTTTTTATGGAATGAGACCTGGGAACTGGGAAGAGCATATCTCAGCAGTAGAGAAACTGTTTGAGAGGCTGTCCAAGGCAAATCGCATTGTAAACCTTGCTAAGAGTGAATTTGGCCACGTCACTGTCACGTACCTTGTCCATTTAGTAGGACAGGGCCAACTGGCACCTGTGCAAGCCAAGCTTCAGGCTATTGCTGAGGGTCCCGTTCCGACAGGCAAGAAAGCGTTAAGGAGGGTTTTAGGAATGGTTGGGTATGACCGTAAGTTTTGTAAGAAATTCGCAGATACCGCTCTTCTCCTAACGAAACTCCTAGGGAAGAGTGAAAGATTTGCGTGGACTGACCTTTGCCTGGAGGCAGTTGAACGCCTGAAAACCATCCTGCGTTTTCGCCCAGTGGTCAAAGCACCTGATTTCAATAATCATTTTCGCTCGCGGTAGACGCTAGTGATGAAGCTGCTGGGGCAATATTGTTGCAAGGGGTGATGATGAAATTGAGCATCCCGTAGCTTATTGCTCAAAGCAAATTAATGTGCATCAGAAGAATTACTCTACTGTTGAAAAAGAGTTGTTTGCACTCATTTTAGCTTTGCAACATTTTTATGTCTACATGTGTCCTGCGCAGAAACCGCTTGTGGTTTACACGAACCATAATCCATTAGTGCTTCTGTAAAAAATGAAGGATAAGAATAGAAGGTTACTTGATTGGAGTCTGATCTTGCAAGAGTATGATATGGAAATAAACCATGTGAAATATACTGACAATATTATAGCAGACTGTTAGTCTAGGAGTTAAGTTTGAGTTTGTATTGCTTTACTATGTTAACTGATAATTACGCATGTATTGCTTTAAGCTGTATAATCAGTCGTTAAGACAAGAATTTTACTGCTTCATCAACATTTTTCTTAAAAGGAGGGAGGTGTGAAGAAATCTGAAGAATTATTCTAAGTGGTCTGTTCTTTTAAAAAGAGAGAGAGGGAGCGAACAGCGTGTGTGCTATTTCAGCAACGGAGAGAGAGAGAAAGACTGTGAGTTCCGTTGATAACTGAAAGGCGGAGCTATATGATGGACAGTTCGTGTTCAGGGTTTGCGAAATATATACAAGGTCAGTTGGTTTTGTATTCAGACAAGACCGACACCAAGGAAGGCACTGGTTGAGCTTTGTGTGCCCACGACAAAGGTGGGGTTTTCTCACAGTGTGCACAAAGGGGTGACCGGTGGAATGCCGTCGGTTTGTTTAACCCTTTCCTGGGTTGATAGCGGTTCCATGTGAAAACGGCAGCCTCTTGTTGTGGTCACAGTCAGTGACTGTAAGTTTCGGAAAATTCGACCAGGAGGACGACATGGAAGATCAACGGCATGGCACTGGGAAAACAAAACAACTTCCACTGTCTCTGTCCAACTCTACTCAATTCAAATTCCAGAACTGAACTGACTCCGTACCGTATAACCATACGGTTGTATCATCTAATCAGCTGAGCAGGGAGAAGCTTGGGAACTTTATTGACTCACTTATATATGCATATACTTTGCAAACCTGTTTACCTTATCTTGTTTTATTTTTCTTTATCACGTAGCTATTAATAAAATAGAGTTTATAATGGAAGGCTCAGACCCCAGGTGTGTCCATTTCTGCTGGTCTTTTTTAACTCGTTATGGGGTACGTAACACTGTTCTTTAATGAAATTAACAACATTTAAATCCTGAAGCAAAACAGAATTGACAGCCATTGTCTAGTACTGAAAGTTACATCACTTAATTTAAATAACAGTTGCAAACGCACATTATAAGAAATGGCGATTGCATTATACTCAGAGGCAGTGACAGACGAAACTACTCGAGAATGAATAAAGAAGTTATCGATTCTACAGTATTATGATATACATGAGAAAGGAAAGAAAACTATTTATCACTAGGATGCAAACAAACGATACGTTTATAAAATTCCCGAATTAACTAAAAAGGAATTAATAAAAGTCGAAGATTTGTTTGGAATTACCTGATTGGGCGCAGACCTGTCTATCATAAGATTCAAACAACAATTATAATCCCCGCCCATTGTTAACATAAATTCATATAGATTGGGAAAAAAGACAAATAAATGCTTAAAGAATTCAAGATTGTCAGTATTTGGTGCATAAACATTAAACAAAGGCACTTTTTGTTATAAAGTTAACCAGTAATTAATAGAAATCTACCATAGGCGTCTGAGATTGTATCATAATGAACTAATGAGATCGAAGGGTCTATAAAAATGGAAACTGCTTTCATTTTGGTCGATTAGTTTGAATGAAACTGTTGCCATTTCCAAAACCTAAACAAAAAATAGCTGATTATCCCCCTTGCTCACATGAGTCTCCTGCGATAAAATATTCTGAGCATTCAATCTATGACAAACTTTAAAAATCTTCATCCTTTTAATTGGATGATTCAAACTGTTCGTGTTCTGTGAAACAAAGGTAATAATACTATCGAATTTTCTTAAATAAACCATAAAGGGTTATATAAAGGGTTAACCATATTGCAAAGGAAACTCATGAAAAAAGAAGAGGGAAAAAGTTTAAAGAGGAACCGGAAGTTACGACAAATCAGACATTTTTATTCTTTCAAATCAGCTCAAATGAAAAAATACTGAACTGAAAATAGCCGCCCCCCTCCCACAAAGCCCCGAAAACTGGCCAAAAGGCAGCCAGATAACTACCTAAGAACCTCCCAACCCCCATCTCTCCAGACAGCAAGTCTCCAAATTAAAAACAAAATTTAAAAAAAACACTCATAGTCAAAATATTGCGAAAGGGATGCCAAACGCAAGTGAAAAAAGCAACCATTTGCAGACCATTTTAAAAGATAAACTCTTAAAAAATGAAGCAGAATACAATTTTTTTAAATATTTCAGAAAAAAAACAAATAATCACCCAGTCAGAGACTTAATAATTTTCTAAAACGAACAATTAAAAATTAAAAAAATAAAATAATAAATGAAAATGAAGGGAACTTTAACATAGAATCATAATTAACCACCGTAAGCCAAAACAAAGTACCGGAAGAATCAACCCAAGGGCAAAGCTCTACAAACTTAAAAGTCCGAATCTATAAGCTGGTTGTTAACTAATAAACCAGTTGTATACAAACAAAAGGGAACGGTAAGCTTATTAAATATCCGAGCTCAAACAATGTTCCTCTAGAAATTGTTGTGGGTCGTCCACGGATTTAAACCATTTAAACGATTTAACGGGTAAAACAACTCTTAACCGAGCGGTGTATAGCATAGCCGGTCGGAAATTCCTTTGATATAATTCCGACCTCACCGATTTAAAACGCAATCTTTCTTGCATTACCTCAGGACAATAATCTTCAACCAGACGAAGCTTAAGAATTTGATATTCACTTATTCATTTCCGCCGAGTAATTCGAATTAGGTGCTCCTTAGTACTCCTTAGTGAAATCGAACTTTCACAGGGCACGGTTTTCTCTCTTTAGACGGTTTTGATCTTAATGCCCGATGCACACGGTCGAGTACGGAGGAGAAGAGAGGACCTCCGAGCCAAAGAGTTCCATTAAGAATTGAGAAAAATATTTAGTAAGGTCCTGGCTCTCAACGTCTTCATGAGTCCTAATATTCGCAATTTCTGTTTGCGATGACGACTCTCTGAATCAATAATCTTGGCTTTAAACTGCTCCAATGTAAGAGTAGTCAAATTTAATTACTTTTCCAAAGAACCCAGTCTGTAATCTCTCTGTTTCCCAGCTTCAGCAATGTCTGACATTTGCCGTTGCTGTTTTTCGTCCTCTTTTTCAAGTGCTATCAGTTTACCTTCTTTCTCCTTTAACATTACTTCCAAAGCAGAGAATCTCTTATCAAGTTTTTCACCCAATAAATTCGAGATAGCCTGCAAAGTGAGTTGAGCCTGTTTAACTTGTTTGAAAACACCTTCTTTCTTCCCGTTTCCATTACTGTTAAGGTCCGGTCCGGAGCCCGCATTCCGGTTCTTGATCCGGTCCGCGGACACAGGACTCCGAGTCATGTAGCCGTCCCTCCTTTTACCCTTAAGCCCAAATAGGATCATATTGGCTTAAGGAGGTGCACCTGAGACCTATTGGCTGGCAGGTGTATATAAGGCGCCCTGGGACTGAGTCTAGTTGGTGGGTCGTCCTGTTCCTCTGTTTGTCTTGTGCCTGCTGTTCCATCCGGTTTGCGCTGTTCTCGCCGTTGCGCTGTTCGCCTGGCTATCCCGTCTCGACCGCGGCTTGAAGTACCCACTGTTAATCATCTAGTTCTGTAAGTCCGTTCTTGTAGTCACCCTGGCCCGAACTCCCTTCCGATCCCTTGCCTCCGTCGGATAAGCAGGCTGGACTGCCGTTGCCCGACGGGGGGAATGTGACCCTTTCCTACCCCTCTCCTACGGCAGTTTGTGCCCCGCAACCTGCTCAGGTGCTCCGCGACTTACCCAGGTCCCCGTGTTCCTGCCTGGGAGGCGGACCCCGGCCAGGAGCTATGCGGCCCGCCCTGAGGACTCCGAACCTTTCCTACCCCTCGCTTCCGACGGGTGGTGCCCCGCATTCTGCCCAGGTGCCCCGCAACCTTCCCAGGTCCCTGTTTTCCTGCCTGGGAGACCGGGCCCTGTCCAGAAGTAATGCAGCCCGCCCGGGGGCTATCCTCACAGCATTCCTTGTCCCCGTAGACCATCCTTTAGCCTCGCCAGGGTCCTGCCTTCGCCATGGACTCCAGGGTCCTGCCTTCGCCATGAACTCTCTGAACCCCAGGATCACCTTTGCATGCCACGGTCACCGCATCTTGTCCTATCCTTCAGTTGCTCCTGTCCTGCGTCCTGCATTTGGGTCCAGTCTCCACGTCCCTTTGTGACAATCACCTATTTCCTTGCTTTCGATTAATACATTTCTTGCACTGGAAGTCATTTCAGTCGAGCAACATTCAGAATTCAAACATATCAAGATGTTAAAGAAACTTTGATATGTATATTTATATAATAAAAGGGTGATAAGGAAATTGAAAAAAATGAACGGGGCAGAGCCAAAATGTGACCTGCTCCATCTAGCGCCGCCAAGAGAGTCCTCAATAAATACGCATTCGTTACTGGTAACCCGGTGGATTCCCACCACTGCTGAACCTCTGCATTGTCCATGTCAACGTATCTTAATCACCTTACATAAAACAATTTAACAGACGCTCAAACACAACTACCGAACCAATGTTCATGGTCGTCAAATAGCATCCAAGAAAATCGATGTAGGATGCTGACCCACGAATGAAACGCCCCTGAATTAGTTGGCCACGTAAGCCTGCGAAAGATACACTCCGGTCCTGCCAACTCCGTGATATCGAGACGGTTCTCCCATGCAAAATACTGGTTTGTGCGAACGGTGTGTAACTTGAAACCTTGTTACAATCCAGAGGCAGGAAATAAGAGACAGCTCACTGCATACGATTAAAGGAATTCTATTTATAAAATCGAAGTAAAGGGATCGCAGTTAAAGAAAGAAAAAAACACAAAAATTACATCGGTTACCATTAGAGCGTCATCACGGCCTATGCTTTCCTGCCTGTTCTTTCAATACAAATATATTCATTTGATGTTAAGTTCTTATCGCTGACTTTCTTTCAGCTACGGCTCAGTGCTGCCAACAAAATTATACCGCCAAATATCTAACTTCACCAAAATTTCTTCAACCTTATTCCGAATGTTACGTTCATTTATATACCACATAGGTAGTGCTACATTCTTCTCTCTAATGATTTTTCCCTCTGTGGTATAACATCTCGATGTTCTGTGTGCAGCTGTACCCAGTCACAAGCTGTCCATCCATGCGTTCGTATTACATAATTCATCATCTACTTGAAATCTTGCTGGCTCATCGTCTGCTCTTTCATGCAGATTCCAATCTCCCTACCATATTACTTGAAACCACTCACAATAGATCTAGTATTGCTGCCCGAAGGATATTAGACCCCTCGGATACGGATGCAACTCTTCCATTTTCTGCAGGTCACACCTGCTGCGGAAGAGATCCAAAAATCTGAATCCCTGACCTCTGCTGCAAATCTTTAGTCATTCGTTTATCAGCCACCCCATTCTTTTCATATCCTCACTTACCATATGCCCGTGATTACTGCATGTGAGGTCCCACATCTAGCTTCCTTCGAAACTCTCTGTATTATGATTTCAGGACGACCTCTCTTGTTCTACCCATGTCGTCAATACAAATATGAAGCACGACTTCTGACTGATTACCCTCCCTTTTCAGGAAATTGGGAATACGTTAAGCAACAACACATACGCTGGCACCAGAGCGGCAAATGAATATCGGTGTTTCTTTTTCTCTTCCAGATTCGCCTACATAGAAACAGAGAAAAGCTACTGCAGAATAGAGGCCGTTCGGCCCACAATGCTGTGCAGAACATGTCTTCAGATTTCAAATTACCTAGGGTTACCCACAACCTTCTATTTTTTTTTTAGTTCTATTTACCTGTCTTGGAGGCTCTTAACAGAACCTATTGTTTACGAATACACCATCGTCGCCAGCTGCCCATGCCACACACTTAGCACTTTCTGCGTAAAAATCTTACCCCTGAAATCTCCTTGGTACCTACTTCCAAGCACATTAAAACTGTGCCCTATAGTGCTAGCTATTTCAACTCTGGGAGAAAGACTCTGCTTCTCATCATTTTATACACCCCTGTCAGGTCAACTCTCATCCTCCGTCGCCCCAAGAAACAAAGGCCGAGTTCACGCAGCCTATTGTCATAAGGCATCCTCCCCAATCCAGGCAAAATTCTTGTAAATCTCATCTGCTCCTTTTCTAAGCTTTGCACTTCCTTCCTAAATTGAAACGATATATATCTGCAGCATTCGCTGTCGGCCTCTAAACTCAGTCCCAGTATGCTTTCTTAACACAGAGTCAACCTGCGCAGCAGCGTTGAGTGTTTTATCGACTCGGACCCTTAGATCACTCGGATTCTGCACACTGCCAAACGTCATACCGTTAATACTATATACTGTCATTATCTTTGACCTACTAAAAATTAAAAAAAAACACCTCACACTTATCTGGGTGGAACTCCATCTGCCACTTTTCAGCCCAGTTTTGCATCCAGTCAATGTCCCGCTGTAACCTGTGTAACAGCAAATTTACTAACCGATCCCTCCACTTCTTTATCCACGTCATTTATAAAAATTACTAAGAGTAGGGATCCCAAAGTAGATGCCTGAGCCACACCACTGGTGAAAGAGCGCCATACAGAATATGACACGTCTACAATTCTGGGTCAACAAAGTATTGTCCCCTGGATCCCATGCGTTATTACTTTCTCAACAAGCTTTGCATGTTTTTTTTTATCAAATGCCTTGCTGAAATCGATATCCACTACAACTACTGCTCTACCTTCACCAATGTGTTTCGTGACATCCTCATAAAAGACACGACCTTCCTTTGACAAAGCCATGCTGACTATTCCTAATTATATTATCCCCTCCAAATATTCATAAATCCTGCTTCTCAGAATCCTGTCCATTAATTTACCAACCACTGAAGGAAGTCTCACTGATCCACAATTTCTTGGGCTATCTCCACACCACTTTTTGAATGATGGAGCAACATCCCTAACACTCCAGTACTCCGGAACCTCTCCAGTCGTCACGTCCCACAGTAGCTTGGTGCAATCTCATCCGCTGACTTATCCACGTGATACTTTCCAAAACCTCCAGCACATGCTCTTCCTTAATATCTACATGCTCGAGGTTTTCATTCCGCTGTAAGTCATCCCTACAATCGCCAAGATCCTTCTCTTAGTGAATACTGAAGAAGATAACTTATTAAGCACCTCTGCGATCTCCTCCAGTTCCATACAAACTTTCCCACTGTCACACATTATTGGTCCTATTCTCTATCGTCTTATCCTCTTGCTCTTGACATATTGCAGAATGCATTGTGTATTCCGTAATTCTGTCCGTCAGGCCTTCTCGTGGTCCTTTCCGGCTCTGCGAATTTCTTTGTTAAGCTCCGTCCTGTTAGCCTTATTATTTTCTAGATCACTGTGATTATCTAGTTTTTGAACTTTTCGTAAGCTCTTTCTCATGGCCCCTTCTGACAATCCTCCAGCTTATTCTTAACCTCAGGAATTGTGTCTCAATCCCCTCGTTCAGTTTCCAAGCATTCTCAGGTTCCACTAGCTACACACACTGGCTTTCCATCGGAAACTGCAGGATAAAGACCCTGTGATAACAACGAGCTGCCAGTTCGTTGGTCGACTCCGGTGTAAGTAACATCGTTTCATGGTTCTTTGAACTGTTCATTCTAAGTCTAGTATCGCCCCGGGATTCTCTCCTAGATACCGATTCCACGCTCGCTACGTCAATAACGCCTCACGACTCTGCCTCCGCGCCGATGTTCTGCACTTGCTTTCGTCCCCGGCTCCGCACGTGTAACAGGTCATAATGGCAGAGACAGTATTTCCGAGATGACTACCTTTCTGGTCCTGCTTCTCAACTTCCTTCCTAACACCCTATAGACTGCTAACAGGACCTCCTCCCTTTTCCTGCTGATGTCGTTACTACCAGTATGTACACCGAACTCTAGAATTCCTATTACTGCTGCTGTCCTCTTCAGTATCCCGCCCTTGTGAGCTGCTGGACCAGACTCAATGCCAAAGGCACAACGGCTGTTGCCTTCCACATGTAGGTCGTCCCCACCCTCTCCAACAAAATTCAAAATGTAATACTTATTTACTTATTTTTCTGCTTCCTGCCGCTTGCCAAACTAATTTAAACCCTTCGTTACTCCTACTCGGGAGGGTTTAAATGGGATGTACTGCACCTTGGGAGGTCAATGAAAAGAGACAGTACAATCTTAAGGACATAGTTCAGAATTCTTAGTGTCAAAGTACATAACGTCCTGAAGGTGGCTTCATAGATTTTTCGAGAAGTTAACAAGGCATATGACTTGCGTTGATTTAAGTCACAACGTTATTTTGCAGTTTTGTAGAATTCTTGGTAGGCTACATCTGGAATATTTCATACATCGCTGGTCACATGGAAGTATAGAAAACCTACAACACAGTACAAAGCTGTGCAGAACGTGTCCTTACTTTAGAACTACCTAGGCTTACGCATAACCCTCTATTTTTGAGCTCCATGTACCTATCTCGAAATCTCTTAAAAAACCCTATCGTATCCGCCTTCACAGCATCCGCCGGTAGTCCACCCACGCACATCTCACTCTCCATAAAAATATATGCTATAGGCACATAGGAGAATAGTCAACAAAATTAGAGCGCATAGTATTGGGGGTCGGGTACTAACATGGATAGAGAACTGCTTGGCAGATAGGAAACAAAGAGTAGAGATTAAGCAGTCCCGTTCAGAATGGCGGGCAGTGACCAGTAGGGTACCGCAAGGCTCGGTGCTGGGACCGCAGCTATTTACAAAATGAATTAATGATTTATATGAAGGGATTAAAAATAACATCAGCAAATTTGCAGATGACACAAAGCTGGGTGGCAGTGTGAAATGTGAGGAGGATGTTATTAGAATGTATGGTGACTTGGATAGATTGGGTGAGTGGGCAGATGCATGGCAGATGCAGTTTAATGTGGATAAATATGAGGTTATCCACTTTGGTGGCAAGAGTAGGAAGGCAGATTACTATCTGAATGGTGTCAAGTTAGGGACGGGGAAGTACAACGAAATCTAGGTGTTCTTGTACATCAGTCAATTAAAGCAAACATGCAGGTAAAGCAGGCAGTAAAGAAAGCTAATGGCATGTTGGCCTTTATAATAAGAGGAATTGAGTATAAGAGTAAAGAGGTCCTTCTGCAGCTGTACAGGGCCCTGGTGAGACCCCACCTGGAGTATTGTGTGCAGTTTTGGTCTCCAAATTTGAGAAGGACATTCTTGCTATTGAGGGCGTGCAGCGTAGGTTCACGAGGTTAATTCCCGGAATGGCGGGACTGTCATATGTTGAAAGATTGGAGAGACTGGGCTTGTATACACTGGAATTTAGAAGGATGAGAGGGGATCTAATTGAAACATATAAGATTATTAAGGGATTGGACACGCTGGAGGCAGGAAGCATGTGCCCGCTGATGGGTGAGTCCAGAACTAGAGGCCACAGTTTAAGAATAAGGGGTAGGCCATTTAGGACGGAGTTGAGGAAAAACTTTTTCACCCAGAGAGTTGTGGATCAGTGGAATATACTGCCTCAGAAGGCAGTGAAGGCCAATTCTCTGGATGCATTCAAGAGAGATTTAGATAGAGCTGTTAAAGATAGCGGAGTCAAGGGATATGGGAAGAAGTCAGGAACACGGTACTGATTGTGGATGATCAGCCATTATCACAGTAAATGGCGGTGCTGCCTCGAAAGGACGAATGTCCTACTCCTGCACTTGCTGTCTATGGTCTACTGTCTATTACCAGATCTGCTATTGCGAAATGCACCTACTCAGTTGTCAGACCTATCGGTGGGAGAACTTTTAGAGCTGGCAATCACAATTCAATTTCCTCTAATATTACGCTGGAGAGGAATTGAAATAAACATCTTCCGAAAGCGTTTAAATGGGGCAGGGGAAACTATGATGTTATTAGGCTTATACCGGGGGGGGGGGGGGCATAAAATGAAAGCAGATGTTCTCAGCGAAATTCACGGCAGAAATGCCGCAGATGTTCAGGGAATATTGGCATAACTTTCTGAATAATTCAAATAGCTACAAGGAGGCGGCATAGTTCAAAGATGCTTGGAACTAGGTACAAGGGCGATGTCAGAGGTAGGATTTTCACCCAGACTGTGCTGGGTGCGTTCAATGCACTGCCAGCGACTGTGGTAGAGCCGGATAAAATAGTGTCTTTCGAAAGCATTAGATAGATACATAGTGCTCAGAAAAACAGAGAGCTATGTAATATCCAGGCAGTTTCAAGAGTAGGGTTACACGGTCGGCACGACAATATGGGCTGAATGGCTTGTTTAGTGCTGTAGATTTCTATGTTCTATCTTCTAGGTAAATACTGTGATTTGTTGTCTCAAAGGCAACACTTAGATCTAGAAGTATCGAAACGAAGATACTTTTGTCATCAGTGCTGAGCATAATGTCGTTGACAATTTTCGTAAGGACCATCTCCGTGCTATGGTTTACTCGTAAATTTGGCCGGAATGTTCTAGAATAGTGTTCTCATTCAGAAAAGTGTTGAGTTGGTTGATAAAAGGCTTACCCAAAAAAATATTTCCCAGTAAGAGAATATTTGATTTACTTCTGTAGGTAGCTGGCACCCCATTGTGAAGGTGTTGCCTTTTAATCAGGGCTTTACAGCTGAAAGTTTCAGACTATTTCAAAATACCCCAGCTTCAAACGACGTGCTAATAATTTTCCTAGGAGAATTGAAAACACTATTAAAAGAGACCTTAACAAGTTTGGCAGGCATAACAAGTATGGATTCCATAAAAAAGTAAAGTCCATAACAAGAAGAAGGCAGTAATCAGAATTGATCTTGTGATGGAAAGATTACTGAATTTGAAGACTAAACATTAAAATAAGATAAGATAAGATAGAAATTTATTTATCCCGAAAGAAGTTGTTGTTACATGGTTGTGCTTTCAGAATTATATACTTTAAAACACAAAATATAAACATTTAGGTACGAAAAAGAACACAAAATGTGCATTAAATGAAATAGTGCAAAAATGCAGATGTCCACAAAAAACATATGCTTATATTATTGTGGAATAGATGTTGCAGATTCTTATAGCAACAGGGAGAAAGCATCACCTGTGGCGTTCAGTGGTGCAACTCAGTGGAATCAGACTGTTACTAACAGTGCTCCTCTCTTTGAACAGTATGCCATGGAGCTCGTGAGCGATATTGAACGTGTTATGGCGTGTAGCCGATAGTTTCCAGGGCTGAAGAACAAATGAGGGGACCTGACGAAAGTTTACAGAATCGTAGTGTAGAGAAAGGAATCTTCCATCCAGCTAAGGGCTCTGTCGTGGGCAAAGTACTGGAGGGTTTAACATCGGTAGCTGAGCGAAGGGCACTGAGTAGGCTACGGTCAATTATGGATAACTCTGAACATCCTCTACATAGCACCATCCAGAGACAGAGAAGCAGTTTCAGCGACAGGTTACTATCGATGCAATGCTCCTCAGACAGGATGAAGAGGTCAATACTCCCCAATGCCATTAGACTTTACAATTCTACCGCCAGGACTTAAGAACTTTTTAAAAGCTATTATTAATGCTTTTTGAGATAGTGATTTAGATGCATATCATATTTTTTTTACTGAGTTAAGTGTTGTATGTAATTAGTTTTGCTACAACAAGTGTATGGGACATTGGAAAAAAAGTTGAATTTCCCCATGGGGATGAATAAAGTATCTATCTATCTATCTATCTATCTAGAACTAGGTGAAAACAAAACATTCGAAACTGAGATAAGTAAAAAGGTATTTGTTAATATTACAGTAAAATACTTTTATTTGTATGTTAGACATGGCAAAGTTATTTCCCATCCTAGGACATTCTGGGACAAGAGGGCACGGTTTCAGGATTGAAGAACACCCTTTTAAAACTCAGATGCCGAGAACTTGCTTTAGTTAGAGAGTGGTAAATTTGTGGAATTATTACGACGAGAGGCTGTGGTGGCCAAATCATTTGGTATATTTAAGGCAGTGATAGATAGGTTATTGATTATCTAGAGCATCAAAGGACATGGGATGAAACCAAGAGAGTGCGGATGAATGGAACATTTGGAATCAGACCATGATTGAATGGCGGAGCAGACCTGATGGGTCGAATGGCCTACATCTGCTCCTACAGTCTTATTTTATTTATTTTTTTTAACCATCCAATCACATGACTGATGATTTTTTTCATGTAAAAGGAAATCGAGGACTACGGTGATAGTGCAGAAAAAATACAATTTGGTGGAAGATCAGACAGGATACCCATCAGGAACAAAGATGGATTCTTAGCGTAGATTTTCGTGCTTTCACAGGGGTGCTGCAAGACTTTTTTCTAAATAGAAGTTTCTGATGTTAAGCGAATATATTGTGCTTCTGCAGGATAAAGTACAAAAAAAAACACAAATTAAGAAGAGCAAAGAAGAGCCAGGGCTTTACTCTTTGGAGAGAAGGAGGATGAGAGGAGACATGATATTACGAGGAATAGATAGAGTGGATAGCCAGCGCCTCTTCCCCAGGTCACCACTGCTCAGTAAAAGAGGTCATGGTTTTAAGGTATGGGCAGGGATGTTCAAAGGGGATATTAGAGGAAAGTTTTTTACGCAGAGAGTGGTTTGTGCGTGGAATGCACTGCCTGAGTCAGTGGTGGAGGCAGATACACAAGTGAAGTTTAAGAGACTACTAGACAGGTACATAGAGAAATTTAAGGTGTGGGAGTTATATGGGAAACAGGGCTTACGGGTCGGCACAACTTTGTGGGCCGAAGGGGCTGTAATGTGCTGAACTAGTCTATGAATTCTGACAAAATTCACAGCGACACCGGGAAAGAAAATGGGGAACAGAATATCAGTTTACCTACGATGTTCAGCTAATGCTGGATCATATTTAATTAAAAACGTGATGCGAGCGAAAACCTATTCTTAATTACTCAGTGTTAATATGCATTTATGTAGGAGGAATGGTTTAACAAAAGTACTGGATGTTTCCTAGGTGTAAATAACAGCGTAATTAAATCAGTAATGACGTATTAGTATTGCCAATGTAGAGTCAATATTTCTGTATGAAAGATAACTCCATGATATCTGGATTAATATCGATCAATAGCACATAGATTGTTTATTAGACAAAATGAAGGTTATTTCCCAGCGTGATCCCTCATGGAAAAGTGAGATTATTTTGGACATTCTTAATCTTTTTCAAGGTATCATGTGTGATGCTTCCAAGTTTATGAATGATATAAAGTTAGCTGGGAAATTAAGTTGTTCAGGATAAGAGAATTTTTAAATGATTTTTGAATTTGTTGTTGTACCATGTGCAAAGATACCGCGAAAATGTATCTTACGATACCTTCCATACAGCTAATTTCATGGTAACTGTCTACTCTGGCGGATGAATTGAAAACAATTCATGTGTACTTCAGCTAGATAACACGATGGTCAGGAATCCCACATATGGTAAGAGACGGCCATGCAACTGTCTTAATAACAGAGGTGTGAACCTGTCATGTAACCCAATTTTATGTGCTTTCAGGCCTTTGTAACTTCTAGGCGATCGGATCCAAAAAGTAAAAGTATCCGAGTTTTGTGCAAAATAAAGGATATTGAACTGTCAATTGTCAGAGTAGATTTTTGTCACCATATACAAACCTGCGGGACTACAGAGGAAATTTATAGAATAGTAAATACATGTTGAATGAATGATGAACCACAGTGCAGAATACAACAAACTGCAAACACAATAAAAACAAATAGCAATAAATAAAGAAAGAATGGTATAAAGAGGTAAAGATTCCTTAAAGTGAGAGAACTGGTTGTGGAAACATCCCAATGAATGAGCGTGAGTGTAGTTATCCCCTTTTGTGCAAAGGACTGATGATCTTAGGATAGTAACTGCTCTGTGGTGCAAATCCTCAGACTCTGGTACCTTGCATCTGATGGAAGCAGGTAAAAAAGTGCATTGCCTGGGTGCCATAGATCTCTTTCTCAGTTTCAGTAATGAGCTAAGCTGTGTCCACAGCTCTCTGGGTTTTACTGCAGGTAGAGCAATATGGTGCTACGGGAGGGTAGCGGTCAACGTGACAATATCACAGCGTCGGGATTGGACTTGAACTTCAGTGGCTTCTGAAAGTAGTCCGTGCATGTCAACCCCGTGGAATACGTGTGTATTGCTTGAGTCCTCCTATTTTCTGAACTGTCGAAGAACGTATATGGGAGGTTAATTGCTCATAGTAAATTGCCCTGTCAGTAATTTGGGCTTAAATTGGAATTGTCTAGTAGTGCCGCGTGGTGCAAATCGAATGCAATAGAAGGTCCTATTCCACGCTGAATCTGTAAATGAATTAATCTAGATAGGATGACTATAAATCACTGTTGATCTACCCTTACATACTGTTCGGGTCAAATTTGACTGGTCCTGACATTTAAGAGCAGTAAAAACACATTTAAATGCAATGTGGATGTGGATCTGATCAATTTCATTCATGCGTTTTTTTTCTACTGAAAGGCACTACGCAAAAGGTGCGTTTGCAACTTGTGGACTGGCAATTATACATCACTCCGTCTAATTCATTTTGTTCTAACCGACTCATTGGCTCTTACAGATCGGGAGCTAATTAACATATCAAAAAAATGCATAAAGACACAGAAAACCTACAGCTAAAACAGACCCTTCGGTCCACAATGCTGTGCCAAACATGTACCTTCTTTAGAAATTACCTAGCGTTATCCATAGCACACTAGATTTCCAAGCTCCATGAGCCTCCAGGAATCTCTTAAAAGAGCTTACCGTATCCGCCTGCATCACCGTTGCTGTCAACCTGTTCCACGCATTCACCACTCTATGCGTAAAAACCTACCTCTGACATCTCCTTTGTATCTAGCTAAAAGAACCTTAAAACAGTGCCCTCTGATGATATACATTTCAGCCCTGATAAACAGCCTCTGACTATCCACAAGATTAATGCCTCTCATTATCTTATACGCCACTAGCAGGTCACCTTTCCTCCAAGGAGAAAACGTCGAGTTCACTCTACGTATTCTCAAATGGAATGCCCACAATCCAAGCAACATCCTTACAAATCTCCTCTGACCCGCTTCTAAAGTTTCCACATCCTTCCTGTCGTGAGGTGACCAAAACTGGCCACAGTACTTCAAGTGGGGTCTGACCGGCGTTCTATAAAACTGTAACGTTACCTCTCGGCTATTAAACTCAATCCCACGGTTGATAAAGGCTATTGCACCATATGCTTTCTTAAACACGGAGTCAGACTGCGTAGCAGCTTTGAGTCACCTGTGGACTCGGACACTCTGATACTTCACACTGCCAAACTCTTATTATTATTACTATATTCTGCCATCATATTTGACCTATCAAACTGAACCAATTCACACTTATCTGGGTTGAGCTCCATCTGCCACTTCTCAGCCCAGTTTTGCATCTTATCGATGACCTGCTGTATCCTTTGTAATTACATGTTTCTTTTTGTTTATATATTGTTTTCTTTTACCTTGCGGAGAATATCATCTGGTCCCTCAACGCCAGGTCCATAGCAAAGAAAGCCCAGCAGCGTCTCTACTTTCCCCGAAGGCTGAGGAAAGTCCATCTCCCACCCCCCATCCTCATCACATTCTACAGGGGTTGTATTGAGAGTCTCCTGAGCAGATACGTCACTTCCTTGGTTCGGAAATTGCACCGTCTCGGATCGCAAGACAGTGCAGCAGATAGTGAGGTCAGCTGAGAAGATCATCGAGATCTCTCTTCCCGCCATTACGGACATTTACTCTACACGCTGCATCCGCAAAGCAAACAGCATGATGAAGGACACCACGCAGCACTCATACAAACTCTTCTCCCTGCTGCCGTCTGGGAAAAGGCAACGTAGCATTCGGACTTTCACGACCAGACTATGTAATAGTTTCTTCCCCCAAGCTATCAGACTGCACAATACCCAGAGCATGGACTGACACCTTACTACCCTACTTCGTGTTTATTATTTATTGTAATGCCTGCACTATTTTGTGCACTTTACGCAGTCCTGGGTAGGTCTGTAGTCCAGTGTAGTGTTTTTCTGCGTTGTTTTTCACGTAGCTCAGTCTAGTTTTTGTAGTTTATCATGTGACATTATGGTCCTGAAAAAACTTTGTCTCATTTTTACTATGTACTGTACCAGCAGTTATGGTCGAAATGACAATAAAAGTGACTTGACTTTACTTGAACATTCATTCCGGCCAGTCTGTTGTGCTAGATAATTAAACAGTTAATTCAATTACGTACTAAGAAGTTCAATGCAGCTCATAACATAGAACAAAAAGTAGTAATAATAATAATAACAATAACAATGGTATATTAATTAAAGTATACTACATTGAATAGATTAATTAAAACTGTGCAAAAACAGAAATATTATATGCTTAAGAAGTGACGTAGCGCCAAGGGTTCTATGTCCATTCAGGAATCGGATGGCGAGGGGAAGAAGCTGTCTCTGAATCGCCGACTGTGTGCCATCAGGCTTCTGTACCTTCTACCTGCTGGCAACAGTGAGAAAATGACGTCCTGAATGCTGGAGTTCTTTATAATTAACTCTGCCTTTCTGGGACACTGCTCCTTGAAGATGTCCTGGTTACATTGTAGGGTAGTTCGCAATATAGAGCCAACTAAATTTACAACCCTCTAGATCGTCTTTCCGTCCTGTGAAACAGCTCGTCCCCCATAGCAGATAGTGATGCAGCCTGTCAAAATGCTCTCCACGCTACATCTATAGAAATGTTCAGATTAATTAGTGACATACCAAATTTCTTCACACTCCCAATGATGTATAGGCGTTGTCTTTTATAACTGCATAGATATGTTGGGAGCAGTTTAGGCCCGTAGATATACTGACACTCAGGAACTTGATACTGTTCACTCTCTCTACTCCAGATCCCTCTATGAGGATTGATATGGGTTCCATAGTCTTACCCTTCCTGAAGTCCACAATTAGCTGTTTCGTCTTACTGACATTGAGTGCAAGATTGTTGCTGCGGCACCACTCCACCAGTCCACTAGGTGGCATATCTCGGTGCTGTACGCCCTCTATGCTCCATCTGAGGTTCTAACAACAGTGTTCGTATCATCAGAAAATATATCAATGGTACTTGAGCTATGTCTAGCGACACAATCATGGGTATGGAGAGAGTAGAGCAGTGGGATAAGTACACAACCCCTGAGTTGCGCCAGTGTTGATCGTCAGTGGGGAGGAGATGTTCTCAACAATCCGCACAGATTGTGATCTTCCGATTAGAATGCCGAGGATTCAATTTTAGAGAAAAATGCAGAGGGCCAGGTTCTGTAACTTCTCAGTCAGGATTGTTGGAATGATGGTATTAAATGCTGAGCTACAGTCGGTGAACAGTATCGTGACATAGTTGTTTGCATTGTCCAGCTGGTCTAAGACTGTGTGAAGAGCATTGAGATTGCATCTGCCGTTGACCTATTGTGACGATAGGCGAATTTCAATGGGTTTAGGCCCTTGCTGAGGCAGGAGTTCAGCATAGTCATGACCAACCTCTCAAAGCATTTCAACACTGCACATGTGAGTGTCACCGGGCAATAGTCATTAAAGGAGCTCGCATTATTCTTCTTAAGCACTGGTATAATTGTTGCCTTTTTGAAACAAGTGGGCAATTCCGCCCGTAGCAGTGAGAGGTTAAAAATGCCGTTGATTACTCTGGTCAGTTGATTGGCACAGGTTTTCAGATCCTTACCAGGTACTTCATCGGGACCTTCTGTCTTGTGAGGGTTTTCCCTCTTTGAAGACAGACTAACATGGAGATGGTCCGCAGGTTTGGTCCGCATATTGTACCAAAGTCGGGACATTGCCTCAAGAATCAGTGGAGAATATTTAGGATGGAGATGAAGAGAAACTGTTTTTCCCAGAGAGTGGCGAATCTATGGAATTCTCTGCCCAGGGAGGCAGTTGATATTTAAATATATCTAAATAGTTACTAAATATACTTAAGAACAAGTTAGATAGGTTTTTACATAGCAACGGAACTAAGGGTTACGGGGAAAAAGACAGGTAGATGGAGCTGTGTTTACGGACAGAGCAGCTATGATCCGATTGAAAGGCGTGGCAGGCTCGTTGGTCAGATGGTCTACTTCTTATGTTCTTATGAGTCACAGGGTCATCAGTTGAGCACGAATCTTCACAGCTGTAGTTATATACTCCCTTTCAAAGCGGGGATAAAAGGTGTTTATTATTTCTGGAAGTGAATCCCAAGTGTCATTCGTGCTATTACGTTTGGCTTTGTATGAAGTAATGTCTTGCTAATCCTGCTACAGTTATCGTACATCCAATGTCACCGTCAACCTCGTTCGAAGTTGTCTCTTGGCCCTTGAAATGGCTCTCTGAAAAAATGATACCAGGTTTTCTGGTGCAGACCTAGGTCGCCAGCCTTGAATGCCATAGATCTGGCCTTCCGCAGACGACGTACCTCTTGGTACATCCACGGCTTTTGGTTTGGGAATATACAGTAAATCCCTGTATGCATACGCTCATCAACATAGTGTCAGGTACACGCAAACCTGTAAAAGTATCTGCAGCAAAAGAACACACCTGAGTCTGGTTTTGATGTGAAACCCACTATTTATTTTAGTAACTACTTAATATAGTAACTTAATCCAGGTATATCAAAAGTTAGCAGTGTTACGCATATATATGTGTGTAAAAACAATTTCAAAACTCATTGAAGCTCAGGTGGCAAGGTTTAAAGTCCTACGATTGTAATCTAAAAAAGTTCCTTTCAATGCACGGAGTTGTTATTGTTGGTATGGGAGATTTATTTGTAAACCAAAGGTGAAATTCAATACAGAATATAAAACAAGTAATAGGTGCCTTTGGCCTTCCGCCGTCAGATCCGAATCCACAGATGACAGATATCTTCATCGAACTTCCTTTCAAAACAAGTGGTACCACACCCGAATTCAAATATGGAACATCCCAAAGTGCAGGCCACAAGGTACTCAAGCAGAATCCACGTATGCATTATCAACAACAGTAGCTTATCACAAAGGGGACCATCTTCAACGGAGCCTCCACCCAGCAAGGGTCGACACACCGGTAGATTCTACAAGGTTACCCCAATCACAAGCATTGTTTTAGCCACTTATCCAGTTCCACGACATACAAAGAAAGGGTGACTTTTTTCAGTGAACTTCCACACCCAGAGCACACACGTGGTATTCACAAAGGTTTTCCCCTCATCAGAGAACCCACTACTGCGGACTAACTGTGTGATAATCACACTTAGTATTCGAATGGAATCAAACTCACCCTTATAGACTGCTTCCGTAACCGAAGTTTTTTCTCTTCGTTTTTACTCTCTGTCCACACTAAAACGGCGTTTTAGAGCTTTTCAGAAACGCTGTCCAGAGTGTGTAATTTTGAAAACGACGGATTAGCTGGAGCAGTGTGGACGGGGTAACCTAAAATATCTAAAAACGCTGTCATGACGTGCCACAACAGATGGTGACTGCAGCGCACTATTGCATTGTTTTCTTGGCCGCAACCTAACAATTTCGGAACAGACACCAACGAGACGGAAGCCAGACGAGTTAGAAATGTACTCACCAAGCACTATGGCCCATAACTTACTGAATACATAAGTATACTCACTTTGCCCTGTTTTTTGTCCTTGCTCGTATGAAGGTGGTTTACCTATTTATGCAAGTACCCTGAAACAGGAACTGAGTGGAATATTGAATCGACCATGCTGAAATACTGGATCAGATTCGATAGGCTAATGGCCTAATTCTGCTCCTATATCTTGTGTCTTATGGTCTCATCAGGCCACGTTACTACATCAATTACAAAGATTAAGGTAAGCTAACGCAACCAGACCGTGAGGACCTTAGAATTATTGGTATTATTGATATTACCGAATATACAGGAGTACAACTTGGAGAATTCCGTAGATCTTTTGCTGTTTTCCGAACTTTAAGTGGACAGAAATGTCTTTCTTTGCAGTGTTCGTCCAGTAATCGACAGTGAATTAAAAAGCAGTAATTCTGACACAACTAGCAACTTGAGCGGGAATGAAACTGGGGATTAGCAGATCCGTTCACCAACGATCTTAAGCAAATGCTGAAGAATATGTTCTAAAAAAAAAATGGGATAACAGAGAACTGAAATCTTAAATAATTAGGCTGTCAATGGGTATTTATGAAAAACGAATGGTTTTACAAATGTATTGAAAGTTCTGTGGATGTAAACACCAAAGTATATAAATGGGTGTTAGCAGATATAACGCATTAGGATTTCCAAAAGTGGTTCAATATTTTTTGCATGAATGATAGTTATAGAAGATACGGACTAATAAAGCCCCTATTCCTCGGAATATGGATTATTTATTACATATTATGGTGAAATTAAATAGGTTCAATGGGACAAGGCAGTTTTCTGGGCTCAAAGACCTATTTCTGTGGGGTAGAGTTCTATGACTCTAAAGCTCTACGTATGAGGACAGGACGGTTTCTGAGAGTTATAGTGCTAAAGCAGGTAGCTGGAACTCGGCAAATTAACAGCTTGTTCTAAGTAGATGGGCCGGACACCCTGTTTGATCACTGTAGAATAGAGTAAGGTACGGACGAATGTTGAGGGTAAACCTGTCTGAAGTTTTGGTGCACTTTGAACAGCATTCGTGCTTACTCTAGTTGCTCCACAAGTTATTACCGTCTGATATTTTCATTTTTTCCTCGCTGATTCTCTTATGTAAATTCAGGATACCTGGATTCTGTTAGGATTGTACTAGACTGCAGGTACTGCAATCTCTCTTGTTTTTGTCTGGGTGATTCAGTCTTTCTGGTGGCAAAGACGGAGTGAAAGAAACGGTTTAAGTTCACCTTCAGTCTCTCTATTGACAAAATATGGATCCTTACTTGTATGTCTTTCTTAACAACTGTATCTTATTTGGCAGTGAATTTTCAAGGCCCCACTTGGCTTCCCCAATTTCCTTCTTCACTTCTCTTCTAGCTGTTTGAAAATGTTCATGTGTGTCGCTTCATCTTCAATTCCAAAGCTTTCCATACCTTGTTTTCTTCTTCTTCTTGACAAAGTTTATCCCCTCTCTGGAGATCCAAGCTTCTCATATTTTCCATGCCTGTCCGTCGTCCTTACAGGAGCATATATTTCCAGTACTCTGTGCAATTCATCTCTCAACTCCCTCCACTTATCTAATAAGGACCTGCCAGTAAAAAGTGCTCACAATTATCTTTCCGTAATTCCAGCCTAATTCCCTCGTAATTTGTTCTAATCCAATTTAATATTCTATCGCAAGGACAATACCTATCCTGAAAGTTAACGATCTGTGGTCATTGCTTCCTAACACTTCACACACTAAATGGTCAGTCATCTGGCCAGCCAATTTAGCCCAGCATCCAGTACAGTCCACACTGTCGTTTGATCTCCTATATATTCATTTAGTAAATTCTCCTGGATACACTTAAATTTGACCCAGCTGAACCCCTTGCACTTTGAAGTTCCCAGTTTACATAACGGACGTTTACATTAAGCGTGACAACCACCATATAGTTTCACACATGTTTCAATTTGTGTATGTATATATATTTATGTTCCTCAGTGTCTTTGATCTGTAATACAAGCCCATCAGTGCGATTGCACTCTTCCTATTCTGGAGTTCTATCCAAATTGGCTCAGTGTCTCAACCCGGCATAAATTCTCTATTAAGTGTAGCTGTGATATTTTCCCTGTTTTGTAGTGCAACTTCCAGCTACCACCACGCGCGGCCTTTTACCTCCTTCTATATCTATTCCAAAATTTTGAAAACCTAGTGGATTAATATATAAACAGTGTTAGCAAATTTACGACTGACATCAGCATTAGGTGTGTACTGGACAGCGAAGTCTATCAAAGATCGTACAGTATTTTCGTCAACTAGAAATACGCTCTAAAGACAAATGGAAATTACTGCCAACAAGAGTGAGGTATTATACTTTATATCTAACACAGTGAACGTTAGGACAGATGTGAGTGTGATCGAACAAAAGGGACTGAGAATACAGACCCATAATTCCTTGAACCTAGGTTCTCAGTTATATAGAGTTATAATCAAAGCTTTTTGGCACATTATGCTTCATAAATCGTTGTATCTAAGATCGATTATACTAGGCAGATTACAGGTTCGGCATAGTCTGGAAGGGCGGTCGGGCCTGGTTCCTTGCTATAAAGTTCTATGCATCTATGAAGCTGTGTTCGTGGATGGGAGGTGTATGCATGGTTATGGTCCAAATGCAGATCTTCGGCAATAAACAGGTTAATCACTTATACAGTGAGGTGGGAAGAGTGGCCTCCTTTAGGTCAATTGTTTTCTATGCCTCTACGAGTAGAGTAAATGTCGGGGGACGTAAACTTGACGGTCACCATTGTTGTGAATGCAATCGTTGTGGAGGTATCGCTGCATCTAGGACAGCATTCGAGCTCAGTATCATCCTCATGCTCTAATTCATCTACAATTATTATTGTCTGTTAATATCAATTCTTGCCAAATTCTTGTCCTGTGTGAATTCAAGGTACTTGGATTCTGTTAGATCTGCAAATGATTGCAAAGGCTGGAATCTGGATTGGTTCTTGTCTGGAAACTATTGTCGTCTTGGTGGCAGAGACACAGTTTGACAAAGAGATTTAAAATTCAACTTCAATCTCTCCATTGACGAAACATGTAACTTTATTTTTTTCTGTAGTTACTATTCAACGTAGAATTTATTTAAGTCATGGGACCAGGTGACTGATGACTGAATTTCGTTTCAGATGTCAATTATTAGCAGTACTGAAACTTTCATACTCACGAGGTTCCTATTTGTTTCTTTGGATACATTTACACTCCGCTGTGATTATAAATTTGCTACTTATTCTCTGCGTAATTCCCCACCTAATAGACAGATGCATCTACATCAGTGCGTGAATCCCCTGTGGACCATGTTATCATCAGAGACAATACATTACAACAATTGCAGCAGTTGAAATGCGCTTTGAGACATCTTCGGATCTTCATTGAGTCAATATAAATGCAATTCCTTTCCCCTAATTGTCACAGGTCTCTGCAGCTGAGCGATGTCTCCGCTTCTGTTTTTGCTATTGCTCATCGCTTCACCAGAAACGCATGGAATCCTCTGCAAGCGTCGAGCAAAAGATAATTATGCTGATTTTTCCAAGGATGGGGATATCATCATTGGCGGCATATTCCCAATGCACATGTATCTGATTCACGACTTCCATTCGTTTGCCTTTTCTCCGAAAAACGCTGTATGCAAAAGGTGAGTTTAACTCTTGCGATTGGCAATTATTTGCTGCTTGGTCTAATAGAAATTGCTCTTAGCCATAGATGAGATCTTTCATTTCGAGAGCGCATTATCAGTTGCAAATTGTGCGTCCTTTTATTTTTCTCTAGCAGTACTATTGATTCAGCATAGAAAAATAATAGTTTTAGCTTTGCAAATCATCGTTAAATAATTAAAGTAATTAAAGATCCTTATGTCTACACATCGATACCTGGGGTTTATTCAGCACTTTGTTTCATTCTCTGCTATTCAAAAAAGCAACAGCGTGGCACATAGAATTCATTTTTAATAGAAATAAACGTCCGGAGTATGAGAGGTGATCTGTTAGAGGCGTATAAGTTGATGAGAGGCTTTGACCGTGTGGATAGTCAAAGCTATTTCCCAGAGTTGATATCGTTAACACGAGAGGGGACAGTTTTAAGTTGCTTAGAAGTAGGTACAGAGGAGATGTCAGGGGTAAGTTTTTATGCAGTGGGTGGTGAGTGCATGGAAAGTGCTGCCGGCCACTGTGGTGGAGGCAGATGCAAAAGGGTCTCTTAGGAGACTCCTGGATAGGTACAAGGAGCTTAGATGATTACAGGGCTAAGGGTAACTTTAGGTAATTTCTAGAGTAAGTACCTGTTTGACACAGCATTATGGGCCGAAAGGTCTGTATTGTGCTGTAGGTTTTCTTTGTTTTATAGTATTTTTCTGAATTACAGTAATCAGAGAAAACTATGTTTTTTTTGGTTGGGGGCTACCGGTAGACTTCCGTTTTGGTTCGTGGTAAATTATGTACAGATTTGGAATTCTGTTGTCAGTTTAACTGGCATTTCCAGTCATGTGCCTAATGACCTGTCTTAGCACGGTGTATCCAGCACCAATTAATGATTGTTCACTGTGATGCTTCGCATGACCCAGCTCAGCACATGAAGTAATTTATTGAGATATGTTTTTTGAGAGATACATAATCAGTGTAGACTTAAAAGACGGTAGGCTACCGAATGTAGTGTTTTAAAAATACTGAATTATTTAGGAACCCGTCCGTTCAGAATCCGAATCAGAATGAGGTTTATTATCACCGGTATGTGATGTGTCATCTGTTACTTAGCAGCAGCAATACAATGCAATACATAATATAGAAGAAAACATGTATGGCAGAAGGTGTGGTTGAAATGAAACAGGAAAATTTTAGGTTCATAACCTGTCATTTTAACTACATGTTACCTGACCCATTGCGTTCCCCGAATTAGTATTATTGATTATTTTTAAAATAAATAACTTTGGTAGTCTTCGTTAATTTGGTAGGGGAGCCATTTCGGAATGGGGATGGGCACTTCCGCTTTTTCTGATGGACGGAGTGTAGGTGCTCGGCGAAGCGGACTCCTAATCTATATCCGGTCTGACCAATACATAGCAGGACATTCCTGTAGCACCGAATACAATAAATGACTCCAACAGACTCACAAAAAAAGTGTCACCTCTGCTTGAAGCATTGTTTGGGGCCCTGAATAGCAGTGAATGAGGTTCAGCAAAAGATGCAGCACTTGTTCCGCTTGCAAGAGTCAGTACCAGCAGGGAGCACATTGGGAAGGATCGAAAGAACAAGGGAGTCGTGTAGTGAGCGATTCCAGCTTAAAGAAGAAAGTGAGTGAAAGGAAAGTCGTGCTTGGTGGAAGGATCCCGTTGGAGATGGAAGATGTTACAGAGATTTATCTGCTCTACGCTGCAGCTGATAGGCAACAGGTGAGGACCAGAGGAATCATACCTCTCGCGGGATAGCGGGAGGATAGGCATAAGGACAGACTTGCGCGAAGGGCAAGAGATGAGTTTCAGGGCGGCGCTGATGGTGGAGAAAGGGAAAACCGTTTCTTTGAAGAAGAAGAACATCTCGTTTGTTCTGTAATGAAAAGCCTCATCTGTGACCAGGTGCAGCGGAGAGGGAGGAACTAAGATAAGGGGTTAGCACTTTTACAAGTGGGAAGAGGAAGCAGTCTATGTAACTGATAGTCTATGCAAGTAAAAGGGTGGGAAGATTTCACTAGTTCTCCTGTGAAATCTATAGTGGCATATGTTTGGTACTTAGCACAACAGAAATATCTTCATAGGAGAATAAACACTCGAAGAGTTGGGCCTTGAACAGTAAGCCGGAGGAAAAAAAAAGTAAATTAAAAGTAAATGTACAGAAACCAGCACACATGCTTGTGGGTGAAGAGTGGAAGAGGGAGCACAAAATGACAGGCGGCAAGTAAAGCCAGATAAGAAAGAAAATAGGTGCGTAGGGAGAGGAACAGAAGTAGAAAAATGGGAAAATGTCCAATCTGGATGAAGTCCTTGATTATTTTCGCTGCTTTACCGAGTAGATGAGAAATGTATACAGGGCGGGAGGGTAGTTTCCAAAACACGCTGCAGTTTTTGCGTTCTGGGATAGAGAGGTTGCCATACCTCACCAAGCTGCATCCTGATACGATATTTTTTTATGATGCATTGATAAATGTGTTGAATGGCAAAGATGAATTGTCAGATTGTGCCAGTTTCTCATTGGAGGTACATTGTTGTTTCGCCTTCCTCGTTTATTGGCAACCAGACAACTGGTAATATTTTCCCTGAAAGGAAATGCACAGTATTATGTGGCATACGCTTAATGAATTATGAGGAAGTAAGTCATATCATACAGAGAATCGTTTCTCAGTGGAATGCGTGACGGGGTGCATGATGGAATGATGTGCCGAGCTAGGAGCTCCCAAGCGCGTATATCGCATATCCTTCCATTATAGAGGGCTATGGACATTGTGCAGGCAGAGTATTATTCAGGTGAAACATGGAATTAACACTACAATTAGGTTAGCACGACTATTCTATGAACTATGCTGGATTGATCCACATCCCATGTGCATTTAAATTTTATTGTTATCACCCAGCTCGAATGCAGTTCCGAAATAATGTAGACAATTGTAGAAAAATACCAAGCTTATTTATACTAGGACGTGACTTTGTAAATGGTCGCAAACCGAAACATCAAAAGTACTGGAAGTGCTCAGTGACTAAGGGGCAATATGTGGAAGCCCTTCATTAATACTGGAGAGGCTGCTGCTCTCCGAGACTGAAAACATATGAAATATTGTTCATTTACTGTCTAATACTGAGGAAGTGTTTCGTTAGAAATAGTCAAGTGTTTATTTAACTCCATAGAAACATCTTGACATGTTGAGTACACCAGCATATTGTCTCCATTACTCCGTCATTGTTAGCTGCGCTCTTGTGAAGATGGCCGCTACTACGAAGAATATGGTCCCATTTGAACTCTATCTTGTATGGTCCGTTGAATCCTGTTTACATAATTTTCAGTGTTTTTGATCCCTTACAAATAATTCGGAGTCGATGTTAGTGCTCTGAACATCATTCATCGATAACAAAAATTGCCATTTTTTAATTAAGTGTGTTCAAGATTATCTAATGTTATTTTTTTTTAAATTAGTAATCTGAAGATCGTTATCACCTCGTTTTATATTTATCCCACAGCTTTTGGCTTGCAAGCTTCCAACGGGTGCAAACGATGATTTTTGCCATTGAAGAAATAAACCAGAATGAGAATATCCTCCCGGGAATAACACTCGGGTATCAGATCTACGATGATTGCTCATCTTCCGCGATCGCCTCGAAGGCAGCACTCGCCTTGATCAATGGAGAAGAAGAATCATTTAAATACCCTCAGTGCAGAGGTTCTTCCAACGTCGCTGCCATTGTCGGCTGCGAAATATCTACAAATTCCATCGTAACCGCCAGGACAATCAGCTCCTTCGGGATTCCACTGGTAAGGTGTCAAAGGTTTTTACGATAAAAAAATATTTCTACTATTGCGCAGCTATCTTTATTTGCACTGATGCAATCGTGCGCACCCTGGTCGGGACGGAGTTGAAATAGGGGTATCTTAACTTAGGATAATCGCCCAATAAAAATGTACATTTATGCAGCAGTAGTCCGCATTTCCCGAACCAGAGCTTTACTAACAGAGTAATAAAGACGTAGAAACATGCCAGAAGCATGTATTATATTCATGTTCATTATTCGATGTTACAGTTGCGTACTGTCAGAAGAAGATTCACAAAGAAACGCTATCGGAGTGTCAGTCACTTTCAGTTAAAAGTCGGACATACGTATTCATCTATTTACCCTCTTATCAACAGGTTAGTTACTACTCCACCTGCTCCTGTCTCGGCGATAAGACGGAATATCCTACGTTTTTTAGAACTATACCTAGCGACCAGTACCAGTCCAAACTCATTGCTGAACTGGTAAGAACCTTTGGCTGGACATGGATTGGAACCATTAGAAGTAACACCGATTATGGTAATTTCGGAATGCAAGGATTTGTGGAGCACGTGGAAAGGTTTGGGGTTTGCATTGCCTACTCCGAGTCTTTTTACAGGACTGACCCTCCAGAGAAAATCAGCAAAATTGTCCAGGTGATTAGACAGGCGTCCACTAAAGTGGTAGTGGCCTTTGTTAACGTTGGTGATATGCGAATTTTATTGAATGAAATTGTGCGTCAGAATGTCACCGGTGTACAATGGATTGGGAGTGAGGCGTGGGTGACAGCAGATCTTCTCCTCCCAGAAGAAAGAGTAACTTATCTCACAGGAACAATCGGGCTAACCATCCGAAGGACAGAGATAGATGATCTCAGAGATTATCTTCATAAAGTCCATCCTTCGAACTTCCCTGGCAATATTTTAGTAACTGAGTTTTGGGAAACTTTATTCAAATGCTCTTTTACCACAGACAATTGGACAAGCCCGGGAAACTCTACAGGTCAAGTTTGGCAATGCACAGGGAAGGAGCAGATGGCAGGGACAGAAAATGCCTACCTTCCCGCAGTAATGGACGGGAGTTCATACCACGTGTATACAGCCGTCTACTCCATCGCTCACGCACTCCACAATCTGTTAACCTGTGTAGAAGGCAAAGGCCCCTTTGTGAATAACACATGCGCGAATGTATCAAATTTCGAGCCGTGGCAGGTAGGCGTGCAAATCCTTTGTACCTAATTGAGAAAGTCAGATGTTGTAATAAAATTCTGAAACATATATTTTAACTGAAGGTTATTGAACTGTTGCCCTCTCTATGTCTGCAATATATTCGTTTTGTGGAGTCAAACATTTATTCTCTGAAAATGTTTGGCAATCTTGTGCACAACCGATCTGTCTATAAACGGGGGATGGTGAAACTAGATAATATACAGACATGCAATCAGTGTGTTTGACACTTGGATCGGGTTTAGAAGGTATTGGTTGAAAGATTAATGTAGGCAGGGTCGCCAGTGAAACTCTCCAGCTTTCTGTACAGTAGCTTCCTGCGAATTCTGATAATCTTTATTAGGTAGTGGTGAGAGGTTAGCAGCCAACACATCGTATCTCAAACAAGGAAGCAGCCGGGCGATTTTGCAGTGGTATAAAGGCCTAGCCTGAATCACTACACATATCTACAAACCACAGCATCATATGCAGTATTTATGCTTGTAGATCGAATGCAGATATATTATGCAAATCGTATTAATTACCACCAACAGGTGACGTGAAATATCTTATATTAGCAGCAGCAGTTCAATACAATACATAATATAGAAGAAGAAATACATATACATAAATAAATAAATAGATAGATAGACTGCAGTATATGAACATTCAATTTTAAAACAGTGCAAAAACAGACACGGTACATATTTTTTAAAGTGAGGTAGAATTCATAGGTTCAATAACCATTTAGGAAGCAGATAGCAGAGTGGTAGAAGCTGTTCCTGATTCGCTGAGTGTGTGCCATCAGGACTTCGTACCTTTAACCTGATGATTACAGCCTCCAACCCAATATCAAACAGTAATGCATACTGTCAGAATACACTCCATCGTAGATCTATAAGTCTTTGAGCGTTTTTGTTGCATATCAAATCTCTTCAAAACCTAATTAGGTATAGTTGCTGCCATCCCTTCTTCACAGCTGCATCGATATATTGGAATCATGTTGGTTCCTCAGAAATCTTGACACCGAGGAACTTGAAACTGCTCACTCTCTCCACTTCGGATCCCTTTATGAGGATTTTCATGTCTTCCTTAGTCTTACCCTTTCTGATGTCCACAATCAGTTGTTTCGTCTTTCTCACGTTGAGTGCAAGTCTGTTGCTGCGGCACCATCCACAAGTTGGCATATCTCGCTCATGTGCGCCCTCTCGTCTCAATCTGAGATTCAACCAACAATGGATATATCACTAGCAAAATTATAAATGGTATTCGTACTATGCCTAGCCATACAGTCATGGGGATGGAAAGAGCAGAGCAGTGGGCTAAGCACACACCCTTGAGGTGCACCAGTGTCGAACGTAAGCGATTGTGGTAATTCGGTTAGGAAGTCGAGAATCCAATTGCAGAAGTCAACGATCTGTATCCTCTCAATTAGTGATGCGGGAATGATGGTGTTAAATTCTGAGCTATAATCGATTAACAGCATCCTGGCATCTGTCTTTGATTTGTCCAGGTGGTCTCTGACCGTTTGAAGAGCAATTGTGATTGCATCTGCCGTTGATCTTTTTCTGCGGTAGGCAAATATTATTTGAACCATGTCCTTCCTGAGGCAAGCGTTCAGCCTAGTATGACCAACCTCTCAAAGCATTTCATCACTATAGATGTGAGTGCTATGGGCGATAGTTATTAAGACAACTAACATTGCTCTTCTTTGGGACTTGTATAATTATTGCCTTTTTGAACCAAATGGGAACTTCCGCCCATAAGAGTGATGGGCTGAATATGTCCTTGAATACCTCACTGCTTGTTTGACACGCGTTTTCAGAGCTTTACCAGTTACTCTGTCGGGACGATGCACCTTGCGAGGGTTTAAACTCTTTAAAGCCAGCCTAACTTTGGCCTCTGACACAGAGATCACCAGGATCACCTGGTGCAGAAGGGATCTTGACAGCTGCAATTATATGCTGCCTTGTAAATTGTGCATAGAAGGCGTTGAGTCCATCTGGTAATGAAGCATCACTGCCATTCGTGCTATTTGCGTTTCGCTTTGTAGGACGTAATCCCTTGTAAATCTTGCCAGAGTTGCCGTACATCCGTCTCTTCGCCCTTGAAATAGCCCTCCGCCAGTCATACCTTATTTTCTGGTACAGACCTGGGTCACCAGTCATGATTGTCAGGTGGCACGACGAGGCTTCTGCATGCGACGTACCTCGTGGTTTATCCACGGCTTTTGGTTTGGGAATGTACAGCAAATCATTGTTGGCACACACTCATCGACACAGCTTTTATATAAGTCCGTACAACTGCAGCAAACTCATCCAGATTCTAAGATGAATCCCTGAATACAGTGGAGTAGACCGATTCCATGCAATCTGTAAGCTCCTCTGTGCTTCCCTTGTTCACACCTTCTTGGTCCTCACTACTGGCGCTGAGGTCTTCAGTCTCTGTGTATACTCAGGAAGTAGAAGTACAAGAAGATGATCAGACTTCCTAGCGTGAGGGCCTGGAATAGCACGGTAAGCGTTTAACAATGCTCAGTGTGTTGTTTCCCTTGGTATTGCAAGTGATCTGTAGATAGTAATTGTTCGTGATTTCTTTTTTTTTTCAGTCTGTCTTGGTTAACATACCCCAAAACAATGATCAAGGCGACTGAGAACGCTGTTTCCTGCATATTGATCAGATAATTTAAGCCTGATTGAGATTGGCCTGAGATGGAACGTTTACCGCTAAGAAAATATTCCTTAAGAATCCTCCACTCTCCCTCAGCAGTCTCAAATATGCGTATCTTCTTTTTGTGATACTGATGATGCACCACATTGCAATCATTACTGTTTACAGGAAATGTGAATGTCTGTATTTTAATTAACGGATTGCACGCCTCCATTAAAAATAGACTCCCTATTGCTTTTCCTACCCCCACTCCCCACAAAACCCCGGTAGCTACTGCACTACCTTCGCACAGTTAATTTCACAGCGAAGACGGGAGAAGCCATATATTTTGATGAAAATGGAGACCCAGTGCCAAGATACGAATTCGTGAACTTACAAAGGACTTTCAAGGGAAACATAGAGATTGTATATGTCGGATATTATGACGGATCGGCTCCGCCAGGGCACGAAATAATGATTAATATCAGGGATATCATGTGGAGCACGACCGGGAATATGGTATGTACATCTTTTGCCATAACTTTATTTTGGCGGTATTGAAATGGAAAATAAATAGACTTCTGGACTGTCAATATTTAGAGAGTTATTATCACCTACTATCACAACCTTATGTTTCTTAATAGTCTACAACCTGTCTACAAACTTACTCGTCTAAATCCCGCACACTGTTTGGTGTTCTGTAATATAATCCCATTCAGGAGTTCATTCATTTCTTATTCATCAGTTTCACTTATATTGTCTCAGTATACGAGTTTTCTGGTCGGTCCTGTGTGAAAACTGTCCTAAAATCTTCCATGACTCGTATTGTCCTCCTTATTTACTCACTACAAGTATAAAATACCTAGAACGATGAACTGCATTTTCTGTGCTTCCATAAAGTTATCTCACTTATGGTTTAAATGCCATACTTCTACGTGCAGATCTATACTTCAAGCCCGTTGACCTTCCCTTGAAATATTCTTTGCATTGAAATATACACAACTCAGAACGCTATTCCTACCATCTTCAGCTCTTCTCTTCCACACTTCCAGTCCAGTAGGCTTAATAACCTCGTGACATGCAACCAGTGGGATGTCTGCTCTTGCGCTGTGATTCCCAACAAACTGCAAATTTAGTTTAGTTTCTGCCACCTCCGCACAGCCTTAGCAAACCTTCTGGGAAGAAAATTAGTCGCCTTCTCGTTCAGTATAAATCGTTCGTTCTGTACTATTTGTCTTCCCTGGAAGAGAGCCCAATAATTCAATAGGTATGAAGCCAACACTCGCGGAACAACATATTAAATATGTAGTAAACTATATATTATTTTATATTTATTTTATTTCTATATTTATTGATATACAGCACAGAGTAGGCCCTATGAATTTCAAAAAATAATAATAATTTTAGCCCAGCCATATCACCGCGTAATTTACAATAATCAAGTAACTTACCAACCCATAGGTCAATGTAATATGGGAGGAAACGGGAACACCTGAAATTGCAACCGCGGATTTCTGGCCTCACCAGTATGCAGTAAGGGTAGCAATCCTGATATCACAACCAAAGTGACCCTGTCCATTAACTTAGTATCAAATTCTCCGAAAATATTTTGCTGAATTCGTCATCTTTCCGACCCATAATATAGCTATCTTCTCCAGCTTCACACCTTCCCACCTAAGACTGCTGTAGACAAGTTTGGAATTTCCCCTGCTTTTGGCACCTGGAAAGCCACATATCATTTGGAAATCGTTTCTCGTCTATAAAATAACAATGTCGTCCACTTAGCTAATCGATGGCAACCACCCCACAACCCAGCAGCTGCCCTGCAAAGACCCAATGCACCGTTAGCTGACCGCTGTGGCATCCCTCTGCTAGATCATACATACCCGAGTGGTACCTAATTCAAAACCTGTTGTTGCCTGTAGCTGCCTCCCTCTTTGTCCTGGCGATGAAGAGCTCATAATCTCAAATGGTCCATAATACAGACATAAACAGTTACATAGAACTAGGACGTTGTGTACAGTCTCTGCTTCTAATATGAAAGCAGCTCCAAGGGAGCTACTTGAGCTTTGGCCATTTACTGCCCTTTATTCACTTAGTTCGGACGAATTATTCCTGATTTCGATCTGTAGAATCCATGTTCTCCGCAATGAGTCAACACGCTCCGGTTCCTCTAGTTGCTTTTTTTTTCGAGCAGCCATTTCAACAAACCCTGTTTATGACTGTAGATTGCCCAGATATGAAATTGTTCAATGTACAATGGACAACCACTTTTTTAAAATTCTTCTCAAACTCCATTTCAATCATTTTGTCAGCTGTTTAGCACTTTTAATAGGGCATTTGCACAACCAACATATGATATCGAGATTTTTATCCTGCCTCAGATTCCACAAGCAATTTGTTCAGAGCCCTGCCGTCCTGGAACAAGAAAGGTCACCCGGAAAGGGCAGCCAATATGTTGCTTTGACTGTGCAGAGTGCACCGATGGTGAAATCAGCAACGTCACTGGTAAGTAGTGAGAGGAATTGCAATGACTCTCAATTTTGCAGTTCTGTGCTTACAATCATTTTTATATCAAATAATTATTTTTCCAGATTCCACGGATTGCATAAAGTGCCCGTTGGACTACTGGTCCAATCTGGAAAAAATCCAATGTGTTCCCAAGAAAGTTGAGTTTCTTTCCTTTCGAGATGTTCTGGGATTTGTATTACTGACGCTTGCTCTAGTGGGAGTCTTGTTTACACTAGCCACAGCTGTGATTTTCTACCGACACCGAGAAACACCCATAGTCAAAGCGAACAACTCCGAACTCAGCTTCCTGCTTCTCTTTGCCCTTCTGCTTTGCTTCATTTGCTCGCTTTCCTTCATCGGACATCCATCGGACTGGTCTTGCATGTTGCGCCGCACAGCTTTCGGAGTTGTGTTCGTTCTGTGTATTTCCTGCATTCTGGGCAAAACCATCCTTGTCGTGGTTGCCTTTAAGGCAACTCTTCCCAACAGAAGCGTGATGAATTGGTTCGGACCCGTGCAGCAACGCCTGGGTGTCTTCGTACTTACAATTTTGCAGGCTTCAGTTTGCATTGTCTGGCTAAATCTGTCACCTCCTTACCCCATGAAAAACATGAAACATTACAGAGACATCATTATTCTGGAATGTGACGTTGGCTCATTGATCGCCTTTTACATAGTCTCTGCCTATATTGCTCTGCTATCCATTGTCTGTTTAGTGCTTGCATTCCTTGCACGGAAACTCCCAGACAGTTTCAACGACGCAAAATACATCTCCTTCAGCATGCTGATCTTTTGCGCTGTTTGGATAACTTTTATTCCGGCTTATGTGAGCTCTCCAGGAAAGTACACCGTGGCTGTAGAAGTGTTCGCTATCTGGGCATCGAGCTTCAGTCTGCTAGTCTGTATGTTTGCACCGAAATGTTACATTATTTTAATGAAACCTGATAAAAATACAAAGAAACATATGATGTCGAAAGAAAGATCACTGTAACGAAAGGCGTCCCTTCCGATCTCTGTCATATTGTTATGTGTCATGCGTGGTTATTTTCATTTTTATTTTGTTTAGAGATACAGAACGGTAACAGACCCTTCTGGTCAATGGAGCCAACACCAATCATTCACGCCAATTACGAACACTAATCTACTAAAGCACACGTCTTTGGAATGTGAAAGAATACCGGAGCAGGTGAAGAACGTACACACTCATTGCACTCAGCGGCACAATTGAACCCGGACGCAGGTTCTGTAATAGCTTTCCGCGAACCATGACGCTACCGTTCCACATACAAAACATTTTTTTTATTTCGTTTTTATACTCTGTTTCTATGCTGGCAGTTTAATGTTGTGAGCACTGGGATACTTTCAAAACTTCTGTAAGTCGTTTATTTTGGATTGTGCGAAAGTTTAACCCAGATGGGGAACAAGAAGTACATATGACTCAGGTTTACATATAATATTACTTCATGATTGAAACGTTTTCTCACCCGATGCTAATCTCAAATGTAGACTATAAGGCAATACGATCATTAGATAAAGGAGCAGAATTAGGCCATTTGACCTATCGAGTCTGTTCCGCCATTCAATCAAGGCTGATCCTTTTTTCTCCTCCTCAACACCATTTCCTGGTCTTCTCCCCGTAACCTTCGATGCTCTGTTCAGTCAATAACCTATCATTCTCTGCCTTAAAAACACCCAACGGCCTTGCCTCCATGTTTATACATAACAATAAATTCCACAAATTCAGCACCCTCTGGCTAAAGAAATGTCTCGGTATCTCCGTTTTGAATGGACGCCCCGCTATCAGGAGTCTGGACCCACTAGACCTCTATTCTCCCTACATGGTAAACATTCTTTCCATATCAATTCTCTCTGGAACTTTCACGGTCGACCTAAGGGCCGGTATTGTGCTGAAGGTTTTCTACGTTTCTAAAAGCTCCTGCACATCCTCTTTCTTAATATCTCTGTGCTCAAGCTTTTCAGTCTTCAGCAATGCATCCCTATAATCGCCAAGATTCTTGTCCGTAGTGAATAGTGAAACAAAGTATTCATTAAGTACCTCTGCTATCTCCTCCGCTTCCATACACATTTTTCCATTGTCACACTTGATTTGTACTACGCACTCACGTCTTATCCTCCTTCTGGTAGAATGCCTTGGGTTTTCTGGAAGCTCGCCCGCCAAGGCCCACTCATCGACCCTTCTGGCTTCATTCTTAAGCTCCTTCTGCCTAGCCTTATACTCTTCTAGATCTCTATCGTTACCTTTCTTATTGGGACGTACCTATACAGAACGCAACGAAAATATCCCCTGAAGATTTGCCACATTTCTGCCGTAAATCTTCCTGAGAACATTTGTTCCCAATTTATGCTTCCGATTTCCTGCCTGATAGTTTCACATTTCCCCGTACTCCAATTAAACACTGTTCTAACTTCTCTATTTCGATCCCTCTCCAGTGCTATGGTAAAGGAGTTAGATTTGTGATCACTATCTCCGAAATGCTCTCACACTGAGAATTCTAACACTTGACCTGTTTGATTTCCCAAGACCAGATCAAGTACAGCCTCTTATAGGCTTATCTACATAGTATGTCAAGAAACCTTCCTGAACACTTCGAACTAACACTACCCGATCTAACCCCTTTGCTCCCGCGAGATGCCAAAAATATTTGGGAAATTAAAATCTCCCACCACTACAACCCTGTTATTATTAAATCTTTCCAGAGTCCGTCTTCTTGTCTGCTCCTCAATATCCCTGTTACTATCGGGTGTTCTATGGAAAACACCTACTAGATTAATTGATAGTATGCTGTTCCTAATTTCTACCCAGAGAGACTCAATAGGCAATCCCTCCATAACTTCCTCCTTTTCTGCAGCCGTGACTCTAACTCTGATTAGAAGTGCCACCGACCGTTTCTTTTGCTTCCATCCCTGTCCTTTCTGAAACATCTGAAATCTGCACTCTGAATAAACATTGCTGCCACTGAGGCAATTGTCTTTTAATTAAGTAATTAGTTAATTGATTATCGTACTGCCCTGCACTGTATTTTATGTAGTCCTGTATAGGTCTGTAGTCTAGTGTAGTTTTTGTGTTGTTTTACGTAGTCTAGTGTAGCCTTGAGTCGTTCCATATAATCTAGTGTAGTTTTGTGTTGTTTCATTTAGCACCAGGGTCCTGGAGGAACGTTGTTTCATTTTTACTGTCTACTGTACCAGCAGTTTATGGTCGAAATAACAATAAAAAGCGACTTGACTGGACTTGACATTACTTGCTTCAGATTCAGATCTAATTCGGGCAAGTATACACAACATAATAAATCACTACAGGTTACAAACATTGATTAAGCGACTTAATTCAGTAAGCATTGGCACAACATTTGATTTCAGCAATATTAGAGCGTCATCTCAAAGCGTATCGATTGTAAAGTTGACTATAAAATGTCACTATGCTAAATTAATTACAACGTTCAGGGAGTCTTCACTGGCACACTAGATCAACTCAAAAGAATAGCTGATCATGATTACACTTCATAACTCCACAGCAACAATGTCCAAGCATATTATTATGTTCCCGGTATCTTTATATCACCAAATCTTTTATATATTCTGCCATTCCCTCAAGTCTTTGGGACAAACCAAGAGATTGGAAGTTTTCTTTCATTCATGTATTTAATATTGGAGTCGTATTTGCATCTATAAGAATCTATTTAATTGAAACCAAAGTTTACACTGACTCCAAAGTCCAGCTCTTGTGTCATAGATTTTCAAACTGATGTCTACCACAGCAACATCGCAGGTACAATACAAGTCCTAATTGTGTTGTGATTGCATTTGTTCACACATATTTTCATTTACAACTTATTATTTTATCTTTTTTCGCACACTGAGAATTTCACGGTCGTTTAAATGGATTAGACCATAAGACCTTAACACCGAGAAGCGGAAATAAACCATCTGGGCTATCGCATCTCCTCCAGAATTCAATCACGACTGATCCTTTTCCCCTTCCTCAGCCCCATTCCCTGCCTTCTCCCGATAACATCTGATGTATTAGGACACTATTGCGTTTCGTTTATTTTTGTGCGGTTGCCTGTAATCCGAAGGATGTCAAGGTTGCATATAGAACACATGCATAAATACAAACGTAATTTGAACTTTAAATTTGAAGTTTGAATTTTGTAATCTGATATACTTATTCCCATCTAGTTAAGATCTGTTATATTGGACATAAGTTGAAAACTTCGAAAACAGAGAGATAAAGAGAGAGCAGTTACAATACCCAATGACACATTCGTCATTGACTTAAATAATTTAGTTGACTAGGCATGATGCATTCTCTAATCTTCCCGAAGTTCCAAAGTAGCTAACCGAGTAACTGTGTAAATGGACAATTAGTCCATTGATAAAGACGAGTTGATTGAGTACTTGCTGCACAGGACAAGAGAGGACAAAGTTAGCATGGCTTCCTTAATGGAAAATCCTGCCTGACGAGCCTTTCTTTGAGGAGATTGCAAGCAGGATAGAAAAAGGGAATGCACTGGATTTTGTATTTTTTGGACTTACAGAAAGATTTGACAAGGTGCCACGTATGAGGCTGCTTGCTAAGTTAAGAGCCCGTGGTATTCCAGGAAAGTTACTAAGATGGTTAGAGCTTTGGTTGGTTGGAAGAAGCAGAGAGTGGGAACAAAGAATTCACTGATTGGCTGCCAGTGACTACAGACGTTCTGCAGGGGCAGTGTGGGAAACTCTTCTTTTTATGACGTATATAAATAATTTAGATGATGAAATAGATGGCTTTGTTGCCAAGTTTGCAGATGATAGGAAGGTTGGTGGAGGGGCAGGTAGTGTTGAGGAAACAGGTAAGATGCAGAAGGACTTAGAAAGATGTATGTGTCTATACTAAGCTCACTGCTGTTCTCTCTATACACCCATGACTATGGGAATAGGTATAACTCAAATAGCATCTATAATTTTGCTGATGATAAAACCATTGTTGGTAGAAACACAAATGGTAACGAGAGGGCGTACGGGAGCGAGATATGGGAACTAATGGAGTGGTGTCGCAGCAACAACCTGGCACTCAACCTCAGTAAGACGAAAGAGCTGATTGGGTACTTTAGGAAGGGTAAGTTGAAGGAGCACTTACCGGTACACGTATCTAGATCAGAAATGGAGAGATCCGTAGCTTTAAGTTGCTGGGTATCAAGACCTCTGAAGTTCTAACCTTGTCCCAGCATATCGATACAGTTATAATGAAGGCAAGTCAACGGCTATTCTTCATTAGAGTTTGAAGAGATTTGGTATGTCAACAAATACACTCAAATACTTCTATAGATGCACTGTGGAGAGCATTCGGACAGGTTACATCACTATCTGGTATAGAGAGGCTACGGCACAGGACCAAAAGAAGTGACAGAGTGTTGAAAATTTAGTCGTCACGATCTGTGTTACTAGCCTACTAAGTTCCCAGGACATCTTCAATGAAAGGTGCTTCATAAAGGCAGCGTCCATTATTAAGGGCCTCCGTCACCCAGGGCATTCCCTTTTCTCACTTTTACCATCTGTCAGGGGGCACAAAAGCCTTAAGGCACACACTAAATAATTCCGGGACAGATACCTCTCCTCTGTCATCTAATTTTTGAATGGACATCGCACCCTCGGACAGCAACTCAAATTTTTATTAATATTGTTTCTGTTTTTGCGCGATTTGAATCTATTGAATATCTGTATAATGTAATTGATTTACTTATTAATTTATTACTGTTATTATTACCTGCTTATCTCTTATATATTATGTATTGCATTGCGCTGCTGCTGCTAAGCTAACAAGATTCACAGCACTTTCCGGTGATGTTAAACTTGATACTGATCTGAAGAATGAGTAAGAAATTGGTAAATGAAATAAAGTGCATGGTCATGCACCTTGGTAATAGAAATAAATGTGTACTCTATTTTATAAGAAGGGAGAAATTCGTAAAAATCTGAAATGCAAAGGGACATAGAAGTCCTTGTGCAGAACACACGAGAGGGTAACGGATGTTGAGTCAGTGGTGAGGAAGGCAAATGTAATGTTAGCACTTATTTCAAGAGGTCTGCAATACAAAAGCAGGGATATGATGCTGATACCCTATAAGGCACTGGTGAGGCCTCTCCTCAAGTATTATGTACAGTTTCGAGCTTCACGTCTCAGCAGAAATGTGCTGGTATTTGAGACGGTCCATTGAATGTTTAGGTGGATGATTCCCGGAATGGAATGGTTATCATACAGGAAACGTTTGATGGTTTTCGGTCTGTACTCGCTTGAATTTGGAAGAATGAGTGGAGATGTCCGAAAATGTCCTTGCCTTAGAACTATTCAGGCTTACGCATAGCCCAAACACGAGGAAATCTGCAGATACTGGAAGTTCTAGCAGCACACACAAAATGCTGGTGGAACGCAGCAGGCCAGGCACCATCTATAGGAAGATGCACAGTCGACGTTTTGGGTGGAGAACCTTCGTCAGGACTAACTGAAAGAAAAGACAGTAAGAGATTTGAATGTAAGAGGGGAAGGGAGAAATCCGAAATGATAGGAGAAGACAGGAGGGGCAGGGGTGAAGCTAAGAGTTGGAAAAGGTGAATGGCAAAAGGGATACAGAGCTGGAGAAGGTAAAGGATTATGGAACGGGAGGCCGAGGGAGTAAGAAGGGGGGGGGGAGCACCAGAGGGAGATGGAGAACAGGAAACGAGTGACTTTTGGAGGGACAGAGAGAGTGAAAAAAGGGAGGGGGTAAATACATAATGGATGGGGTAAGAAAGGGAGGTGAGGCATTAACGGAAGTTATAGAAATCAATGTTGATGCCATCAGGATGGAGGCTACCTAGACGAAATTTACGGTTTTGGTCCTCCAACCTGAGTGTGGCTTCATCTTGACAGTAGAGGAGGTTATGGATAGACATATCAGTTTGAGAATGCGACGTGGAATTAAAATGTCTGGTCACTGGGAGATTCTACTTTCCCTGGCGGACATGTGTAGGTGTTCAGCTAACTGGTCTACTAGTCTTCGTCGGGTCTCACCAATATATAAAAGATCGCACCGGGAGCACCGGACGCAGAATACCACAACAGCCGACTGACAGGTGAAGTGTCGCCTCACCTGGAAGGAATGTCTGGGGCCATAAATGGTGGAAAGGGAGGAAGTGTACAGGCAGGTGTAACACTTGTTCCGATGACAAGGATAAGTGCCAGGAGGGTAATCGGTGGTAAGAGATGGGGGGGGGGGGAGGGGACGAATGGACAACGGAATTGTCCGCCACCTCCAATGGGATCGCACTACCAAGCACTCCTTTCCCTGCCCCCCCCACTTTCTACTTTCGCAGGGATCGCTCCCTACGCGACACCATTCGTCCATTCGTCAATGTCAATTCGTCAATTCGTAATTCGATCATCGGCTGCAATCTCTTAGCCTTCGACGACAGAGAGAAAGCGAGGGAGAGAAAGGAGACAGAGAGAGAGAGAGAGAGAGAGAGAGAGAGAGAGAGAGAGAGAGAGAGAGAGAGAGAGAGGGAGAGAGAGAGAGAGAGAGAGAGAGAGAGAGAGAGAGAGAGAGAGAGAGAGAGAAGTGGGAGGTGTAAGGGCGCTGAAACATGGACCCGATCGCAGACCAAGTTCTGTGCTCACTGTGACATTTACTGAGTAGCAAATCCAGAGGGGCAGCAAAGTCGGTATCTAAATTTAGGCGGGGAACAAAAATTCTAGAGAAATCCAAAAACCCGACTTTGGAAACAGGCAGAGTCGGTATTCGGACAGACAGAGATCAGATACGAATGCTGGAAAGGATCAGGAAAACTCACTGGCACAATATGGCAGCAGACACTTCAAAACGCAGGACTAAAGTACACTGAGCAATAAACAGAGAGGCAGATGATAGGTAGAGCACATTGAGGCAGAAGTGGCAGCAAAGCAAGTAATAATGAGAAACAGGCGAGAGGCGGAGTACTCAGTAACACAGGGGCCGGAGTAAAGCAGGAGTGGGACAGGAGCACATGGGGTATGGAAACAAAAAAAGAGTACATGGCAATGCAAAACCACAGACTGACGGCAAGGGGAATACACACAAAAATACAAACTTCAACTGGAGATACTGACAGAATCAACGCCCCCCCCCACCCCCATACACCTCCTGGCTTCACGGAAGGTACAGCTGGATGCTGACGATGGAAGTCCCCGATGAGAGGGATCCAGGGTGTTACGGGCGGGGACACAGCACCTCTCCTCAGGACCGTAGCTGTCTCAGTCCAGAAGATAGTAGAGGCCAAGGCTCCGGCTTCGAATGTCCAGCATTTCACGCACCGTGAAGGCTTCTGACAAATCGATGTGCCGTGGGGGAGGGGTGGATTGGGGACAGGACACAGGCGGTGGTTCATGAAAGGCTTGATGCGGGACACATGGAAGTTGGGATGAATGTGGCGGAAAGTGGAGGGGAGCTTGAGATAGACGGCTGCAATGCTGATGACTTTAGCAATGGGAAAGGGGCCGATGAAGCGTAGGGGGTGTGGCGATCTTGCGGGAATACACCTTGAGGTGCTGGTCTCCATTTGAAAGCCACACACGTTGTCCCTGGTGGTATCGCGGGGCCTTGAGAGCGATGGCGGTCAGCTTGTCGCTTAATCCTAGCAGAGGCACGGAGAAGGGCAAAGCGGATGTCCTTCTACGTGCGTTGACAACGGTGGATGAAAGCCTCGGCAGATGGATCGCCAACTCCCTCCTCCTGGGCAGGAAACAGTAGAGGCTGGTAGACAAGCAGCACTCGAAGGGGGACAGACTGGTGGATCAGGACCGATGAGATTTTATGGCGTACTTGGCTCAGGTTAGGGGCTTTCTCCACGCAGAGGGGTCCTGGGAGTCCAGACACCGCAATTATGTCTCTAGCTGTTGGTTAGTCCGCTCGGTCTGGCCATTAGACTGTGAGTGAAAGCCTAAAGACAGACTCCCAGAGGCAACCAACGTATTACAGAATGCTCTCCAGAAGTTGAATGTGAATTGAGAGACCCTGTCTGCCACAACATCTACATATAAACCATGTAATTTTAAAACATGCAGTACTTGTAATTTGGATTTTTTTTGGCAAATGGGGAATTTAGGTAAATGAAAGAAGTGTAAAGACTTGGAGAAATGATCAACTACTGTGAGAAAGGTGGTGTTACCATCTGATGTGTGAAGTACACTGACAAAATCCAAGGAAACGTTGGACCAGGGTCTCTTTTGGACAGACAGGGATTGCAACAGACCAGCGGATGACTGGTTAGAGTTTTTGCCCTGAACACAGACCGCACAGAATTTGCGGATGTCATCTCCCATTGAGAGCCACCAGAACCGCCGACTGACGGAGGACTGAGTACGCTTGGTTCTAGGCTGACAGGATAACAGGGAAGAATGATCCCACTGCACAACCTGTGAGCGGACAGAGCTGGGGACATTTACTAGGTACATTGCCTCGTTCCGTTGAGCAGCTTGCACAATGGCTTCAATGTCCCATTGCGCGGCACCCATGAGGCAGTGAGCAGGATGGATGACATGGGTACGTCTGTGGTCTCATACGAGAGGGCATTAGGTTCTCTATTCTTAGAAACCCGGCGGAAGGACAGAGTAAAATTGAATCTTCAGAACAACAGAGACCAACGAGCTTGCAGGGAGTTGAGACGCTTGGCAGTAAGAATATATTCCAGATTCTTGTGATCAATCCAGACTAAGAATGGCACCTTGGCTCCCTGCAGCCAATGCCCCCAGTCCTCCAGAGCTAGCTTCACAGTCAGCAGCTCCCGGTTTCTAACATCGCAATTCAGTTCCGTGGGAGTGAGGCGGTGAGAAAAGAAGGCGCGGGGGTGTACCTTCTCATCCTTCGCCGAGCGCTGAGTGAAAAGAGCTTCTATGCCAAAGTCAGACGCATGGACCTCCGCAATGAACTGCCGGTCGGTGACGTGTTGAATCAGGATGGGGGCAGATATGAAACGTTCCATCAGGTCAGAGAATGCTTTTTTAGCAGGTAACCAGATGAATCTGACAGCAGAGGAGCTAAGAGCAGTGTGTTGTGTAGCCAGTATACTGTAATTTCTGTTGATGCGGCGATAGAAGTTATCAGTTATCAAGCGTTGCTACTACCGACGAGTCGAACGTTAGTCAAGTCAAGTCAAGTTAAGTCACTTTTATAGTCATGTCGACCATAACTGCTGGTACAGTACATAGTAAAATGAGACAAAGGTTTTTCAGGACCATAGTGTTACATGACACAGTACAAAAACTGGACTGAACTCCGTAAAGAACAACAAAGAAAAAAAAAGCTACACTAGACTACAGACCTACACAGGTCTGCATGAAGTGCAGAAAACAGTGCAGGCATTAAAATAAATAATAAACAAGTCAATAGGGCAGTAAGGTGTCAGTCCAGACTCTTGGTATTGAGGAGTCTGATAGCTTTGGTGAAGAAACTGTTACGAAGTCTGGTCATGAGAACCCAGATGATTCGGTGCCTTTTCCCAGACGGCAGCAGGAAGAAGAGTTTGTATGAGGGGTGCATGGGGTGCTTCATAATGCTGTTTGCTTTGCGGATGCAGCCTGTAGTGTAAATGTCCGTAATGGAGGAAAGAAAGATCCCGAATATCTTCTCAGCTTACCTCACTATCCGCTGCAGGGTCTTGCAATACGAGACGGTGAAATTTTCGAACCAGGCAGTGATGCATCTGCTCAGGATAGTCTCAGTAAAACCCCTGTAGAATGTAATGAGGAAGGGGGTGGGTGGGAGATAGACTTTCCTCAGCGGTCGCAGAAAGTAGAGATGCTGCTGGGCTTTCTTTGCTATGGAGCTGGTATTGAGGGTCCAGGTGAGATTCAAAGCCAGTTGAACACCACGAAATTTTGTACTCTTTACGACCTCTACCAAGGAGCCGGCGATGTTCAGCGGGGAGTGGTCGCTCCGTGCCCTCCTGAAGTCAACAACCATCTATTTTGTTTTGTTCACATTCAGAGACAGGTTGTTGTCTCTGCACCAGTCCGTTAGCCGCTGCACCTCATCTCTGTAAGCTGAGTCGTCGTTCTTGCTGATGAGACCCACCACTGTCGTGTCATCGGCGAACTTGATGATGTGGTTCGAGCTGTGTGTTGCAGCACAGTCCTGGATCAACAGAGGGAACAGCAGTGGACTGAGCACACAGCCCTAGGGGATGGGGTCCGTGCTCGGTGTGATGGTATTGGAGATGCTGCTCCCGATCCAGACTGACTGAGGTCATCCAGTCAGTAAGTCTGGGGTCCAGTTGCAGAGGGAGGTGTTCAGTCCCGGTAAGCTCAGCTTTTAAATTAGGTTCTGAGGAATGATTGTGTTGAACGCTGAACTGAAGACTGTGAACAGCATTCGAACGTTCGTCTTTTTTGTCCAGGTGGGTTAGTTCCAGGTGCCATCAATGGTGCCATTAAGTGGCCCAGCACTTGCTAAACACAGCTGTAATGTCCCTGCATTCAGGAGGGATGGCAATAAGATCCGCAAATTGCTAGAGGAAACAAGAGGATCTGGGCATGGCGGATGCAGTAGGAGTGACAGAATTGGCTCCAGCTTACAATCTTGCGACTTAGCCAGACAATGTGCCGGCTGTGTTAAACTAGCCAGGTATAGCCCAGGTCAATGGGAGCTTGAGGAGAGTCAAAAACATAAAGGATTAACAGTTCATATTGGTTACCGGTTAAACTGAGACTCATCCGGGCGATATTATCCAGTCTCTGACCGGTCAAGGCGTTAGCCAGCAATGGTGACAGGAGAGCAGACGTGGGTAATCCCACGTGGAGATCACGTGGTCTGGTTGGCCACAGTAGAAACAGGAACGGATGCTGATTTAGAATCAGTATCAGATATGTATAAATTAGTAAATAAGACGGCTAAATAGGCATATATTTTTCACAAGGTAAGCAAACGAACAACATTGAAACTATAGACTATTCTTAAATCGCATAGTAGAAGTTATCTTGGTTCTTCAGTCTCCTCTACCCCTATAAGAGGAAGTAACAATACGGGGGATAATAAATGTCCTTAGTGATGAATACTAACTTCTGGAGAATTCTCCATTTCACTGAAGAGCAACAATTCCTTTGTCCCAAGAATTCTGCTGTGATGAAAAGCAGCAGATAACAAGATATAATCTGTCAATAAGATCAATATCATTCTATTCCTTGCATATTCAAGTCTGTCAAATTTCCCAAACAATGCTTGTATTGATTGTGTTTGTTCCACAACCTCGGGGAGCTCATCCCAAAAACCACACAGTCGTTAAAATATGCGCTCCCATATCTACTTAAATGTTACCTCTCTCACCTTGCATTTAGGTCTTCGAGTTATTCATGGTCATCCCTTGGACAAAACATGCAGTAGTAATCTGAGACTCTGTCAGGTTCCTTACTTTTTCACAGTCCTCCGCAGATATACTTTCCCTCCAGTAGTAGATTCATAGAGCCACACGCTACCGAAACAGTCCCTTCAAACCTGGTCCAGCGGCCCATACACAAGCAACTTCTTGACATTTTAGCTTTCGTGATCACTTCCAGAAGTTTTATTTTGTCATTTCTTATACTTGTGAAGTACCTCACGAAGTGTCTCGGCCGAAACGTCGACAGTGCTTCTTCCTATAGATGCTGCCTGGCCTGTTGCGTTACACCAGCATTTTGTTTGTGTTATCTCCTTTTTATTCCTAGCTTCTTACGTTGTTTATTCCTCGCTTCTTACGCTTGTTATGCACCACCTTCTTTTTTCTTATCAAGGATCGCAATATCTCTCGAATGCCAAGTTTCCATAAATCTGATTAACGAAACATACTTGCACATATTTGACTAGATCTATTCCACCTAGCCCTTTTATTCAAAAATGTCCTGGGTATGATTGTTACATCTAACGCTATAGGGTGTTTTAGTTAGTTGCTTTCTGTAGAAGCTGTATGTCCTGTATTTTGATGTCCGTTAAAAATTAAGAATTAAATTGTTGAACTTAGCAACGTTCTGTCAGCCAGTCAGGATGGTGGAGTTGGCAGAAGATAACGGAGACAGATTTCTGATGGACACTGGAAGTGGTATGGAGTTCGGGTTGCATGGTTCTATTGGCGAGACATAAAGTAGGCTTCAAACCGAAGTTACGATTTAAAAGGGTGCTTCTCAAGTCAAAAAATACAAGATGGGAAGTTCTGCATTTGATTTTTGAAGAGCATTTGATGCGTGATTAATGGTCACAATCATCTATTGAACATGCAAGGTCTAATAACTCTGCACATTTAAACTGGTTAAACTGCAATGGGGAAAAAGACCAGAACACCATCAGAGATGGGATGAAAATTAGGAGAGCTGGCCCATCGAGTCTGATCCGCCATTCAGTCATGACATCCTTTTTTTCTTTGCTACTCCACTATCCCAGCTTCCGGCCGTCTTCCCGTAACCTTTGATGCCATGTCCAAACTGACACCAATCAATCTCTGCCTTAAATACACCCAGCGACCTGGCGTCAACATCTGCATGTGCCAACATTTCTCACTATTTCGCTAGTCTTTAGCTAAAGAAGTTTCTCCGCATCTCTCTTTCGAAAGGGTTCCCTTCTGTCCGGTCCTGACGGTTAACTTGCAGGTTAAGTCGGTGGTGAGGAAAGCGAATGCCATGTTAACAGTCAATACAAGAGGTCTAGTATAGAAAGGCAAGGATGTAATGATGCGGCTTTATAAGGCACTGGTGAGGTCTCACCTTGAGTTTTGTGATAGGTGAGAAAATATGTTCTGGCATTGGAGAGTGTCCAGAAGAGGTTCACAAGGATGATTCCTCATATTCAACACTGTGAGTGTTTACCTATTGCTACAGTCTGCTAAATAAACTAACAGGAAATTTAAGGAAGCCAAGGCAGAGGATGTTGTCTATCTAGGTTATAGCAAGGCAGTTGACAAAACTCCTCATGAGAGGTTCGTTAAGAAGGTGTAGTTGCTTGCCTTCAAGATGGGGTAATAAGTTGTTTTAGGCGCTGGTTTTGTGGGAGAAGCCAAAGAGAGATAGTAGCTGGTTACTCTTTCACTGGAACACTATTAACGGTCTTGTGCCACAGGAATAGGAACTGCATTCGCTGTTGTTTATAATTTATATCAACTTTCTAATGATAATGTAGAACATAAAACATTGAGCCTTTCGACCCACAGTTCTGTGTCGAGCCAGCTGTAAAAACACACAAAAGCTAATCACTCCTGTAAACAATGTCAGTATCGTTCTATCTTTCTCATACTCATGTGCCTATCTAAATGTCTCTTAAAAGCCTCCAATGTAGTTGCCTCTAAAAACATACCAGTCAGATTTTTCCAGGGATTTACGAATCTACAAGTAAAGAGCTTAGTCTCGCAACCCATTGGAACCTATACTTCTTCGACTTGAATTTTTGATGTCTGATGTTGGACATTTCTACCCTGTGAAAAAAGTTATTCCTTGTATATTCTATCTATGCCTGTCATAATCTTTAAAACCTCTATCAGAGCTCCCATCAGCCTCCCCTAATCCAGACAAAATAACCCAAGTTAGTGTAGCTTCTAATTACAGCATATTCGCTTTAAACCAAGCAGAATACTGGGAGCCTCTTCTTCACCCTCACTAAAGTCTCGACATCTGTCACATATTAGAGTGACCAGAAATGCATTCACTTCTCCAAATGTGGCTAAGCCAGACTTCTATAAATTTAATACATAACCGATTGATCGTTGATCTCAGTGCCTCGACTAATAAAACCACGCATTGCATAAACCTTCAAAACTACCGCATCGTCCTGTGTAGCTGCTTTCAAGGAGCTATGAACTTGGAAATCCAAATATCTCTATCTCAGAAACAATGTTAACATGTCTTACTTTTGCCCTAATAACGCAGAACATCTTATATTTACTCGGATTTTACTCGGCCCCCCATTTCTTTCCTCATATCTGCAGATGATCTATGTCAAACTGTATTATTTGCCAGGCTGCAACTCTGTCCGTAACTTCACCAATCCTCTTATCATCTGCAAAGTTAGTAACACACGCATTTACATTTTCATGTAGAGTATGTATATACATCAAAAACAGCGGTGGCCACAGCACAGTTCCCTGCGGAACACCACTTATTGCAGACCTCCTGCTCGCATCTGTCCCGTCGACCACTATTATGTGTCGTCTATCCGCAAGCCAGTTCTGAATCCAATCAACCTATGTGCCGCCAATACCAAGATGCATAATCTTCGGAAATATACTCTCCTGCGTGATTTTGTCAAATGCTTCACGAAATATTTCTGAGATAATATTCACTGTCATTCCCTCCTCACTCTCACTCGTTATCTTATCATAAGATCCTTCAACTTTGTTAAGGCATAATTTGTCCCGCATAATGCTTATCTGGATCTCACTAATACGGCCATGAGTTTCCAAATGCTCATATTTCCTACCTCTAAGAATTTTCTTTGGAAATTTCCATACGACGTTCGTAGGACTCACCGATCTATAGTTTGTAGAAAGTTCCCTTGCTGTCTTCTTAAAAGACGTACAACAGTAGCCACTCATCAGTCCCGGGAACCTCGTTTGTGCCAAGTACTGTTGAAAGCCTCAGCAATCACGTTTATCGCCTCCCCTCAATAAACTGTGGTAAATGCTATCAGGCCCTGGGAATGGGTGGAATTTAATTCAGAAACCCATCCCCCATCCTCCTTGACCTCTGAAGACTCCAATATATTTATTGCTCAGCACTGAGCTCGTGGTCCTCCATGTCATTTTCCTTGGTAAATACTGATCTGTAGTTCTCATTAAAGACCTCACTTACATTCTCCACATCCGATAGGTGTCCCCATCTGGATCAAATTGCCCTAAACCCTCCCTCTTTATCCTTTTGTTGTTGATGTATGTATAGAATGCCTTGGGATTCACCTTATTCCTGCTGGCAAAGACTTTTCAGAGCTTCTCCGGTTTCTCTCAATTTCATATTTTCAGTTCTTTTCTAGGTTTTTTTATAATCCTCATTTGCTCCTTTTGATCCTCACTCCCAAAGCTTTACATTATTTTCCTTTTTTGTTCTTTACTAAATTCAAAACCATTCGGGGCATCCAATGATTCTTACCTTTCCATACCTGTCTGTCCTTCGAACAAAAACATACATTTTCTATACTCAGTGCAATTGAACTTTAAACACCCTCAAATAGACTGATGTGCACTTGTATTATGAAAGGTATTCTCAATTATCCCTCTGTCTGATAATGAGAGATACTGCCTGTCTAATGCCCGCATAATTTTGCTTACTCCTATTTAAGAATCTTCGGCATGGACCATACCTATCCGATAATAAATGTAAACTGAAAGTTAATGAGTTGTAGTCACTCTTCCAGAGTTGCTCACCCTCGGATTGTTCAGTCACTTGGCCAGAAAAAAAATCCACGACTATGTCCTGTACAGGCCCTGCTCCGTTTGGGCCGTCCACGTATTGATTTCAGTAACCCTCCGATATACACTTAACAATTTCTGCCCCATCGAAACCTTTTGCACTAATAATGTCCAAGGTTATACGAGGAAAGTTGAAATCCACAAGAAAACAACCCCATTATTTTTACTCCTTTCCTTAATCTTTTTACCTGTCTTTTACTCAATGTCCTTACGGTTCTTCCGTAAATATAAAGACGATAGGACAAATTAAATTAATGCTTCAGCACGGAGTAAATAGACCAGATGACCTCGATCTTTGCAGTGGTTTTCCGTGATTCTATTCCTCTCTGTGTATCGACAGTGCCTGAATGAGAGGAGTATTGTTAAGGTCTGAATAAAGGAGTATGGATTTAGTCCGCAGCACTCTCATGGTGAAAGTGAGTGACATCGAACTCAGTTTCCAGCTCTGATTCACACTCCTCCAATGCTCCATTAGTTTATTCTTCGCATTGGGGAACCATCGCGGTTCAAGATGCAAGTTGCGCTGCGCGACTATTGAAGTTGTTATTGGTCTCTGTATTTCATGCATCTTGGAGAAAATAACCTTTGTTGAGGTTACCTTTTAAGCATCTGTACGAAATAGCAGCGTGATGAATCAGAATAATAATCAGAATCAAAATCAGGTTCATTATCACAGACATGTGTCGTGAATTGTTATACCTTAGTAGCAGCACTTCAATCAAAAACAAAATTTGGAAGAAAAACACAAACTGCAAAAAATAATAAATAAGTAGGTTAAGTCAATTAATGCATAAAGGTATTAAAAAGATCTTTTAAAAAGTAAAACAAAATACAGTAATATTTTTTTTTACTGCGGCCGTTTCCAAGGTTTCAATGTCTTGTTTCGATTAGGATGGCAGAAGGAAAGAAGCTGCTTCTTAGTCGCTCAGTGGGCGCCTATATGTGTCTTTACCTCCTGCCTGATAGTAACAATGTTAAATGGGCATGCCATGGGTTCTGGAGGTCCTCACTAATGGACCGTGCTTTTCTGAGACGCTGCTCCTATGAAGATGTCCTGGGTACTTTGTAGGCTAGTACCAAGGATGGAGCCCACTAAATGTGAAACTATCTACAGTTTCCTTTGGACAGGTGAAGTAGCTCCCCAGTCTCCGCACCAATGCCAGACAGTGATGCAGTCTGTCCGAATGCTCTCCATGGTACAACTATAGAGGTTTTTTAAGTTTATTTGTTGACATACCTAATCGGTTCTAACTCCTAATATATTATAGTTGCTGACTTGCCTTCTTTATAGCTGTATCAATATGTTTGGACCATGTCAGTTCAGTCCTCAGATATCTTGACTCTCAGACACTTGAAACTGGTCATTCGCTCTATGAAGACTGATAATCGTTTCTTCATCTTACACTTCCTGAAATCCACAATTATTTCGTCTTACTGACGTTGAATGCCAGTTGTTGCTGCGACACCCTGCACTAGCTGACATATCACGCTCCTCTGCACCCTTTTGCCACCATCTGAGATTCTACAAACAATGGCTGTATCATCAACAAATGTATAGATGGTTTCTGAGCCATGCCTAGGCGCACGGCCATAGATCTATAGAGAGTAGAGCTCACAATCCCCGAATCCGAATGTACTGCCTCCACCATGACCTTCTGCCTTCTGCAGGCAAGCCAATTCTGCATCCACCTGGCCAAGCATCCCTGGATCCCATGCCTTCTGACTTTCTGAATAAGCCTACAATGAGGAACCTTGTCAAATGCCTTACTAAAATCCATGTAGATCAGATCCACTGCACTACCCTCATCTATATGCCCGGTCACCTCCTCAAAGAACTCTATCAGGCTTGTTAGGCACGATTTGCCCTTCACAAAGCCATGCTGACTGTCCCTGATCAGACCATGATTCTCTAAATGCCCATAGATCCTATCTCTAAGAATCTTTTCCAACAGCTTTCCCACCACAGACGTAAGGCTCACTGGTCTATAATTAACTGGACTAACCCTACTACCTTTTTTGAAAATCGGGACAACATTTTCCTCCCTCCAATCCTCCGGTACCATTCTCGTGGACAACGAGGACATAAAGATCTTAGCCAAAGGTGCAGCAATCTCTTCCCTTGCCTCGTGGAGCAGCCTGGGGAATATTCCGTCAGGCCCCGGGGATATATCCATCCTAATGTATTTTAACAACTCCAACACCTCCTCTCCCTTAATATCAACATGCTTCAGAACATCAACCTCACTCATATTGTCCTCACCGTCATCAAGTTCCCTCTCAGTGGTGAATACCGAAGAGTAGTATTCATTGAGGACCTCGCTCACTTCCACAGCCTCAAGGAAAATCTTCCCACTTTTATCTCTAATCGGTCCTACCTTCACTCCTGTCATCCTTTAGTTCTTCACATAATTGAAGAACGCCTTGGGGTTTTCATTTACCCTACTCGCCAAGACCTTCTCATGCCCCCTTCTTTCTCTCTTCAGCCCCTTCTTAGCCTTCTTTCGTGCTAGCCTATATTCCTCAATAGATTCATGTGATCTTTGCTTCCTAAACCTTACGTATGCTGCCTTCTTCCATTTGACTAGATTCTCTACCTCACTTGTAACCCATGGTTCTTTCACCCTACCAATCTTTATCTTCATCCCCGGGGCAAATTTATCTCTAACATCCTGCAAGAGATCACTAAACATCGACCACATGCCCATTGTACATTTCCCTGCAAAAACATCATCCCAATTCACACCCGCGAGTTCTAGCCTTATAACCTCATTACTTGCATTTCCACAATTAAAAATGTTCTTGCCTTTACTGATTCTATCATTTTCCATGATAATGTTAAAGGCCTGGTAGCGGTGGTCACTGTCCACCAGATGCTCACCCACTGAGATATCTGTGACCCGACCCGGTTTTTCACCTAATACTAGATCTAGCATGGCATTACCCCTCGTTGGCCTGTGAACATACTGTGACAGGAATCCGACCTGGACGCAGTTGACAAACTCTGCCCCGTCTAAACCATTGGAACTAATCAGGTGCCAATCAATATTAGGGAACTTAAATTTACCCATGATAAGAACCCAGCTCTGTTTTTCACCTTTCCAAAATCTGCCTCTCAATCTGCTCCTCGTTATCTCTTCTGCTACCAGGTGGCCTATAGAATATTCCCAATGGAGTGACTGCTCCTTTCCTGTTCCTGACTTCTACCCATACTGACTCTAAAGAGGATGCTGCTACATTATCCACCCTTTCTGTAGCTGTAATAGTATCCTTGACCAGTAATAAAATTCCTCCTCCCCTTTTACCCCCCTCTCTATCCCACTGAAATCCAGGAATATTGAGAATCCATTCCTGCCCTGGTGCCAGCCAATTCTCTGTAATGGCCACTGCATCATAATTCCAAGTATGTATTGTTATGTACCCGTAGGGTTCATATTCTCTGTGGACAACCACTTTAAAATGTCGGGAGAATGAGCCTGACTGTTGGACACTGTGCTGCTAATGAGAGAGAGAGATGAAGAACATAGGTAGAGGCATCTGCTAGAAATATGAGAGAGGGAGACGGATGATTTATATATTATGGTTTATTCACTGATTATTTATCTTTTGCTACAAGGACACTTCTTTGCTCGTTAACATTCCTGAGGAAAGAACAGGGAGTGGCCATTTTAATGGACATAGAGTTGATGGATGGCTGATACCCGGTCAGTGGGGATAAAATACGGGTCTGCGGACCCACAGACCCACAGACACACCAGTGGACACTGAAAGAGTGTTGTGCACCCACAGGAATTTGGGGACCTGGATGATCGGTTCAGGAGAATCGGTCTGGAGCACGGTGGAGGACGGCAAACCGGTGGGGACGTGTGTGTGTCTGCCTTTGCCTGAGGTGACGAGTTCATCACTGAAGAACGGTCTTGCCTGGAATGGAGGGGTCATAACCGGTGACCCCAACGGTACAACGGAACAGGAAGACGATGGAAGGTTTGCCTACTGCAGCTGCTCAACTCTCTCTCTCTCTCTCTCTCTCTCTCTCTCTCTCTCTCTCTCTCTCTCTCTCTCTCTCTCTCTCTCTCTCTCTCTCTCTCTCTCTCTCTCTCTCTCTCTCTCTCTCTCTCTCTCTCTCTCTCTCCGACATTGTACCACAACAACAACTACCTCAGCACGAACTGAACTGAACTCTATATTCTCTTATGACAATTAATTTACCCCGAGACTTTGATAGAGCTTGATTTTGATTATTATTCCTGCATTTTTGTATTTATCATTGCTAACCTGTTTTATATGTATATTGGCATTTTTGATACTGTTTTACTTAGTTTATAAATAAACACCTTTAGTTTCAGTACCATCGGACTCCAACTTATCAGTCCATTTCTGCTGGTCTGTTAACCAAGTTACGGGATACGTAACAAATTGGGGCCTCGTCCCGGAATTTGATTACCAAATTGGGGGGCCAGTGAATCGGGGTAGAATTCACTTATCTGATCTGGTTGTGTGAGAAACCAGAAAGGCCGACAGCAGAAATGGATGTTGACGAGTTTCTGTTAAGTCCGGACCCTGTGGGTTTAAAGAAGGCTAAAAAGTCTGAGTTGTGGGAACTGGTGGAGACCTTGGAACTCAAGGAGGTTAAGAAAGGGATAACAAAGGCAGAGATACGACGTAAGGTAGCTGAACATTATGTCACGATGCAGATATTCAAGCCGGAGGTGTTAGAACACTTTCCTGTAGGGAAAGGGGAGGTCCAGTTACGTCTAGAAGAGATGCGGCTGCAGAGAATTAAGTTGCAGGGGGAGGAGGCAGAAAAACAGCAACAGTTCGAGAGGGAGAAACGGCAACGTGTGGATAGCGGGGCACCTTTAGTTTCAGTACTACCAGACTTCAACTTATCAGTCCATTTCTGCTGGCCTGTTAACCCAGTTACGGGGTATGTAACAGTATCCAAGCTCTCAGTTCATCACCTTTGTTCCCGATGCTTTTTGCATTGATGTACACGCACTTTAGCCCTTCTGCCTTATCACATTTACACACTCTATTCTGTCTCTCTTTCCTCAAAGCCTCTTTATGCGTCAGAACTGGCTTTACTCCATGCACTACACTTGCAGCTCTCGCATGACATTTGTCCTCGTCGACCTAACTATCTGCTCTAACACTCCGGTTCCCCTTCCTCTGCAAATTTAGTTTAACACCGCCACCTCCCCCCCCCCCACCTCCGGAGCAGCACTAGCAAACCTTCCCGCAAGGATGTTAGACCTCCTCCAGTTCAGGTGCAACCCGTCCTGTCGGAACAGGTATTACCTACCCTGAACAAGGCCCAATAGTCCAGAGAAATGAAGCCCTCCCTCCTGCACCAACTCCTTAGCCACCTACTTAGCCGCATTATCTTACTATTTCTGGCCTCACTAGCACGTGGCACGGGCAGCAATCTGAGATTGCAACCTTGGAGGTTCTGTCCTTCAACTTTGTACCTAACTCCCTAAATTCTGTTTTCAGGACCTCCTCCTTCTTCCTACCAACGTCATTGGTCCCTACATAGACCACGTCATCTGGCTACTCACTCTCCCTCTTGAGAATACTGAGACCGCAATCCGAGATATCGCGGACCCTGGCACCAGTAAGGCAACAGACCATCCGGGATTCTCGATCTCTTCCACAGAACGTCCTATCTGTCCTCCTAACTATCGAATCCCCTTTCAGTACTGCTCTCCTCTTTTTCCTCCTTCGTTTCTGAGCTGAGGGTCCAGTCTCGGTGCCAGAGACTCAGCCACTGCAACTTATCCCTGGTAGGTCGTCCCCACTAACACGATCCAAAACGGTATACTTATTATTGTTGGGAACGGCCACAGAGGTGCTCTGTTCAATCTGTATATTCCCCTTCCCTCTCCTGACAGACATACAGCAACCTGTCTCCTGACTCTCATGGTCACAATCTCCCTGTAACTCCTGTTTATTTCTGCCTCTGCCTCCCGAATGATTCGAAGTTCATCCAACTCCAGCTCCAGTTCTCTAACTCGGTTTGTCAGTAGCTGCAGCTGGATGCACCTTTTACAGGTGTAGTCATCAGGGACAATTGTGCACGCCCTGACTTCCCACATGCTGCAAACGGAGCACTCGACTGCCCTAGCTGCTGCCTCGATTACCAACTCCTAAGCTAAGTAGAGTTATTAAAGAAACTTACCCGGCCTTACTTGTCTGGGAGCAAACTCGTCCTCAGCCTCTGCTCGCCGAAGTTTCTTGAGCCAAAGCCTTCCTACTCTGTCTCCCACTACTCCTTCGCCGCTCCGTTAATATGCTCACTTATTCAACTCTCCCGCTGATCACAGAGGCCGCCCCTCACGTGCTTGCGCAGTCGTGCTCCGTTCAAACTGCCGAAAAAAAAATCATGGCTGATTCAATTTCCTTAATTCCGCAATCTACTGCCTTATGCCTGTGCTCTTCTTGAGTTGATATTAAGAAACTGTCAAGTGCCACCAAAAATGTAAATAAATACTTTGCCTCCCGGGCTGCCTGTGCCGAAAAATTTCAGTTTCACAATTTCTTGCGAAAGAAATCCCTATTCATCTCCCTTCTAAAACACGTCCTGTAATTTGAGGATGTGTACTCTGGACTTAGACTCTCCGACCATAGGATACAAGCTTTCCTCATCCTCTCTCTCTGGGTTTTTCAGCATTCGATAGGTTGCAATCGTTTATCTCAATTTCTTCATACCTTTATTTAAAGCAGGTGTAAGGCACTCAGACGCTTGTCATATAAAAAGTCATATAATCCTAGAATCATTTTCGGGAACGGCCTCACAGTATTCCAACTGCGGCCTCAGCCTTACTCTATAAAATCTCAACATTACATCCTTGCTTTTATATTTTAGACTTCTTGAAATAAATGCTAGCATTGCATTTGAATGTCTCACCGTGAACTCAACCAGCAAACTCAACGAGCAAATCAACTCGCAAGTCCCTTGGTGTCTCATTTTTTTTTTAGTATTTTGTTATTAATTTAGAAGAGTTAACACTTTCATTTCCTCTACCAATGAGCATGACCATATACTTTCCAGAAAGCCATCAATTCCATTATTCAAATCAGTAAGCTGTAACTTGAAAAAGAACCGGCCGCAACACAGACTCCTGTGGGCCACTACTAGTCATCGGTCGCCATCCCGAAAAGTCTCATTTTATTCCAATTTTGTGCTTCCTGCCAATGAGACACTTCTTTAACCATGCTGGAACAAGTCCTGTAATACCATAGGCGTGTAGAGTGTTAGGCATCACCAAGTGTGGCTGCTTGTCAACGGTCTTCTGAAAAACCAAGCACACAACATCAATCGTTTAGCCCTTGTATATCCTACTTGTTATGTCTTCAATTCCAACACAACTGTCAGGCAAGACATTTCCTTGAGGGAGGCATTTTGGTTATGAACTATTTCATCATGTGCGTCCAAGTACCCTGACACCTCATTGTTAATAAGCCAATCCAACGCTATCCCATCCTCCGAGATTAGACTAATTTGCCAAAGTTTTCTCCCTTCTGCCTATTTCCCTTCTTAAAGAGTAGAGTGACAATTGCAATCTTTCAGTCTTCAGGAACAATGTTGTTTGTGTTGTCTTACGAATCGAGCTAAATCCCTTCTCCACGAAAAGCATGATCCATTATTGAGAACTATTTTATTTTGGAAATGGACGTGGGCTCCTAACCGTTTGACATTGTCTAGGTCTATATTGCTCTGTTCTTTATTGTGTTATTTACTACATTGCAGGTAATTCCCAGACATTTTGAATGACGACAAGTGCATTGCCCTCAAAATGCTGATGCTTTGCACTGTTTGGATTACTTTTCTTCCATCCTCTTTAAGCAGTCATGGAAAGTACACTCTATCTTTGAAAGTATTCATAGTCGGGTAATCAGGCATCGTTCTCCTCTTGCATTTTTCTCCTCAATGAGATATTATCGTATTGAAACCGGAAATTAATAGAAAAATGTCTAAGTTGACTTCTCTGCAACGTCCTGTCACAACCACCGATTGGGCAGTGCAGTAGATACGGCAACTGTACTTGTGAATTTGCACGTGTCAACTAGTTATTATTTAATCGTGGTGGTATTTAACTCGATGCTTGTCGTTGTAGTGCTTGTCGAGACTCGGACAGTGCACAGCCACCCTTCGCTGCTGTTTGCATTCGGCCTTCCATGTGATGTTGTACTTTCACGTCAACGGACTGTGGTGACTAGCGGTATTCGTTTAATGTTTAGATGTTCTGTTTTAGCCGCAGTGTAGGCTTCCTTTTCCTTTTGAGAGTTTTAATTAACGGTTCAGTTTGGGCGAGCGTTTGTTGTTTTAACATTGTTCTTATTAAAGTCTGTGAACTATCGACCTGCTTCAGTGTCTCTCACTCCACACTTGGGCCATATCCGGATCACAGTAAATGCAAGTCTTGGCCACAAACATCAACGTCAAGGTGCGGGAAGATGGAGCCCTAGAAATTGGCCATATCCACCTTTTCAGAAAACTCCTTCAAATGGTGTTCGAAGGCAACCATCATTAAAAAAAAAAGTTATCTGGTTAGTTCACCCGAACTGCCACAGGTACTTGGTTTCCCCTCGTCATTCCAAAATCACCCACTGATCGGTTTGTATCTGAAGGTTCTCTAAGAGTGGGAACGGGCATGCCTGTCTACCTGTCTGGGTCCAGCTGAAGATCCATCCCATGACTCCCTCCTCTGTCAGCTAAGGATGTGGACGTGTCTGGGATTCTGGTTGAATATGCGGATCTCCTTGAGGTTTTCAGTAAAAGTGAGGGTATCAGCCTGACCCACACCGGCAAGAGGACTGTGCCATAGACCTCCCACCTTTACTAATCATCCCAGGGGTCGGTTCTTTTCCCTGTTTTGTCCTGAAACGGTGGCCATGGAGGAATACACTACGGAGGAATTCAATGTGGGGATTATCCGTCCGTCAACCTCACCGGCAGGAGTGTGAATTTTTGGGAGCAACAAAGAAATCAAGCTCCGTCCTACCTCTATTCTCGGCCCCTGAAGAACATCATTGTGAAGATCCACTACCCTCTTCCCTTGCGGGAGTCCAGGGAGCAGCAATGTTTTCCAAAATTGACCTGCACAATGCTTGCAATCTGATTCGTATAAGGGAAGGGGATGAGCAGAAATGGGCTTCCAGCACCTCTAATGGCCACAATGAATAGCTGGTGATGCCTTTTGATCTGTCCAACGTCCACGCTGCATTGCAGGCGTTGGTTAACGATGTGTTCAGGGATATGTTGAACCAATTTGTGTTTGTATATTTAGATGACCGCTTTCATCAGGAGCATATCCAGAATGTCTGGAGAGTACTTAGACGTCTTCTTGAATATAAACTCAACGCCAAGACTGAAAAATGTGAATTCCTTGAAGAGCAGGTGTCGTTTTGGGGCCACATACTTACACCATCCAGTGTTAAAATGGACTCTAGTAAAGTTCAGGCAGTTGCAGAGTGGGCCAAAGCGTCTACAGTCAAAGAGGTACGGCGTTTCATGGTGTTTCCGAAATTTTATAGCTGCTTCATTCGGAGATTAGTCTCTAACGCGTTTCTAATTAATGTGCTCACCAAGAAATCCTCGGCCGGATTCCATTGGACTGACGATGCCGACCAAGTATTTTCAGAGATAAAACGACGTTTCACTACTGCCTCGCTGCTGCAACACCCAGACCCACCTCAGCCATTCATGGTAGAGTTAGATGCATCCGATATAGCTACTGGAGCTGTCCTCTCTCAGCGCTCCTCTGCGGAGAGCCGGCTGCACCCTTGTGTCTTTCTTTCCCGTCGCTTAACTCCCGCCAAGAGGAACTACGACGTTGAGAACCGAGAGCTTCTGCCTGTCAAGGCGGCTCTGGAAAAATGGCGATACTGGCTGGACGGGTCAGAGCATCTATTCTTGGTCTGGACAGATCACAAGGACCTCTCCTATATTCCGGTTGCTAAGAGACTTAACGTTCGACAAGCTTGGCAGGTTCTCTTGACATGGTTCCATTTCATTCCCACTGATCATCACCGCAGCAAGAATCAAAAGACCACCGCTCTCTCCCGGTAGTTCTACGGATTATCGGTTCTGTGGACAATACCGATCCAGAGTCCAATTTTTCTCGTTCGTACATCAATGCTGCGGTGATCTGGGGAATAGAGACAGCGGTGAGGGCCGCCCAGATGGGGTAGTCCCAACCGGTTGTTTGTCACTGCTGAGGTGCATTCCAAAGTGCTGTAATGGGTTCACTCCTCCCGGCAGGCTGGAAATTCATGAATTCAACGGACGCAGGAGTTTATAAAGAGAAAATTTTGGTAGCCATCTATGTCCCATGATTTCCACGACTTTGTATCTGCCTGTCCCACCTGCACTCGGAACAAGACATCATGCCAGCGTCCTGCGGTCTGTAATAAACACTGCCTATGCCCTATCTTCCCTGGTCACATCACTCAGTAAATGTCATCACAATTTTCGTCGTTGTACGTCGATATTCTAAGGCTGCCCAATTCTTTGCCCTCCCCAAACTCCCATAGGCTCGTCAGACTGCAACACTTATGGTTCAACATGTGTCAGGCTCCGTGAATTTTCTCAAGATATTGTGTCTGATCCTGGTCCACTGTTCACTTCCCGCCTTTGGAAAGCTTTATGCTGTCTTGTAGGAGCCACGGCCCACCTCTTGACTGGATTTCAAACTAATGGCTAGACTGCGAGAGAGAACAAGGTGTTGGAGACAGCATCGTGCTGTCTTGTCTCTTCCAACGCCACGTCTTGGAGCTCCCAAATGGTTTCGGCAGAAATCGTCCACAATTACCTCCAGTCGTCCTCCACAAGTATGTTTCTCTTTGAATGTCAGAAAGGATTGCAGCCACCGCTCTTCCCCGGTAAGGAGATCTAAGTAGTTCCTACCGCTGAGCAGTTGATTCAGCGCAATAAGCGCACCTGGACACTAGCCAGGTCTTCTCTGCTGCTCGATCATATACAGAATTCCAGGCAGTACGATAGGCACCGTCGACAGGTAAGGCCATTCAGGACAGGAGAGGAGATCTTCCCTTGAAAGTCGAGAACCGTCAATTGTCACCGCCTTACTTAGGACCTTTTGCACTAGAAAAGGCAGTCACCAAGTTATCCTATAGACTGCGTCTACCAGCATCACTGAAGATCTACCCAGCAATCCATGTTTCGCACCTCAAGCTAGTTACAACCTCTCCGCTGGCCTCAGTCACCCCATCGCGCCCTCCAACACGCCTGATAGACGGTTCCCTTGTCTATAATATGTGGCGTCTCCTTGTAACCCGCTGGGTACTTGGTGAAGTCCAGTATCATGTGGACTGGGAAGGGTAGGAACCAGAAGAACGTACTCAAAACCCGGCGAAGGACATATTGGACAAGTAGCTAATCAGAGGTTCCAGCGAACACAGGTCTCTGGCGCCTAAAGAGGGGGGCCGTGTCTTAACCACGGATTCGGCAGCGCGGTACATACGGTAATTGTGTTTGTTAATTTGCACGCGTCAGCTAAATATTATTTAATCGAGGTAGTAAATAACTCTATATTTGTCGTCGTAGTGCTTGTCCAGACTCGGACATAGCATAGCAACGCATATCTTCTCTTTGTATTCGGTCTTCCTTGAGATATTGGACATTCAAGTCAACCTACTAAAAGCTAACAGTATTCGTTTAATGTTTAAATAGACTTTTCAACCGCAGTGTAGCCTTTATGTTCCCTTTGAAAGTTTTAATTAACGGCACCGCTTGACCTTGCGTTTATTGTTTAATTTTCACTTTGACACTGTTTGCATTGAAGTCTGTTATCTAACGACCTGCTTCAGTGTCTCTCAGTCTGCACTTGGGTCATATCGGAACCACATTAAAGCTACTAGAGTCTCTTATAGCATGATCTCATCCATGTATTTATTTAATGACCATGAATCATGTTTTTTTGTATATTGTTTTCCCTGTGTTACTTGTGTGAATTGAACTCTCATGTTTTAATTTACTTGGAATTTGTTGTGAATAATTTACATTGCATAAGGCAAACGCTTAGCAGAGTATATGGCTGTGGTATTAGTATTGTATGATTTCTAATTTTGGTTAATTCATGATCAAGCTTTACTGAATGTAACTTCTCCTCCGCCATTATTAATCTTATGTTGGCTCAACAGGGATTCGGCATTAACCGGTCGAGGGCAGGTAGGTTGCGTGAGTAGAACACAGACAGTACGTATGTGCGTGAGCCCGATTTTCTGAGCTCGTTGTCAGATATAGGAGGTCCGGGAGACTCCGAACCTCCCGCACGGCAACATTTGCGCCAAGTGCGTCGAGCTGTAGCACCTTAGGTACCGTTTTAGGGAACTGGAGATGCAGCTCGATGGACTTCGTCTGATCAGTGACAGTGAGGTGGTAATAGAAGGGAGTTATAGGCAGGTTGGCATACCGGGACCTTAGGAGACAGAAAAGTGGAAGAGGGATCAAGAGAGGGAGTGACAAGAATCTGAGGCTAGAGATAACCCCCGTCGCTGCACCCCTTCACAAAAGTACTCCTGCTTGAGTACTGTTGGGGGAGAAGGCCTAATTGGGGGAAGCAACAGTGGCAGTGCCTCCGGAAGGGAATCTGGCCTCTGACACTCAGAAGGGTAGGGAAAGGAAGCAGCAGTGATAAGGGACTCTATAGTTAGGGGGTCAGACAGGCGATTCTGTAGACGCAAGAAAGAAACATGGATGGAAGTTTGCTTCCCAGCTGGCAGGGTCCGGGATGTTTCTGATCGCGTCTTGAAGTTTGAAGTAGAACAGCCAGATGTTGTGCATATTGGTACCAATGACATAGACTGCAAAGGGGAGGAGGTCCTGAAAGCAGACTACAGGGAATTAGGAAGGAAGTTGAGAAGCAGGACCACAAGGTTATTCAGCTCGGAATTACTACCTGTCCCACGTGACAGTGAGTATAGGAATAGAGTGAGGTGAAGGATAATTCTGTGACTGAGGGATTGGAACAGGGGAAAACGATACAGATTTCTGGATCATTGGAACATCTTTTGGGGCAGCAGTGACCTGTACAAAATGACGGGTGCCACTTGAATCCCAAAGGGATCAATATCCTGGTGCTGAGGTTTGCTAAAGCTATTGGGGGGAGTTTAAACTAGCATTACCGGGGGCTGGTAACCAAACTGAAGAGACGGAGGAAGAGAATGTTGGCTCACATAGGGTAGGCTTGGAGACTGTGTCAGAGGGAGGATAGACAGCTGATCAAGATGGGATGCGCTAAGACCAATGGTTTGAGATGTGTCTACTTTAATACAAGGAGTATTATATACAAGGCGGAATAGCTTAGCGTGTGGAACAGTGCATACAGCTATGATATTGTGGCTATTACAGAGACTTGGATGGCTCAGGGGTAGGAATAGTTACTTCCAGTGCCAGGATTTGGATGTTTCAGAAATGGCAAGGAGGGAGGCCAAAGCGATGGAGACCTGGCACTGTAGAACGGAAATAGTGTCACAGCCGTAGAGAAGGAAGAAAACATGGAAGGTTTGTATACAGAGATTCTATGGGTGGAAGTTAGGAACAGAAAAGATCCAATAACTGTAATGGGTATTTTTATAAACAACACAATAATATCAGGGACTTCGAGGAGCATATAGGGAAACGGCTACTGGTAACGTTTAATAATAACAGGGTGTGCGAATTTAACTTTCCAAGTATCGATTAGCATGTCCCGAGAGCCAGGGGATTAGATGGAGTGGAGTGCATTAGGTGTGTTCAAGAAGGTTTCTTCACACAACATGTAGAGAAGCCTACGAGAGGAGCGGCTTTACTTGATCTGGTATTGGGAAATGAAATCAGCCAGGAGTCAGTTCATTTAATGGGAGAGCATTTTGGAGATAGCAATCACAACGCAATTTTCTTTACCATAGCATTGTAGGGTGATTGGAAAAACAAGTTAGAAGAGCGTTTAATTAGGTTAAGGGGAAATATGTGGATATCAGGCAGGAACTTGGAAGCATAAGTTGAAAACAGATGTTCTCAGGGAAATGTACGGTTGAAATATGGCAAATGTTCAGGGGATATTTGCGTGGGGCTCTGCATAGGTACGTTCCAATGAAACAGGGAACGGATGGCAGGGTACACCTGGTGCAAGAAGGCTGTTATAAACCTAGTCAAGAAGATACGATTCATAGGATGCAAAACAGGGCTGAAAATGGCAGATGGAGGTCAATCTAAATAAGTGTGAGGTGGTTTACCTTGGTAGGTCAAATATGATGACAGAATATCGCATACATGGTTGGACTCTTAGCAGTGTGGGTGATCAGAGGGATCTTGGCTCCGAGTCCATAGGGATTTCTAAGCTGATGCGCAGATTGACCCCGTGGTTAAGAAAACATACGATGCAGTGGCCTTCATCAATGCGCGACTGAGATGAGGAACCGAGGGATAATGTTGCAGGTATGTAGGACCCTTGTCAGACCCCCTTGGAGACCTGTGCTCAGTTCTGGCCGCCGCACTACAGGAAGGATGTGAAAATCATAGAAAGGGTGCAGAGGAGATTTACAAGGACGTTGCCTGATTTGGGGAAAAGGCCTTATGACAATAGGTTGAGTGAACTCGGACGTCTTTTCCTTGGAGCAGCGGAAAATGTGAGAGGACCTGATAGAGGTGTATAAGATGCTGAGTGGCATTGATCGTGTGGATAGTCAGAGCCTTTTTCCCAGGGATGAATGGCTGACACGAGAGGGCACAGTTTTACAGTGCTCAGAAGTAGGTAGAGAAGAGATGCCATATTTTTTTTTACGTAGCGAACGGTGGTTGCGTGGAATTTTAATAGGGTATTTTAAGAGACTCCGGGACAGGTGCATGGAGCTCAGAAAAACAGAGAACTATGGGTAACCTTAAGTGATTTGTAAGGTAAGGACATGTTCGGAACAGCTTTGTTGGCTGGAAGGCCTGTATTGTGTTGTAGGTTTTCTGTGTGTCTATGTTTCTTTGTTATGGGGCAGGAATAGAGGAAGAAACCCATCCTCTGGCGCCACTCTCTTTGCTCCTGACACAGGCGCATATGCTCTACTTGCAAAGTCTTTTCCATGGTCTTGGCGCTGGGACGGGAGGGACGAGAGCAAGAGGAACAACGGTGTTCAGATGGTGCTAGGACGTTTGAAACATTCTTTCCCGGCGCCACTCAGCTACCCGGTCGTCACCTCGAATACCCAAAATAATCTGGTCATGCACACTATCTTGCTTGTCCCGGACAGCGATCTTAACCCAGCGCCCTGTAATCCGTCCACGCTGGAAGTCAGTGATGACAGATCTCTCATTGTAACCAATCTCTACTACAAGGGTACAGAATTTATATCCTTATGCTCTCACCATTCTTCTGCCTTGGCGCAGGTCCAGGAGCCGGTGGGCAGCCTCCTGAGCCCGTACTGGAAGACCAAAATCCCGCATTAAATCCTTCACGAAATGTCGGAACGGCTAGGTTGCGGGGTATCCTTACTCCCATAAAGCGTCGAAAAGGCTGAGTGCAGCTCCATCAAGAAGATTGTCCAGGTAGCCAATTTTTGAGCGTCATCACCTAAACGACAGGGCTGGGATTAACATATCTGCCTACTTGTGGGAAAAATGGCTTCTATACGGCCATGGGAGTCAATATGGTCCGGTCGCAGGAGCGAGAACATTACTTTTTTTTTAAACTTTTTTTATTGTTTTCAAATAGTTACAGAATAAATGTGTATGAGAAAAAAAAAGTTACCCAGCCCCCCTCCCCTTAACCCCTCCACCCTAACATCCCTATTAAAAAAAAAGAAAGAGAAAAAAAAAGGAATGCCTGGATATTGGAGGGTCCCCACACGCTCCACGGAGTTCGTAATAACTTTAGTGTATGCATTTATTTCTTTCCCCAAGTAACCAATTATTTCATCTTCGGAGCATCTATATATTTAATCCTGTCTTTTGTAAATAAGGGCGCCAAATTTTCAAAAACTGTTTCATATTTATCTCTTAAATTGTAAGTGATTTTTTCAAGTGGAATACAGCCATAAATTCCGTTCTTCCAACGATCTATACTTAGATATGTATCCGATTTCCAAGTCACTGCAATAGCTTTTTTGGCTACTGCCAATGCAATTTTTATAAATTCTTTCTGATATTTATTCAATCTGGATATCGGTTTTATCCCTTCAATATTACCTAGTAAAAGTAATATTGGGTTGTGTGGAAGTTGTATTCCAATGATTTGTTCCAGTAAAACTCTTAAATTTGTCCAAAAAGGTTGAATTTTAGAGCAAGACCAAGTAGAATGTAAAAAAGTACCAATTTCTTGGTTACATCGAAAACACTGATCAGAAAGATTTGGGTTTAATTTGTTTATTTTTTGTGGTGAGCGAGAACATTACTAGTAGAGACTGTTTAGGCAACAGAAAAGGAAAACATGAGAGATGCTGGGAGTGCGACTGAGGCGACCAGAGCTACTGCATTGCGTTGGCAAGAACATTTTTGGCTGCCAGTTGATTTTGGTTGTTGACGTAAATTCGTGGACGACGGCCGTGAGTGCGTCAATTGCAGACACCTGAGTCCGATTGTCTGCGGTGCACTGTTTAGCCGTTGCGGCTACGAACGATGCTTGTTCCTCCAAATGAGACTGGGCTAGTGGGTGCAAGAATATCTCCCCTCATTGCCACGGGAACTTCACTGTGGACAGGTTCCACTTTCTGTGGATTGTCTCCTACATGAACAATGAATTTCAGGACCAAGTTCAGCTGTTCTCTCTCTGCTGGCTCCACCTTTGTTTGCTCGAGAATTCCTGTCACCCGGTTCGGAGTTGTCCCAACTCAGAGACATTGAAGCCGGTCGATAGTTCACAGAATTTAATGCGAACAGTGATAAAAAAGAAAGAAAACAATAAACGCTATGCCCAATGGGGCATTTAAATAAATCTTTCAAATAGAAAACGAAGCCTAAACTGCGGCTCTAAAGAACAATTAATGTAATACGAATACCGCTTCTTCAGAGTCAGTAAACTCGCCAGTCCGGTTTCACAAGCGAAGCATTGCTGTGCTCCGTTGTAGTCTGGATAAATACTACAACGAAAAGAATGGAGTTCAGTACTGACACAATGAAATAATAATTAGTTGACACATGCATATTCACAAGCGCAATTGCTGTATCTACTGCATTACCGAATATGGGGTTGTGACATACCATCTGGTAGGAGGTAGAAATGAACAAAGCCACACACTCAGCGTTTCAGGAACAGCTTTTTCCCATCTGCTTTCCACTGCCTAAATGGAGTTTAAACTCATGAATACTACCTCACTGTTCTAATATATATTATTTGTGTTTTTGCACAATATTTAAACTGTTCACTGCACCTGTACTTTAATTGATTTTCTTATTTATTTATTTATTTGTTTATTTATTAGGAGTTTTCTTCTAATATATTATGTATTGCATTGAATATATAATTAAATGTAATTTAATATATAAATTAAATAAATCAGGGATGTGGTAAGAAGGGGAGGAGGGGCATTAACGGAAGTTAGAGAAGTCAATGTGCATGCCATCAGGTTGGAGGCTACCCAGACGGTATATAAGGCGTTGTTCCACCAACCTGAGTGTGGCTTCATCTTGACAGTAGAGGAGGCCATGTTCATCTTGACAGTAGAGTAGTTAATGCCCCTCCTCCCCTTCATAATCCATCTCTGATTTATTCAATTTTTCCCCTCCCCCTTTTAATCTCTCTCTCTCTGCCCATCACTCCGCCTGCCCTCCATCTCCTTCTAGTGATCCCCGCCACCTTTCTTTCTCCCTAGGCTGCCCGTCCCATGATCCTTTCCCTTTTCTAGCTCTGTATCCCTTTTGCCAGTCACCTTTCCAGCTCTTAGCTTCACCCCAACCCCTCAGGTCTTCTCCTATCATTTCGCATTTCCCCCTCCCCCTCCTACTTTCAAATTTCTTACTATCTTTTCTTTCTGTTAGTCCCGACGAAGGCTCTCGGCCCGGAACCCCGACAGTGCTTCTTCATATAGATGTTCCCTGGCCTGCTGCGTTCCACCAGCATATTGTGTGTGTTGCTTGAATTTCCAGCATCTGCAGATTTCCTCGTGTTTGCATTGGAATTGGTTGTTGGGTTAGTATTAATAAAGGGTGTCGGCCCCGATATATCCGGTGTACTGCTTTGTATTGATGCTGCCTTGCCTGCTGAGCTCCTCCAGAATTGTGTGTGCTTTGCTTCGATTTCCAGCATTGGTAGCTTTTCTCTTATTTGTTGTGTGGATTCCATTGCCTTACGGGACAAAGAGACTCACTGCAACATGCAGTTTTTTTCAGTTCACCTTCCGTCTTTCCATTGATTAAATATGAAACTTTAAGTTTTTTGCAGCTAAAATTGCACTTAAAGTTAGTCGTTATTGCACCAGGTGACTAATGATTGAATACCAGGTTTCAATTAATCGAAAAACGAAACCTTCATACTCCAGAGATACATTCTTATTTTCCTGAGAGTGTATTTACCTGCATCCGTTACATCGAGATATTCTTCTCTATGAATTCCCCCTGGTGTTAACCAGATGTACCTACATCAATTCATGTGTCTGTCTTATAAGCATAATATCATTGGAGACTTACTACGTTACAACAATTGCTGCAATTCTAAACAGCTTTGGGATCTCTTAGGATCTTGTTAAAGTCAATATAAATCCACGTTCTTTCTTCAGATTGTGACAGATCCCTGCAGCATGGCAATGTCTCCGCTTCTGTTTTTGTTTTTTCTCGGCGCTGTGCCAGAAATGCACGGAATCGTCTGCAAACTTCGAACAAAAGCCAGTTTGCCTGATTTGTCCAAGGATGGAGATGTCATCCTCGGTGGAATTTTCACTATACACTTGGATGTGATTAACGACTTTCATTTATTTACCTCCATTCCGAAAAACACTGTGTGCAGAAGGTGGGTATACCTTTTGGAGACCAGAACTTTTCCATCTCTCTTGCCATTATAAATTGCTTTTACCCTTTGAGTCGTCCTATCAATTCGAGAACTAGTTATTTTCTGAAAACGTGGTGTTCTGTTTTTGCCGTCATTTACTATTCCTATTACAGCATGCGAGATAGTAATTGTAGCTATTTTTTATCTACGAGAAATTGTTGTTTTAACTTTCACCGAAAACCCTTGTTTACACGTGTACATATATGTATGTCATCAGCAATTTGTTTGCATTCTGAGATTAAAAATGCATAAAGATTGTGGATTGAATGAAATGGCAATCATGTTGTATTTTTCTGTCACAGAGATCCTTGTAATCCACGGTGTTTATTTTGTGGCCAGCGGTGCATGCTCACAAATTGACTTGACGTGGTGCATAATTTTCAACTCTATAGTCAATTGAAAGGAGTCTCTCATTTGTATGCTTAATGCAAGATACCTGCAGTAGTCGATTTTGCATCAGTTACAGGTTGGCAACTATAATGCTGCACATAGTACTCTTGGCTTTTCCATGTGAGATATTTCAGTGTTTATCAACATTGACAGCAGCCATACAGTGGAATAAACTGTCGAAGTTTGGGGTTTAGACAATAATCAGAACTGTAAAGAAAGTGGCAGAAGTCAGAATAAAAAAGGTGGTGGAGAGGAAATAGAGCGCCAGCTGGCACGTGATAAGGAAGGGGAGTGGTTGATAAGAATAAAACATGCAATCCTTTGTAAAATCTCTGGGTTGGAGGAGACCTTGATTATGTCGGTAGCTTTACTGAGACAGCCAGAAGTGTTCCCATGTAGCATCTTTCGCTCTCCGATTGATACTTCCTCTGATGCGTGAATAAAAATTGTTGAGTATAAAAGGGAAACCTCCAGTTCGTAACAGTTTCTTCACACCATTTACATGAATGTTCCACTAACCTCTTTGATTTGTACTCAGACAGCCGACTTCTTCGAGCATGTAAATGTTACAAAGATTACCTCTAAGTAATAATGCTCAGTTAGGCACAAAGAGAATATATATCTACTAATAAATACTCCTATGGTTTCAGTTAACAAGCACAAATGCACTTTTGTGTCCACACATACAAAGTTCCCGTGACCCTCCATGAACAGTCAAATTACATAAAGGTAATACATGGGAAAAAGGAGTCGACGATGGCCAAACGTTCCTCATTGTCCTGATTTAATCTCCAGGTGTGCGACTAGGAGTCCTCCATAGCCAGAATGATGGCCCGCCGGAGTTGCCATTTGTTTGAGTTTCAAAAGCCCTCTTTTTTATACGTTGTATCAGGTCAATCTATGACGTTTATATTTCGATTGCTCAACATTATTTAACAGATATGTGTCAGTTTCAATTACATATAGCTCTAGTTGTCCACGTAGTTGTAAGCTCGACCGTGTTCTACAAGAAATTTCGAGCCCTCCTCTGCAGTGTCTATCTTATCCTGTTTATTGTAAAATCGAGCATATGTACCATCTTGAGCAGGAAATTGATAAAATACGATCAATCAGGTCAGTGCTGTTAACACCCTTTGTCGATAACTTGAAACTTAAGTAAACTGTTACAGATTAAAACCTTCAAAATTCAAGATTCAGACTGTTTATTATTATTTCCTGATGGATTAGGAATATGAAGACTTCTTTCACTAGAACCTACTCTTATCCCTCAGTTTTGGGTTTGCATTCTTCCGACGGGCGCAAACAATGATATTTGCCATTGAAGAAATAAACCAGAATGAGAATCTCCTCCCGGGAATCACACTTGGATATCATATCCACGATGACTGCTCATCCCCCGCGATCGCCTCGAAAGCAGCGTTTGCTTTGATCAACGGAGAAGAAGAATCAATTGAATATACTGAATGTGGAGGTTCCTCCAATGTCGCTGCTATTGTTGGCTGTGGTCCATCTACAAATTCCATCGTAACCGCAAGGACAATTGGATCCTTCGGGATTCCGCTGGTAATGTTTAAATAATTGACGATGGTATTACCAATTTCTCATTCAACACTGACACATAATTACGATTCTGTTTCTAAGCTGAGTTGAAATAGAGGTGTCTAAACTTAAAATACCAACATAATAAAGAAAGATGCGTCGTTTCGTGGGATTTTGTGTTGGTTGAATCGTCCCATGGTTTTGCATTTTTTTTTATAATACCAGCTGTTAAATTTTGTGGTAAAAGACAATAAAACATAAAACCCAGGAATATTCCTTTCTGCCCATGTGTTCCGATGAGATAATTAAAATCTAAATTAAATTACTAATTAAACTAATTCCATGCCCATACCCACCGTACACGGTGCATTCATATATTCATCGAGGAACCTTTCAAATGCTCTGTCGTGTTTATCCCGTTCGCGTCACCACGAAGCACATTGCAGGCACCGAACCCTGCATGTGTGAGAAATGAAATTCCCGTCACATCATCTTTGATTTTTTCTGTCCCATACATAAAATCTTTGCACTATGATAGGAAATATTTAAGCATAGGAAAATACAAACACAGGCTCTCATTTCTGACTATACCTCCCAGAATCTAATAAGCATATCAGATATCCTTTCATACTGCACAGCATTCGGGGAACCATCCCAGCTTTCTCAAAACTATTCTCTTAGCGCATGTCCTTTAATACTGCCGACAAGGCCGTAATAAGTATGCATTGAATGCATAATTGTATTAGCAGGTCGTTTGAAAATGATATATTTGCTGTATATTCTTCATAAAGCATATTCAATAATACAATTATGTACATACAGAAATATGCACATTGAAATGCTGGTGGCATATGGATACTTCTCATTTAAAAGCTGAAACCTGATATTCATCTAATTACTTCCTTCTCTACAGGTTAGTTATTCGTCCACCTGCTCCTGTCTCAGCGATAAGAGAGAATACCCGACGTTTTTTCGAACGAGTCCCAGCGACCAGTACCAGTCCAAAATTCTCGCTGAGCTAGTGAAAACATTCGGCTGGACTTGGATCGGCACCATTAGAAGTGACACTGATTATGGAATTTTCGGAATGCAAGGATTTGTCAAACATGTGGAGAATTTGGGGGTTTGCATTGCCTACTCTGAATCATTTTACAGATCCGATCCGCCAGAGAAAATCAGCAAAATTGTTCAGGTGATCAAGGAGGCGTCTACTAAAGTGGTGGTGGCCTTTGCTCACGCTGCTGAAATGCGCATCTTATTGAACGAAATGTTGCGTGAAAATGTAACTGGTATACAATGGATTGGAAGCGAGGCGTGGGTGTCAGGAAATCTACTGCCCCAAGAAGAAAGTGCCATTTATCTCGCAGGAACAATAGGGCTGGCTACTCGAAGGACAGAGATAGATGGTCTCAGAGATCATCTTCATAGTGTCCATCCTTCCAACTTTCCTGGCAATATTTTGGTGGAGGAGTTTTGGGAAACTTTGTTTACCTGCTCTTTTACAAGAGGCAATAAAACATACACTGGAAGTTTCATGGGCGAAGTACGGCATTGCACAGGAAATGAACGAATAGAAGACATAGAAAGTACCTACCTTCCAGCGACAATGGAAGGCAGTTCCTACCACGTGTATAAAGCGGTCTACAGTATTGCCTACGCACTCCACAATATGTTAACCTGTGTAGAAGGTCATGGGCCATTTATGAATAACACATGCGCTCATATTTCAAATTTCGAGCCGTGGCAGGTAGGCTTGAACTTCCTTTATAAAGCCAAACAACTAACTGACAACGCGGGCGGCTTGAAGCTTATATTATGTACTATTTCCGTGTGCAGCTAAATTACAGGCGACTACTTTGGTAATGAAGTGTTTGTGTGTGGTCAGTCTTAGTTTTCTGTAGTTGTTTTCAAATGTTCAGCAGGTCGATCTGTTATTAATTAGGGAATTGAGCCATTAATGCTTAGAGGAGCAATCTCGCCGAACGACAGATTGTTTGCTTCGATAATTTGCAGAGAACGTTGGATGAAAGATGCATGTTGCCAAAGTTATTTGTGGAACTCTCCCTCTCTCTGTATAGTAGGTCCGTGTGAACTGTGTTCCACTCTATCTGGTTGTGGTGAGAGGGCAATATCTAAAAGATTGAACATCGGAAACAACTACCTCCCCTCGGCTTTTCAGTAGCATTTATGCATACAAACGATGTTTAGGTCTTTACCCTGCATTGGCAACACCCGGATTCTTATTCAGTAATGATTATGAGAGAAGCACTGCAACCATATTACTCCATGCCCACGCTCACTCCAGAAATATGTGAAAGATTCCCTGGATGCTAGAAATCCAGAACAACACAAACACAAAATGTTGAGGGATCTTTGCATTTAGGCAGCATCTGGGAAGGTCGACATTTCGGGCCGAGGCATTTCACCAGAATTTCCTGACCCTACCCCAACATGAAGACAGAGTACAGCACCAAATTCTGGCGGAATTCAACGACTTCAGCAGAATACGTCAAGAAAAATATACAGTTGATCAATTTACAACATACATATTTTATGCCAGATCTTAGCATCTGAAGCCTCCAATGACGTAATTATCCTCTGAACATTTGAATCATAAACATATAGATTTATTTGAGTCATAGATGACTACATTACAGAACCATGTTGTTAGCCCTATCTCGTGCGTGCCATGCTCATATTCTGTCTTGTCTCATCGACAGACATCCGGATACGTTGCATTCTATGTAGTTATCCTAACTTCTCATAAATGCTGCAAGTGATACCATATCTAGCATTTTCGCTGTCAGCTCGTTCCACCACCGCAACTATTTCTGATCGAAAACGATTCCCATTCAGGTTCGCCTAAAACCTTTCACTCGCACTTAATAACTTCTAGACTCAGTTGGAAATAGCCTGTTTTCATTTATCCTATCCTATACGCCTTATCATACGTATATCATCCACCTGGCATTAAAAGAGACCCACGTCAAGATATCCGTTCTATCAGATCTATTACGTTGCTTCTGCCTGTATTTACTGTCTCTCATATCTACCTTTCTCCACCTTAGTACTTTCTGATCTAGTGCTCTGATTCGCATCCCACTACCAAACAAGTTTAAAACCTTCGCAAGTACTTCTTTGGAAGGTGTAAATGTAAAGTACTGTGCCTTGCAAGGTCAGCTTTGAAGAGGCAGTACCATCTAAAGGACAATGATGTAAACAGTGTTCAAGGATCATGGGACTCCAGTTCATTGCTCCCTGAAAGTGGCGATGCAGGTTGAAAAATTGCTTAAGAAGGCATATAACACGCTTTCTTTATTAGTTGAGCCACTGAGTTATACACTCAGTAAGTTATGAGTCAGTGACTCTTTTTGGCCTGAATCTGTAGATTTCGTAGTTTTAGTCGCTCTATTATCGGAAGGATATTGAAGCATTATAATGGTTGCAGAGGAATTCGACTAAGATGTTGCCTGGACATTGCTATGATTGTTTGGAAAAATGTGGGTCGTCGTCTCTGCAGTGACGGAGGCTGAGAGAATAATATGCGTTTAAATAGAGAGAATGGAGTGTGCCTGGAATGTGCTGCTTAGGCAGTTCTTAGAGGCAATGCTATAGAGTTTAAAACCGTAAGTGGGCACATGAACTCGAGGAAATTGGAATAGTATAGGCGTTGAGTAGCCAAGGGAGGTTTGTTCAGGTAGCGGCTTGCTGCTAATTAGAGTGATTAGAGTGATAGCATATTGGGCCCAGGTACCTTTTCTTACGCTGCACGTTGCAATGGTTCATGTTCAAAGACCATAAGACCATAAGATAATGGAGCAAATGTAAGCCATTCTCTCATCCAGTCTGATCCGCCATTCAGTCAATGGCTGATCCAGTTCTTCTAGTCATCCCCAGCCCCTGCCTCTCCCCGTAGCCTTGGGTGACATGGCTTATTAAGAACCTGTCTATCTGTTTCTTAAATGCACCCAATGACATGGCCTCTACAGCCGTTCGTGGCAACAAATTCCAAATTTACCAGCTTCGGACAAAAGTAATTTCTCCAGTTATCAGTTCTAAATGGACGTCTTTCAATACTGAAAACGGACCCTCTTGTTGTAGACTCCCCTACCATGGGAAATAACTTTGCCATATCAAATCTGCTCAGCCTTTAAACATTCGGAATGTTTCTCTGTTTCTCCCTCAGTCTCCTGAACTACAGTGGTTACAGCCCAAGAGCTGCTGAGCGTTCCTCATACGGTAACCCTTACATTCCTGTAATCTTTTTCATGAATCTTCTCTGAACCCTTTCCAATGTCAGTCTGGCCTTTCTAAAATAAGGAGACCAAAGCTGCACACAATAGTTCAAGTGTAATCTCACTAGTGCCTTATAGTGCCTCAACAGCACATCCCTAGTCTGATATTATATATCTCAGGAAATGACTGCCAACGTTATAGTCGCCTTCTCAGCCCATTTAACCTGGAGGTTCAGCTTTAGGGTATCCTTTACAAAAGCTCTCAATTCTGTTTGCATCTCCGCATTTTGAATTCTCTCCTTCTCTAAATAATAGTCTGCCCGTTTGTTGCTTCCACCAATGTGCCAGACCATTCAACACTGTATTACATTCTGAGATCAGCCACGATCTCAGAATGGCGGTGCAGGCTCGAAGGGCTGAATGGTCTACTTCTGCACCTATTGTCTATTGTCTATTTGCCCACTTCGTTGCCGATTCTCTTGAACTATCTGAGTCTCACTGCAGACTTTCTGTTTACTCAACACTGCCCTTTCCTCCAACTATATCTATATCATCGGCCAATTTAGCCACAAATCCATTATTCCCACTATAGAAGTCATTGACATACATCGTTAAAAAACAGCGGACCCGGCACAGACTCCTGTGGATATCCACTGTTAACCGGCAGCCAGCCAGAATGAGATTCTCTTAATACCCACTTTCTTTTTTTCTGATCAGCCGATGTTCCACCCATGCGAGTAACGTCCCTGTAATTCCATGGACTTTTAGCTTTCAGCCTCATATGCGGCACTTTGTCAAAGGACTTCTGAACATTCGAGTATAGCACATTTACTGCATCTCCTTTGTTTACCCTACATGTCAGTTCCTCAAGGTATTACTAATCCTCTAGCGTCTCACTAGCTTTGGCAGCTTTGGCTTCCTCTTTTGCTTTTACTTTGGATCTGACTTCACTTGTCAGACACGGTAGTGTCCTTCTTTCTTTCGAAACTTCCTCTTATTTAGAATATTTCTGCCTTGTGTTTCCCTTATTTTTCGAAGAAAGTGGAACCATTACTGCTTTATAGTCTTTCTTGCGAATGTCCCTTTCCAGTCAATTTTGGCCAGTTACCCATTCATTCCATTGACAATACCGCTATGCCAGTGAAATACCTACACAATGTAATTTCGCTTCTCTTTCTCAAATTTCAAAGTGAACTCGATCATATCGTGATCACTGTTCCCTGAGTGTTCCTTAACCTTAATCTTTTTCATCACCTCCCGATCACTGCACAACACTCATTCCAGCACAGCCTATCCCCTAGTGGATCAACATCAAGCTGTTCTAAAAAGCCATCCATTAGACATTCTATAAATGTTCTGTCTTGATGTTCAATGCTGGCCTAGTTTTCCCAATCCACTTTCACGTTAAAATCCCCAACGATTATCATGGGATTGCACTTCAGGCACAACTTTTCCATATCCCGTTGTATCCGGTTTCCATCCCCCTGAAAAACTAGTTTAAACCCTCCTTAAGAGCTCTATTAAACCTACCTGCTATGATATTGGACTCTCTTGATTCAAGTATAACCGGTCCATTTTGTACAGGTCGTACCTCCCACAGAAAGGGCTCCAGTGATCCAGGAACCAGAAAACCAGAAACCTTGCGCCCCTTAGCATGTGGAACAGAGCAATCCTGATAATACTACATGGTGGTCCTACTTTTCAATTTCCTACCCAAATCCCTGGATTCTTTCTTCAGGATTTCCTCCCTTTTTTACCAACATTTACCAATACATTTAGCTGTTTACCCTCTCCATGCACTCTAACCGAGATATCCGGTACCCTGGCATTTGAGAAGCAACACCATGCGGATATCGCTATCTGGATGAACGAATCTCCTGTCTGTTACCCTCATTCTGGAATACCCTATGACCCCTATTCGTCATCTTCTTCTCTTCCTTTTGCACCACGGAACCAGGCTGAATGCCAAAGATTCGATGGTCAGGTCTGCCTCTCAGCAGCATCCAAAACGAGATAAGGATTACTGAGGGAGATGGCCACACGGGTGCTCTCTACTATCTGAGCATTTCCCTTCTCTTCCCTGACAGTCACTGTTGTCTAACCTCTGCAGCCTCGGGGTAACTAACTCCCCGAATCACCTATCTATCACCTACTCATTTTACCTAGCAGATGTAGGTCATCAACCCACAGCTCCATTTCCCTGACACGGTCTGTCAGGAGTTGCATCTCTGCGCACCTGGCGCAGATTTGGCCATCTGGAAGACTGGAACATTTAGAGAATTCCCACATCTGACACCCAGATCAAAGTATTAACGCTACGTGCCCTCTATTCATCAAAAGGTGCGAAGTGCAAGTCCACTTATACACGTACCGTGTCTAAGACCGAGTGAGCTGAAGCCCGACCGTTCTGAATCTGCTCACTCTGTCTATCACAGCTCCGCTAGACAGTGTGTCCCTTTTATGCCCGAACCTTCGCTGCAGTCCATCAAACCTTTGGTGCCCTGGTTATAGCCAACTTCTCGCGAAGCTTGAAGCTTGAAGCCCTTTTAAACTTCGCTCCAAGACCAGTGCGCCACCTCCTCTCTCCTAGCAGTCCAACTGACAATTTGGACTGTTATACCAGAGCTCCCGCGAAACTTTTTCCCTTTAAATCTTCGGTCCAGGACGTGTGTGCAGCCTTCCTTTTCCAGGCTCTACCACTTATGAGTCTCCAATTATTCAGCTGCAGTCCATTAAAAACTGTCCTACTGGATTCAACCTTTTCCTTTTTATAGGTTATCAAAACCCTCGCAACAGCCGTGTATGTCTTCTTTGTCTCTTTTAATCATACTGATATCTGACCAGCAGCTGGGTACCCAGAAATGACACAATATTTCGATTGTGTTCATACAGAAGTCTTAAGCATAACATCCCAACTCATTTTCACGTTACTTAGATTCATGAAATTAAAATTTGAACATCTGCTTCGTTACACTGAATCCACGCCTCCGTTAAACACAAGTCTCCATACAATACTCTTTTCTAGTTGCTGCACTACATCCGGACAGTGAACTTCACAGCAAAAACGGGAGAAACCGTGTACTTTGACGAAAATGGTGACCCAGTTCCAAGATACGAATTTGTGAACTTACAGATGAATCTGAATGGTACAGTTGAGATTGTAAACGTCGGTTATTACGATGGTTCGGCTCCTCCAGAGAGTAAACTAAAGATGCAAATTGATGACATCGTGTGGAGCACGACTGGAAAGACGGTAGAGTCAATCTTTTATTATGGAAAATAGTTGCATGCCTTGGATATGAATGATATTGAAGATCCAGGTGTATATGCCCACCAGTGCTGCAGATTAGTGAAATGTAACACGCAGTTTCCAGGGTTCAGATCTGTATGTTCAGCAGGTTAGAAGAACGAGAGGTTCCCTTTTTGAAACGATGAAATATTCATGGGTAGGTATTGATACCCTTTGAGGGATAGGACCGTCTCAAACAAGAGTGCGCAGTCACGAGGTAAGAGGCTGGTCACTTCAAGCTGAGGAATAAAAATATATTATCTGAGATATTAATCAGTCTCTGAGAATCTCTTCGACAAGCGTGCTGCAGACTATGATCAGACTGAAGGTAGAAAAGGCTCAAAGGGCCGAGAGGCCTGCTATGATATCATTCTGTACTTCTGTGACTCTACTGCCTATTTTCCTTCCCACGGAAGTATTTGCTAATCTAGAAAAGAATTGACAAACACCAAGTTGCGTTTGGTAATCATGTATAAACACTTTCGTAGAATTAGAATGTATGACATATTCTACGCTTCTAAGACAGTCGCAGTTCTTTTGGGAATCAATGAGATGCGATGTTAGGGTAGAAGCAGGAAGATCAAGCATTTAAATGTGCGGTTCAGAAGCTGATTGAACGATCAGGGCTTCATCTTCGTGAATCATTGGGTTATCTTCTGGGAGGAGTAAATCCTCTACAACAGTGATAGGTTGAACCTGATAGATGGGATTGGGAGGGATAAATGGGATACTCGTGAGAGGGTATATTAGAGCTGTTTATGAATGCTTAAGCTATTGTGGCAGGGAGATAGAAAACTGATTCAAGGATCTCAGGAAAGGGTGAATGGTAAAAGGAAAACATATATATCGAGAACAGAGACTGTCAGGAAGGGTAGCTAGATGATAGGTCAAAATGGCAGTCATCACAGTGAACATCAGCACATTATGGATGCAGAACCAAAACGGAAGCATATATTGGTCTCAAGGAGTTATAATTCAATCCACGGATTATAAGAAATAAGGTGCATGAATCGTGGCTGAAGACTGGTTATAGTTGAGAGCGGTATGTCCAAGGTTACACATAGTATATGAGGGACAAGTAGGTGAGAAGTTGCGTTTGTGCGCTCCTGCTGGTAAAGAAGGACATCAAATCAGTAAAAAAATGTAATATAGTATCGGAAGACGTTGAATCCTTACGGGATAAGTTAATAAACTGCAAGTGTAAAAGAGTATTGATGCAGTTATGTAGAGGCCTCCAACCAATAAATGAGATGTGTAATACAGATTAAAAATAGAAATAGAAATGCGTGTCAGAAAGAAAAACATTATGATATTTATTGGAAATATTGACATGAAAATCGGTTGGGGAAATCTGGTTGGTAATAGATCGCAAGAGAGTTGAATGCCTCCGGGATGGCATTTTCAAACAATTTGTATTTGAGCCTGGTAGGGGATCAACTGCACCGGATTGGGCATAATGTAAGGAAACGGGGAAGATTGTGGAGCGTAAGGTAAAGAAATACTTGGGCCCCAGTGGTCACAATATGATGGAATTCAGGTCAAATTTGATAGGGAGAAAGTTATATCTGTCATAGCAGTATTTCACTGGAGAAAAGGAAATAACAGTTGTCAAAGGCGGCTGATAGGAGATCCTGGTAGGCATGGCAGCAGACGAGAAATATCTTCAGCTCTGAGAAAAATTACGACGTTCCAGGCTACATGTATTATTAAAACAAAGTAATGGTTACATGGCAAAACAGTACAACCGTGGCTAACAAAGGAAGTCAAAGCTAATGTGAAAGTGAAATAGAGGACATACAGCAAAACCAAAAAAAAGCGGGAAGATAGAAGATTGGGAAGTCGTTAAAACATACAGAAAGCAACTGAAATAATAAGTAGGTGGAAAAGAAGGAATATGAAAAGTAGCTAACAAATAACAAGGTACGTGGAGATGGAAGATAGACAGATTGAGTATTTTGCATTTGTGTTCACTGTGCAAGCCACTAGCAGAGTGCCATTATTGTAGGTGTGAGGGAAGACAAATGGGTATAATTACTATTACCAGGCAAAATGTTTTCAAAAGCCTGAAAGAACTACAGTTGCGTAAATTACCAGCACCACATGAACTGTACATTAGAGATCTGAAAGTCTTCAAGGTGGAGGTAGAGATTGCGGAGGGATTAGTAATTGACTCCCAGGAATCATTAGACGCTGTCAATGTTCGGGAGGAATGGGAAATTATAAAAGGCACTCCACTCTTTAACAAAGGAGGGACGCTGCATGTAGGAAATTATAATCCATTTAGCACACATAAGCCTGTTCACAATGTTAAGAGCTCATGGAATTATAGGAAAGTTACTGGAATGGTTAGAGTATTGGCTGATTGGTACGAGACAGTGAGATGAAACAAAGCGACACTTTTCTTGTTGGCTGGCAGTAACAAGTTTTTTTCCGCAGTGGAAGGTGTGATTGCCACTTCTTTTTATTCTGTATATTATAATTTTATAAGATTAAATAGTTTGCATTTTGCTAAGTTTGCAGATGATACGAACATTGATGGAGCAGCAAGAGGTGATGAGCAAACAGGAAGGCTGCAGAACAAGCTAGACAGATAAGGAGAAAGAGCAAGAGAGTGTATAATGAAATACAAGATGGTAAATGCATGACGATTCTATGCTGCCGAAGAAATAAATGTGCAAATAAATGTGCAAACTGTTTTCTAAGCATGGAGAACATAGGAAAACATCTGAGATACGAAAAGAATTGGCAGTATTTGACCAGAACACCCTTCAGGTTAACCTGAAGTACCAGTCGGTGATTAGGTGCCAAAAGCAATGTTAGCATTCATTTAAAGAGGTCCAGTATATCAGAGCAGTAAAATAATGCAGTGGCTATATTAGGCACTGAGGAGGCGGCACTTTGTGATTCTTATCCAAGAAAAGAAGCACTGGCATTGGAGAGGGTTTAGAGGCCTTTCAAACGCATAAACAAAGGGATAAAAGGGCTATCAGATAAGGAATGTTTGTTGGCTCTGGACCTGTAATTACTGTAATTTGGAAGGATAACGGGGGATTTGATTGAAAGCTTTGGAAGTGTGCAAGGCTTAGACAGAGTAGATATGGAAAGGATGTTCCCAATGGTGGGTGGGCCTAGGACAAGGGAGCACAGCCTCAGGTTTGAGGCTCAGCCATTTAAAACTGAGATGAAGAGATATCTCATTCGCCAGTGTGGAATTAATTTGTGGTATTTGTTCCCAAGTGGCAGTTTTCAAGGCCGGGTAGTTGGGTATATCTAAGGTGAAGCTTAATAGGTTCTTGATTTTACCCGGCGTCAAAGATGACCCGGAGAATGCAGGGGTGTGAGGCTGAAGAGGGGAGAAAAGGAACTGGTATGATTGAAGTGCAGAGCAGAGAAGATTGGTCTAATTGCGTCATCCTGCTCCTGTGTATTTTGGTTAATATGGTCTTATTTAATTGCTGCACCGAAGCATTGGTGATTTGGAATTTCAGAATCGATTTTCTCTCTTGGGAGGTGTAACGCACCTGTTGCTCATCTCACCAAGCAGAAATTTTAGCTAACCTCGTTTATTGCTTCACCTCACTCACATTTAGCATTCCTAATAAATGATATAGTTCAACATTCCCTGTCATCTATTTTTCTCCCACTTATAAAGTTGAATTAAATTATTAATCAGCTGTTACGTATACTTAACGAGTGTATGTATATGTCCAATGGATGCTGTCTGAATGTTTCCCATTGTTTCAGATTCCACGAGCGGTTTGCTCTGAACCTTGTCTGCCTGGCACAAGAAAAGTAAGCCGGAAAGGGCAGCCGATATGTTGTTTTGACTGCGCAGAATGCGCCGCTGGTGAGATCAGCAACGTCACTGGTAAGTGCACCACGTACAACATAATTCATGTCACCGCCATAGCAGCTGAAGCTGCGAGCATATCTAACCTCCTGAGAGAGCACAAAGCGCACAAACATCATATAGTCTCTGAGCACATTCTATAGAATCATAAGAGGCATTAACGCCTTAATATTCTGTGCAGTCTGAGGGAGCACGACTATGAACATCTATGGTCACATCTTTGTACAGATCTACAGCCGCTGCTTTACAGCGTGGATAAAAACAGCACGCAGGCGGAAAGGAAACGCTACAGGATGTAATCAAAACTGCCCTTCGCATCAACGGCTTGAAGCTGGCCTCCATCAAGGCTATTTGCACATACAAGAAGGAGTGACAAAGGCCTATTAACATGAAGAATGGTACTGCTCACCTTGTGAATGTACTGTCTGTACTACTCTTATCAATTAAGAATCTGAGTAACTTCCGCTCTGGACCATCATTACATTCATTATGTGCCGTGACCGCGCCGGCACGACCATACTCAAAAGTAATTACCGTCCCAAGCAGTAAATCTGATAAAAAAAAACTTCTACCCACTAACCCAACAATCCACACTGCTCAACCCACTACGTTATAATTTTCTACCAGAGCCATTTTCTGTACAGGCACTCGTATGTAAAATCGATTTGTTTTCTAATTATTGTGTTATGCATTATATACTTTTTCATGCTGCATCATTCTCCTGCGCACATGTGTACCAGAATTGAATTTAAACCATCTTGAATCTTATCAATCTTGAACAAAAATTTGGTCATACCATATTTCTTCTTAATTTTTTTTTCAGATTCTACGGATTGCATCCAGTGCCCTTCGGAGTACTGGTCCAATCAGGGAAACACGCAATGTGTTCTCAAAAAGGTTGAGTTTCTTTCCTTTGGAGAAGTTCTGGGATTTGTATTAGTGGCGCTTGCTATCGTGGGAGTGTCTTTTACTTTGGGCACCGCTGTCATTTTCTACCGGAATCGAGAAACTCCCGTGGTCAAAGCGAACAACTCGGAGCTCAGCTTTCTACTCCTCTTCGCCCTCCTCCTTTGTTTTATTTGCTCACTTGCGTTCATTGGAGAACCTACCGAATGGTCTTGCATGTTGCGCCGCACGGCTTTTGGAATTGTGTTCGTTCTCTGCATTTCCTGCATCTTGGGCAAAACTATCATCGTCGTTGTCGCCTTTAAAGCAACCTTACCCAATAGTAGCATGATGAGTTGTTTTGGACCGACACAGCAACGTTTGGGCGTCTTCGTCCTTACATTTTTGCAGAGTATAGTTTGCATTTTCTGGCTGAGCTTGTCACCCCCCCTACCCCCTTCAAAATATGAGCCATTATAGAGACATCATTATTCTGGAATGTGACGTGGGCTCATTGACCGCCTTTTACGTAGTTTCGAGCTATATTGCTTTGTTATCCATTGTCTGTTTAGTGCTAGCATTCCTTGCCCGCAAACTCCCGGACAGTTTCAACGACGCAAAGTACATTACCTTCAGCATGCTCATCTTTTGCGCTGTTTGGATAACCTTTATTCCAGCTTACGTGAGCTCTCCAGGAAAGTACACTGTGGCTGTAGAAGTGTTCGCCATTTGGGCATCAAGTTTCGGTCTGCTCGTCTGCATTTTTGCACCGAAATGCTACATTATCTTACTGAAACCGGAGATTAATACAAAAAAGCATATGATGACTAAAGGGACATCACTGTAACTACTAGCGTCCTTTATATTATTGTTGCATTAAAGTGCGTATCCCCGCTTCTTAAAAGCTAGATTGAATCATTTGATGTCTCAGCAATTGATGCCTTTTTGATGTCTCAACATAGTAATCGATACTTTGAATAAATAATACTGATACAGTTAGTGGTGTGGTGACTTCTTCAGTATTTAGAAGCTTTATTATACTTGTTTGATACAATGATTCGTCACGTGAAAGACACCTGTAAGGTGAAGACCTGTTCGATATTGCTTATAGGGAATGTAATTTCGACTGATGGAATGACTTTAATGATTGAATCGCTGGACATATTGGTGACTGAGGCCATGAAAAGAGACAATAAACAGCTGCTACCGGTTAAACAATGTACAAGGAGGGTAATGCCACTGTTCCCTTGAAAACTATTTACTTGGTACAGCTGAAGATACTTATACCATCGGACCACAAGAACGTAAGACACTGGAGCAGGATTTGGCCATTCGGCCCATTGAGTAACCTCTGCCATTTCAAATATGGCTGATGATTTTTTAACTTCCTCATTCCCACTCCCCTGCCTTCTCCCTGTAACAGTTGATGACGGGGACAAACAAAGATCTGTCAGTCTCCGTCTTACATGCACCCAACGGCATGCCTGTGGTAACCTATTCCTTATCCTTTACTGTAGCTTTTTGGTTGTATATTTTCTTGAATTTTAAAAGATTCCCAAACTTTTTTATTCCGATACGCCTTTGTTATCTTATATGCCCTGTCTTGGGCATAAGTACACAAGAAAATGAGCAAGAGAAGACCATGATGCCCGTTGATCCTGCTCCACCATTCAATAAGATCATGGGTGATACTGCCATTGACTCCTATCCAACTACCTGTCTTTTCCCTGCGACCCGTAATTACCCTACTATTCAAAAATCTACCCAAGCGTGCCTCAATTATATATGCTGTGGCAGCCTCCAAGCCTTCATTGGGTATAGAGTTCCACAAATTCCGCACTCGTTGGGAAAATCAGTTCCTCCTCAACTCCGTCCTAAATCTACTTCCACAAATCATGAGGCATTCTCGACTCACCTACCAGTGGGAAAAATAAACTTCTGTGCGTCTATTTTAACTACCCCATCCCTAGTGATATATGTTTCTCTAAGATCTCCTCTCATTCTTACGAATTCCAGCGAGTACCGTCCCAGGCGACTCAAACTCTCCTCATAGCCTAACCCTCTCATCTGTGGAAGCAACCTGTTGCACCTCCTCTACACCGCGTCCAAAGCCAGTATATCCTTCCTCAAGTATGGAGATCAGGTCTGTATGAAGTACACCAGGTGCGGCCTCACCATGACCCTGTACATTTGCTGCATAACGTACCTGCTCTTAAATTCGCATGTCAACCACGGTTGCCCACCCTTGCCTTTTAATACTGTATTTTTTGTGTGACAAATCTGTCCTGCGTCCTGTCAACTATTCCCTGAATCTTCAGTCAACTCTGTTCTGCTGTCATTCCGCCGGTATCCCCCTCTATTTCACCTAGGTAAGCTCCTCTCTCATGCCCTTGCAATTCCTTTACTACAGTTGCGATACCAATACAGGAAACCTATGCCTCTCACTCTCAAATCGCAATATGAATTCAATCATATTCAATCATATGTGTTAAATATATTAATAGTTAATGTTCTCTAGCTTAGAGTTACTCTCCAAAATCCAAATGTTGGGAAGTCTAGAACAATACAGAAACAAAATCGAAAGGATCAATATAAGCAGGCTCCTTCCTGTTAGTTTGGGTGAGGCTACAAGTCTAGTTGATGCCATGAGTTAAGTGAGAAAATTTAAATATTTTAGGCAATATGAGGCGGAAGTTCTTCACTCAAAATGTGATGAGCGCATGGAGTGAACCGTCAGCGTATGTTATGCAGGCGGCGTCTATTACAATTTTCATGATAAATTTAAATAGGTACATGGATGAGACAGGAATTGAAGGTTAGAGAGCCCAAAGAGCGACCATCACTGCAATGGGCAGTAGCAAGTGGAGGAACAAAGGAATCTCGACCATACATCCCTCAAAATTATCACCTAAGTTGTTAAGAGGGATTGTCAGGAAGGTATATGGTGTGTTCGCCTGCATTATTCAGTGGATTAAGTTCACGAGCCGAAGGTAATGTCGCAGCTCTGAAAAACCATGATTAGACCACACTTTAAGGATGCTCTTCAAATCCAGTCACCTCATTATAGGATGAATGTAGAAGTTTTAGAGAAGATACAGAGGAGATTTACCAGGATGCTGGCATGATAAGAGAGCATGTCGTATGAGGAAAAGTTGAGCAAGCTTGTGTTTTTTTCTCCTCTTTGAAGCGATGGAGAATGAGAGGAGACTTGATACATGTGTACAACCTGATAGGAGGCATAGATAGAGTCGATAGCTAGAGGTATTTGCCCAGGTCTGAAATGGGTATTACCAGAGGACATCATTTTAAGGTGATTGCTGGAAAATATGAATGGGGAATGTTTGAGAGATGGGTATCTGGAATGCATTGACATGGGTGATGAACGACCGCAATGGAGTTGGGATGGGTTAGAACGATCTCCATCATCATCATTATATGCCGTGTCGTATGACATTATCATTACTTGCCAAATCATATGACGTAATGATGTTTGTAATTGACTGTGATTGTTCTTGGTATTTTTTTTCTGAGAAGTAGATTTAAGTTGCCTTCTTCTGGACAGTGTCTTTATACCTTCAGGGAATATCAGAGGTGGAAAATTTCTTGAATGCATTTATTTTAATGCTAGGACCATTGTTAAGAAAGGTGGATTAGTTTAGAGCATGGATTGATACCTGGAAATATGATGTTGTAGCTATTAGTGAAACATGGTTGCAGGCGGGGTGTAATTGGCAATAGATATTCCTGGATTTCGTTGCTTCAGGTGCGATAGAATCGGAGGAGCAAGAGGGGGAGGCGTTGCATTGCATGTCGGAGTATGTATTACAGCGGTGCTTTGGCAGGATACATTAGAGGGCTCTTTCGGGGAGGCGATTTGGTTGGAACTCAGGAATGGGAATGGTGTTGTAACACTTATAGGGTGGTTTTGTAGACCACCTAATGGGGAGCGAGAATTGGAGTAGCAAATTTGTGAGGAGATAGCAGATATTTGTAGTAATCACAAGGTTGTTATTGTGGGAGATTTTGATTTTCTACACATAGACAGGGAAACCCATTCTGTAAAAGGGCTGGATGGTTCGCAGATTGTAAAATGTCTGCACGATAGTTTTTTTTTGCAGCAATCCATGGAGGTACCAACTAGAGAAGAGGCAGAGTTGGATTTCCTGTTAGGGAATTAGATAGGTCAGATGACGGAGGTATGTTTTTGGGAACACTTAGGGTCCAGTGATCACAATGCCATTAGATTCAATATTATTATTGAGAAGGATAGGTCTGGACCCAGTTGAGAGTTTTTGATTTGTGAAAGGCTAACTTTGAAGAGATGCGAAAGGATTTAGAAGGAGTAGATTGGGACAATTTGTTTAACGGGAAAAATGTAATAGATATCATTTAAAGGTGAAATTTTGAGGGTACAGAATCTTTATGTTCCTGTCAGGTGGAAAGGAAAGGTTAAACTTTTGAGAGAGCCATCGTTTTCAAGGCATATTGGACCCTTGGTTCGGAAAAAGAGAGAGGTCTACAATAAATATATGCAGCATGGAGTAAATAAGGTGCTCGAGGAATATAAAAATGTAAAAAGAATCTTAAGAAAGACATCAGAAAAGCTAACAGAAGATATGAGGTTGCTTTGGCAAGTAAGTTGAAAATAAAACCAAAGGGTTTCGACAGTTATATTAATAGCAAAAGGATAGTGAGGGATAAAATTGGTCGCTTAGAGAATCATATTGGACAGCAATGTATGGAGCCAAAAGGGATGGTGGAGATTTTGAACAATTTCTTTTCCTCGATATTCACGAAGGAGAAGGATATTTAATTGTGTAAGGTAAGGGAAACAATTAGAGTTGTTATGCAAACTATGATGTTTAGCAAAGAAGTAGTGGCGCTTTAAAAGAATATAAAAGTGGATAAGTCTCAGGGTCCTGACTGGATACACCCTAACACCTTAAGGGAAGTTACTGTAGAAATAGCAGGGGCTCCGACAGAAATAGTTCAAATGTCATTAGGAACGGGGATGGTGCCGGAGGAATGGCGTATTGCTCATGTGGTTCCATAGTTTAAAAAGGGTTCTAAGAGTAAACCTACCAATTATCGTTAAAGTACGTTTGACGTCAGTGGTGGGTAAAGTAATGGAAAATATTCTGAGAGATGGTATATATAATTACCTGGATAGACAGGGACTGATTAGGAACAGTAAACATGGATTTGTGCTTGGAAGGTCATGTTTGACAAACCTTATTCAATTCTTTGAAGACGCTACTAGGAAAGTTGACGAGGGTAAAGAATGGATGTTGTCTATATGGACTTCAGTAAGGCATTTAACAAGGTTCCACATGGAAGGTTAGTTAGGAAGGTTCAATCGTTATGTATTAATATTGAAGTAGTAAAATGGATTCAAAAGTGGTTGGATGGGAGATGCCGACGAGTAGTGGTGGATAACTGTTTGTCAGTTTGGAGGCCAGTGACTAGTAATGTGCCTCAAGGACCTATACTGCGTCCAATATTGTTTGTCATATACATTAATGATCTGGATAATGTGGTGGTAAATTGGATTAGTAAGTATGCAAATTATACTAAGGTAGGTGGCGTTGTGGATAATGAGGTCAGTTTTCAGAGCTTGCAGAAAGATTTAGGCCAGTTAGAACAGTGGGCTGAACGATGGCAGATGGAATTTAATGCTGATAAGTGTAAAGTGCTACAGTTTTGTAGGAATAATCCAAATAGGACATACATGATAAATTATAGTTCATTGCAGAATACAGTAGAATAGAGTAATCTAGGAATAGTAGTGCACTGTTTCCTAAAGGTGGAACTTCATGTGGATAGTTTGGCGTAGAAAGCATTTGGTATGCTGGCCTTTATAAATCAGAGCATTGAGTATAGGAGTTGGGATGTAATGTTAAAATTGTACAAGGCATTGGTAAGGCCGAATTTAGAGTATTATCTACAGTTCTGGTCACAGCATTATAGGAAAGGTGTCAACAAATTAGAGAGAGTATAGAGAGATTTACTATAATGTTACCAGGGTTTCAGCACCGAAGTTACAGAACAAGTTAGGTCTTTATTCTTAGGAGCGTAGAACGTTGAGGGGGGGGGATTTGATAGAGGGATTTAGAATTATGGGGGGGATAGGTTGAATTGACGTGGATAGGCTTTTTTTCCCATTGAGAGTAGGGGAGATTCAAACAAGAGAACATGAGTTGAGAGTTATGGGACGAATGCTTAGGGGTAACACGAGGGGGAAATTCTTTACTTAGAGAGTGGTAGCTGGGTGGAACGAGCTTCCAGTAGAAGTGCTAGAGGCAGGTTCGATATTGTCCTTTAAAGTAAAATTGGATAGGTATATGGACAGGAAAGGAATGGATGGTTATGAGCTGAGTGCAAGTAGGTGGTACTAGATGACAGTAAGCGTTCAGCACGGACTAGAAGGGCCGAGATGGCCTGTTTCCATGCTGTTATTGTTATATGGTTGTATGGTTATATAAGTCAAGTGACATCAGCCATTATCAATATTCTTCAGAGATACACTTCAACTGCTGATACAACCATTATTGTACAGTATTGCATTACTGCAGATTGTTACCTTACTATTGCGTATATTTTTATTCTGTACTTTATTAATAGTTACGTCTGCACACTGCTAAATGTGTTTTTAAATGTTGCTGCAGTAACAAACGATATTCCCTCTCGGGAACAATTCATTACTTATAAATATTATCCTTCAGCTGCTGTTCCCATGGTTTCACGTAAGCCTGACCCACAGGGGTGGGTGGTGAAGCGTACCTAGGCAGGTGCTACACCTTGCCAAATGGAGTGCTGCATGCCAGCGGAGGAAAGGAACACCTTACACCTCCTTTGGTAAAGACATATGTCCACCTCTTAAGATTGATCTTAGAATAGGTTAAAAGGTCAGCACAATTATTGTGGGCCGAAGGCTTACACTGTGATGTAATGCTGTATGGACTATGTTTGGTATTTTGCTTATCCCCACCACACTTTCCGATCTGTCATGTTGCCAATCGCGGGTGACAATTTACAACAACTAAGTGTTAGTTCTGCTGAACCTTTTTTCTTGGTTCTCATTAAATCAGAACTGAAGTCCCACAATCCATCTCTCTATGTGTTTACCGCCAAATGGCACCCTTTTCGACCTGGAAAACAGCACAAGAACAGGTCATTGGGCTGTCAGTGTCATGCCAAACCTATGTAAATAGTAATTAAATGTATAACAAAAACTAAGCTAATCCCGTCTGCAAACACAGCATGCAGGCACTTGTCCGTCTGCTCGCTGCACATTCAGGTGCCTTTCTAAGAACCCTGGAACACCTTTGTCATATACACCTCCACCACAAACCCAGGCGGTGCGTTCCAGGTACCAACCTCTCTCTCGGTTAAAAAAAGACTGTCCAAACTTTCCTTTTAACTCAAGCCGCCTAATCCAGGCAATGCCTTGGTAAACATCTTCTTCCCTTCTCTAACACACCTGCATCCTTGTTATAGACGACCAGAAATAAATGAATTACTTCAGATATGGCCCAACTCTAGATCAGGAGTTCCCAAGCTGGGTTCCATGGACTTTTTGCCTATGACGGTATTGGTCCATAGCATAAAAAAGTCTGGGATTACCTGCTTTAAATGTATGTTTAACCACTAAACATGCAAACAGTATGACCCTCAAGATGCATATCGCCTCTTGCTGAAACCCTTACCAAAGATGATCTTACTTCTTGTATTTGTCACACCAACACTGTCGAGCCCAGTCCACAACACTCCAAAAGATAAATTTCAGATTCAAGAACAAAATTCTAGTGGAACACAGCAGGCCAGGCAGCATCTATAAGGAGAAGCGCTGTCGACGTTTCGGGCCGAGACCTTTCGTCAGGACTCGGCCTAAAACGTCGACAGCGCATCTCCTTATAGATACTGCCTGGCCTGCTGTGTTCCATCAGTATTTTATGTGTGTTGCTTGAATTTCCAGCATCTGCAGATTTCCTCGTGTTTTCAGTTTCAGGGATTATTATCACCGACTATATGTTGTGAAAGTTAGCTCATCCTGCTGCAACAATACAGTGCAATCCTTAAGAAAAAACACAAGTTACAATACGAATATTTTAAAACACTAAACTAGTCCAAAATGTGAGTAAAATAGTGAGGTAGAGTTCGTGTGTTCCTGAAACACTGAATGTGTGTCTTCGGGCTCCTGTACCTCCTCCCTGGAGATAAAGATCGTTTGGCTGATAAAGTCAGAATCCATTTCTTTATTATTGGTAATCGCATCTTTCTCTCAATCCCAATCGTTGAGTATGTGCAAGCATGTCCCAAGTGCGAAGAGGGAGACACTGACGCGGCTCGATAGTTCACAGACTTCAATACGAAGAGGTTTCTAAGAGAAAGGACATGAACACTATGCCAAACAATGCCGTTATCTGAAGTTTTCATGCCTCATTTTTAAATCCAAGACTTGCAGCGTTCTATGAAATTATAAATAAAGCAAACCCTTCAGTACCGGAAGTGCTGACTTCTCCAGATAAAAGAGGATGTTACATTATCATCCAACTGAAAATGACAAGGGAGAAACAAGAATGTTATCACCAGCGGCACATAAAAATTGATGTATATGATACCCCTGATTTGGAAGACTTGAGGATGGAACAACTGTTCAAAGAAAATGGGAACAGGCCCTATCAAGGGGGTGAATTTCTCGCCCCTCATCCAGACAATCAGGGAAGTTTTGTCAAAACATCAAACGAAAGGGAAGATAAGCCAGTGTTTGTCCCTCCAATCGTGAAACAAAAATGGGTGAGAAAAGACGGACGATTTCAGTCCAAAGAAAATTGCGAATCTAGACTGGATGGGTTAGAAATACAGATACAAAATATGGACGTAAAATAAATAAAAAATAAACTGGAAATAAGAGCAGATATTATGCTTTCGTGTTACAAGTTTAATTCAACGTGAAGGGAATAATGTATTATGTTACGGCGGCATCAAGCATGGTCAGTCGTGTTCCAGAGCCAGTGCAGGGGACAAATGTGTCAACAATGATATTATTGCCTGGAAAAGACTCAGTGAAAGTAATTGTGTTTTCTCCAAGAACACGGGTAATATGGTCTAGCAAAGTCGAAATGGAGACTCAAACTTGTATTATACACAGCAATGAAGGAAATTTTCAAGATCCAACACATTCATACAGATCTGCGGGACTACGTTGTCACTGAATTACCATCAATTCCTCACTCGACTACAGACCGGAAACGTGTTGTGGAGTACATCAATGGACTAAACACACTGAAGTAATTAAAACACACTTGGTAAGGCAAATAAAATACTGAGTAACCGAGGCTTTTCGAGTAAGTTTTGGAATTAAAGACAAATGTTCAAATGCATCCCTGGGTAAGAATTGTATCACATGCTGCTGGAACACTAAATTTTATGTACGCTGATAAATGTATTCCCAATGTACACCAACTGAGAAGATGGATGGCTGAAGTAATGGAAGAAAAATAAGGATAATTCTTTCATGAAACTCTAGAAACTTTCATGAATATCTTAGGATCAAGAGGAGGGAGATGTTAGCCAGAAGAAACGTCAGTCTGATCAGGGTCAGGGGATGCAAACAGGCCAGTTGTCTTTGCTCCCTACCCGCTCCCCTCCCATCTTGTGGATTCTGAGCAGTTTCTTTCTCTTGGAGAATCTAACCAGAGCAATTGAATGTGGACACAGGAGGCTCAAGGGAAGCGAGGGCGGTAAATCTGTGCAGAAATGGATAGGTTCTAGTTTAGCCGAAGACTCAAAGATTTCAGGCAGAAGACAAATGATTGAATGACAGAGCAGACTCGATAGGCCGTTTTGCCTACTTGGCTCCTATATCTGATTGTCTATGGAACCAAATTGCGGCTCTTGATTTTAAGAGGAATTTCACATGATGCCATCGAGACCTCCTACCTGTCTTAAAATCCCTTACCTGTCGGCAGAGCCGGTCAGTCTACCGGGAACGTTGCATCTGAGTAGGTAGCAGAGAAGCCCTTACTCGTCTCCAGGCACGCTTGTAGTGCTGGATCAAGGATTCAGCAGCGGTAACACCCATATCAATCTCCTGATGAGGGAAGATCGTTGACTGGAATCCATTCTGGCAATCAAAGGGCGGCATAGTCGGAAAGGACGAACGGAGGTTATTGTGGACGACCTCTGTCCAAACCAATTGGGAGCTCCAGCACGCATTTTTGGAAGAGGCAAGGTGGCGCACGGTTATCTCGAGCGTCTCTTTTAATTTCTAACTCTGCGCTTTGGACTGAGGGTTGAAAGCAAACGAGAGGCTGATCGCTGCTACAACAAATGTACAGAAAGTCCTCCAAAACCGAAAAGTAAACAGTTGTCCAGGACTTATGGTGATGTCGTATCGGAAGCTGTGAGAATTGAACAGATGTTAGAAAACATAATAAAAAACCTTTTTAAAAAAACCTACAGCACAATAAATGCACTTCCGCCCACAAAGACGTGCCGAACATGTCCCTACCTCAGAGATTACTAGGTTTACCTATGGCATTCTACTTTACTAAGCTCCATGTACATATCTAAAAGCCTCTTATAAGAGCCTATTGCATCCGCCTCCACCAACGTGTCGGGAACCCATTTCACGCACTAAACACTGTCCGAGTAAAAATCGTACACCCGACATCTACTCTGTACCTACTCCCCAGCACATTAAACCTGTGTCCCCTTGTGGCAACCATTTCAGCCCTGGGGAAAAGCATCTGACTATCCACACGATAAATGCCTCTCATCATCTTGTCCACCTCTATCTGGTCACCTCTCATCCTCCTTCGTTCCAAGGAGAAAAGGCGGAGTTCATTCAACCTATTCTCATAAGGCATGCTCCTCAATCCAGGCAACATCCTTGTAAATCTCCTCTACACGCATTCTACAGCTTCCACATCGTTACTGTATTGAGGCGACCAGAACTGAACGGAGTGCTCCAAGTGGGGTCTGACCAGGGTCCTATCGAGCTGCAACATTACCACTCGATACTAAATCCAATGCCACGGTTGATGAAGGCCAATGCAGCAGATGACTTCTTAACCACAGAGTCAACCTGCGCAGCAGCTTTGATCGTCCTATAGACTCGAACCCCAAGATCCCCCTGATCCTCAACACCGACAAGAGTCTTACTATAATGCTATATTCTGCCATCATATTTGACCTACCAAAATGGACAGCTTCACACTTAACTGCATTGAACTCCATCTGCCACTTCCCAGCCCAGTTTTGCATCCTATCAATGTTCTGCGGTAACCTCTGACAGCCGCCTACACTATCCACAACAACTCCTACATTTGTGTAATCAGCAAACATACTAACCAATCCCTCCACTTCCTCATCCATGTTATTAATAAAAATCACAACGAGTAAGGGTCCCAGAACAGATCCCGGAGGCATTCCACTGGTGACCGTCCTCTCTGCAATATATGACTTGTTACAACCACTGGTTGCCTTCTGTGGGCAAGCCAGTACGGGATACACAAAGCAATGCCCTTTTGGATCGCTTGCCTCCTTACTTTTTCAATAAGCCTTGCATGGGATACATTAACAAAATCTTGCTGAAATCTATGTACAATACAGCTACTGCTCTTCCTTCATCAATGTGTTTAGTCACATCCTCCAAAAATCCTCCTAAGGCAAGACCAGCCCTCAACAAAGTCATGCTGACTACGCTTAATCATAATATACCTCTCCAAAAGCTCATTTACGCCTGTCTCTCATGATCATCTCCATCAAATTACCAACCACGGAGTTAAGACTCACATGTCTATAATTTCCTGCGCTATCTCTACTACCTTTCTTGAATAAAGGAGCAACTTCCGCAATCCTCCAATCCTCCGAAAATCTCTGCTGTCCACATTGATGATCAAGGATCATCGCTAGAAGCTCAGAAATCTCCTCCCTCGCCTCTCACAGTAGCCTGGGCTACATTTCGTCCGGTCCCGGCGACTTATCCAACTTAGCAAAAGCTCCAGTACATCCTGTTTCTTAATATCTACATGCTCAAGCTTTTCAGTCTGCTGCAAGCCATCACTACAATCACCAAGATCCTTTTTCTATAGTGAATACTGAAGTAAGGTGTTCATGTAGTACCTCTGCTATTTCCACACGCACTTTCCCACTGTCACCCTTGATAGGTCCGATTCTTTAACGTCGTTTCCTCTTGCTCTTCCAATACTTGTAGAATGCCTTGGGGTTTTCCTTAATTCTACCAGCTAAGGCCTTCTCATGGCCGCTTCTGTCTTTCCTAATATCCTTCTTAAGCTCCTTCCGAGTAGCCTTATAATCTTCGAGATCTCTAACAGTAATTAGCTCTCTGAACCTTTTGTAAGCTTTTATTTTCTTCTTGAATAGATTTATTACAGCCTTTGTACACTACGGTTCCTGTATGATACCATTACTCCCCTGTCTCATCGGAACGTACCTATACAGAACTCTACACAAATATCCCCTGAATATTTGACAATTATTTTGACAATCCGTACTTTTCTGTGAGAAAATCTGTTTCCAATTTAAGCCTCCAATTTTCGCATAATCCCCCTTCCTGCAATGAAACGATTTTCCTTACTTGTCTGTTCCTATCTTTCTCCAATGCCATTGGAAAGAAGATAGAATTATGATCACTCTCTCTAAAATGCTCTCCCCCTAAGAGATTTGATACATGACCAGGCTCATTTTCCAATACCAAATCAAGTACAGCCTCTCATTTTGTAGGCGTATCTACATAGTGTCAAGAAACCTTCCTGAACACACATACCAAACTCCAACCAAGCTCTAGGGAGAGGTAAATCGATATTTGGGAATTTCAAATCTCCCATCACGACAACTCTGTTATTATTACACCTTTCCAGGATCTGTTTCCTTATCTGCTCCTCGATATCCCTGCTAGTATTGGGCGGCACATTAAAAGCACCATGAAAAATTATTGACCCCTTCCTGTTCCTAAACGCCACCCATAGACACTGTAGACTATGCCTCCATGACGCCCACCTTTTCTGCAGCCGTCACACTATCTCTGATCAACAGTGCCGCGCACTCACTTCTTTTGCCTCCCTCTCTCTCCTTTCTAAAGGACATCTAAAACCTGGCACATGACGTAACCAATCCTTCCCTGAGCCGAAAGATACACTGCAGATGCTGTGGTCAAAGCAACATGTACAACATGCTGGAGGAACTCAGCAGGTTGGGGGGCAACCGTGGAAACGAGCAATCAAGGATTCGGGCCGAGACCCTTCGTCAGGACTAAAGAGGGAGGGGGTCAGGGGCCCTATAAAGACAATGGGGGAGGGTGGGAAGGAGAAGGCTGGTAGGTGTCAGATGAAAAACCAATACGAGGGAAGATCAAGGGGTGCTGGAGGGGAAGCAGCGAAGGGATAGGCAGGAAAAATGAGGAAGCAATGTGAGGGGAAAGCATGATGTGTAGCAGAAGAAGGCAGAATCATGAGAGAGGAGATAGGCAGCTGGTGGAAGAGGCAGAGTGAAACTGGGATGGGGAAAGGGAGAGGGAAGGAATTACAGGAGGTTGGAGAATTCAATGTAAATGCCAAGGGGCTGGAGACTACCCAGACGGTATATGAGGTGTTGCTTCTCCAACCTGACTTTGACCTCATCATGGCAGTAGAGGAGGACATGTATGGACATATCTGAATGGGAATGTGAAGCAGAGTTGAACCGGGTGGCAACCGGGACATCCTGTCTGTTGTGGCGGATGGAGCGGAGGTGCTCGAAGCGGTCCCCTAATTTCGTCGGTTCTCGCCCATGTAGAGGAGGCGGCGCCAGGAGCACCGGATGCAGCAGGTGACCCCTGCAGAATCACAAGTGAAGTGTTGCCGAAAGTGTCAACAGGACCCCACCACTCAGCACATCTTTCCCTCTGTACCCACCTCCGCTTTCCGCAGGTATCGTTCCATTCGCGACTGCCTGGTCCATACGTCCCTCCCCACAGATCTCCCACCTGGCACTGTATCTGCAAACGTAATTACGACACCTGTTCCTACACCTCCTCTCCTACCACCATTCTGGGACCAATACAGTCCTTCCCGGTGAGGCAAAACTTCGCTCCATTGATTCCAATTCTCCTTATCCCTTACAATACAGACATATATGTATTATGGATCTTACTCTCAAATTGCAGTATGAACTCAATTGCATTATGATCACCGATTCCTAAGGGTTCCCTTCTGTAAAACTCGCTAATAAAATCTGGTTTATTACACAACATCCAATATAAGATATCCTTTCCCCGCATTGCTGAAGAAGAAGCTACAAAAATCCATCTCGTATGCATTCAATAAATTCTATATCTTTCCATCCAACACTAACCTGATTTCACCAGTCTTCCTGTATATCGCAGTTTCCCAGCACAATTGCCACTATTACATATTTTGCCAGCTCCTTTTGCAATATCTCTGACCCACATCTTGGCAACCATTTTGATACACCAATGAAGAAGTAGAAAATGTGAAGAGATACTGCTGGGGGCTATTTAAAGAGCTGGAAAACATGATCTCCAGGATAGATATCACTGGATTGAGATTCTATTGCGAATAGAATGATTTGGCAAGTAAATGTGTGGTTGAAGGACCAGTGTTCGGTACAGAAATACAGATTTGTGGACTATTAGGAACACTTCTGAAAAAAATGAACAGTGCAAAAGGTCGTTTGCAGTGAACCCGAAGGTGTCCAATATTCTTCTGTTCAGGTTGGCTAGTGTTGCCCGGATGGCTTATTTGTTTTGTCAGTGAGATGAGGACTGGAGTGATAGTGCTGAACATGGAGTAGTTGGATTACAAACAGGCACTGTGTATTAATATTTCTAGCATGGAGAAGCTGATGATAGGCAAAACTGCAGTCACCTGTATGAGTCGAAACGCAAAATGCGGACAAAATCGAAACGGGTGGAAACAGGATCGAAGGTGTTATATTTGAATGCTGGAAGTATAAGGAATCAGGTAGATGAACGGGTATGATACTGTAGGCATCACTGAATCATGGCTGACAAAGTTTATAACACAGAGATTAATGTAAAAAGATGCATATTTAATGCATAGGGCAGGTAGGAAGACAAAGAGTGCAGCTTTATGTTCTTTAGAAAATAATTAGAAAGAGAAGATATTTGATCGAAAGGTGTTGAGATTGAGAATAGAGCTAAGAAACAGCAAGGGTACAAATAGCCTGATGAAAGTTGTATACGAATCCACAAAGGACGTGTTCTACAAATACAAAACCAAGATTGAAAATGCATGCCAAAAGGTTAATATGACAATAGTCATGATGGATTTCAATATGCAGTTAGACTGACGAATTCAGACTGATGCTAGATTCCAGGGGCAAACTTTCTAATTTGCATACAAAATTGCAATATAGGGAAGCTCCTAGTTAGCTCACGAGAGTATCATCTACTCTGGATTGGGTGAAGTGCAATGATCGGGAATTTATATAGAGCTTAAATTAAAAGAGTCGTTTGGGGTAAATGATCATAAGATGACGGAACTCATCCTAGAATTTGAGGAGTAGCTAAAGTCAGATGCATCAGTATCACAGAAGAGTAAAGAGAATTACAGGGTCAAGAGAGTAGAGATGGACAGAAATGATTGGGAAAAAAATTGTTAATAGCAATACCAGACTCCAAGGTGTTTTCCATCTCTGTTGGTCGTTTAGCCCGTCACGGGGTATCTGACAAAAATGTGGCATTTGTCCGGGATATGAACAAAATTGGGCGCTCGTCCCGAGATGAACAAAAAATGGTGGGAGCCATAAGATTTGTAGTGGGCTTGATTGACAAGTTGATTTGACTGGCGAAATTCCCGTCCGATTTGTGTGAGTGGAAAACAATAGAAATGGAGTTTGTGATTAGTAGGTTTGTGGCAGAACTAACCCCTGAGGCGTTGGATGATGCAAAGTGGGATGTACTGTTGGGAATTGCTCGCAACTTAAAGATTAAAGTGACCACTCGCATCAAGAAGGCTCAGATATAGCTGTTGATAGCACAGCATTGTGTAGTCGAGCGGCTATTCGAAAAGGAGGTGTTGGAGATGTTTGTTGAATGTAAAGTCTTACTGACGCTGAGGTTCAGCTTCAGGCAGCAAGAATGAAGTATGAGTATGAGTTACAAGTTAAAAAGCTCGAGTCTGAGGAGGCAGACAAGCGAAGGGATAAAGTAAAAAAAAACAGGAATAGTTCGATAGAGAGATGTGGCAGCTGGGAAGTCCATTGTTGGACCTTGGTGTTTTTTATAGCTTGAAAGAAGTGATTGTGATTGAATCATTTAAGAAGTGTGTTCCCGATTATGTAAGGGCATACCTAGATGAAAAGGACGTTGCTACCTTGCAGGAGTCTGCTAGGTTAGCAGGCGAGGTTGTTTTAACCCACAAGGTTGAGTTTACTCCAGATGAGAGATTCCCAGAGAGTAGTTGGGAAGATCAGGGCAACATGGAATTTGAAACTAGGAGTAGTGATGAAGGCCTAGAAAAGACAGCTGTCCCGTTTGCCTGTGTTCAGATTGTTAACGTACCTGTGGATCCACAGGGTACTGAACCTAGTGTTGAAACTCAGTTAAGGTCTGAGGTGTCTGACTTTGTTGAAAAGGATTGCAGTCCTTTTGTGTCAGATGGACTTGATATGTACCGCTAGGGTTCATATTTTCTGTGGAGAATCACTTTAAACTGTCGGGAGAATGAATCTGGGTTTTTGACACAGTTTGAACAGCTATTAAGAGAGAAAGGGAGGCGTCCAGCGCAATGAGAGAGAGAGAGAGAGAGAGAGAGAGAGAGAGAGAGAGAGAGAGAGAGAGAGAGAAAGAGAGAGAGAAGAGAGAGAGAGAGAGAGAGAGAGAGAGAAGAGAGAGAGAGAGAGAGAGAGAGAGAGAGAGAGAGAGAGAGAGAGAGAGAGAGAGAGAGTGAGAGAAAGTGCATGAAGGATTAATGTTACGGTTTCTCTGGAAGTTGATTACCTTTCCACAAGGACACTTGCCTGCAATTAAAAGTTCCTGCAGAGAGCAGGGCCGAGCAGTTGGATGGACAACCGGTGTCCAACCTGTGTAGATGAAAACCATGTCCGCTCATGCACAGACAGACACGCAGTTTCGGACACTGAACGAGCTTTGTTACATCCACAATAAGGTGAGGTTTTTGGAGGATCGATTCGGGGAAATCTAGCAGTGTGAAATGGTGCGACTGATGGGGAATTATTTGTGTGTCCTAGCCTGAGTGATAGTTCCGCCACTGAGGAACGGTTGTACGTGTTAGGGTCATAGGCAGTGACGACAACAAGATTTCGGAAGAGAACGTGAAGATCAATGGCATCAGCTCATCTCTCACATCTCTCTCTCTCTCTCTCTCTCTCTCTCTCTCTCTCTCTCTCTCTCTCTCTCTCTCTCTCTCCTCTCTCTCTCTCTCTCTCTCTCTCTCTCTCTCTCTCTCTCTCTCTCTCGCCAATGCTACTGAAATAACTACCTCGAACTGAACTGAATTCACTTCATCATCGTAAGACACTATTCATTTAACCCTGGGTTTGAAAGAGCCTAGTGTTGTTCCTACTTCCATAGTTATGTACTTATATATCATTGATGACCTGTTTAAGATATTTGCATTTATAGGACATATTGCATAGTTTACTAATAAACACTATTAGTTTATAGCAATACCAGACTCCAAAGTGTTTTCCATTTCTGCTGGTTCTGTAACCAGTCCTTGGTCCCTAACAAAATTAGGGTCTGCGTCCGGGATTTGAACAAATTGTGCTGGGGCTTGTTTGAACTGATTCGGGAAAATCCCTTAATTTAATTTGGTTGCGTTGGAAAAAGAACAGCAGAAATGGATGTTGATATTTTTTTTTTGGATGCGCCAACCTCTAAGGTATCCGAGGACCCCAGAAGGTTTAAGCTATTGAATATTGCAAAAAGTTGAAACTTGCGAAGATGAAATCGACAACGAGGAGCTCACAGATGCATATGGTCTTAGCCGAGTTTTATGTATCGGAGGGAGTGTTTAAAGTAGAGGAGTTGGAGTTGTTTCATTAAAGTAAAACTAGCGGGTTTGAGACCCAATTGCAGATGGAAGGATTAAGGCTGGAGGCTGAGGAGAAGTGAAGGGAGTTTGAATTACGAGTAAAACAGCTGCAGATTGAAGAAGCAGAAAGACAGAAACAGTTCTAGAGGGAGATGTGGCATCTGGGAGGTCCAGTGTTGGACCCTTGTGATTCTTATAGCTTGAAAAAGCTGGTTGTAATTGAAGAATTTCAGAAGTGTGTTCCCGATAATGTAAGGGCATTCCGAGATGGAAAAGATTGCGCTACGTTGCGGAAGTCTGATGTGTTAGCAGACAAGGTTGTTTTAACACACAAGTTGAGTTTGCTCCGGATGAGAGTTTCCCACAGAGTAACTGGGAGGATCAGGGGAACTTGGAATTTGAAACTGGGACTGGTGTTGAAAGCCTAGAAGAGTCATCTGTCCCGTTTGCATGTGTTCAGGTTGTTGAAGTAGATGTGGATTCACAGGTTACTGAACCTTGTGCTGAAACTGAGTTAAGATCTGAGGTGTTTGACTTGGTAGAAAAGGAATACAGTCCTTTTGTGTCAGATGGAATCCGTTCAGTGAGTAAGGTATTAAAACTGGTATCAGTGGAAATTAAGGATTCTCAGTTACTTTTGTTAGAAGGTGTTCTAACAGCTAGTGATAAGATGAAAGCTGTTAATGTGAATTTTATTGAAGATATTGGGAAAGTATTGTTCCTGGATCTTTGAATAAAGTACTTGTGAAGTCTGGATTGGTTTCAAGACCTTTGACTTTGCTGAGAGAAGCATCTCTCTCAAATGCTGAGACAGTGCATGCTGATTTGATAAACTATATTTTGGAATTTAAAGATAAACAACCTAGTGATGTTGCTCAAGTTTGTGTTCTGGAGAGACCATCTGCAGGTGTTATTATGGAATAAATAGAATTAAAAATCTTGAAGATAAAATTAAACATTTGCTTTAAAATAATGACGTTTGGAAGTTCAGCAAATGGGCGTAGTTTGTTAAACATTGTGCACCTGTGCTATGAAGGCCTTATCCCAGTTGGTAAGCAAGCTGATCACGTGATTGTTAATTGCTCTGTGGTGAAGTGGAAACGGGACAATGGTTGACCAAAGGCCACTTTAAATAACGGGATCTGGTTTTGCAGGAATTTGACTTTTTTGTTGTAACAAGGCATGCAAAAGATAAAAACAATATCATGGAAGATTGACTGAATGTTACGTTTAAAAGTGAAATAGAGATTAGAATTTTTATACGCTTCTGTAATGTGGTACATGATAATCACATATGTATAATTTTATATTCTGTAACGTACAGTTAAACTAAAGATTTTTCCTTCGTTAGAAATTCCTTAAAAGGAAGGGGATGTTATATACCCCTTGGGTTCATTTTTTTCTGTGGACAATCACTTTAAAATGTCAGGAGAATGATACTGGCTTTTGGACACTGTTTGAGCTGTTAGTAAGAGAGAGCTTGAGAGAGCGCAATGAGCGAGAGAGACAGAAACTGCTCAAAAGATTGATGTTATAGTTTCTCTGAAAGTTGTTTACCTTTCCACAAGGACACTTGCCTGCAATTAAAAGTTCCTGCAGAGAGCAGGGCCGAGCAGTTGGATGGACAACCGGTGTCCAACCTGTGTAGATAAAAACCATGTCCGCTCATGCACAGACAGACACGCAGTTTCGGACACTGAACGAGTTTTGTTGCACCCACAAGTATTTGGGGTCTTTGGAGGATCGATTCGGGGAAATCGATCAGTGGCTCTAGCAGTGTGAAAAGGTGCGGCCGGGTAGGAATTATTTGTGTGTCCACCCTAGCCTGGGTGATAGTTCTATTACTGAAGAACGGTCATACGTGTTACGGTCATAGTCGTTGACGACAGCAGGATTTCGGAAGACAACGGGAAGATCGACGGCATCAGTTCATCTCTCACCCCTCTCTCTCTCTCCCACGCTACTCAAATAACTACCTCGAACTGAACTGAATTCACTTCATCATCGTAAGACTCTATTCATTCATCCCTAGGTTTGACAGAACTTAGTTTTTTTTTTCCTATTTCCACACTTATGTACATATATATCATTGCTGGCCTGTTTAAGATATTTGCATTCATAGTACCATATTGCGTAGTTTACTAATAAACGCTATTAGTTTATAGCAATACCACACTCCAATGTGTTTTCTATTTCTGCTGGTTCTTTAACCAGCTCACGGGGTACATGACAGACATGATTTGGAGAACATGGGGTTAACGTTAGTGCCAGTGGAAATTGAGGATTCTCAATAACTTGTGTTAGTTGGTGATGAGATGAAAACTGGTGAGGTAAATGTTATTGAACATATTGTGAAAACTGTTTTTTTCTGGACTTTTGAATAAAGTACTTGTGAAGATTCGATTCGTTTCGAGACCTTTGACTTTGCTGAGAGAAACAGCTCTCAGATGCTGTGACAGTAGATGCAGATTTGTTAAATATATTTTCGAATTTAAAGATAAGCAATTTGGTGATATTGTTCAAGTTCGTGATTTGGAGGGATCCTCTGAAGTTATTATGGAAGCATTTTGAACTAAAGCTCCTGGAGATAAAAATTAATGACTTGTTTTGAATAAAGGACATGTTTGGAAATGTAATAAATGTGCTTTGATTGGAAAACATGACTGAGGAGTTAGCACCTGTACATGGTGAAGTTCGGGTCGTTCTTGAAAACCCTGTTCGAACTGATGACGTGATGGTTAAGTGTTCTGTTTCGAAGTGGAAAAGGGACAAAGGTTGACCAAACGCAACTTTGAATAACAAGATCTGGCTTTGCAGTAATTTGACTTTTTTGTAATAAAACGTGTGAAAGATACTGACAATATTATAGCTTATTATTTACCCAGATATTAAGTTAGAAATTGTACACGTTTTTGTTCTGTTATCTGATGATTAACAGGTATTGTTTTAAACTTTGTAATCTACAGTTTAACTAAAATTTTTCCCTTTGCCATAATTTTTCCGAAAAGGAAGTGTGTGTGACAGGGTCCTGAATTGTCCCCATGAACTGTGCTTTTAAAGCGAAGAGAGAGAGAGGTGTCCAACATAGACAGCTTGTTATTAAGATAGAGCAAGGCGAAGAATGCTTGGAAGATGGTGTTATGGTTTCTCTGCAGCATGTTTACATTTCTGCGAGGACACTGGCAGCTTCTAAGTGCTTACAGAGAGAGAAGGGCGGAGCATCTTGATGGACAGCTGGTCTTCAGTATGGTGAGATAAATACAAGGTCAGCTGATAGACTAACATAGGAGGGGGCTCCATTCTAGGGGCCGTATCAAGCATCCACATTTCCTGCGTCCGGCACTCTCTGCTCTGATAAGGTGGTAATGACCTCGACACCTAGTTATTAATCAGCTACTCTCAATTCACTGGACACGTTCAAGGACTACCCGAGAAAGTCAAAGTCAGGTTATTAATCAAACCTTTAAACTGATATCCTTTCGAAGAATTTAACGTTTGGTTTAAAAAAGGCATATTCAATTTTTCATAAAGAACTGAACTTTTACAAAAGTGTAATAAAATGGAATTCGATAAACTTAAGATGACGTCCAGGCCGATTCGAAGAGCGAGATAATTTGAAAAAGTGATTAGAAAAATTTTCATGAACACCCCCCCGCCCCCGCTTCCCACCGTACGTACACCCGAATTTTCCTTGAAAAACCCCAAAAACGAGGTCCAAAATGTACTTTACATATGTAAAACAGCACAAAAAAAATCTTTCACAGAAACTTTTTTGCCATGTTGACAATTATGGGACAAAAAAACTGTTAGGCATGTATGCGGATCAAATATTTTATTTTAAAAAAAACTGACAAAAATATTACCTTCTCCAGGACATTATTTAAATTTTTGTGTAAAAAACTACTACTTTTAGCCCTGACATACCTCTCATATTTGAACAAATCACTGGTATGCTGTGTGGGCTTACATAGTGCATCAATACTGTGCACATGTGTGTGCACCACACCACACCACCACATCAAACAGCATGCATCACCAACCAACACAACACACAACACATACATTAAATGCCTCCATAACCTGATCTTATCCCAATTTCCTCCACTATGAACCGCTAGTGTAGCTTAACTCAAAGCATAGCACTGAAGATGCTATGATAAAAATTAACCTTTTTCACAGGCACGAAGGTTTGGTCCTGGCGTCAATATTAGTTCTAACTTGACTTCCACATGCGAGTCTCAGCATTCCGGTGACAACGCCCTAATCAACCATAAATTTGATTAGGAGCTGGTATCAGGCACATTCCAAAATAGCCCATGACGCCTCGCTCAGCCACACCCCCAAGGGAACTCAGCAGTGATTAACATTGTTCCTTAAGCGCAAGCTTGAGCCAATCAAAGTTACAAAGAGTTGGTCAATCTCCTGCCAGCCACCGCGTTCATACGAGTGACACAAATTAATATCCCACGGCGTTAAGGGTGATTAGAAATATTTCATTAAAAATAAATTTAAGACTCCATTAAGCTGTCATACGCTCTTATATTTGGAAACATCATTCACGAAAGTAACTTTATACAAGCAGAATTTTTGACCTCACGACAGTTAAGACCCAAACTAGGATTAGATACCCTACTCTGCTTAACCGTAAACATCGTTATAAATAAACTTACCTTAATACACCGCCTGAATACTACAAGCGCTAGCTTACAATCCAAAGGACTTGGCGGCGCTCCAAACCCACCTAGAGGAGCCTGTTCTATCACCGATAATCAGTATTTAACCTCACCACTTCTTGCACTTCCCGCCTATATACAGCCGTCGTCAGCTCACCCTATGAAGACATAACAGTAAGCATAATGACCTTTACCCTCAATACGTCAGGTCGAGGTGTAGCGAATGAAGTTAGAAGAAATGGGATACATTCTCTTTCTAGAGTACACGGACAGAAGCATGAAAAACTTCTTAAAGGTGGACTTAGCAGTAAGTAAACTTCAGAACATTATACTGAAACCAGCTGTGGAGCGCGCACACACCGCCCGTCACTCTCCTCGAAATATCAACATAAATTTTCTTAAAAAACTTTTCAACAAGAGGATGCAAGTTGTAACATGCTAAGTGTACTGGAAAGTGCACTTGGATTAACCAAAATGTAGCTAAAACAGTAAAGCACCTCCCTTACACCGAGGAGACACCCGTGCAATTCGAGTCATTTTGAACCACAAAGCTAGCCAAAACAAATTTACACACCTCTGACTATTAACCTACTATAGACACCCCATCACCTAATTTAAAACATTTTATCCTTCTTAGTATAGGCGGTAGAACAGAACCTTTGAGCTGTAGAGACAGTACCGCAAGGGAAAGCTGAAAAAGAAATGAAACAAATCATTAAAGTACAAAAAAGCAGAGACTCACCCTCGTACCTTTTGCGTCATGATTTAGCAAGAACAACTAGACAAAAAGCTTTCTAGTCTAACTTCCCGAAACCAAACGAGCTTCTTCGGAGCAGCATGCCAGAGCCAACCCGAAAAAAGGTGCAGAGAGGTGCAACTGTATTCGTTCCACCTTGGGAACTATCTTACAAATTACCCAGGACAACATTCAAAGACCGGTGTCTCAGAAATGCATCGTCCATTATTAAGGACCAACAGCAGGCAAGATATGCATTTTTCCCACTGTTGCCATATCACCAGTTTCGGATTTGTCCTAAATGCGAAATAAGGGGTGAAAAGCGGGTTGACAGTGCACAAACTTTGATGCAAACCGTGTTAAAAGGAAAAGAAAACAACAAAACGCTAGGCCAAATCGGACTGTTAACTAAGACTCTCAAATGGAAAAGGAAGCCTACTTTTCAGCTGAAAAGGACATCTAAATATAAATCCAATACTGCTAGTCTTCAGAGTCAGAAGAATCAACAGTCCGATTTCTCCGGCATGGTCGAATGCAACCAGGCAGCGAAGCGTTGCTGTGATGTGTCCATGTCTCAAAAGACATTACGACGAAAAGAATGGAGTTAAATACTCATACAATGGAATAATAATTAGTTGACAATTGCATATTCACATACGCTATAGCAGTATCCACTGTACTGCCGAATGCGTGATTTTGACAGAGACCCTCTCTTAAGGCGGAACCTCGGAGAAGACCCAGGCCTGTGTCCGCTGGAAGTCCCAGATCAGCGATTTCACCAAGGCGCCCTTCGCCAGGATCAAAGTACATTCTTCTGGACCATACCTTTCCCTGTTCCCAGGTTAATGGACCTTTCCAGGTACCAAGAGAGATCCCAGAAGCTGCGGCACAGAATAGACAAGGGAACCAACTACCGGGTGGAGAAGGGGGCGGGGAAGGAAGCTGGTCGGGTGACTGCGGCCCGGGGACAGCTTGTAACCGCTTGAGCTGGGAAAAATGGAATATCGAGTGATCTTTGTAGACGCCAACTATAGCAAAACTTGTTGACAGACTTTTCCACTACTAACGGTCCCACATACAGTGCCAATTTTCGGCTCGCGACTTTTGCAGGAATATCCTTTGATGCCAACTTTACGTCCTCTCCTGGTTTGAATGACCTTATCTGTCAACGGAGCCGATGAGCCTCGCGGGAATGTTGTTTCTGGGCGAGCAGCAGATAAGCTCTGGCTCGACTCCTGGTGTGCTTGAGGCGCTGGATCAGCAGTTCAGCAGCAGAAACTCCTCCGTCAATCTCCTGATCACGGACGAGCGGCAGCTGGAATCCCTTCCGGCACTTAAAGAGGGACTTACCGGTGGAGGACGACCGGAGTTTATCGTGGGCGATCTTTGCACAAACCAATTGGGAGCTCCAGTTTTTGTAGTTGGAAGAGTTAAGGCAATGCATAGTTGTCTCCAACTCCAAGTTCACTATCCCAGTCTGGCTATGCATTGGGCATGGGACACAGACGGGAGACTGGCCATGATTCCTACAAGAGTATATAAAGTTTTCCCAAAGCGCGAAGTGAACTGTGGTCCACGATCAGTCAGCATGTCTTCAAGAAAGCCTTGGAGCCTGAACACATTTTGAAAAGGTCTGGCAGTCTCAGCAGCCGAAGACTGGGGAAAGCAATGAAGTGGGAAGCCTTGGTAAAGCGATCCATAACGACCAAAACGGGTAGTGCTTCCATTAGGCGAGGGCAGACCAGTGATTAAATCTGCCGAAAGCCGACACTAAGACCAGTAGGGCATAGTCTGTGGATTCAACAGACCCGCAGGACGCTGGCGTGATGTTTTGATCCGTGCGCAGGTGGGATATGCAGATACAGCGTCGTGGACACCCTGGTGCATAGATGACCACCAAAACTTACTCTTCATACACTCCTATATCCGTTGAATTTCCGGATGTCCAGCCAGACGCACGAGTGATCACTTTCCAACAGATTGGAACGCACCATAGCAGAGGTTCCCCATCCGGTCCCGAAACTGATTCTAGGTCAGCACTCACCGCTGCCACTATTTCCCAGATTACGGAGCAACGCTACAGGATCGAGGAAGAATGGACTATCGATTGGCATTGTCCTCTGATCGGTCGAGGTGCCAGAAGAGAGAGTCGGTCTTTGTATTCACACTGCCGGGAAGATGAAATTGAACCCTGTGAAGAAGAGAATACACTAGGTTTGACGATAGTTGTGTCTCTTAGCATCCTGAATACAGGGGAGGTACTTGAGATCTGTCCAGACCAAGAATTCGTATTCTGACCCCTCCAGCCATTGTCACCATTCCTCCTAGGCCTACGTGAGTGCCAGAAGTTCCCGGATCCCAAAATTGTAATTCTGCTATGTCAGAATAAGCGAAGTGTAAGAAAGGGACCACCATTCAACCAGCTATTCGCCGACGAGTGCACAGAGAGGACAGTTCTAATGCCTACATCGGATGCATTTCTCGTCAAGGAATGGCTGAAGTGGGTCTGGGTGTTGCAGCAGCGCGGTAATTGTGAAACGTCGCTTCAGCTCTGAAAATGCTTTGTGGCCATTGTCCGTCCAATAAAATACTGCCGAGGTATTATTGTTGAGTGTGTTAATTGGGGTCCCGATAGAGCTATAATTACTGATGAAACGGCGATAAAAGGTCGCAAACCCCTTGAAGTGCTGTACCTGTTTTACCGTAGACGGTTTAGGCCACTCTGCAACCGCTGATATTTTGCTAGGGTTATTTGACCACGTGATGGGGTAAGTATATAGCCCCAAAGGGACACCAGGCTTTTATGGAATTCACATTTTCGAGGCTTATCGTACAGGCTATTTTCAAGAAGCCGTCCGTGTACGCTACGTTGATACTGGCCGTTCAACTGATGAGTACGGAAATAGATCAGGATGTCATTTAAACACACAAACTGGTCCAAAATGTCCCTGAGCAAATCGTGAACTATGGCCTGGAATACAGTAGGGGCTTTGGCCAGGCATAAATTTATCACCAGGCACTCATAGTAGTTATTAGAGGTGTTAACGTTTTCCACTTATTTCCTTCTCTTCTGCTAATCAGAATTTAAGTATTGCTCAGATTAGTTTTGAAAAATATAGTTGCTCCAGGGTGATGTTCAAACGCAAACGCCAGTAGGGGAAGAGGGTACGGTTATTCACGTTAATGTTCTTCAGGGGCTGATAATTGATGCAGGGACGAAGCTTGTCAACATTCGTGATCACTGAAAAGAGGCCAGGGCCTTACAGCGAGGTTCAAGGACGGATAAACCACATGGTCAATGACTCCTTCATGTATTTCTGCATGGCCATCGCTTCAGGACGAGAGGGCGAAAGGAGCTGGCCTGGGAGAACCTATGTCAGGTTGGAGGTCTATAGCTCAGTCGTATGGCTTCTATGGATCATGGTGGTGGCCTTTCCTTTCAGCCGGAATGTCAGCCCGGTCCAGAACCTTAGCTGCCACAGGAGGGGATTCATGGAACGGAGGCTGAGCTGGACCCAGACCTGTAGACAGACATGCCTTTTCCCAATTTTAGAGTACTTTCAGAGACCAATAGAACTTCCGGTAGGGATGAACAGGGGAGACCAGGTATTAGAGGCAATTCAGGCGAATTAACCAGATAGAAAGCTATTTCCTCATGATGGATACATTCGAGCACCAGCTGGAGGTGTGGGATAAAAAGATGGATATGGCTGGTTCCCAGAGGTCGACCGTCTTACGTTTTGACATTGAACTTTTCTCTTAATTACTGCGTTGGTAAGTTGGTGCAAAAGATCATGAAGACACAGGATATATGAACACTTGGAGAGGCATTATCTGATTAGGAATGGTCAGAATGGTTTTGTCAAAGGCAGGTCGCGCCTTACGAGCATGATTGATTTTTTTTTTCCAGGTTGTGACTAAACACACGGATGAAGGTAGAGCGGTAGATGTAGTGTATATGGATTTCAGCAAGGCTTTTGATAAGATACCCCATTCAAGGCTGTTATGAAAGTAATGAGTCATGGGGTTCAAGGGGAACATTGCTTTGGGCATTCAGAACTGGTTTGAACACAGAAGGCAAAGAGTGGTTGCATTCTGCATGTAGGCCCTCCACCAATGGAGTGCCTCTGGGGTCTGATCTGGGAACCCTGCTCGTCGTGATATTTATAAATTACCTGGATGAGGAAGTAGAGGGATGCGTTAGTAAATTTGCTGATAACACAAAGGTTGCAGAATGGTGTGGAGGGCTATCAGAACTTACAGCGGGACATTCATAGGATGCAAAACTGCGCTGAGAAATGGCAGATGGAGGTCAACATAGATAAGTGTGAGGTGGTTCATCTTGGCAGGTCAAATATGATGACGGAATATCGCATAAATTGTAGGACTCTTGACAATGTGGATGATCCATAGGGTCCATAGAGAATTCAAAGCTAATGTGCAGATTGACCCAGTGGTTAAGAACACATACGATGCAATGACCTTCATCAACGCGCGATTGAGATGGGGAACCGAGGGATAACGTTCCAGCTATGTAGGAACCTGGCCAGACTCCCTCTTGGAGTCCTGCACTCAATTTTGTTCAACTCACTGTAGGAAGGATGTAGAAATCATAGAAAGAGTGCAGAGGAGATTTACAAGGACGTTGCCTGGATTGGGGAAGAAGCCTTATGACAATAGGCTGAGTGAATTCGGCCACGTTTTACTTGGAGCGACGGAGGATGAGAGATGAACTGATAGATGTGTATAAGTTGCTGAGAGGCATTGATCGTGTGGATAGTCAGAGCCTTTTACCCAGGGCTGAAATGGCTGACACGAGAAGGCACAGTTTCACAGTGTTTGGAAGAAGGTAATAAGGAGATGTCAGAGTATACCTATATTTTTTTAAGTAGCTAGTGGTGAATGCGTGGAATGGGCGGCCGGAGACGCTGGTGGAGGCAGATAAGATAGGGTATTTTAAGAGACTCCGGGACAGGTGCATGGAGCTCAGAAAAACAGAGAACTATGGGTAACCTTAAGTGATTAGTAAGGTAAGGACATGTTCGGCACAGCTTTGTGGGTCGAAAGGCCTGTATTCTGTTGTAGGTTTTCTGTGTGTCTATGTTACTTTGTTATGGGACAGGAATAGAGGTAGAAACCCATTCTCTGCAGCGGCTGTCTTTCCTCCTGACACAGGCGCATATGTTCTACTTGCAAAGGCTCTTCCGTCGTCTGGACGCCGGGACGTGAGGGACAAGGAGAGCAAGAGGAACAACAGTGTTCAGATGGTGCTAGGAAGTTTGAAACATTCTTTCCCGGTCTTCAACTCGAATAGCCAAAATAATCTGGTCATGCACACCATCCCGCTCGTCCCGGACAGCGATCTGAATTCCGTCCACGCTGGAAGTCAGTGATGACAGATCTCTCATTGCAACCAATCTCTACTACAAGGGTACAGAATTTATATCCTTATGCTCTCACCATTCTTCTGCCTTGGCGCAGGTACAGAAGTCGGTAGGCAACCTCCTGAGCCCGTACTGAAAGACCAACATCCCGCATTAAATCCTTCACGAAATGTCGGAACGACTGGGTTGCGGGGTATCGTTACTCCCATAAAGCGTCGAAAAGGCTGAGTGCAGCTCCATCAAGATTGACCATGTAGCCAATTTTCGCGCGTCATCACCTAAACGACGAGGCTGAGGCTAGCATATCTGCCTACTTGTGGAAAACTTGGTTTTTGTACGGCCGTGGGAGTCAATATGGTCCGGGCGCATTAGTAGCAGAGACTGTTTGGGCAGCGGAAAAGGAAAACGCGAGATATGCTGGGAGTGCGACGAAGGTGGCCAGAAGCTACTTTTTTGCGTTGGCGAGAACGTTTTTGGCTGTCAGTTGATTTTGATTGTTCACAGTAAGTTCGTGGACGGTGGCCGTGAGTGCGTCAATTGCAGACTCCTGAGTCCGATTGTCTGCGGTTCTCTGTTTAGCCCATGCGGCTACCGACGATGCCTATTCCTCCAAATGAGACTGGGCTGGTGGTACCAAGATTATCTCCCGTCATTGCCTTCGGAACTTCACTGAGGACAAATTCCACTGTCTGTTGATTGTCTCCTAACGGACCAATGAATCTCAGGGCCAGGTTCAGCTGCTCTCTCTCTATCGGGTCCAGCATTTTTGCTCGATAATTCATTTCACGCGGTTCGGAATTGTCCCAAGTGCAGAGTCAGAGACTTTGAAGCCGACCGATGGTTCACAGAAATTAATGTGAACAGTGATGAAAGGAAAGAAAACAATAAACGCTATACCCAGCAGGGTATTTAAAGATATCTTTCAAACGGAAAACGAAGCTTAAACTGCGGCTGAAAAGAACAAATAAGTTTAAATCGAATATCGTTCTTCAGAGTCAGTAGACTTGCCAGTCTAATTTCACAAGGGAAGCGTTGCCGTGCTGTGTGGTAGTCTCGATAAGTACTACGACGTAAAGAATGGAGTTAAATAGTGACATAATGAAATAATAATTAGCTGACACGTTAATATTCACAAGCGTAATTGCTGTATCTACTGCACTGCCGAATTCATGGTTATGACATACCAACGGGTAGGAGGTAGAAAAACAGAAAGTCAGACACAGCGTTTCAGGAACAGCTTCTTCCCATCTGCTATCCGATTCCTAAATGGACATTAAACTTTTGAATATTACCTCACTTTTCTAATATATTTGTGTTTGTGCACAATATTTAAACTTTTGACTACACGTGTACGTTAACTGAATTTCTTATTTATTCATTATTATTTTTTCTTCTTCTACATTATTTATTACTTTGACCTGTTGTAGTTAATTTAAAAGGTCAGTGATAATAAATCTGATTCTGATTATGATTCCTTGGGCAATGGACCTGACTGATCCCCGAGCCACGGTTGACGGCTCCATAAAGGTATGTAACCTTTATATCAATCAGATATTTGCAACGTACACCGAGTCAGCATAAGGTAGTTAAAAACATGATGCAGCTTAATATGGTACAGTGACAGAGAAAGTTTAGTTCATATGTATAGGAGTTGCAACGACATGACAAGGAAGTTTGTGAAGTCACGAATTCTACTTGGTTCTCAAGGCGACCATGTAACAGGCTTATAACTGTGCATTAGATGCTGTCCTCAAGCATGCTATTATGTGTTTACAGGCAATTCTGAATTCAACTCGATGAGAATACGCCAGAGCAAAATGTCCTTATTTCGTTGGCTATTTCAGTTAAGCAGCAAAATGAGCTCAATGCCTCCTGGAGGGGAAGCTGGATTCCGTGATGAGTTAATAACAAAGAGGGCATACGATTTTGTTTTCTCTTAATGAGGTCGTAGTGGAGCCGGTGGAGTTTTCTTGGACGTTCAGTCTGCCTGGTTAGACCAGAAGAAGCAATGAGTGACGTTCAAAGCTATGAAGCTGAAGCTCTCAAGACTTCCATTCTCGGCAGTTTATAAGAGAGATAACGTGCATTTTCCTCTTCCTGAAGTCAACAACCAGGTCTTATAATTACTTAATGCTGAAGGACAGTTTCTCGTTAGGATAATGCTCTCTAAGCTCTTTGACCACTGCCTGTACATGGATTCATTGTAAATGGTGATGCAGTGCACCAAGGTGGTTTCCTCTGCAAACGTCTAACTAGAGTTACAGCAGGGGATGCCCACTCATACGCAAGAGTAAAGGGATTTGGTTAAGAGGCCAAGGAAGCAGCCTGTGGAACACCAGCACTTATATTACTCGTTGTGCAATCGTCTGTACCTTTAATAGAACACTAATGCTCAATATTAGACTCCCGCTCTAGTTTCTCCACATGTCCTTGTTGAGGGCGATTTTCAACTCTGCTGAACTGCTTGTCTCATTTGAATTTATTAGGATGCCAGTTATTCTGTTAGTCAGCCAAGAGACTGCAGATGCCAGAATTAGGATTGGTTATTACGTTGATCATAATGAAGGGCTCGGCCCTATACGTCCAGTGTACTGTTTTGTATTGATGCTGCCTTGCTTGCTGAATTCCTCCAGAATGTGTGTGAGTAGCTTCGATTTCCAGCATTGGTAGCTTCTCTCTTACTTATTGTGTGGATTCCGTTGCTTTACGGGACAATGAAACTCATTGCAACATGTAGTTTTTAAGTTCACTTTCGGCCTTTCCATTGACTAAATATGAAACTTCAAGTTTTCTGAAGCTAAAGTTGCATTTGAAGATGGTTTCAGTTAGTCGTGATGGAACCAGGTGACTAATGATTGAATACCAGGTTTCAGTTAATCGAATTGCGAAACCTTCATACTCCAGAGATACATTCTTATTTTGCTGGGAGTGCATTTACCTGCATCCATTACATCGAGATATTATTCTCTATTAATTCCCCCTGGTGTTAACCAGATGCGCCTACATCAATTCATGTACCTGTCTTACACCATATCAGCATCGGAGTCTTAATACATTACAATAATTGCCGCAGTTCTAAACTGCTTTGGGATCTCTAAGGATCTTGTTAAAGACAATATAAATCCACGTTCTTTACTCTTTTTATGACAGATCCCTGCAGCATGGCAATGTCTCCACTTCTGTTTTTGCTTTTTCTCGGCGCTGTGCCAGAAATGCACGGAATCGTCTGTAAACGTCGAACAAAAGCCGCTTCGCCTGATTTGTCCAAGGATGGAGATGTCATCATCGGTGGAATATTCAATATACATTTGGATGTGATTAACGACTTTCATTCATTTACCTCTACTCCGAAAAACACTGTGTGTAAAAGGTAGGTAACCCTATTGAAGACCAGAACTTTTCCATCCCTCTTTCTAATAATAATAATTTTCACCCTTTGAGTAGTCCTTTCAATTCGAGAACTAATTATTTTCCGAAAACTCTGTGTTCTGTTCTTGTTGTCCTTTACTGTTCCTATTTCAGAATGCGGGATAGTAATTATATCTGTTTTCTTTTTTATCGACGAGAAATTGTTGTTTTAACTTTCACTTAAGACTCTTGTTTACACGTGTATATATGTGTGTATCATCAGCACTTTGCATTCTGTGATTAAAAGGGCATAAAGATTGTGGATTGAATGAAATGGCAATCATATTATAATTTTCAGTCACAGAGATTCTAGTAATCCACGGCATATATATTATGTGGCCGGCGGTGCATCCTCACAAATGGTATTGATGCGGTGCATGATTTTGAACTCGATAATCAATTGAACGGTGTCTCTCATGCGTGTGCTTAATGCAAGATATATGCAGTAGTCGGTTTTTGCATCAGTTACAGATTGACAACTGTGATGCTGCGCATAGTACTCTTGGCTTTTCCATATGAGATGTTTCAGTATTTATCAATTCAGACAGCAACTATACAGTGGAATAAACGGTCGAAGTTTGGGGTTTAGACAATAATCAGAACTGTAAAGAAAGGGGCAGAAGCCTGAATAAAAAGGTGGTGGAGAGGAAATGGAGCACCAGCTGGCACTTGATAAGGAAGGTGGGTGGTTGATAAGAATAGAAGATGCAATCGTTTGGAAAATCTCTGGGTTGGTGGAGACCTTGATTACGTCGGTAGCTTTACTGAGACAGCCAGAAGTGTTCACATGCAGCATCTTTCGGTCTCCGATTGATACTTCCTCTGATGCGTGAATAAAAATTGTTGAGTATAAAAGGGAAAACTCCGGTTCGTGTCAGTTTCTTCACACTATTTACATGAAAGTTCCTCTATCTTCTTTAGTCCTCAGACAGCCGACTTTTTAGAGCATGTAAATGTTACAAAGATTACCTCTAAATAATAATGCGCAGATAGACACAAAGAGAATATACTGACAGGTACTCCTATGATTTCAATTAACAAGCACAAATGAACTTTTGTGACCACACATACAAAGTTCCTGTGACCCTCCATGAACAGTCAAATTACGTAAAGGTAATACATGGGAAAAAGGAGTCGACGATGGCCAAACGTTCCTCATTGTCCAGATTTAATCTCCAGGTGTGCGACTTGGAGTCCTTCATAACCGGAATGATGGCCCGCCGGAGTTGCCGTTCTCTGAGGTTCAAAAGCCCTCTATTTTTACGTTGTATCAGGTCAATTTATGTTTCAATTTCGATGGCTCAATATTATTTAACAGATATGTGCAGTTTCGATTAGATATAGCTATAATTATCCACGTAGTTGTAAACTCGGCCGTGTGCAGCAAGAAATTTCGAGCCCTCCTCTGCAGTGTTTGTTTTATCCTGCTTATTGTAAAATCGAGCATATGTACTATCTTGAGCTGGAAGCTGATAAAATACGATCAATCAGGTCAGTGCTGTTCACACTCTTTTTCGATAACTTGAAACTTAAGTAAACTGTTACAGATTAAAACCTTCAAAATTCAAGATTCAGACTGTTTATTGTTATTTCCTGATGGATTAGGAATATGAAGACTTCTTTCACTAGAACCTACTCTTATCCCTCAGTTTTGGGTTTGCATTCTTCCAACGGGCGCAAACGATGATATTTGCCATTGAAGAAATAAACCAGAATGAGAATCTTCTCCCGGGAATCACACTTGGTTATCATATCCACGATGACTGTTCATCCTCCGCGATCGCCTCGAAAGCAGCGTTTGCTTTAATCAACGGAGAAGAAGAATCAATTGAATATACTGAATGTAGAGGCTCCTCCAATGTCGCTGCTATTGTTGGCTGTGGTCCATCTACAAATTCCATCGTAACTGCAAGGACAATTGGATCCTTCGGGATTCCGCTGGTAATGTTTCAATAATTGACGGTGGCAGTACCAATTTCCCATTCAACATTGACGCATAATTATGATTCTGTGTTTAGCTGAGTTGAAATAGAGGTGTCCAAACTTAAAATACCAACATAATAATGAAAGATGCGTCGTTTCTTGGGATTTTGTGTTAGTTGAATCATCCCATGTTTATGCGTTTTTTTATACCAGCTGTAAAATTTCGTTGTAAAAGACAATAAAACATAGAAACCAGGAATATTCCCTTCTTCCCATGTTTACTGACGAAATAATTAAACGATAAATTAAATTACTAATTAAACTAATTCCATGCCCATACCCTCCGTATTCGGCGCATTCATGTGTCCATCGCGGAACCTCCAAATGCTCTGTCTGGTTTACCCGCTCGCGTCACCAAGCAGCACCTTGCAGGCACCGAAACCTGCATGTGAGAAAAACGAAATTTCTGGCACATCATCTTTGATCTTTTCTGTCCCATACCTTAAACGCTTGCACTATGGTAGGAAATATTAAAACATAATAAAATAAAAACACAGGCTCTCTATTCTGACTATCTCTCGCAGACTCTAATAAGCTTATCGGATATCGTTTCATACTGCACAGCACTCGGGGAACCATCCCAGCCTTCTCGAAACTATTCTCATAGCGTATGTCCTTTAATCCTGTCAACAAAACGGTAATAAGTATGCATTGCATGCATCATTGTATTAGCATGCCGTTTCAAGGTGTTATATGTGCTGTATATTCTTCATAAAGCATATTCAATAATACAATTATGTACAAATAGAAATATGCACATTGAAATGCTGGTGATATATGAATCCTTGTCATTTAAAAGCTGGAACCTGGTATTCATCTATTTATTTCCTTCTCTACAGGTGAGTTATTCATCCACCTGCTCCTGTCTCAGCGATAAGAGAGAATACCCGACGTTTTTTCGAACGAGCCCCAGCGACCATTATCAGTCCAAAATTCTCGCTGAGCTGGTGAAAACATTCGGCTGGACTTGGATCGGCACCATTAGAAGTAACACCGATTACGGAATTTTCGGAATGCAAGGATTTGTCAAACATGTGGAAAAGTTTGGGGTTTGCATTGCCTACTCTGAGTCATTTTACAGGTCTGATCCGCCAGAAAAAATCAGCAAAATTGTTCAGGTGATCAAGGAGTCGTCCACTAAAGTGGTGGTGGCCTTTGCTCACGCTGCTGATATGCGGATCTTATTGAACGAAATGTTGCGTGAAAATGTAACTGGCATACAATGGATTGGAAGTGAGGCGTGGGTGTCAGAAAATCTTCTACCCCCTGAAGAAAGTGTAATTTATCTCGCAGGAACAGTAGGGCCGGCTACTCGAAGGGCAGAGATAGATGGTCTCAGGGATTATCTTCATAGTGTCCATCCATCCAGATTTCCTGGCAATATTTTGGTGGAGGAGTTTTGGGAAACTTTATTCAACTGCTCTTTTGCAACAGGCAGTAAAACAAACATGGAAAGTTTCATGGGTCAAGTACGGCATTGCACTGGAAACGAACAAATAGAAGAGACAGAAAGTGACTACCTTCCAGCGATAATGGAAGGGAGGTCCTACCACGTGTATAAAGCGGTCTACAGTGTTGCTTACGCACTCCATAATCTGTTAACCTGTGTAGAAGCTCATGGGCCGTTTATGAATAACACATGCGCTCATATTTCAAATTTTGAGCCGTGGCAGGTAGGCTTGAACTTCCTTTATAAAACCAAACAACTAACTGACAACGCGGGCGGCTTGAAGCTTATATTATGTACTATTTCCGTGTGCAGCTGTTTCAAATGTTCAGCAGGTCGATCTGTTATTAATTAGGGAATTGAGCCATTAATGTTTAGAGGAGCAATGTCGCCAAACAGATAGATTGTTTCGATTGTTTGCAGAGAACGCTAGATGAAAGATGCATGTTGAAAAGATTACTGGTGGAACTCACCCTCTTTCTGTATAGTAGGTCCGTGTGGACTGTGTTCCACTCTGTCTGGTGGCGGTGAGAGGGCAATATCTAAAAGACTGAACATAGAAAAGAACTACTTTCCCTCGACTTCGCAGTAGCACTCTTGCCTGCAAAAAGAGTTTAGGTCTTTACCCTGTATTATCAGCAGCTGGATTCTTATTCAGTAAGCTAGCCAAGAATACAAAGGAGGATAGTAAAAGCTTCTTTAGGTATGTGAAGAGGAAAAAAATAATTAACACCAGAGTTGGGCCGTTGAAGATAGAAACGGGTGAATTTATTATGGGGAACAAGGAAATGGCAGACGAGTTGAACAGGTACTTTGGATCTGTCGTCACTAGGGAGGACACAGACAATCTCCCTGATGTAATAGTGGTCAGAGGACCTAAGGTAACGGAGGAACTGAAGGAAATTCACATTAGGCAGAAAATGGTGTTGGGTAGACTGATGGGACTGAAGGCCAGTAAATCACAAAGGCCTAATGGTCTGCATCCCAGGGTACTTACGGAGGTGGCTCTAGAAATCGTGGAAGCATTAGTAATCATTTTCCAATGTTCTATAGATTCAGGATCAGTTCCTGAGTATTGGAGGATAGCTAATGTTATCCCACTTTTTAAGAAAGGAGTGAGAGAGAAAACAGGGAATTATATTCCAGTTAGCCTGACATCAGTGGTGGGGAAAATGCTGGATTCAATTATGAAATAACGGCACATTTGGATAGCAGTAACAGGATCGGTCTGAGTCAGCATGGATTTACGAAGGGGAAATCGTGCTTGACTAATCTTCTGGAATTTTTTGAGGATGTAACTATGAAAGTGGACAAGGGAAAGCCAGTGGATGTAGTGTGCCTGGACATTCAGAAAGCTTTTAATAAGGTCCTACATAGGACATTAGCGGCCAAAATTAAAACACATGGTGTTGGGGGTAGGTTACTCTCATGGATAGAAAATTGGTTGGCAGACAGGAAACAAAAGGTAGGGATTAACGGGTCCTTTTCAGATTGGCAGGCAGTGACTAGTGGGGTACCGCAAGGCTCGGAGAAGGGACCGCAGCTATTTACAATATGCATCAATGATTTAGATGAAGGGATTAGAAGTAACATTATCAAATTTATAGATGACACAAAGCTGAATAGTAGTTTGAAATATGAGGAGGATGTTAGGAGAACGCAGGGTGACTTGGACAGGTTGGATGAGTGGGCAGATGCATGGCAGATGCAGTTTAATGTGGATAAATGTGAGGTTATCCACTTTGGTGGCAAGAACAGGAAGACAGATTACTATCTAAATGGAGTCAAGTTAGGACAAGGGGAAGTACAATGAGATCTAGGTGTTCTTGTACATGTCACTGAAAGCATGCATGCAGGTTCAGCAGGCAGTGAAGAAAGCTATTGGCATGTTGGCCTTCATAACAAAGGGAACTGAGTGTAGGTGCAAAGAGGTCCTTCTGCAGTTGTACAGGGCCCTGGTGAGACTACATCTGGAGTATTGTGTTCCGTTTTGGTCTCCAAATTAGAGGAAGGACATTCTTGCTGTTGCGGGAGTGCAGCGTAGGTTGGCAGGATGGCGGGACTGTCATATGTTGAAAGATTGGAGCGACTGGGCTTGTATTCATTGGAATTTAGAAGGATGAGAGGCGATCTGATTGAAACATATAAGATTATTAAGGGATTGGAGACGCTAGAGGCAGGAAAATGTTCCCGATGTTGTGGGAGTCCAGAACCAGAGGCCACAGTTTAAGAAAAAGGGGTAGGCCATTAACAACGGATTTGAAGAATAACTTTTTCACATCGAGAGTTGTGGATCTATGGAATGTTCTGACTCAGAAGGCAGTGGAGGCCAATTCTCCGGATGCTTTCAAGAAAGAGTTAGATAGAGCTCTTAAAGATAGCGGAGTCAAGGGATATGGGGAGAAGGAAGGAACGTGGTACTGACTATGGATGATAAGCCATGATCACATTGAATGGCGGTGCTGGCTCTTAGGGCCTAATGGCCTACTCCTTCACCTATTGTCTATTGTCTATTATAACGATAATGAGAGAACCACTGCAACCATATTACTCCATCCCCACGCTCTCGCCAGAAATATGTGAAACAGAACAGATTCCCTTGATGCTGGAAATCAAGAAGAGCAGGAACACAAAATGTTGAGGGATCTTAGTAGTTAGGTAGCAGCTGGGAAGGTCGACATTTCGGTCCGAGGCGTTTCACCAGATTTTGCTGACACTGCCCCAACATCAAGACCGAGTATAGCACCAAATTCTGGAGGAATTCAACGATTCCAGCAGAATACGTCAAGAGAAATAAACAATTGATTAAATTACAACATACATATTTTATGCCAGATTTGAGCATCTGTAGTCTCCAATGAGGTAATTATCCTCTAAACATTTCAATCATAAACATATAGATTTATCGAGTCATAGATTACTACAGCACAGAACCATGTTGTTATCCATTTCTAGTGTTCGCCATGCTCTTATTCTGTCCTGTCTGATCGACGGACATCTGGATACGTTGCATTCTATGTAGTTATCCGAACTTCTCTTAAATGCTGCAAATGACACCGGATCCAGCTGTCCACCGCAATTCCTTCTGATTGAAAACATTCCCATTCAGGTTCGCCTAAAACCTTTCACTCGTACTTAATAACTTCTAGACTCAGTTGGAAATAGCCTGTTTTCATTTATCCTATCCGATAGGCCTTATCATACGTATGTCATCCACCTAGTATCAAAAGAGACAGACGACAAGATATCCGTTTTATCAGATCAATTACGTTGCTTCTGCCTGTATTTAGTGTCTCACACATCTACCTTCCTCCACTTTTGTACTTTCTGATCTAGTGTTCTGATTCGCATCCCACTACTAACAAGTTTAAACCCCTCGTTCGTGCTTCTTTGGAAGGTTTAAATGTGAAGTACTGTGCCTTGCAAGGTGAGCTTTGAAGAGACAGTACCTGTAAAGGACAATGATGTAAACAGTGTTCAAGAGGCGATGCAGGTTGAAAAATTGCTTAAGAAGGCATATAACACGCTTTCTTTATTAGTTGATCCGCTGAGTTATACACTCAGTAAGTTATGAGTCAGTGACTCTTTTTGGTCTGAATCTGTAGATTTCATAGTACTTCTCGCCCTATTATCGGAAGGATATTGAAGCATTATAATGCTTGCAGAGGAATTCTACTAAGCTGTTCCCTGGGTAAGAGGGCATTGCTATTTTTGTTTGGGAAAATGTGGGTTGTCGTCTCTGCAGTGACGGAGGCTGAGAGAAAAAAATAGGCGTTTTATTAGATAAAATTATGTGTTCCTGGACTGCGCTGCTTAGGCAGTTCTTCGACGCAATTTTAGAGAGTTTCAAACCGTAAGTGGGCACATGAATGCGAGAAAATTGGAATAGGACCAGGCAGTGAGTATCCAGGGGAGATTTGTTTAGGTAGCCGCTGGCTACTAATTTAAGTGATTTGGTATAGCATTTTGGGCCCAGGTACCTGTTCCTACGCTGCACGCTGCAATGGTTCATGTTTGGAGACATTAAGACCAAAAGATAATGTAGCAAAAGTAAGCCATTCACTCATCGAGTCTGCTCCGCCATTCAGTCATGGGCTGATCCAATTCTTCCCGTCAACCCCAATCCCCTGCCTTTTCCCGATGGCGTTTGATGACATGGCTTGTTAAGAACCTATCTACCTGTACCTTAAATACACCCAATGATTTGGCCTCCACAGCCGCTCGTAGCAACAAATTCCACAGATTTGCCAGCTTCGGACAAAAGTAATTTGTCCGTTTATCAGTTTTAAAAGGACGTCTTTCAATCCTGAAGAAATACCTTCCAGTTGTAGACTCCCCTAACATGGGAAATAATTTTGTCATATCTAATCTGCTCAGGCCTTCTAACATTCGCAATTTTTCTATGAGATCCTCTCTCAGTCTCCTGAACTCCAGTGATTACAGCCCAAGAGCTGTCAAGTGTTCCTCATACGATAGCCCTTTCATTTCTGGAAACGTTTTCGTGAATCGTCTCTGAACCCTTTCCGATATCAGCATGACTTCTCTAAAGTAAGGAGCCCAGAGCTGCACACAATAGTTCAAGTGTAGTATCAGTAGTGCCTTATAGAGCCTCAACAGCACATCCCTAGTATTATATTATATACCTCAGGAAATGACTGCCAACGTTATAATCGCCTTCTCAGCCCATTTAACCTGGAGGTTCAACTTTAGGGTATCCTGTACAAAAACTCCCAATTATCTTTGCATCTCCGCATTTTGAATTCTCTCCTTGTCTAAATAATAGTCTGCCCATTTGTTGCTTCCACCAATGTCGCTGACCATTTGGACACTGTATTACATTTGCCTCTTCTTTGCCGATTCACCTGAACTATCCACGTCTCACTGCAGACTTTCTGTTTACTCAACACTGCCCTTTCCTCCAACTATATTTGTATCATCGGCCAATTTAGCCACAAATCTATTGTTCCCACTGTAAATGTCATTGACGTACATCGTTAAAAGCAACGGTCCCAACATGTACGCCTGTGGAACTCCACTGTTAACCTGCAGCCAGCCAGAATGAGATTCTGTTTATTCCCACTCTCTTTTTTTCCGATCAGCCAATGCTAAACCCATACTAGTAAATTCCCTGTAATTCCGTGGGCTTTCAGCTTTCAGCCTCATATGCGGCACTTTGTCAAAGGACTTCTGAAAATCGGAGTGCAGCACATTTACTGCAACTCGTTTGTTTACCTTGCATGTCAGTTCCTCGAGGATTTACCAATCCTTTAGCTTCTCACTAGCTTTGGCTTCCTGTATGCCCTCTCTTTTGCTTTTACTTTAGATCTGACTTTACTTGTCAGACACGGTAGTGTCCTTCTTTCATTGGAAACTTCCTCTTATTTGGAATATTTTTGCCTTGTGTTTCCCTTATTTTTCGAAGAAAGTGGAACCATTATTGCTCTATAGTCTTTCCTGCGAATGTCCCTTTCCAGTCAATTTTGGCCAGTTACCCTTTCATGCCATTGAAAATACCTGTATTCCAGTGAAATACCAACACATTGTAATTTCGCTTCTCCTTCTCAAATTTCAAAGTGAACTCGATCACATCGTGATCACTCTTTCCTAACAGTTCCTTAACCGTAATCTCTTTTATCACCTCCCGGTCAATGCACAACACCCAAACCAGCACAGCCGATCCCCTAGTGGATCAACATCATCTGTTCTAAAAAGCCATCCATTGGACATTTTACAAATTTTCTCTCTTGAGGTTCAATGCTGGCCGAGTTTTCTGAATCCACTTTCAACTTAAAATCCCCAACGATTATCATGGCATTGGTTTCAGACACAACTGTTCTATATCCCGTTGTATCCGGTTCCCATGCCCCTGCAAAACTAGTTTAAACCCTCCCTGTGCTCTATTAAAATTGCCCTCTATGATATTGGACTACCTTGGTTCAAGTGTAACCGATCAATTTTTTACAGGTCGTACCTCCCACAGAAAGGGCCCCAGTGATCCAGGAACCAGAAACATTGATCATGGTATTCTTGCGCTCCTTAGCATGTGGAACAGAGAGCAATCCTGAGATTACTACTTGAAGGTCCTACTTTGCAATTTCCTACCCAACTCCCTGGCTACCTTCGTCAGGATCTCCTCCCTTTTTACCAACGTTTACCAAGACATTTAGCTGTTTACCCTCTCCATGCACCCTATCAGAGACATCCGGTACCCTGGCATTTGAGAGGCAACACGCCATGCAGATATCTGTATCTGGATGAAAGAAACTCCTGTCTGTTACCCTCACACTGGAATCCCCTATGACTCCCAGTCCTTATCTTTTACTCCACGGAACCAGGCTGAGCGCCAGAGGATCGACGGTCCGGTCTGCCCCCTCACCAGCACCCAAAACGTGATAACGGTTACAGACAGGGATGGCCACAGGGGTGCTCTCTACTATCTGAGCATTTCCCTTCCTTTCCTTGACAGTCACCTACCTGTCAAAGTCCTGCAGCCTCGGGGTAACTATCTCCATGAATCACCTATCTACCACCTACTCTCTTTACTTCATAAGATGTAGATCATCAACCCAAAGGCCCATATCCCTAACACGGTCTGTCAGGAGTTGCATCTCTGTGCACCTGGCGCAGAGTTGGCCATCTGAGAGACTGGAACATTCAAGATTCCCACATCTGTCAGCCAGAACAAAGTATTAACGCTACATGTTCTCTATTCATCAAAAGGTGCAAGGTGCAAGTCCACTTATACACGTACTGTGTCAAAGACCGGATGAGCTAAAGCACGACCGTTCTGAATCCGACCACTCTGTCGATTACAGTTCCGCTAGACAGTGTCTCCCTTTTATGCCTGAAACATAACTGCCCTCCATCACATGGTTGGTGCCCTGATTATAGCCAACTCCCGCGAAGCTTTTTCCTTTTAAACTTCACTCCCAGACCAGTGCGCCACCTCCTCTCCCGTAGCTGCCCAACTGATAATTGGGATGGCTGTTATACCAGAGCTCCCTCGAAATTTTCCCCTTTTAAACTTCCGTCCAGGACGTGTGCACAGACCTCTTTACAGGCTCTACCACTTATGAGTCTCCAATTTTTCTGCTGCAGTCCATTAAAAAACTGTCCTAATCGATTCAACCTTTCCTTTTTTCTCGTTCATCAAGCCCTTCCAACATCCTTGTAAGTTGCCCTTGTCTCCTTCAATCTTACTGATATCTGACCAGCAGCTAGGTACCCAGACAAGGACGCAATATTTCAAATGTATCCATAGCAAAGTCTTAAGTATAGCATACAACTCATTTTCTCGTTATTTAGATTATGAAAACAAATCTTAGGGTGAATATGAACATCTGTTTCGTTACACTGAATCCACGCCACCGTTAAACACAAGTCTCCTTACAATATTCTTTTTTTAGTTGCTGCACTACGTCCGCACAGTGAATTTCACAGTAAAAACGGGAGAATCCGTGTATTTTGACGAAAATGGTGACCCAGTTCCAAGATACGAATTCGTGAACTTACAGACGAATTTGAATGGTATAGTTGAGATTGTAAACGTTGGATATTACGATGGTTCGGAACCGCCAGGGAGTGAACTGAAGATGAAAATTGATGACATCGTGTGGAGCACCACTGGAAAAACGGTAGACTCCTTCTTTTATTATGGAAAATAGCTGCATGTCTTGGATATGGATGATATTGTAGATACAGGTGTATATGCCAGCCAACGCTGCATATTAGTGAATGTAACGCGCAGTTTCCAGGGTTCAGATCTGTATTTTCAGCAGGTTAGAAGAACCGGAGATTCTCTTTTTGAAACGATAAAATATTCATGAGTAGGTGTCGATATCCTTTGAGGAATAGGACCGTCTCAAACAAGAGTGCGCAGTCATGAGGTAAGAGGCTGATCACTTCAAGCTGAGATATTAGGGAGTCTCAAAGAATCTCTTCTCCCAACGGTACTGCTGACTGAAGGAAGAAACGGCTCAAAGGCCGAGCGGCCTGCTATAGCATCATTCTGTACTTCTGTGACTCTACCATCTATTTTCCTTCCCACAGAAATATTTACTAATACAGAAAACACTTGACTAACACCAAGCTGACTTTAGTATTCATGCCTAAACACTTTAGTAGAATTAGAATGTATGACATATTCTACGATTCTAAGACAGTCGTATATCCATTGGGAATCAATAAGATCCGATGTTCGGGTAGAAACAGGAATAAAAAGCATTTAAAAGTATGGTTCAGAAGGTGGTGGAACGGTCAGGGCCTCAGCTTCGGGAATCATTGGGATCTCTTCTGGTAGGAGTAAATCCTCTATCCTCTACAACAGTGATAGGTTGAACCTGATAGATAGGATTGGCAGTACACTCATGGAGGGTTTGTTACAGCTGTTCATGAAGGCTTAAGCTATTGTGGCAGGGAGATGGAAAACCGATTCAAGGGTTTCAGGAAAGAGTGGATGGTACAAAGAAAACATATATATCGAGAACAGAGACTGTCAAGAATGGTAGCTCGGTGATAGGACAAAATTGCAGTCACCACAGTTAACGCCAGCACATTATGAATGCAGAATCAAAAACGGAAGCATATATTGGATTCAAAGTGTGGTAAATCAATCTACGGATTATAAGAAATAAGGTTGCTGAATCGTGGCTGAAGACTGGTTATAGTTGAGAGCTGAATGTCCAGGGTTACACATTGTATCGGCGGAATAAGTAGGTGGGAAGTCGGGTTTGTGTGCTCCTGCTGGTAAAGAATGATATCAAATCAGTGAAAAGATGTAACATAGTATCGGAAGACGTTGAATCCTTATGGGACGAGTTAATAATCTACAAGTGTAAAAGAGTCTTGATGCAGTTATATAAAGGCCTCCAAGCAATAACTGGGATGTGGAATACAGATTAAAAATGGAAATAGAAATGCGTGCCAAAAAGAAAAACATTATGATATTCACTGGAGATATTGACATGAAAATCGGTTGGGGAAATCTGGTTGGTAAAAGATGGCAAGTGAGTTGAATGCCTCCAGGATGGCTTTTTAGAACAATTTGTATTTGAGCCTGGTAGGGAATCAACTACACCGGATTGGGCGTAATGTAAGGAAACGGGAAAGATTGTGGAGATTAAGGTGAATGAATACTTGGGACCTAGTGGTCACAATATGATGGAATGCAGGATAAGTTTGATAGGGAGAAAGTAAAGTCTGACGTAGCAGCATTTCACTAGAGTGAAGGAAATTACAGTTGTCAAAGTAGGGATGACAGCAGCCGAGAAATATCTTCAGTTCTGAGAAAAATCAGGAAGTTCCAGGCTACATGTATTGGAAAAGCAAAGTAATGGTCACATGGCAAAACAGTACAATCGTGGCTAACAAAGGAAGTCAAAGCTGATGTAAAAGTGAAGTAGAGGGCATACAGCAAAATCAAAAAAAAAAAGCGGGAAGATAGAAGATTGGGAAGTCATTAAAGCATACAGAAAGCAACTAAAATTATAATTAGTAGGAAACAATGAAATATGAAAGCTAGCTAACAAATAACAAGGTACATTGAGATGGAAGATAGAATAAATGAGTATTTTACATTTGTGTTCACTGTGCAAGCCACTAGCAGAGTGCCATTATTGAAGGTGTGAGGGAAGACATGTGAGTATAATTACTATTACCAGGTAAAATGCTTTCAAAAGGCTGAAAGAACTAAAGTTGCATAGGTTATCAGCACTAGATGAACTGCACATCAGAGATCTGAAAGTCTCTGAGGTAGAGGTAGAGATTGCAGAGGCATTAGTAATTGTCTCCTAGACAACATTAGACCCTGTCAATGGGAAAGTACAAAAGGCACTCCACTCTTTAAAAAAGGGGGGTGGCAGCATGAAAGAAATTCTAGTCCAGTTAGCACACATGAGGCTGTTCACAATATTAAGAGCTCATGGTATTGCAGGAAAATTGCTGGAATGGTTAGAGCATTGCTGATTGGTACGAGACAGTGAGTTGGAACAAAATGACACTTTTCTTATTGGCTGGCAGTAACGAACTGTGTTCCGCAGGGGACGGTGTGAGTGCCACTTCTTTGTATTCTGTATATCATTATGTTATATGATTGAATATGTTACATTTTGTGATACGTTTGCAGGTGATACGAAGATTGATGGAGTAGCCAGTGCTGATGAGCAAACAGGAAGGCTGCAGAACGAGCTAGACAGATAAGGAGAATGAGCAAGAAACTGTATAATGAAATACAAGGTGGAAAATACATGGGCATTCCATGCCACTGAAGAAACAAATGTGCAAATCAATGTGCAAATTATTTTCTAACCGTGGAAAAAATAGAAAAACATCTGAGATACGAAGAAAATTGGCAGTATTTGGCCAGAACTCCCTTCAGGTTAACCAAAAGTAGGAGTCGGTGATTAGGTGGCAAAAGCAATGTTAGCATTCATTTAAAGAGGTATTGTATATCAGAGCAGTGAAATGATGCAGTGGCTATATTAGACACTGAGGAGGCGCCGCATTGTGTACTGTGATCAGTTTGTGATCCTTATCCAAGAAAAGAAGTGTTGGCATTGGAGAGGGTTTAGCGGGCGTTCTGAAGCATAAACCATTGAATAAAAGGGCTATCCGATAAGGAATGTTTGTTGGTTCTGGGCCTGTAATTACTGAAATTTGGGAGGATAACGGGGATCTGATTGAAAGCTTTAGAATTTTGAAAGGAATAGACAGATTAGATATGGAACGGATGTTTCCCATGGTGGCTGAGCCTAGGACAAAGGTAAAAAGCCTCAGGTTTGATGCTCAGCCATTTAAAACAGTGATGAAGAGATATTTCATTCGCCAGAGGGGAATTAATTTGTGGTATTTGCTCCCAAGTGGCAATTTTCAAGACCGAGTATTTCGATATATCTAAGGTAGAGCTTAACTGGTTCCTGATTTTCCCGGCCTCAAAGATGACGGAGAGAATGCCGGAGTGTGGGGCTGAAGAGGGGAGAAAAGGAACTGGTATGATTGAAGAGCGGAGCAGAGAAGATTGGTCAAATTGACTTATCCTGCTCCTGTGTATTTTGGTTAAAATGCTCTTATTTAATTGCTGCATTGGTGATCTGGAATTTCAGAATCCATCTTCTCTCTTGGGAAGTATAACTCACCTATTGCTCATCTCGCCAAGCAGCCATTTTAGCTAACCCCGTTTATTGCTTCAATTTACACATATTTCGTATTCTTTATAAATATTATAGTTCAACATTCATTGACATCTACTTTTCTCCCCCTTATAAAGTTGAATTAAAACTATTAATCAGCTATTCCTTAACGGGTGTATTTATATGTCCAATGGATGCTGTCTGAATATTTCCCATTGTTTCAGATCCCACGAGCGGTTTGCTCTGAACCTTGTCTGCCGGGAACAAGAAAAGTAAGCCGGAAAGGGCAGCCGATATGTTGTTTTGACTGCGCAGAATGCGCCGCTGGTGAGATCAGCAACGTCACTGGTAAGTGCACGACGTACAACATAATTCATGTCACCGCCATAACAGCTGAAACTACGAGCATATCCAACCAAGATCATATAGTCTCTGAGCACATTCTATAGAATCATAAGAGGCACTAACGCCTTTATATTCTGTGCAGTATGAGGGAGTTCGACTATGAACATCTATGATCACATCTTTGTACAGATGTACAGCCGCTGCTTTACAGCGTGGTACAAAAACAGCACGCAGGCGGAAAGGAAATGCTACAAGATGTAATCAATCCACCCTTCACATTAGCGGCTTGAAGCTGGCCTCCATTAAGGATATTTGCACATACAAGAAGGAGTGACAAAGGGCTATATATGAAGAATGGTACTACTCACCTTGTGAATGGCTGGTCTGTACTACTCTCATCAATCACGATGCTGAGTATCTTCCGCTCTGGATTATCTTTATCTTCACTATGTGCAGTGACCGCGCCGGCACTACCACACTCAAAATCAATTATTTTCCCACGCAATAAATCTGTTCAACACCTTTACCCACCAACCTAACAATCACACTTCAACCTACTACGTTATAATTTCCTACCATTTAAAATTTATTATTGTGTTATGTATTATATACTTTTCCATGCTGCATCATTTTTTTCGTACACCTGTGTACGTGTGTACCAGAATTGAAGTTAACCCACCTTTAATCTTATGAATCTTGAACAAAAATGTGGTCATACCAAATTTCGTCTCATTTGCTTTTCAGATTCCACGGATTGCATCCAGTGCCCTTCAGAGTACTGGTCAAATCATGCAAAAACGCAATGTGTTCTCAAAAGGGTTGAGTTTCTTTCCTTTGGAGAAGTTCTGGGGTTTGTATTAGTGGCGCTTGCTATCGTGGGAGTGTCTTTTACTTTGGGCACCGCTGTGATTTTCTACCGGAATAGAGAAACTCCCGTGGTCAAAGCGAACAACTCGGAGCTCAGCTTTCTACTCCTCTTCGCCCTCCTGCTTTGCTTTATTTGCTCACTTGCGTTCATTGGAGAACCTAACGAATGGTCTTGCATGTTGCGCCGCACGGGTTTTGGAATTGTTTTCGTTCTCTGCATTTCCTGCATCTTGGGCAAAACAATCATTGTCGTTGTCGCCTTTAAAGCAACCTTACCCAATAGCAGCATGATGAGTTGTTTCGGACCGACACAGCAACGTTTGGGCGTCTTCGTCCTTACATTTTTGCAGAGTATAGTTTGCATTTTCTGGCTGAGCTTGTCACCCCCCTACCCCCTTCAAAATATGAGCCATTATAGAGACATCATTATTCTGGAATGTGACGTGGGCTCATTGACCGCCTTTTACGTAGTTTCGAGCTATATTGCTTTGTTATCCATTGTCTGTTTAGTGCTTGCATTCCTTGCCCGCAAACTCCCGGACAGTTTCAATGACGCAAAGTACATCACCTTCAGCATGCTGATCTTTTGCGCTGTTTGGATAACCTTTATTCCAGCTTATGTGAGCTCTCCAGGAAAGTACACTGTGGCTGTAGAAGTGTTCGCCATTTGGGCATCAAGTTTCGGTCTGCTTGTCTGCATTTTTGCACCGAAATGTTATATTATCTTACTGAAACCGGAGATTAATACAAAAAAACATATGATTGCTAAAGGGACATCACTATAACTACTAGCGTCTCTTTATATCATTATCGCATCAAAGTGTGTATCCCCGTTTTTTTAAAGCTAGAATGAATCTTTTGATGTCTCGGCAATTGATGCTGTTTCATGCCTCAACATAGTAATCGATACTTTGTGATATGAATAAACAATACTGATACAGTTAGTGGTGCGGTGACATCTTCAGTATTAAGAAGCTTAATTATGCTTGTTTGCTACACTGATCCGTCACATGAAAGACACCTGTAAGGTGAAAACTAGTTCGATATTGCATACAAGGAACGCAATTTCGACTGATGGAATGACTTTCATGATTGAATCGCTGTACATAGTGATAACTGAGGCCATGAACAGATACAATGAACAGCTGCTACCGGTTAAACAATGTACAAGGAGGGTAATGCCACTGTTTCCTTGAAAAATATTTACTTGCTACAACTGAACATATATTTACCATCGGACCACAAGAACATAAGACAATGGAGCAGAATTAGGCCATTTGCCCCATCGAGTAACTTCCGCCATTTCAAATATGGCTGATCCTGTTTTTAACTTCCTCAGTCCCACTCCCCGGCCTTCTCCCTGTAACGGTTCATGACGTGGACAAACAAAGATCTATCAATCTCCGTCTTACATGCACCCAACGGCATAAATGTGGTAACCTATTCCCTACCCTTTCCTGTAGCTATTTGATTGTATTTTCTTCTTGTTGAATTTTAAAAGCCTCCCAATCTTTTTTAATTTCTGCATGCCTTTGTTATCTTATATCCCTTGTCTTGGGCATAAGTACATATGAAAAAGGAGCAGGAGAAGACCATGATGCCCGTTGATCCTTCTCCACCATTCAATAAGATCATGGGTGATACTGCCATTGACTCCTTTCCAACTAACTGTCTTTTCCTTTCGACCCGTAAGTACCCTCTATTCAAAAATCTACCCAAACTTGTCTCAAATATAGATGCTGAGGTAGCCTCCAAGGCTTTATTGGGCATGGAATTCCACAGATTCCCCACTCGTTGGGAAATTCAGTTCCTCCTCAACTCCATCCTAAATCTACTTCCCCAAATCCTGAGGCTATATCCCATAGTTCTCGACTCATCTACCAGTGGGGGGAGGGGGAAACGTTCGTGCGTCTATCTTATCTACCCCATCCCTTTTGATATATGTTTCTATGAGATCTCCCTCATTCTCCTGAATTCCAACGAGTACCGTACCTTCTCATCGTCGACCCACTCATCTGTGGAATCAACAAGTCACACCTCCTCTGTACCGCGTCCAAAGCCAGTACATCCTTCCTCAAGTAAGGAGACCAGGACTGTATGCAGTACTCCAAGTGCGGCCTCACCATTACCCTGCACATTTGCAGCATAACCTACCTGCCCTTAAATTCCCTTTTCAACCACGGTTGTCCACCCTTCCCTTTTAAAACCATACGTTTGTGTTACATATCTATCCTTCGTCCTGTCCACTATTCCCTGGAATATCAGGCAGTCTTCTGGCTCTGGAACGAGAATTGCAGATTGAGGTAAACGGCAGGGCAAGGTAGACTGACGAGGAGCTTGGAACTCACCCAGTCTTCCCAGGGACCATCTGGAACCCTTCCCTCTGCGGCGTTGCTGAGATCGTACATCAATACGGATGGCCAAATCCACCAGGGCTTGAAAGGTGTCAGGAAGGTTCTTGGTAACCAGCCCATCTTCAATGTTTTCGGAGATGTTATTCATAAAGGTATCGTATTGCGCCTCCGAGTTCCAGCCGCTGGATGTGGCTAGGGTCCGGAACACTATGGCGTAATCTGACACACATCTGCGCCCCGGTGCGTGTGCAACATTTCACTGGCAGCCCCTCACTCATGTTTGGAGCGATCAAATACTTTTCTCATCTCCTCAGAAAATAACTGAAAACCTATGAGGAAAGGTGAGCCGGCTTTCCAGACAGCTGTTACTCATTCTCTCGACCAACCGGACAGTTGAATGAAGTCGTAGGCCACCTAGGATCGATCCATCGGAAAGGTTGTTCGTTGTACCTCAAAAATTAGGGTGCACTGGGAAAGAAAAGAGCGGCAGGTACCGGACCCACATGAGTACCTTTCTGGAGGAGGCAGACGGGGCTCTTAGACGGGAGGAGTAAGCGAGAACGCAGAGGGCGGGGCGGAGGATGCAGTCACAGAATATTGATGGGCGCCCTGGGACAGCTGAAGTGACTAAGTTTGGGCTGCAAGATCAGCTACATTGGCAAAAAGCGACTCCATTGCCCTGAACACGGAGTCCAGCTAGCTCAGGTGTCTCCCTAGCATCACTCCCTGATATTGCAGGACAGCTCTCAGACGACCGGGGTCTACCGGATCCATTCAGGCCAGATTGTACCGTCAGGACGCTGAAGCAAGGACCCAATCGTAGATCAAGTACTGTGCGCACTGTGATATTTACTAAGCTGCAAATCCAGAGGTGAAACAAAGTCGGCGTCAAAGTTCACGTGGAGATCAAAAATTCCAGAGAAATCAAAAAAAAAACAAAATCGGGAAACAGATTCGATATTCGGACGGACAGTATTCTGATACGAATGCTGGAAAAGCTCCGGAAAACTCATTGGCACAGTCTAACTATAAACAGGGAAAAGCACTGGACTAAAATATACTGAGCAATAAACAGACAGGCAGTTGAAAGGTGTAACATAATGTCACACAAGTGGCAGCAAAAAAAAGGTAATAATAGAAACACGTGAGAGGCGGAGTACTCAGTACTACAGGGGCCGGAGTATAGCAGGAGCGGGCAGAGGAGCACATGGGGCATGAAAACTAAGAGGAGCACATGGCAATACAATACCACCGACTGACGGATGGTAGGGAAAACACACAAAAAGACTAAGTAAAACTTAAGGTATTGATAGAGAAAGAGAAGGAGAGAGCGAGCGACTCAGCGAGTACTGTTGATCCGTTGTTCCCGATGTTTCTTTCTCTCCCGTGACGTTTCAGTTGCCGGCACCGACTTAGAATCACCCCTTCAGCACTTAGGAACTTAGGAACCCGCAACGAGCAGTCAACGTTTCGGGCCGAGACCCTTCGTCAGGACTGACGAAGGGTCTCGTTGACTGCTCGTTTGCACGGATGCTGCCCGACCTGCTGAGTTCCTCCAACTTGATTTTACGTGTTAATTTGACCACAGCATTTGCAGTGTATTTTGCGTTTAGGAACCCACAAGATGCTCCCATCTTCTGGGCTGTGTCTTTGGGATATGGAGAATTAGCCGGCCTTGATCCTCCGGGAGGTTTTCGCATCGCCACGAAGAACCGAAGTTTGATTGTAACTCCAGGTCATGTACTGTAACAGAACCTCATCCACCCTAATTAAATCGTTAATATATTCAACCATTTTCTTTATCTCAGGTCCATAATACCGACAACATGATTGTAAATATAAATTTCTCTGCACTATTTTTTCACTTTTATTTAAGCAATTTGTTGACCAAAAAAGACAGAGTACGGCAAATTAGGACTCAACATCTACTTCAACGATTTCGGCATACATCATAACTCCTGCATAACTTTGATTTTATAAAAGACTTATGTGACTAAACTTTTCTTTTATGGGCATAACAGCCACCGACAACTTTTTCATGGAGTTATGGATCTGTATTCCGAAATTCATTTATCCCACCGCACTCCTCAGTTCCAGACTACTTCCGTTGTAAGACCTATCATTGTTGGTCCTCCCAAAGTGCAACACCTACATTTATCTATATTAAGTTCCGTCTGCCATTTTCCAGCACATTTTTCCATTGGCCCATTTCCGATGCAAGCTTTGATAGATTTCCTCACACCAGCAATCATTATACCATCAACAAGCTTACTGATTTAGTTTTCTGAATTGTCATCCAGATCGTTGATCCAGACGTTCTGATGACGATGACTGCCAGGTTGTTGCTGCGACATCACTGCATTTACTGATATTTTTTCGCCCTTTCGTCACCATCTGAAATTCTGACAGCAATGGTTATACTTCAAGTTTAGAGACGCTGTTTGAGGTATGCCTAGCCACACAGTCACGGTATAGCGAGAGTAGAGCAGGGTACGAAGAACGCATCCCTGCGAAGCACCAGTGGTAATTGTCAGTAAGGTGGATATGTTGAGGAGAAATTCCGACTGTAACAATAAGTGATTGAAAATGTGTTTGAATACTCCCGCCAGCTGTTTGGCAGGATTTCAGAGCCTTATCAGATCCTAAAGATACGTGAGGGTTCGTGGTCTTGAATGGCAGACTTACGGCAGCCTCTGAGGCAGAAATCAGGGGGTCATCGGATCCTGCAGAGGTTCTGATAGGCTACGTTGTTATCCTCCCTTTCGCACCGAGCGTCACAGGCGTTGAGCTCGCCTGGTAGTTAAGCATCTCAGACCGTTCAAAATGTTGGGCCTGCAAAGCTCCCCAAAGTTGATGTGTCTCCTATGTCACCTCCAACCTCTGTCGGAATCACTGGTGCACACCGAATAACACAAACTTTCTGTCAAAGAGACCAATATCTACTACTATCCTTTGCGTTCTAGAGCGCATTCAATGTCTAATCAAATGTAGTATCTCAACTGAAATGATCTGAACCTTCTTAAGCAACCTCTCATGCGTTACACTTTCAATGGCCGTCCTACAATCTTTTTAAACAACATCGACTACATTGCCCTCATCAGCATAGCTGGTTACACCAGAAAAAAAAAGTTACACTGAGATCGGTAAAGCCTAATAACCGTATAACCATATAAGAGTTACAAAACGGAAACAGGCCATCTCGGCCCATCTAGTCCGTGCCGAACGCTTACTCTCACCTAGTCCCACTGACCTGCACTCAGTCCATAGCCCTCCATTCCTTTCCTGTCCATAAACCTATCCAATTTTACTTTAAATGACAATACCGAACCTGCCTCTACCACTTCTACTGGAAGCTCGTACCACACAGCTACCACTTTCTGAGTAAAGAAATTCCCCCTCGTGTAACCCCTAAACTTTTGCCCCTTAACTCTCAACTCATGTCTTCTTGTATGAATCTCCCCTACTCTCAATGGAAAAAGCCTATCCACGTCAACTCTATCTATCCCCCTCATAATTTTAAATACCTTTATCAAGTCCCCCCTCAACCTTCTACGCTCCAAAGAATAAAGACCTAAATTGTTCAACCTTTCCTTGTAACGTAGGTGCTGAAACCCAGGTAACATTCTAGTAAATCTTCTCTGTACACTCTGTATTTTGTTGACGTCTTTCCCATAGTTCGGTGACCAGAACCGTACACAATACTCCAAATTCGGCATCACCAATGCCTTGTACAATTTTAACATTACATCCGAACTCCTATACTCAATGCTCCGATGTATAAAGGCTAGCATCCCAAAAGCTTTCTTCACCACCTTATCCACATGAGAGTCCTTCTTCAGGAAACTGTGCACCATTATTCCTAGATCACTCTGTTCCACTGCATTCTTCAATCCCCTACCATTTACCATGTATGTCCTATTTGGATTATTCCTTCCGAAATGTATCACCACACACTTATCAGCATTAAACTCCATCTACCATCGTTCAGCCCATTCTTTTAACTGGCCTAAATCTCTCTGCAAGCTTTGAAAACCTACTTCATTATCCACAAGGCCACCTACCTTAGTATCATCTGCATACTTACTAATCCAATTTACCTCCCCATCATCCAGATCATTAATGTATATGACAAACAACATTGGACCAAGTACAGATCCCTGAGGCACACCACTAGTCATCGGCCTCCAACCTGACAAACAGTTATCCACCACTACTCCCTGGAATCTCCCATCCATCCATTTTATTACTTCAATATTAATGCTCAACGATTGAACCTTCCTAACTAACCTTCTGTGCGGAAGATTGTCAATCGCCTTACTGAAGTTCATATAGACAACATCCGCTGTTTTACCCTCGTCAACTTTCCTCGTAACCTCTTCAAAAAATTCAATAAGATTTGTCAAACATGACCTTCTACGCACAAATCCATACTAACTATTCCTTATCAGACCCTGTCTATCCAGATAATTATATATACCATCTCTAAGAATACTTTCCATTAATTTGCCTACCACTGACGTCAAATTGACAGGCCTATAATTGCTAGGTTTACTCTGAGAACCCTTTTTAAACAATGGAACAACATGAGCAATACGCCAATCCTCCGGCACCATGCCCGTTTCTAATGACATTTGAAATATTTCTGTCAGAGCCTCTGCTATTTCTACACTAACTCCCCTCAAGGTTCTAGGGAATATCCTGCCAGGATCCGGAGATTTGTCCACTTTTATACTCCTTAAAAGCACTAGTACTTCTTCCTCTTTAATCGTCATAGTTTCCATAACTTCCCTACTTGTTTCCCTTACCTTACACAATTCAATATCCTTCTCCTTAGTGAATACCGAAGAAAAGTAACTGTTCAATATTTCTTCCATCTCTTTTGGCTCCACACATAGCTGCCCACTCTGATTCTCTGAGGGACCAATTTTATCCCTCACTATCCTTTTGCTAATAATATAACTGTAGAAACCATTCGGATTTATTTTCACCTTACTTGCCAAAGGAAACTCTTATCCTCTTTTAGCTTTTCCAATGTCTCCATTAAGATTCTTCTTAGATTCTTTCTATTCCTCGAGCACCTGATTTACTCCATGCTGTCTATATTTACTATAGATATTTCTCTTTTTCCTAACCAAGTTTCCAATATCCCTTGAAAACCATGGCTCTCTCAAACTTTTAACCTTTACTTTCGCCCTAACAGGAACATAAAGATTCTGTACCCTGAAAATTACAACTTTAAATTACTTCCATTTCTCTATTACATCCTTCCCGTAAAACAAATTGTCCCAATCCACTCCTTCTAAATCATTTCGCATCTCCTCAAAGTTAGCCTTTCTCCACTCAAAAATCTCAACCCTGCGTCCAGTCCGATCCTTCTACATAATTACATTGAAAGTAAAGTCTCTAATTCTAATTATAATCACTAAATATTCCATGTCTTTAGAAATACGTATATACGCCTTTCCTCTGAATTCCTTCCAATAGCATACACAATATTGTTGTCAGTGCCATCTCTCTATAAATTCCCGGATTATTTTCTGAGCCCTTCTTAAACAACGAAGCAATATTAATTTTTCGCAAATTTTTTGGCATCTCATCCGTTGCCAAGGGCACTTTAAATTTCTCTGCTGGGGTCTTGGCAATTACTATAGTAGCTTACCACTAGGATCTTACCTTCTAGCTTACCTTCTCAGGACCTGCTGATTTTGCGACCGCAATTTTAGGTAAAGAAGAATATACCCTTTCTTTTGTGTTCTATATGATGTCCATGCATTTATTGCTATTTAATAGACTCCTTGCGCTTCTCCCAGGAAATGCATTGCAACCTAATCCATTTTAAGACCACCGGCTCTTCCAGCTCTCATGATCTATTTTACAATCCGTACTTCAAAGGAAACACTATTGTCCGTTGCTTTCCTTTGTGTCACGTCCATAGTGACGTAACTCACCAGTGTTCAGTTCGGTTCCTTTGTTATGGAATGATGTGGAAGTTTTGGAGAAAGCACAGAGGAGATTTGTCAGGATGCTGCCTAAATTAGAGAGTATGTCTTACGAGGATAGGTTGAGTAAGCTATTTTTTTTCCTTTGAAGTAAAGGAGGATGAGAAAAGGATTGATCAAGTTGACACAAAGTGCACTGCAGATGCTGTGGTCAAATGAAGACGTACAAAAAATCTGGATGATCTCAGCAGGTCGGGCAACATCCGTTGAAAGCAGCAGTCAACGTTTCGGGTCGAGACCCTTCGTCAGGTCTAAGGAAGGAGGGGGCAGGGGCCCTATAAAGAAGGTGGGGAGAGAGTGGAAAACCAATCAGAGGAAAGATCAAGGGGTGGGGGAGGGGAGGCATGGAGGGAATAGGCAGAAGAGGTGAAGAAGGAATCTAAGGGGATAGCACTATGGGTAGTAGAAGAAGGCAGAGTCATGCGAGGTGATAGGCAGCTAGAAGAGGAGAAAGAGTGAAGGTGGGATGGGGAAGAGAGAGGGAGGATTGAAAGCATTCCATGTAGGGACGGTTAAAAAATATATAATTTATTCAAAAGAATTCCTCGAGATCATCGGTGGCTCGACCGGGCGACGCTAAATAAGCGGTGCTCTGGTGCATGCTTTAAATACTCACGATGCATAGAAAGATAGAAACATAGAAAACCTACAGCACAATACAGGCCCTTCGGCAATCAAAGCTGTGCCGAACATGGCCTAATCTTAGAAATTACTTAGGGCTACTGATAACTCACTATTTTTCTGAGCTCCATGTACCTGTCCAGGAGTCTCTTAAAAGACCCGATCGTATCCGCCACCACCGCACTCACCACTCTCTGCGCAAAAAAACTTACTTCTGACATCTCCTCTGTACCTACTTCCAAGCACCTTAAAACTGTGCCTTCTCGTACTAGCCATTTCAGTTTTGGTATAAAACTTCTGACTATCAACACGATCAATAACTCTCAGCATCTTATACACCTCGATCTGGTCACATCTCATCCTCCATCGCTCAAAGAAAAAAAAACACCAAATTCACTCAACTTATTCCAATAAGGAATGCTCCCCAATCCAGGCAATATCCTTGTGTATCTCGTCTGCACCCAATCCAACCGATGAAAAAATAAGCGTCTCCCTTTAATCTCTTCTCCTTTTTAAACTCTTCTCGCTGTTCTCACTGGCTGACGTCCACGCGCTTGCGCAATGGTGCCCCAATCATACCGCTGATGAAATAACGTAGTAACCCATGACAGAGAGAAAAAATGGACAAAATTAAACAGAAATAAAAGTGTCTAACGACATTACACAGAACAAGTTTGCATAAGACAACGGCCTACATGGGGTAAGCAACAGCAGCCCTGTGCCTCAGAACGATAGGGAAAGAAAGAGGCTGCAGCAGTGATAGAGGACTCTATAGTTAGGGATTGAGGCTGGCGATCCTGTGGACACAGTAAAGAAACACGGATGGTAGTTTGCCTCCAAGGTTCCAGGGTCCGGGGATGTACGGAGAAAGAATAAGTAAATTTAGGAAGGACAAAAAAAATTCAAGGGGCTTATAGCCCGATGGGAATTCGGGGAGCTGGGTTAAGCACAATAGGCAGCGATTTAAACAGAGAGAGGGGAAATGGGCTAAAAATTCTATATCTGAATGCACGAAGTGTCAGAAATAAGGCGGATGAGCTTGAAGCTCATGTGCGAATGGGTAACTATGATGTTGTTGGGATAACGGAGACATGGCTGCAGGGAGGTCAGACCTGGGAAATGAATGTACAAGGGTATAGTTAAACTAAAAAGGCAATACGGGAAGAAAAAAAATGAGGAATATAAAGGAGGATAGCAAAAGCTTTTTTAGGTATGTGAAGGCAACGAAGATAGTTAAGAACAATGTTGGGCCCTTGAAGAATGAATTCGGTGAAATTGTTATGGGAAACAGAGAATTTAATAAGTACTTTAGATCTGTCTTCACTAGGGAAGACACAAGCAATGTCCCAGATGTATGGATGGGCCAAGGACATAGGGTAACAGAGGAAATGAAACAGATTGACATGAGGAAGGAAACGGAGATGAGTAGACTGATGGGACTAAAGGCTGACAATTCCCCAGGTCTCGATGGTCTGCATCCGAGGGTACTAAAGGGGGTGGCTCTGGAAATTGCGGATGCATTGGTAATCATTTTCCAATGTTCCTTAGATTCAGGATCAGTTCCTGAGGATTGGAGAACGGCTAATGTTATCCCACTTTTTAAGAAAGATGGGAGGGAGAAAACAGACAACTATCGTCCTCTCAGCCTAACATCCGTAGTGGGGAAGATGCTAGAGTCCATTATTAAAGATGAAATAGTGGCATATCTAGATAGCAGTGATAGGATTGGGCCGAGCCAGCATGGATTTACCAAGGGCAAATCATGCTTGACTAATCTATTGGAGTTTTTCGAGGATGTAACCAGGAAGTTAGACAAGGGAGATCCAGTGGATGTAGTGTACCTCGATTTTCAGAAGGCATTAGATAAGGTCCCACATAGGAGACCGGTGGATAAAATCAGAGCTCATGGCATTGGGGGGAAGATATTGAAATTGATAGAAAATTTTTTTGGCAAATAGAAAACAAAGGGTAACGGTGAATGGGTGTTTCTCGGAATGGCAGGTGGTGACTAGTGGGGTGCCACAGGGCTCGGTATTGGGACCACAGCTGTTTACGATTTACATCAACGATTTAGATGAAGGCATTGAGAATAACATCAGCAAGTTTGCTGATGATACTAAGCTGGGTGGCAGTGTGACATGTGATGAGGATGTTAGGAGAATTCAGGGTGACTTGGATAGGCTGAGTGAGTGGGCAGATACTTGGGAGATGACGTTTAATGTGAATAAGTGTGAGGTTATCCACTTTGGGAGTAAGAACAGGAAGGCAGATTATTATCTGAACGGTGTAGAGTTAGGTAAGGGAGAAATACAAAGAGATCTAGGAGTCCTTGTTCATCAGTCACTGAAGGTGAATGAGCAATTGCAGCAGACAGTGAAGAAGGCTAATGGAATGTTGGCCTTTATTACAAAGGGAATTGAGTACAAGAGCAAGGAAATCCTTTTGCATTTGTACAGAGCACTGGTGAGACCACACCTGGAGTATTGTGTACAGTTTTGGTCTCCAGGGTTAAGGAAGGACATCCTGGCTGTAGAGGAAGTGCAGCCTAGATTCACAAGGTTAATTCCTGGGATGTCTGGACTGTCTTACGCAGAGATGTTAAAGAGACTGGGCTTGTACATGCTGGAATTAAGGAGATTGAGAGGGGATCTGATTGCAACATATAAGACTATTAAGGGATTGGACAAGATAGAGGCAGGAAATATGCTCCAGATGCTTGGAGAGTCCAGTACCAGAGGGCATGGTTTGAGAATAAGGGGTAGGTAATTTAGGACAGAGTTAAGGAAAAACTTCTTCTCCCGGAGAGTTGTGGGCGTCTGGAATGCACTGCCTAGGAAGGCAGTGGAGGCCAATTCTCTGGGTGCTTTCAAGAAGGAGCTAGATAGGTATCTTATGGATAGGGGAATCAAGGGATATGGGGTCAAGGCAGGAACCGGGTATTGATAGTAGATGATTAGCCATGATCTCAGAATGGCGGTTCAGGCTCGAAGGGCAGAATAGTCTACTTCTGGACCTATTGTCTATTGTCTATTGTTTCTTCACGTCCATGATATCCTGAAGTACGAAGGAAAACAGCCTGAGGTCGTGCTATATGTTGGTTCCAGCGACACAGGTAGAAAATGGGAGAAGGTCCTGAAAGCAGTCTACCAGGTAGTTAGGAAGGAAGTTGTGAATCAGGATCTCAAAGGTAGTAACCTCGGAATTACTGCCTGGCCCACGCGAAAGTGAGTACGGGAATACAAGAAGGTGGAGTCTAAATGTGTGTCTGAGGGATTGGAGCAGGGGGGCAGGGAGACAGGGTTTTTTTCTGCCCGTCTTTTCGGGAAACTCTTTTTTAGTGCCGTAAATATACCTACGGACCTGGCCTCTACCGCATTCTGTGGCAAACAATTACACGGATTCAGTTGTCTCGGCTAAGAAAATTCCTCCTTAACACTCATCTAAATGTTGGCCCCTAAAATTCGAGTCGGTTGCCTCGTGTTCTGGATACCCTCAACAGAGAAGACATCCTCTTCACATCCACCATACAAGCCCTTAAACAATTTGGTAGGATTCAACGAGCTCTCCTCCGCATATTTTAAGTTGCAGTGAGTACAGCCCCCAAACTACCAAACGACCCTCTTTTGTCAACCCTTGTATTCCCAGAATCATTCTAGTGAACGGTCTGTGGAGGTTCAACAATGCCAACACTTCCACTCTGACATAAGGGGTGCAGTAATTGTGGCAATACATAAAGTGAGGCCTGACCAGTGTCTTACTATTTTTCAGCATTACTTCATTTATTTTACATTCCATTATTCCTGAAATAAATGTCATCATTGCATTTGCCTCCTTACCAGTAAATTAACCTTCTGGCAGTTTTGCACGAAAACTCCTAAGTTCTTCAGTTCCACTGATGTTTGAACCCTCTCACCATTTAGATAATAGTCTTGCACTATTGGTCCTGTTACGAAAATGCGTTGTCATATATTTCCCAGCACCGTATTCCGTCTGCCATTTTTAGCAGCACCCTCTGCAGGGATCTACGATTGAGGGAAGTACATTTCCCCTTACCGGGAACTGATGCAGCCAGTCAGGATGCTCTCAGTCGTGCCCTTATGAAAGTTCATAGAATCTGGGGGCCACAGCATAATTCTTAAACGGTCTGAAGTGAAAGAGATGCTGTTGTGCCTTTTTCACCACATAGCCGTTATGTACAGACCACGTTATGTCCAAGGTGGTGTTTTTTGCCGAGGAGCTAAAAGCTGTTCACCCTCTCAAATCCAGATCTATTGACGTCTATAGGGGTTAGCCTGACTCCATTCTTCCTGTAGTCCATAGCCATCACCGTTGTTATTCCGACGTTAAGATAGAGTTTTCTTGACACGGCTACTTCAGGGTGATGACTTCCTCTCTGTAGACTGTCTCATTATTATTAACATTACATCTATACTTTTATGTTCTAGCCCTCTTGAGGTGAATGATAACATTGCCGTTGTCTTGCTCAACATAGACTTTATGAAATGTATTATCTTGTCAGTACCTCCAGTTGAATTCCGTCTTTTTGTGTGCTTTTCCACTAGCTATCATTCCTTGTTTTTGTATTGCCATGCGCTCTTGTTTGATTTCATGCCACTTGTGTTCATATCCCCGCTACTGCTCTACTCTGGCCCCTGTATTGCCGAGTACTCTGCCTCTCACCTGTTTCTCCTTATTACCCGTTTTGCTGACACACATGTCTCATCGTGCACCACCTACCCTCTGTCTCTCTGTTTATTGCTCAGTTTATTTTAGTCCTGTATTTTCACCTATTTGTTACCAAATTGTGCCAGTGAATTTCCCTGATCCTTTCCAGCATTATCCTCTGAACTTCGTCCGTCCGAATTTCGACTATGCCTGCTTCCCGATTCTGGTTTTTAGATTTCTGTGGAATTTTGGATCTCAGCCTGAACTTTGCCGCCGACTTTGTTGCCATCTGGATTTGCTACTCAGTAAGTAACACAGAGCGCACAGTAATTGGTCTTGTGATTGGGGCCCTTCTTCAGCATCCTGACATATATCTCCAGTTAGAACATCGACTACCCTTTCATTTCTTCTACCAAGGCGCATGCCCATAGACTTTCCGACAATGTATTCTATCTGTCATTTCTTTGGCTGCACTCGTAATTTGTCTATGTTCTTCTGTACCGTTCTATCTCATCAAAACTGTCTGCCCCTCCGAATATCTTCATATCGACGGAAAGCTTTGCAAAAAAAAACATCAATTCTATCTTCCAAATCATTGACATATGAAGTCAAATTCCGTTTGAAACACTGAAACCTGGAGAAAAGTACTGCTCACTGGCACACCGGCAGCCAGTCAGAAAATGTTTGTGTTTTTTTTTCCCCAGTCAGCCTCCTGCTCATCGGCCACTTATTTATACGTGTTGGAAAATTTCCTGTAATTCCATGGGGACGTACCTTGTTAGGCGCCGTCATGTGCGGCGCCCTGTCGAAAGCGTTATGACAATACAAGTTAAGAACATCAGCCGAGTCTCCCTTGCCTATCGTGCGTGTTACTTCTTCAGAGAAGTCCAACTTAATTGTTGGGCAGGATTTTCCCAAACTTTGCCGACTACGGTCAACTTTATCATGTGCCTCCAAGTACCCTGAAACATCACCTTCAACGACTTCCCGACTTCTGAATCAGACTAGCTGGCTCTCGTGTCCTCTGTTCTACATCTCTCCCTTCTTGCCGATGGCATGACATTTGCAATTCTCCAGTCTTCTGGAACTATTCCAGAATCTAGTGTATTTTAGAAACACCACTACTTATACCTCGCACCTGATGACGGAGGGGAGTTGCCACCAATACGAGCGTTCATGGACGATCTCACCATTTTGGGTCCTAACACGGAGGCAGTGGAAAGTGTACTATGTAGACTCAAGTAGCTAATGGATTGGGGAAGAATGAAATTCAAGACCAAGAAGTCAAGGAGCTTTGTTCTTAGGAGAGGAAAGCTGGTTGACTTTCATTTCACCTTTTCTGGAGAGGAGATTCCATTCATTCAGGACCAACCAGTTAAGAGCCTCGGGCGATGGTACACAGAGGAGCTGAGAGACACCAAGTGGGTTCAAGAGACAGAGGAACAGATCAGCAGAGGTCTGATGTCTGTCGACAAGTGTGGCTTGCCTGGCAAGTTGAAGTTGTGGTGCTTGCAGTTCGGACTGATGCCACGGATAATGTGGCCATTAACTGTATATGAAGTGGCAATATCCCTTGTTGAGGCAATGGAACGGAAGATCAACAAGTATGTGAAGAAGTGGCTTGGAGTACCGAGCAGCCTCATTAATATTGCAATCCACAGTAGCCAGGCAAAGCTTAGCATCCCAGTACAATCCCTTGTTGAAGAGGTCAAGGTAGCCAAGGTCGGATCATTCTTGATGCTTCGAGACTCAAAAGACTCTGTCATCAAGAACATCCAGCCGGATGCGAGATCAGGCAGGAAGTGGTCAGCCCGGGCAGCAGTTGATGAAGCAGAGTCTAGATTGAAGCACAAGGAGACGGTTGGGGCTACCCAGCTAGGCTTCCATGGACTTGGATGGACAACCTACGAATGGTGGTCACCTTCTACAGGTAAAGAGCGTCGCGAGCTTGTATCGCATGAAATACGAGATGTAGAAGAGGAGAAGGGGTTAGCTAAAGCAGCTGGCCTGACCAAACAAGGGACTTGCACCTGGTGGGAAAGTGCTGAACGACATCTATCTTGGAATGTCCTGTGACAGATGGAACTGCTCCGCATTTATTTTCTATACACAGCAGTGTAAGACCTGCTCCCAACACCTGCCAACCTCAGCACCTGGTATGAAGATAAGACAGACAGGTGTGCTACTTGTGGCGAGAAGGGAACACTTCAGCATATTTTGAGTGGATGTGGAGTCAATCTTTCCAGTGGCATATACACTTGGAGACATAACAACGTTCTCAAAGTTTTAACAGAAGCGGTTGAGCAGAGGGTACTGCAGCACAACTTATCTCATTTCCCATGCTGCACAAAACATCGCATATCATTTGTGAAAGAAGACTCCAAGTCAAGGGTGAACAGCGCAGGCCCACGATCAGGCATACTTTCTTCAGTCAATGACTGGTGTGTCAAGGCCGACCTGGATGGGAAAGGCAGTTTCCCGGTTTCACCAAATTGCGTCCAGATATAATTGTCTGGTCTGACACTAGTAGAGAAGTGGTTATTGGTGAACTCACAGTCCCTGGGAAGACAACATCGATGAAGCCCATGAGCGCAAGTTAACCCTTATGCAGAATTAAGATCAGAGTGCAGAGACAGAGGGTGGAAGTTCTCATGCTATCCATTCGAAGTAGGGTGCCGTGGCTTTATTGCGTGCACTTTCCAGAAGTGGCTGTGTGACCTTGGATTCACTAGAAGAGAGATCAAGTCAACCAGCAGGGCTGCAGCTGAGGCAGTAGAGGCAGGATCATCATGGGTGTGGACTAAGTACGTCCAGAGGGGCAGATAGTCGGACAGCGTATCCATCTTTTGTAAACTCTTCAGTAGCGGAATAGATACCGGAAGAGTAGACTATCTGTTGGATGGAAGGGACCAACAACAAGGGACAGAGGCCGATGCCAAGTCTTTAAACTCCTCAGCGGGAGGTGGTGCTTCAGCACTGCTGGCCAACCACCTCGAGGGAGTCTTGATCATAAGCGGGCCGAAATTCCTCAGGACAGGTGGCATTTCAACTGATAATCACACTGATGATAGCACAGGACAGTTAACATATTAGTCCATGTATATTTTCAATTCAAATACATCCAGATCGCTTGAGACATCACTTTCAGAACTCTGGGGTTTAAACCATCTGTCCAAGTGACTTATCCACCTTCATACCTTTCAGTTTCCCATGAACTGTCTATCTAGTTATGGTAACTGCACACACTTCATGACCTCTAACAACTGAAATCCCCCCCCCATATATTTTGGAAGCACGGCGGTGTAATATTTCCTTTTTGGAACCTATTCCTATTAGCGATTTATTTACTATGTGCCTTCCAAACTGCTTCCACAATTTCCAGCCACAATCCTGACAGTATGATTTACCAATAAACATTGACCAATTCTTCTGTTATGCCTCGGTAGTTCCCGTTATTCCACTGCAAACGTAATAATGTGCTTTTTGGTTTCTCTAATTTTGGGGTGATTTTGATCATATGATAATAACAATCCTTTGAGTGTTCTATTCCGTTAATCTCTGTAGTGAATTTTGCTTCCTTGCACAATGCCCAATCCAGAATATATCGATGCTCTAGTGGGCTCAACAGACAGCAGCTCAAAAAAGACATTTCTAAGACACTCTATAAATTCTCCGTACTTTAATCCATCATCACCCTGATCTATTAAAGTCCCCATCACGTTTGGAACATTGGCCAATTCGCATGCATTTCATATGTGCCGTTGTAATTCTTGGGCCACATCCTCACTACTGTATGGTTGCATGTAAACGACGCGAATTAGCGTCTCCTCTATGTTTACATTTACGGAGCTTTAATCTTAATGATTCAACGCCTTCCAATCCTGTCTCACCTTTCTAATGACTTAGTTTCATTTTTTTACCAATAGACCTATGGCGCCGCATAACCTTTCTGCCTATCCTTTTGATATGATATGTATTCATGGCCATTAAGGTCCGAGTTATAGTCTTTCAGGCATGATTCTTTGATGCCCACAATATCATTCCGGACCCTGGAAGCCAGGAGGCAGCATACCATCCAGGAATCTTGTTCTCGGCTACGGAACGTCCTGTCAGTTCCCCCAGTTAACTAACCACTTATCAACACAGCGTTCATCATCTACCCTCTTCCGGTCTGTGTGAAGGTTTCGAGCGCTTTCTGTGTTTTGCTTTGATTTCCAGAATCTGCAGCATGTCTCTTGCTTGTTGCGTGGATTCTGTTGCCTTATGGGGCAAAGAGACAAATTGCGACATAAAAATTTCAAGTTCATTTCCAATCGTTCCATTGATGAAATATGTAACTTTGTTTCCGCTGCTAATATTTCACTTAGAAATCGGTTCAGTTGTTTATGCTTGAAGCAGGTGGCTATTGACTTAGTTACATATCATTTAATTGACTGAAGGGCGAAATGTTCATACTCTCGGGATTGCTTCTTATTTCTGCTGTGAGTGCATTTACCTGAATTGATTAGGTGCAAATATTATTCTCTAGGAATTTCCGCAGATGTATAACCAGATGTACCTACATCAAAACAAGTGTCTTTCATACCATGTCATCATCGGAGTCTTAATACATTACAATAATTGCTGCCGTTGTTAACCGCTTTGGGATATCTTTGGATCTCGGCAGAGACATTATAAATTCACGTTTTTTTCGCTGATCGTGACAGCTATTTGGAGCAAAGCAATGCAACTGCTTGTGATTTTGCTCTTTCTCGGCGCTGTATCAAAAACGCACGGAATCTTCTGCAAAAGTCGAGCAGAAGCCAGTTTGCCCGATTTGTCCAAAAATGGAGACATCATCCTTGGCGGAATATTCACTATACATTTGGATGTGATTAGCGAATTTTATTCATTTACATCTGCTCCGAAAAACACTGTGTGCAGAAGGTAGGTCTCCAGTTTTGAGATTGGCACCACTTCAGCCCTCCTTCCAGTACAAATTGTTCTTTCAGTTTGAGAGCTAATTATCGTCTGAAAACTTTGTATTCTGTTGTCGGTGTCCACTGTTCCTGTTTCAGCGTGGTGGGATAGTAATCATAAATTGGTATATCTACTTGAAATATTTGTTGTAACTTTCACCAGAGAGTCTTGTTTGCTTATATATATATTTGTTATTCAGCATTTCTTTTCCCTTTCTGTGAAAAAAAGGCTCAAAGTTTCAATGGAATAGTAATCATGCTACATTTATCAATCACAGAGATCCACGGTATGTATTTTGTTGGTTGGCGTCGCATCGTCCCAAGGGAGCGTGCTGCAGCGCATGATTATTAACTCTCTTGTCAGTTGAAGGAGTCATTTATCCATGTGTTTAATGCCAGCTATGTATAGGAGCCGATTTTGCACCAGTTAGAGGTTGACAACTGCGATGCTGCACATAGGACTCTGCGTGAGTGAGGAGAATAGAAGTTGTAAGAAGCTGAGCTAATGTTTGAGTCGGTGTGGTCCTGGATTATTTTGTTTGCTTTATCGAGACAGACAGAAGTGTTGGCATGCCGAGAAGGACGGTGTCTCTGCTGAACGTAGTTTGAAAAACTCTGTAGCTTCTTGCGGTCTCCGATAGAGCTGTTGTCAACCCGTAGAATGGTGAATCTGAATAGTATATTATCTCTGATGGATTAATAAAAGAAATTGGGTGTGAAGGGAAAGCTCCGGATGGTAACAGTTTTTTTTTAAACTCAGTTTACATTAGTGTTTCACTCATCTCTTTAATTGACAAGCATGCAGCTGGTATAATTTTTCGTGCATGCAAATGTTAAAAAGATGGCCAAAGGTTCCCCGTGGTTCTCATTTAATCTGCACATGTCCGACGTGGAGTAATGCGTAGCTGTGATGATGAGTCACCGCGGTTACCGCTGTCTGAGCTTTCAAAATCCTCTATTTTATTCATTATAGTTATCAATTACATTTAATTTACACCTAGCTCTAGTGCCGAAATATTGACGGAAAGTTCTGGCAGATGGCAGGTAGGTTTATATTATGACAACTCGTAATGCAGAGTGTCGGACCGAAACGTCGACGTTGTTTTCCTCACCACAGTTGTTGCCTACTCTGCGGACTTCCTGCAGCAGTTTTGTGAATGACACTCTGAATTTACAGCATCTGTAGAATCACTTATGTTTCTAGAATGATTTATTGGATGGGCGCTTACCTCTAATTTTTAGCATTGTAGTGTCCATACAAGCTCTATTGTGTGTCACCGGATTATGACACTACTCACGCACTGTTCCTGTCCAGTCCTGAAGAAGAGTCTGAGCTCAAAACGTTAACTGTTCATTTCTGTCCGTTGACACAGTCTGACAATCTGAGTTACTGCAGCATCTTGTGTATGTTGTTTTGTCCCCGTTAACCAAGTAATTGAGAGGTCGGCGAGGTGCTACAAGGAATTCGGTTCCTTTCGAGCCCTATTCAGTACTATACGTTTAATCCTGTTTATTGTATAACCGAGCGTATTTGGTATCTTGATCTGGTAGGTAGGATATTACCATGAATCTGCAAGCGTCCCAAGCCTACGTCAAGAGCTGCGAACACCCTTTATCAATAACCTGAAAATTTTTAAAAATTGTCACAGATTATCTCTTTCAAAGTTTTAGATTGAACGTTGTTTAATGTCATTTCTTGATTGAATTGGGCTATGAAGATTTCCATCAACACGTATTATTTCCATCACACAGATTGGGGTTTGCAAACTTCCGACTGCTGCAAACGATGATTTTTGCCATTGAAGAAATAAACCAGAATAAGAAACTACTTCCGGGAATCACACTCGGGTATGAGATCCATGATGACTGCCCGTCCTCCTCGATCGCCTCGAAAGCAGCACTCACTTTGATCAATGGCAAAGAGGAATCATTTGAATACACTGAATGTCGGGAATCCTCCAACGTCGCTGCCATAGTTGGCTGCGGTCCAACTACAAATTCCATCGTAACAGCAAGGACGATTGGATCGTTCGGGGTTCCGCTGGTAATGTTCCAAATATTTGAGTATGTCAGTACCAGTCTCCCATTTAGCACCTACACAACATTATGATCCTGTGTCTGAGCAGAGTTGAATTAGAGGTGTCTCAATGTAAAATGCTAAAACAATAAGGAAATGTGTATTTTCTTGAGATTTTGTACGGTTTGAAGTCTGCCAGAAATTGATCAAGTGGCATTCATAGAAATAAGCTGCATTTTTTTCTTCTTTAGACAGGCGATTCTGTGTACGCAGGGAAGAAACTCGGATGCTAATTTGCTTCCCAGCTGCCAGGGTCCGGAATGTTTCTGATCGCGTCCACGATATCCTGCAGTAGGCGTCAGAACAGCCAGAAGTCGTGGTACAAATTGGTACCAGAGACATAGGTAGGAAAAGGGAAGAGGTCCTGAAAACAGACTACAGGAAGTTAGGAAGGAAGTTCAGAAGCAGGACCGCAAAGGTAGTAATCTCGGGATTACTGACTGTGCCACGTGACAGTGAGTATAGCAATAGAATGAGGTGGAGGATAAATGCGTGGCTGAGGGATTGGAGCAGGGGGCAGGTATTTAGATTTCTGGTTTACAGGGACCTCTTTTAAGGCAGCAGTGACCTGTACAAAAAGGACAGGCTGCACATGAATCCCACAGGGACCAATATCCTGGCGGGAAGTTTTGCTAAGTATACTAGGGAGAGTTTAAACGAGAACTCTTGGGGGTAGGATCAGAACTGAAGAGACTGGGGAAGAGGCGATTGGCTCACAAATAGAGAAATCTTGGACACAGTGTAAGAGAAAGGATAGGCAGGTGATAGAGAAGGGACGCGCTGAGACCGGCGGTGTGGGATCTGTCTATTTTAAGGCAAGGAATATTGTGAACAAAGCGGATGAGCTTAGAGCTTGGAACTGTACTTGGAGCTATGATGTAGTTGCCATTACAGAGACTTGGACGGCTCGGGAACAGGAATGGTTAATTCAAGAGCTGGGTGTTAGATGTTTCAGAAAAGACAGACAAAAGAGGTGGGGGCGTGGCACTGTAGCTCATAGATAGTGTCACAGCTGCAGAAAACTGGACGACCTTGAGGTATTGTCTACGAAATCTCTGTGGGTGGAGTTTAGGAACAGGAAAGGATCAATAACTCTACTGGGTGTTTTTAATAGGCCGCTCAATAGCAACAGAGATATCGAGGAGCAGATAGGAACACAGATCCTGGAAAGGTGTAAGAAAAACTGAGTTGGCGTGGTGGGATCTTTTAATTTTCCAAATATCAATTGGCGTCTCCCTAGAGCGAGGGGTTTTGATGTGGTGTTAGGTGTGTTCAGGAAGGTTTCTTAACACAATGTGTAGATAAGCTTACAAGAAGAGAAACTGTACTTGGTTTTGAGAAATGAACATCTGTCAATGGGAGAGCATTTTGGAGATAGTGATCATAATTTTATCTCCTTTACAATAGCATTGAAGAGAGATAGGAACAGGCAAGTTCGAAGAGCGTTTAATTCGAGTAAGGGGAATTATGAGTCTATCAGGCCGGATTTTGGAAAAATTAAATTGGGAAGAGACCTTGTCAGGTAAAAGTACGGAAGAAATGTTGCAGATGTTCAGGGGATATTTGTGTGGTGTTCTGCATAGGTGCGTTCCAATGAGACATGGACGTCACAGCAGTGTACAGGAACCGTGGTGTAAAACAACTGAAGTAAATCTAGTCAAGAAGAAAAAAGAAGCTTACAAAAGATTCAGAGAGATAGGTAGAGATCTAGAAGATTATAAGACTAACAGGAAGGAGCTTAAGAAGGAAATTAGGAGAACCAGAAGGGGCCATGGCAAGGCCTTGGTGGGCAGGATTGTGAAAAATCCAAAGACATGAACAAGGATGTGAAGAGAAAGAGATAGGCGTGAAAGAATAGGGCCTACAGGTGTGGCAGTGGAAAAGTGTCTATGGAACCGGAGGAAATAACAAACGTTCATAATGAATACTTCAGTATTCACTACGGAAAAGGATCTTGGTGATTGTAGCGGTGTCTTACAGTGGACTGAAAAGCTTGAGCATGCGCATATTAAGAAAGAGGATGTGCTGGAGCTTTTAGAAAGCATCAAGTTGGATAAGTCGCAGGAACTGGGTGAGATGTACCCCAGGTTACTGTGGGAGGCGAGATTGCTGAGCCTCTGGCAAAGATGTTTGAATCATTACTAGGGACGGAAGGGTTTCCGAAGGATTGGAGGGTTGAGAGTGTAGTTCATTTATTCAAGAAATGGAGTAGAGATAGCCCAGGAAATTATAGACCGGTGAGCCTTACTTCAGTGGTTAGTAAGTTGATGAAGAAGATTCTGAAAGGCAGGATTTATGAACATTTGGAGAGGTATCCATGATTACGAACAGTTATCATGGCTTTGCCAAGGGCAGCTCTTGCATTAGGAGCCTGATTGAACTTTCTGAGGATGTGACTAACACATTGATGAAGGAAGAGCAGTAGATGTAGTGTATATGGATTTCAGCAAGGTATATGATAACCTACACCACGCAAGGCTTATTGAGAAACTAAGGAGACATGGGATCCAAGGGGACATTTCTTTGTTGATCCAGAGCTGGCTTGCCCACCGAAGGCAAAGTGTATTTGTGACAGGCCATATACTGCATTGGGTCGGTCACCAGTGGTGTGTCTCAAGGATATGTTCTGGGACCCTTACTCTTCGAGATTTTTATAAATGACCAGGATGAAGAAGAGAAGGGGTATGTTAGTAAGTTTGCTGGTGACACAAATGTTGAGAGTGTTGTGGATCGTGCGTAGGGCTGTCAGAGTTTACAACCGGACATTGATTGGATGCAAAACTGGGCTGAGAAGTGATAGATAGATTTCAACCCAGATAAGTGTGTGCGGTTCATTTTGGTAGGTCAAATATGATGATGAATATAGTATTAATAGTAAAACTCTTGGCGGTTGGGAGACTGTAGGTCTGACACGGTGGTCAGCAGCACAGGAGCGCCGCAGGGAACCGTACTCTCTCCGGTCCTGTTCACCCTGTACACATCAGACTTCCAATATAACTCGGAGTCCTGCCATGTGCAGAAGTTCGCTGATGACACGGCCATAGTGGGGTGTGTCAGGAATGGACAGGAGGAGGAGTATAGGAAACTGATACAGGACTTTGTGATATGGTGCAACTCAAACTACCTGCGTCTCAATATCACCAAGACCAAGGAGATGGTGGTGGACTTTAGGAGATCTAGGCCTCATATGGAGCCAGTGATCATTAATGGAGAATGTGTGGAGCAGGTTAAGACCTACAAGTATCTGGGAGTACAGTTAGACGAGAAGCTAGACTGGACTGCCAACACAGATGCCTTGTGCAGGAAGGCACAGAGTCGACTGTACTTCCTTAGAAGGTTGGCGTCATTCAATGCCTGTAGTGAGATGCTGAAGATGTTCTATAGGTCAGCTGTGGAGAGCGCCCTCTTCTTTGTGGTGGCGTGTGGGGGAGGAAGCATTAAGAAGAGGGACGCCTCACGTCTTAATAAGCTGGTAAGGAAGGCGGGCTCTGTCGTGGGCAAAGTACTGGAGAGTTTAACATCGGTAGCTGAGCGAAGGGCGCTGAGTAGGCTACGGACATTATGGAAAACTCTGAACATCCTCTACATAGCACCATCCAGAGACAGAGAAGCAGTTTCAGCGACAGGTTACTATCGATGCAATGCTCCTCAGACAGGATGAAGAGGTCAATACTCCCCAATGCCATTAGGCTTTACAATTCAACCGCCAGGACTTAAGAACTTTTTAAAAGCTATTATTAATGCTTTTTGAGATAGTGATTTAGATGCATATCATATTTTTAACTGAGTTAAGTATTGTATGTAATTAGTTTTGCTACAACAAGTGTATGGGACATTGGAAAAAAAGTTGAATTTCCCCATGGGGATGAATAAAGTATCTATCTATCTATCTATCTATCTATCTATCTATCTATCTATCTATCTATCTATCTATCTATCTATCTATCTATCTATCTATCTATCTATCTATCTACGTGCAGGATCAGAGGGATCTTGGGGTCCGAGTCCATTGGACGCACAAAGCTGCTGCGCAGATTGACTCTGTGATTAAGTAGGCATACGGTGCATTGGCCTTCATCAATCGTGGAATTGAATTTAGGAGCCGAGAGGAAATGTTGCAGCTATATAGGACCCCGGTCACATCCCACTTGGAGTACTGTGCTCAGTTCTGGTCACTACAGGAAGGATATAGAAACTATAGAAATTGTGCATGGGAGATTTACAAAGTTGTCTGGATTGGGTAGCATGCCTTATGAAGACAGGTTGAATTGCTCGGCCTTTTCTCTTTGGAGTGTCGGAGGTTGAGAGGTGACTTGATAGAGGTGCATAGGATAATGAGAGGCACTGATCGTGGAGAGTCAGAGGCTTTTACCCAGGGCTGAAATGGCTGCCACAAGTGGGCACAGGTTATTCATGCATGGGGTTAGGTACAGAGCAGATGTCAGGGGTAAGTTCTTTTTTTTCTTAACACGCATAGAGTGCGTGGAATGGGCTGCCGACACAGGTGCCGGAGGCGGATACGATACAGTCTTTTAACAGATTTTCGGATAGGTACATGGAGCTTAGAAAAGTAGGGAGATATGTGCAGCCCTAGTAATTTCTAAGGTTGGGACATGTTCAAAGTGCCTGTTTGGTGCTGTAGGTTTTCTATGTTTCTATGTTTCTTTAATTATCCCCTGTTAGATTTCGCTGTAAAATATCATAAAACACAGAGAATAATAGTTCCCTTCGGCGCATGTTTGTGACGAAATTTATTGAACTATAAATTAAATGAACTGTTAATCTAGTCCCACGTGTATGTCCCTCCGTACCTTCAACATGCATGGGTCTATCATGGAATCTCTGAAACAGCTGTGTGATGTTTATATCCCTAACCTCACTAAGCAATGCAATCCTGACACCGAACAATGTATGTACGAGAAACGAAATGCTCAGCACACCTTTGATCGTTTCCGTCCCACACGCTAATCGATTGTACTATGCTTTGAAATGTTTAAACACTAAGAGCAAAAAGTACGGGCGGTCTATTTCGACTATGTCTCCCATAGCCTTATAAACTTCTATCGGAATTTTTTTTCATCCTAGCACTTGGGGAAACAACCCCGATTTGTCCAAACTCTTCTTATAGCGCATATCCAACAGTCCTGAGAGCAAAACGATAAAAGTCGGCTGCACCCGCTCCAAAGCCCGTACATTGCTCCTATAATGCAACGACAAGAAATGAAAGCAGAACTCTTGATGTGGCCAACCAGAGTTTTTAGTCCCCGAGTAATAAATATGCATTTAATGCATCGTTGTATAATTATGCAATTAATTCCGTTTCTTGATGTTACATGCATTGTATATACTTGCTGAAAGCTGAATATTCAATATTGTAATTATGTACATAGAAATATTCACATTGAGATGCTGGTAATTTATCAGTCATTTATATTTAAAATCGGCACCTCAGTATTGATCTAATTACCTCCTTCTCTACAGGTTAGTTATTTCTCCACCTGCTCCTGTCTCAGCGATAAGACTGAATACCCGACGTTTTTTCGAACTATTCCCAGCGACCAGTACCAGTCCAAAATTCTCGCTGAGCTGGTAAGAACATTCGGCTGGACTTGGATTGGCACCATTAGAAGTAACACCGAATATGGCATTTTCGGAATGCAAGGATTTGTCAAACATGTGGAAACGTTTGGGGTTTGCATTGCCTACTCTGAGTCATTTTACAGAACCGACCCTCCAGAGAAGATCAGCAAAATCGTCCGGGTGATAAAAGATGCGTCCACTAAAGTGGTGGTGGCCTTTGCTCACGGTGCTGATATGCGAATCTTATTGAACGAAATTGTGCGTCAGAATGTAACAGGTATACAATGGATTGGAAGTGAGTCGTGGGTGACAGAAAATATTTTGTCGCCTGAAGAAAGAGTAATTTATCTGAGACGATCTGAGAGGATATCTTCATAACGTTCATCCTTCCAACTTTCCTGGCAATATTTTGGTGGAGGAGTTTTGGGAAACTTTATTCGCCTGCACTTTTACTACAGGGAATACGACAAACCCAATGGATTCCATGGGTCAAGTACGGCAGTGCACAGGGAACGAACAAATGGAAGAGCCAGTAGATGCCTACCTTCCAGCTATAATGGAAGGGAGTTCCTACCACGTGTATAAAGCGGTCTACTCTATTGCTCACGCACTCCACAATCTGTTAACCTGTGTAGATGGTCATGGGCCATTTATAAATAACACATGCGCACATATTTCAAATTTCGAGCCGTGGCAGGTAGGCCTGGAATTCCTTTACAACTCCAAGCAACTAATTGACAAAGCGAGCAAGTGTGAATGTTGTTAAAGTTAACATTGTGTTCTATTTCCAGGTGCAGGTAAAATACAGGCGACTATACTTTAGTTTTGTGGGGTCATTTTTTTTATTTCTGGAAGTTGGGTTCAAAAGCTTGACAAACCAATCGTTATTAATTATTAATAAAACAATTAATTATTAATAATAATTAATAATTAATTGAAAGTGGCCAGTGAGTGAATGGGCCAGTGAGGCTTTGACTCTAAAGGCTTTGACGAGAAGAGGCTGAGGACGAGCTTCACTCCAAGTGAGGTGAGGCCGGGTAGTTCCTTTCAAAGGAGAAAGTTTCAAAAGTTGAGGCAAGTATTGGGTAGGTCATGGCAGCTGAGATCGGCCCCGTGTTTTGTTCATCCTGCAGCATGTGGGAAATCAGGGATACTTCCAGTGTCCCTGACGACTATGTGTGCAGGAAGCGTGTCCAACTGCAGCTTCTGGCAGACCGCATTGAGCGTCTGGAGCTGCGATTGGATTCATAATGGAGCATCCACGATGCTGAGAAAGTCGTGAATAGCACGTTCAGTGAGTTGGCCACACCGCAGGTAAAGGGTACACAGGCAGAAAGGGAAGGGGTGGTCACCAGATAGCGTAGCAGTAGGCAGGTAGTGCAGGAGTCCCCTGAGGTCATCACCCTCCTAAACAGATATACTGTTTTGGACACTGTTGGGGGAGATGTCTCAGCAGGGGAAGGCAGCAGCAGCCGAGCTCATTGCACCAGGGTGGCTCTGCGGCACAGGAGGGACGGAAAAGGAGTGGGACAGCTATAGTGACAGGGGATTCGATTGTAAGGGGAATAGATAGGCGTTTCTGCGGCCGCAAACGAGACTCCAGGATGGTATGTTGCCTCCCTGGTGCAAGGCTCAAGGATGTCTCTGAGCGGCTGCAGGACATTCTGGAATGGGAGGGTGAACAGCTAGTGGTCGTGGTGCACATAGATACCAACAATATAGGAATAAAACTGGATGAGGCCGTACAAGGTGAATTTAGGGAGTTGGGAGATAAACTAAAAAGTAGGACCACAAAGTTAATAATCTCTGGATTACTACCAGTGCCACGTACTAGTCAAAATAGAAATAGGATATTTCAGATCAATACGCGGCTTGAAAAATGGTGCAAGGGGGGAGGGATTCAAATTTCTGGGGCATTGGAACCAGTTCTGGGAGAGGTGGGACCGGTATAAACAGGACGGTCTGCACCTGGGCTGGACTGGAACCAATGTCTTTGGGGGAGCGTTTGCTACTGCTGCTCAGGAGGCTTTAACCTAATGCGGCAGGGGGATGGGAACAAATGCAGAGAGACAGACGGGTGTAAAATGAGGGTAGAAGCAAAAAGTAGTAAGGTGAAAAGTAAAGGTGGCAGGCAAATCCAGGGCAAAAAGCAAAAAGAGCCACTTTTCAACATAATTGTATAAGAGCTAAGAGTGTTGTAAAAACAAGCCTGAAGGCTTTGTGTGTCAATGCGAGGAGCATTCGTAACAAGGTGGATGAATTGAATTTGCAGATAGTTATTAATGAATATGATATAGTTGAGATCACAGAGACATAGCTCCAGGGTGACCAAGGATGGGAGCTCAACATCCTGGGATATTCAATATTCAGGAGGGATAGACAGGAAAGAAAATGAGGTGGGGTAGCATTGCTGGTTAGAGAGATTAACGCAATAGAAAGGAAGGACATTAGCCTGGAGCATGTGAAATCGATATGGGTAGAGCTGCATAACACTAAGGGGCAGAAAAAGCTGGTGGGAGTTGTGCATAGGCCACCAAACAGTAGTAGTGATGTTGGGGATGGCATTAAACAGGAACTTAGAAATGCGTGCAATAAAGGAACAGTAGTTATAATGCGTGACTTCAATCTACATATAGATTGGGTGAACCAAATTGGTAAGGGTGCTGAGGAAGAGGATTTCTTGAAATGTATCTGGGATGGTTTTCTGAACCAACATGTCGAGCAACCAACTAGAGAGCAGGTCATTCTAGATTGGGTATTGAGCAATGAGGAAGGGTTAGTTAGCAATCTTGTCGTGCGAGGCCCCTTGGGTTAGAGTGACTATAATATGGTGAAATTCTTTATTAAGATGGAGAGTGACATAGTTAATTCAGAAACAAAGGTTCTGAACTTAAAGAAGGGTAACTTTGTAGGTATGAGACGTGAATTAGCCAGGATAGACTAGCAAATGATACTTAAAGGGTTGACGGTGGATATGCATTGGCAAGCATTTAAAGATCGCATGGATGAACTACAACAATTGTTCATCCCAGTTTGGCAAAAGAATAAACCAGGGAAGGTAATGCACCCGTAGCTGACAAGGGAAATTAGGGCTAGTATCAAGTCCAAAGAAGAAACATGTAAAGTAGGGGGGAAAAAAGCGGCACACCTGAGGACTGGGAGAGATTCAGAGACCAGCAGAGGAGGACAAATGGCTTAATTAGGAAAGGGAAAAAAATTATGAGAGAAAGATGGTAGTGATCATAAGAACTGACTGTAAAAGCATTTATAGATACCTGAAAAGAAAACGATTGGTCAAGACAAATGTAGGTCCTTTACAGTCAGAAACAGGTGAATTGATCATAGGGAACAAAGACATGGCAGACTAATTGAATAACTACTTTGGTTCTGTCTTCACTAAGGAGGACATAAATCATCTTCCTGAAATAGTAAGGGACCGAGGGTCTAGTCAGATGGAGGAACTGAGGGAAATACATGTTAGTAGGGAAGTGGTGTTAGGTAAATTGATGGGATTAAAGGCAGATAAATCCCCAGGGCCAGATGGTCTGCATCCCAGAGTGCTTAAGGAAGTAGCCCAAGAAATAGTGGATGCGTTAGTGATATTTTGTCAAAACTCCTTAGATTCTGGATTAATTCCTGAGGATTAGAGGGTGGCTAATGTAACCCCACTTTTTAAAAAAGGAGGGAGAGAGAAACCGGGGAATTTTAGACCGGTTAGTCTGACATCGGTGGTGGGGAAAATGCTAGAGTCGGTTATCAAAGATGTGATAACAGCACATTTGGAAAGAGGTGAAATCATCGGACAAAGTCAGCATGGATTTGTGAAAGGAAAATCATGTCTGACGAATCTTATAGAATTTTTTGAAGATGTAACTAGCAGAGTGGATAGGGGAGAGCCAGTGGATGTGGTATATTTAGATTTTCAAAAGACTTTTGACAAGTTCCCACACAGGAGATTAGTGTGCAAACTTAAAGCACACGGTATTGGGGGTATGGTACTGATGTGGATAGAGAATTGGTTGTCAGACAGGAAGCAAAGAGTGGGAGTAAACGGGACCTTTTCAGAATGACAGGCAGTGACTAGTGGGGTACGGTAAAGCTCAGTGCTGGGACCCCAGTTGTTTACAATATATATTAATGATTTAGACGAGGGAATTAAATGCAGCATCTGCAAGTTTGCGGATGACACGAATCTGGGCGGCGGTGTTAGCTGTGTGGAGGATGCTAAGAAGATGCAGGGTGACTTGGATAGGTTAGGTGAGTGGGCAAGTTCATGGCAGATGCAATTTAATGTGGATAAATGTGAGGTTATCCACTTTGGTTGCAAGAACAGGAACACAGATTATTATCTGAATGGTGGCGGATTAGGAAAAGGGGAGGTGCAACGAGACCTGGGTGTCATTGTATACCAGTCATTGAAGGTGGGCATGCAGGTACAGCAGGCGGTGAAAAAGACAAATGGTATGTTGGCATTCATAGTAAAAGGATTTGAGTACAGGAGAAGGGAGGTTCTACTTCAGTTGTACAAGGCCTTGGTGAGACCGCACCTAGAATGTTGTGTGCAGTTTTGGTCACCTAATCTGAGGAAAGACATCTTTGCCATAGAGGGAGTACAGAAAAGGTTCACCAGATTGATTTCTGGGATAGCAGGACTTTCATATGAAGAAAGACTGGATCGACTAGGCTTATACTCACTGGAATTTAGAGGGTTGAGTGGGGATCTTATTGAAACGTATAAAATTCTATAGGGGTTGGACAGGCTAGATGCAGGAAGATTGTTTCCGATGTTGGGGAAGTCCAGAACGAGGGGTCACAGCTTAAGGATAAAGGGGAAGCCTTTTAGGACCGAGATGAGGCTTCTTCACATAGAGAGTAGTGAATGTGTGGAAATCTCCGCCACAGGGAACAGTTGAGGCCGGTTCATTGGCTATATTTAAGAGAAAGTTAGATATGGTCCTTGTGGCTAAAAGGATCGGGGGTATGGAGAGAAAGCAAGTACAGGGTTCTGAGTTGGATGATCAGCCATGATCATACTGAATGGCGGTACAGGCTCGAAGGGCCGAATGGCCTACTCCTGCACCTATTTTCTATGTTTCTATAGTAATTATTAATTTATTAAATAAATAGAGGGTTAACTCAAGCAGAGCGGCCGGTGGAATGCGTCCAGTGAGTGAGTGGGCCAATGAAGGAATGGAGATTTGAGGCTTTGACTTGAGAGATTCTGGCAGTTTTGGCAGCTGGACTGTGCAATCAAGTCAATCAAGATTTTAACAGCTCAGACTCTGCAGAAAGCAGCTGATTGGGCAATCGAGGTCAGGTGACCAAGCAGTTTGAAAAGCTCAAACAAATAAATAGCGGGTTACCTCAATCGGATCGGCCTGTGGAAAGCGGCCAGTGATGGAGTGGAGATTTGAGTCTTTGACTCGAGAGGCTTCGCCAAGAAGAGGCAGAGGACGAGCTTGCTCCCAATTAGTCTTAACAATGCCTCCTGAGACGGTGATGTGCCTCTGCTGTGTGATGTGGCAGTCTTGGGGGAACTACCCTCTCCCGCAGAGTCACGTCTGCCAGAAGTGTTTGCAGCTGTGCGATCTGGAAGACCGTGTGAGGAATCTGGAGCAGCAGCTGGATGACCTTCGACTCATAAGGGAGAATGAGGCAGTCATAGATAAGAGCTACAGGGAGGTAGTTACACCTAGGCTGCCGGAAGCAGGTCGTTGGGTGATGGTCCGAGGGGGGGGAAACCGAAGGAGTGTAGACAGGTAGTGCAGAGCACCCCTGTAGCCATTCCCCTGAATAACAAGTTTACCGTCCTGGATGCTGCTGGTGTGGACGACCGACCAGCTGTGAGCCACGGTGGCAGGGCCTCTGGCACTGAGTCTGACCCTGTGGTGCAGAAGGATGGGACGGAGAAGAGGAGAGATGTCGTCACTGGAGACTCTATACTCAGGGGAGCAGACAGGAGATTCTGTGGACGTGAGAAGGAAACCCGTATGGTTTGTTGCCTCCAGGGTGCCAGTGTCCGGTAGGTCTCTGACCGGGTGCATGCCATCCTGGTACGAGAGGGAAAGCAACCAGAAGTCGTGATACATGTTGGGACCAACGACATAGGCAGGAAGAGTGATGAGGTCCTGAAGTGTGAGTTTCGGGAACTAGGCAGAAGACTGAAGAACAGAAGCTCGAGGGTAGCCGTCTCAGGATTGCTGCCAGTAGTACGTGATAGTGATGGTAAGAATTGGAGGAGATGGCAGTTTGAATGCGTGGCTGAGGAGTTGGTGCAGGGGGCAGGGTTTTAGATTTTTGGACCATTGGGATCTCTTCTGGGGAAGGTGGGACCTGTACAGATTGGATGGGTTGCACCTGGACTCGAGAGAGAGCAATACCGTTGCTGGTAGGTTTGCTAGCATGGTTCAGGAGGGTTTAAACTAATTTTACAAGCGGGATGGGATCCGGAGCGATAGAGCAGTGAAAGGAGTAAAGCCAGATCTAACATATAAAGAGGCTTTGAGGAAAGAGAGGCAGAATAAACGGTGTAAAGGTAGCTAGGTATAAGGGCTAACGTGTAAGTACTTCAATGCAAGAAGCATCAGGAACAAAGGTGATGAACTGAGAACTTGGTACATACATGGAATTATGATGTAGTGGCCTTTACAGAGACTTGGCTGGCATCAGGGCAGGAATGGATTCTCAATATTCCTGGATTTCAGTGCTTTAAAAGGGATAAAAGGGGGGAGGGGAAGAGGGGTGGCATTACTGGTCAGGGATACTATTACAGCTGCAGAAAGGGAGGATAATGTAGCAATATACTCTTTTGAGTCAGTATGGGTGGATGTCAGGAACAGGAAGGGAGTAGTTACTCTACTGTGGGTATTCTATAGGCCCCCTGGTAGCAGCAGAGATACCGAGGAGCAGATTGGGAGGCAGATTTTGGAAAGGTGCAAAAATAACAGGGTTGTTATCATGAGTGGCTTTAACTTCCCTAATATTGATTGGTACTTAATTAGTTCCAAGGGTTTAGATGGGACAGAGTTTGTTACATGTGTCCAGGATGGATTCCTGTCACAGTATGTTGACAGGCCGACTCGGGGGAATGCCATATTAGATCAAGTATTAGGTAACAAACCGGGTCAGGTCACAGAATTGTCAGTGGGTGAGCATCTGGTGGACAGTGACACCGCTCCCTGGCCTTTAGCATTATCATGGAAAAGGATAGAATCAGAGAGGACAGGAATATTTTTTAAATGGGGAAGGGCAAATTATGAGGCTAGAAGGCTAGAACTTGCGGCTGTGAATTGGGAAGATGTTTTTGCAGGGAAATGTACTAAGGACATGTGGTTGATGTTTAGGGATATCTTGCAGGATGTTAGGGATAAATTTGTCCCGGTGAGGAAGATAAAGAACGGTAGGGTGAAGGAACCATGGGTGACAAGTGAGGTGGAAAATCTAGTCAGGTGGAAGAAGGCAGCATACATGAGGTTTAGGAAGCAAGGATCAGATGGGTCTATTGAGGAATATAGGGTAGCAAGAAAAGAGCTTAAGAAGGGGCTGAGAAGAGCAAGAATGGGGCATGAGAAGGCCTTGGCGAGAAGGGTAAAGGAAAACCCCAAGGCATTCTTCAATTATGTAAAGAACAAAAGGATGACAGGAGTGAAGGTCGGACCGATTAGAGATAAAAGTGGGAAGATGTGCCTGGAAGCTGTGTAAGTGAGCAAGGTCCTCAGTGAATACTTCTCTTCGGTATTCACCACTGAGAGGGAACTTGATGATGGTGAAGACAATATGAGTGAGGTTGATGTTCTGGAGCATCTTAATATTAAGTGAGAGGAGGTGTTGGAGTTGTTAAAATACATTAGGACGGATAAGTCCCCGGAGCCTGACGGTATAATCCCCAGGCTGTTCCACGAGGCAAGGGAAGAGATTGCTGAACCTCTGGCTGGGAAGTTTATGTCCTCGTTGTCCACGGGAATGGTACCGGAGGATTGGAGAGAGGCGCATGTTGACCCCTTGTTCAAAAAAGTTAGTAGGGTTAGTCCAGGTAATTATAGATCAGTGAGCCTTACGTTTGTGGTGGGAAAGCTGTTGGAAAAGATTCTTAGAGATAGGATCTACGGGCATTTAGAGAATCATGGTCTGATCAGGGACAGTCAGCATGGCTTTGCGGAGGGCAGATCGTGCCTAACAAGCCTGAAAGAGTTCTTTGAGGAGCTGACCAGGCATATAAATGAGGGTAGTGCAGTGGATGTGATCTACATGGATTTTAGTAAGGCATTTGACAAGGTTCCACATGGTAGGCTTATTCAGAAAGTCAGAAGGCATGGGATTGAGGGAAGTTTGGCCAGGTGGATTCAGAATTGGCTTGTCTGCAGAACGCAGAAGGTCATGGTGGAGGGTATACATCGAGATTGGAGTGTCGTGACTTGTGGTGTCCCACAAGGATCTGTTCTGGGACCTCTACTTCTTGTGATTTTTATTAACGACCTGCATTAGAGGGTAGAAGGGTGTGTTGGCAAGTTTGCAGACGACACAAAGGTTGGTGGTGTTGTGGATATTGTACAGGATTGCCGAAGATTGCAGAGAGACATTGATAGGATGCATAAGTGGGCTGAGAAGTGGCAGATGGTGTTCAACCCAGAGAAGTGTGAGGTGGTACACTTTGGATGGACAAACTCCAAGGCAGAGTACAAAGTAAATGGCAGGATACTTGGTTGTGTGGAGGAGCAGAAGGATCTGGGGGTACATGTCTACAGATCCCTGAAAGTTGCCTCACAGGTAGATAGGGTAGTTATGAAAGTTTATGCGGTGTTACCGTTCATAAATCGAGGGATGGAGTTTAAGAATCGCGATGTAATTATGCAGTTGTATAAACCTCTAGTTAGGCCACACTTAGAGTACTGTGCCCCGTTCTGGTCGCCTAACTATAGGAAGGATGCAGAAGCATTTTAAAGGGTACAGAGAAGATTTACCAGGATGCTGCCTGGTTTAGAGAGTATGGATTATGATCAGAGATTAAAGGAGCTAGGGCTTTACTCTTTGGAGAGAAGGAGGATGAGAGGAGACATGATAGAGGTGTACAAGATATTAACAGGAAAAGACAGAGTAGGCAGCCAGCGCCTCTTCCCCAGGGCACCACTGCTCAATACAAGAGGACATGGCTTTAAGGTAAGGGGAGGGAAGTTCGTGTGATATTAGAGGAAGGTTGTTCACTCAGAGAGTGGTTGGTGCGTGGAATGCACTGCCTGAGTCAGTGGTGGAGGCAGATACACTAGTGAAGTTTAAGAGACTACTAGACAGGTATATGGAGGAATTTAAGGTGGGGGGTTATATCGGAGGCAGGGATTGAAGGTCGGCACAACATTGTGGGCCGAAGGGCCTGTAATGTGCTGTACTATTCTATGTTTGTTCTATGTTAATTCGGGAACGGAGTCACCAATCAAGAGAGAAGTAAACTCGCCCAATAGCAGATTTATTGTTTCGATCATCTGCACAGAGTGTTCGATGAAGTATTAATATTGGAAAGGGCAATGCTCGAAATGTCCTGCTTTCTGTATAGTAGGTAAGTGTGAACTGTATTCCACTTTATCAGTTGGCGGTAAGAGGTCACTATCTCAGAGATTACACATCGAAGACGACTACTGTGTCTAGCTTTTGCAGTAGCATGCAGTCATGTACGGAGTTTAAGTTTCTTGCCTGTATAATCAACCCAGGACATCTCATTCAGTAATGATAGTGAGGGAAGCGCGACAGCCATATTATTCTAGCCCAGAAATATGTGAAACAGAAGATATTCTCTGGATGGTGAAGGTCCAGAATAAAACACTCAAAATTCTGGGGCATCTTAGCAATTTGGTACCTTTTCTTATTAAAAGAAATACATATTCGTATTATAATAGCTATTGCTTTGTTCTTGCCTGTATTTAGTCCTTGGCATGTATCTTCCTTTCCTCTCCTCTACTTTCTAACATGGTGCTCTGATTCCCATTCCCCAGCCAAGCCAGTTTAAACCTTTCGCTCGTACTACTTGGAAGGGTTTAAATGTGAAGTACCGCACCTTGCTAGGTCAGTCTTGAAGATACCCTGCAAAAAAACAAGATCCTAGATAGTTTTCAGAAACATTGGGATTCAAGTTCATACAATCATGAAGGTGGGTACGTAGTCTGAAATAGTGGTTAAGAAAGCATATGAAATGGTCCTTTATTAGTTGAGGCATTGAGTTCTAAAGCCAGTAAGTTATAGCTCAGTAATTCTATTTGAGCTGTATATGCAGATTTCATATAGTTCTAATCGACCCATTATCACAAGGATGCCGACGCTTCATAGGGTTTGCAAGAGAAGTTTACTATGATGTTGACCGAGTAAGAGGGCGTTGATATGAAGGGCTGGAGAAACCTGGCTTGTCTTCACTGCAGCGAGAGAGTCTGAGAAAAAAGAAAAGAGCTGTGTTTTTACACAGAGAATGGCATGTGTCTGTAGCGCACTGCTTGGGAAATTCTTAGAGGCAGAAACATTATAGAATTTAAACCATTAAATGGAACCGTGAATGTGAGAGAACTGGAGTACTATAGGCATTGTGTAGGCAGAAGGAATTTTTAGTTAGCCGTTTGATTACTAACTTAGTGATTTAGCATAACTTTGTGGGCCCAAGAACCTTTTCCTGCTCAATGCTCTACTGTGTTCTATGTTAGGAGTCGCCACATATTCTGCTGCAGTCCATTGAGAAATGTCCTAAATTACTCAACCTTTCCCTTACAGTCGGGTCACCAACTCCTGGAAACACCCTTGTAAATTTGCTTTCTCTCTTTCAGTCTTACTATAGGTAGGTAGCTAGAAGACGGCACAATATTCAAAGTACGACCGTGCCAAAGTCCTGAGTGTAACATACAGCTTTTTTTTCATTATTTTGATTTATGAAAGCCAAGATTTACGATGAATTTGAACGCCTGTTTAGTTGCACTAAATCCCTGCCTCCGTTAAATAGAAGTCTCCATACGTTATTCTTCCCTAGTTGCTCCACTACCTTCAAAGAGTGAATTTCACAGCAAAGACGGGAGAAACCGTGTATTTTGATGAAAATGGTGACCCGGTGCCAAGATACGAATTCGTGAACTTACAGAAGAATATTAAGGGTATAGTTGAGATTGTAAACATTGGGTACTACGATGGATCTGCTCCACCAGGGCGCGAACTAAAGATGCATATCCATGACATCGTGTGGAGCACGACTGGAAAGACGGTACAGCCATCATTTGATAATGCAATTACATTGTGAAAAGGGAAAATAGTTGCATGCCTAGTATATCGATGATATCGGAGATACTGGTATATTTTTGCCGACATTGTCCTAGATTAATGAACTGTAACACCCAGTTTCCACAGTTCAGGAGCTCTGGACATTCAGGAGTTTTGAGGAACGAGAGATTTCCTTCATGATATATATAATGTGTTCAGGGTAGATGGTAAGATCTTTGAAACAGTGGGAACGTCACGAACAAGACACCACAGTATCCAAGTAAGAGGCTGGACATTTCAAGCTAGGGTGTGTGTGTATATATATATATATATATATATATACATCTTTGTTAAGCTCTTAATGAATTTCTGAGTTTTTTCCCCCAAAGATGGGGCAAAGCCATATAATTAGATAATTTACATGCCTTCAGGTAGATATTCGAAAGGAGATCATGGATAATGGAACTGATGGAGCAGAGAAGTTGTGCCCAGCTTTGTTAAGCTATGACCAGACTGAAAGATAGGATAAGTTCAAAAGGCCGAGTAGACTATTCGTATATGATTATGTCCCTGCGAGACTCTAACTTCTACATCTCTTCCCACAGCAAATTTACTAATCTCGAAAACAATGTTACTTAAGACCAACATAGCTTTGACATTCATATATGAACACTTACATAGAATTAGAATATATTTCATATTCTACACTTCTAAGGTTGCCGTAGTTCCAATGGAAATCTATACCAAGTGATATTTAACACTCCTTAAAGGAGTAACATGATGATTTGGCAGACAAAAGAGTGGATGGCAAGCTGGTTGCGGGGCAGGAATTCAGATTCTTGATTCATTTGGATCTCTTTTGGGGTAGTTAAAATCTATAAAAAAGGGGTATGATGCCTCTAAAACATGGAGGGCCAATTATCCTCGCGGGAAAATCTGTTAAACGTGTTTGGGAGGTTTTAAATTAGTTCGGCAGTGAAATGGGAAACGGAGAGAAGGGAGGCTGGGAAGCATGGTGAGAAAAAATAAAGGTAGCGAGGAGTCAAACTATCACGAACAATAGGGGGATGATAAGAAAAAAATAGCCAGGAAGGTGAGTATCAGCACATTATGGATTCAATAGACAATAGACAATAGACAAAAGGAGCAGAAGTAGACCATTCGGCCCTTCGAACCTGCACCACCATTTTGAGATCATGGCTGATCATCTACTATCAATACCTGGTTCCTGCCTTGTTCCCATATCCCTTAATTCCCCTATCCATAAGATACCTATCTAGCTCCTTCTTGAAAGCATCCAGAGAATTGGCCTCCACTACCTTCCGAGGCAGTGCATTCCAAACCCCCACAACTCTCTGGGAAAAGGTTTTTCCTTAACTCTGTCCTAAATGACCTACCCCTTATTCTCAAACCATGCCCTCTGGTACTGGACTCTCCCAGCATCTGGAACATATTTCCTGCCTCTATCTTGTCCAAACCCTTAATAATCTTATATGTTTCAATCAGATCCCCTCTCAATCTCCTTAATTCCAGCGTGTGCAAGCCCAGTCTCTCTAACCTCTCTACGTAAGACAGTTCAGACATCCCAGGAATTAACCTCAAGAATCTACGCTGCACTTCCTCTACAGCCAAGATGTCCTTCCTTAACCCTGGAGACCAAAAATGTACACAATACTCCAGGTGTGGTCTCACCAGGGCTCTGTACAAATACAAGAGGATTTCCTTGCTCTTGTACTCAATTCCCTTTGTAATAAAGGCCAACCTTCCATTAGCCTTCTGCCCTGCCTGCTGCACTTGCTCATTCACCTTCAGTGACTGATGAACAAGGACTCCTAGATCTATTTGTATTTCTCCCTTACCTAACTCTACACCGTTCAGATAATAATCTGCCTTCCTGTTCTTACTCCCAAAGTGAATAACCCCACACTTATTCACATTAAACGTCATCTGCCAAGTATCTGCCCACTCACCCAGCCTATGGCAGAATATGGCAGGTATTCTTGGGAATAATGCACAAGGTGCAAAATCAGTTCATCCCCCAGAGAAGGAAGGATTCAAAGGGGGCAATCAAAACGGAAAGCAAATCATGCATTCAGAGTGCAACAACTAAGGTGGTGTGTAACAAATGAGGTGGATGCTCTTTTTCCTCTTTTAAAGATCGTCGGATATGATGTTGCGATCACAATTAAATCGTGGCTGAAGTTTGGTTGTAGTTGAGAGCTGTATGTCGAGGGTTACACATTGTTCTGGAGGGACAGGCAGTTGGGATGGCGGGTTTAGGGAGGAAACAATGTCATTACAACAGTAGAAGGAAGTAACATAATATTGGAACATGCTGAATACCTTTGGCTTGAGTTACTGAAAGTGTAAAAGGATCTTGATAGCAGTTGCATGAAAGGCCTCCGATCAGTAGCTGGGATGTGGAGTAAAAATTACAAAGGAAATAGAAATGCTTGCAATAAATAGCAAGGTTATGATAGTTATGGATATATTAACATGCAAGATTAGGAAATCAGATAATAGATCTCCAGATAGTGAATTTGTTGAATGTCCACAGGACGGATTTCAGAGGAGTTTGTCTTTCAGCCTGGTAGGAGATTAGCTGACGTCACGTAATGATTCGGAGGCGATTACGGAGCTTAGGGTAAAGGAACACTGAGGGTCCAGTTATCATCGTATGATTGAGTTCAACCTGAAATTTGATAGGAAAAAGGAAAATTCCGACGTAGACGTATTTCCGTGGAGTAAAGGAAATTATAGTGGTATGAGACAGGAATTAGCCGAGGTAAATTGGAGGAAGATGCCGGCAGGGAAGGCAGCAAACGGAAATGACTTGAGCTTCTGTAAAAAATTAGGAACGGGCAGCATAGATGTATTCGAAAAACAAAGAAATACTCAAATGACAAATGTACCAAAGTGGCTGAGAAAGGAATTCAAAGCTAATGTAAAAGCAGACGAGAGGGCACACACTAAAGCAAAAGCAGCGGGATTATGAATGATTGGGAAGTTTTTAAATACCTACTGTTACACGGGAGCGACGCAGGAGAACCCAAGTGCGGGACACTGGCACGTCGAATCAGTTGGGGAGTCTGTCATAGACCTGAACGTAGAGCAGGAAACCAGAGGGATCTTGACAAGGGGACGGGATTCACAGGGACTCTCTAGAAACTAGAGCGGAATTTAAAACTACCGGTTCTAATCGGAACAGGGAACGGAGTATCACACGAGAATTGACCAACGAACTGGAAACCTGTGATAGAGTCGCCATCGTATTTATTTCCCAGTCTCTGATGAAGGCTAGATGTACGGTAATTTGGTAGCTAGCAGCAATTGACTGAAATTGGGTCATGATCAGGGAGAAAGAAGTGTTACAGGGGAACGGCCAACCGTAAACATGACAGTACACCCCCCCCCCATCAATGGGAGCCTCCCGGCGTTCCTCCAGGCCTGTCTGGATGGTCCCGATGGAAGTCCTGGATGAGGGAAGGGTCTACGATAAAGGAGCGGTGGACTCAGGAACGCTCTTCAGGACCGTACCCCTCCCAGTCCACCAGGTATTGGAGACCCCTGACCCGACGGCGCACATCTAGCAAGGGCAGGCAGGGGGAGGAGTCTCATCTGGGGGACACAAAGGGCTGACGGAGACTGGTTTCAACTGAGACACATGAAAGGTTGGCTGAATACGGATGGACTTTGGCAGCGTGAGGCGGACCGATGTGGGATTGATAATCCTATTGACCTTGAATGGTTCCAGGAAGCGAGGGGCAAGTTTCCTATGTTCGCATTTGAGCGGGACGTCCCTGGAGGAAAGCCACACCATCTGCTCCGGTCGGTACTCCGGCGCTGGAGTCCGGTGTCGGTCAGCCGTTTTCTTATTTCGATTTGTTGATTTGAGTAGGGCCGTGCGAGTCTCCTCCCAAATCTTCTGGCACCGATCAACATGGTCCCGAACCGACGGTACCGCGATCTCTTCTTCCTGTACGGGGAACAGCCGGGGTTGGTACCCAAGGGTGTACTCGAACGGGGACCTCCCAATGGCCGAGCTCACCAGGGAGTTGTGGGCGTACTCAACTCACTGGAGATGGACGCTCCAGGTTGACGGGTGGTTTGACGTTACACAACGTATGGTCGCCTCCAGGTCTTGGTTGACCCGTTCCGTCTGCCCGTTCGTCTGGGGGCGGAAGTCGGACGACAGGCTGACCGTTGCACCTAAGGCTTGACAGGAGGCCTTCCATATCTGTGAGACGAACTGGGGACCTCGATCGGAGATGATGGCCTCGGGAATTCCGTGGAGGCGTAAGACGTGGCGGACGAGAAGATCTGCGGTCTCCTGCGCGGGGGGTAGTTTAGGGAAGGCCACAAAATGCACTGACTTCGAGAAACGATCCACCACATTGAGTACGGCAGTGTTTCCATGTGAAGAGGGTAGACCATGATGAAATCTAAAGCGATTTGGGATCAGTGACACCCAGGTACAGGTAGGGGACGGAGTAATCCCGCAGGTGGCCGATGGGAGGCTTTTCCACGGGCGCAGACGGAACTTGCGGAAACATAGGAACGGGTGTCAGGGTCCATGGAGGGCCACCAGAAATGCCTTTTCAGGAGGGTCAAGGTCCGATCGACTACGGGATGGCAGGCGAAGCGAGAAGTGTGTCCCCACTGTAAGAACCTGTGATCGAACAGCATCGGGTAAAAAGAGGCGATTGGGAGGTCCGGTGCTTGAATCGGGTTGCGTCCTTTAGGCCTCATTGACTCTGGACTCGATCTCCCAGGTGAGGGCAGCCACTACAGAGGATGGTGCAAGAATGGTCTCGGGGTTGGAATGATCCACCTCGGAAAAGTATTGGCGGGAGAGAGCATCAGGCTTCCCGTTCTTGGTCCCCGGACGATAGGTGAGTGAGAACCTGAACCGGCCAAAAAATAATGCCCAACGCCTGGAATTCAGGCGTTTGGCGGTCTGGATATATTTAAAGTTCTTGTGGTCTGTCCAGACGATGAATGGGTGTTCCGCTCCCTCCAACCAATGCCTCCACTCCTCCAACGCCGGTTTGACCGCTAGTAGCTCCCGGTTCCCCACGTCCTCGTTTCGTTCAGCGGGAGACAGTCGCCGAGAGAAGAAGGCACAGGGATGTAGTTTCTGATCCGGGTCCGAACGTTGGGACAGTACCGCTCCCACCCCGGAGTCAGAGGCGTCAACCTTCACAATGAACTGACAGGAGGGGTGCGGTTGAATCAGAACGGGGCAGACGTAAAACGCCACTTCAGTTCGGCGAATGCTGAGTCCGCCTCGGAGTTCCAAAGGAAAGGTGTGGCAGGTGCGGTAAGTCGGGTAAGGGGAGCCGCCACCTGACCGTAGTTTCTGATGAACTGGCGATAGAAGTTCGCAAACCCCAGGAACCGTTGGAGTTGCTTGCGGTCCGTGGGTTTGGGCCACTCCGCCTCAGCCCGGATCTTCTCGGGATCAGCGCTCACCTGTCCGCTCTCGATTACCGAACCTAGGAAGCTGACCGAGGGGACGTGGAATTCGCATTTCTCCGGCTTTACGAATAATTTATTCTCCCCTAGCCTCTGCAGGACTTGACGGACATGGTGCACGTGTTGCTGGGGACTGCTGGAAAAGATCAGGATGTCATCCAGGTAGACAAACACAAAGCGGTTAATGAAGTCTCTCAGTACATCGTTAATCAAGGCTTGAAAAAGTATGGGGGCATTGGTGAGGCCGAAAGACACGACTAAGTACTCGAAGTGGCCAAACGGGGTATTGAAAACCGTCTTCTACTCGACCCACCCCCCCTTATCCGGACCAAATGGTAGGCGTTTCGGAGGTTCAACTTCGAGAAGATGGTGGTTCCATCAAGTGGCTCGAACGCAGAACTTATAAGAGGCAGTGGGTACTTGTTCTTGATGGTTATATGATTTAGGCCTCGGTAATCGATGCAGGGACGGAGAGAGCCATGCTTCTTCCACACAAAGAAGAATCCAGCTCCCACCCGGGAGGATGAGGGTCGAATAATGCCTGCCGCGAGAGACTCACTAATATATTTCTCCATGGCTTCTTTGTCAGGCCGGGACAAGTTATCCAGGCGACTGATAGGTAACGCGGCCCCGGGGTGAAGGTCCATAGCGCAGTAATACGGGTGGTGTGGAGGCAGGGAAAGGACATGTTGCTTGCTGAATACCTGTCCCAGGTCGTGGTATTCTGTGGGAAAGCTAGGCAATTCGAGGGTTTGAAAGGCAGGCGAGGTCGCTGTATCCTCTCTAGGGCATAGGGCTGACAGCAGACAAGTGGCGTGGCAAAACGGACTCCAGCTGGCTATCCTCCCGGTAGACCAATCAATGCAAGGATTATGGCGGCTTAACCAAGGGTATCCAAGTACTATCGGGGCTTGAGGAGAGGAGATTAGGTTAAATTGTGCCTGCTCCCGATAATTCCCAGAGAGGATCAAAGAGAAGTCTTCCGTCCAGTGCCCGGGCTGCCAGAAGTGTAGCCAATGGCTCCCGAGGAATTCCGGCCTGGGCAGCTGTGTCTTCATCCAACAGATTCCCCTCAGCACCGGAGTCTATCAAGGTAGACAAGGACAGGGACTGTTGGTTGTAGGTTACAGTAGCTTGGATCTGCATCCGGGCTTGGGGAACTGAAGGGAGTGTCGTCTGATTCAGCAGAACATTTGGAGCGGGGTCTGCTCTCGGCTGGCCGAAGATGGTAAGATGGACCATAGGATGACTCGTCTGTTCTCTCAGACGTTCTCGAAGTCGATTATCTACCCTGATGGCTAGAGAGACCAAACAGTCCAGGCTGTTCACGTCACTCCTGGCCGCTAATTCATCTTTTATCTTGTCAGACAGACCCCGTCGAAACACTTCCTGTAGTGCTTCGTCATTTCACACAGAGTCGGCCGCTAATGTTCGAAACTCTACGGAGTATATCGCTACGCTTCGAGAGCCCTGACAAAGAGTCAGAAGGCGGCTATCGGCGTCTTTCCCGCGAATGGGCTGTTCAAAAGCCTTCCTCAATTCGGAGAAAAAGGTGGAGAAGGAGGAACATACCTCTGGCCAGTTGTCCTAGATAGCGGTGCCCATAAAAAGGCACCCCCTTATAACAGCCCCATGAAGTACGCACTTTTAGATCTGTCCGAGATGTACGTACGTGGCTGTTGCTCAAAAACCAGAGAGCACTGCAGGAAGCAAGCCCAGCACTTCCCAAGGTTCCCAGCGTAGGGTTCTGGTTCGGGTACGTAATCACTCGAGGCGATTGTGTTGCCGAGCCAGCCAAGGGGCGTACCCATCCCAGGCTGTGCGATTTGGTCAGACTAGGTTCTTGGAAGGGACGGAGTAAGGGGAGCGGATACCCTGTCAACCTGCTCACTGACCTTCTTTACATCTTCGGATAGGGCAGGAATATCTTTCATGACTTCTCTGAGTAGTTGCTCATGTATGCCCAGTAGGGAGCCCTGACTAACGAGGGCCTGTTGCACCAAGTATGTGTCCAATGGGTTCATTCTGGCCAGTTCGTTCTGTTACACGGGGGCGACGGAGGAGAACCCAAGTGCAGGACACAGGCACGTCGACTCAGTTGGGGAGCCTGGCGTAGACCTGAACGTAGAGCAGGAAACCAGAGGAAACTTAACAAGCTCACGGGATTCACAGGGATTCTCTAGAAACTAGAGCGGAACTCAGAACTACCGGTTATAACCGGAACAGGGAACGAAGTATCACACGAGAATTGACCAACGAACTGGCAACCTGTGATAGAGTCGCCATCGTATTTATTTCCCAATCTCTGATGAAGGCCAGATGTACGGTAATTGGGTAACTAGCAGCAATTGACTGAAATTGGGGCATGATCAGGGAGAAAGAAGTGTTAAAGGGGAACGGCCAACCAGAACCATGACAGGAACAAAAAGCTTTAAAAATAATATAGAGAACAAAGATGAAGTACAATAGCAGGCTTGCAAAGAATATCAAAATGCACAGGAAAAATAACGATTCCAAGAATGTGAAAAAGTCAAGTCAAGTCAAGTCACTTCTATTGTCATTTCGACCATAACTGCTGGTACCATACATCGTAAAAATGAGACAACGTTTTTCAGGTGCACGGTGTTACAAGGCACAGTACAAAAACTAGACTGAACTGCGTAAAAAAACATACACACAAAGAAAGCTACACTGGACTACAGACCCACACAGGACTGCATAAAATGCACAAAAAAAGAGGGATAAAAATAGATATAGGACCGCCGGAAGGTGAGACGAGAGATATAACGAGGGTCATGGCAGATAGACTAAATGAGTATTTTGCATCGCTGTTCATTGCGGAAGACACTAGCATTGTGCCTGCTGCTAAAGGGTATGGCAGAAGAGACGTGAGTGTTGTTACTATTGCAAGGTAAATTGTTCTCAAAAATATAAAAGGTCTACAGTTGCATAACTGAACCACACCAAATATACTGCACACTTGCGTTCTGAAGAAAGTAGCTGTAGATATAGCTGAGGCATTAGAAATGACCGTTCAGGAATATTTCAACTACATCAATGGTCCGGAGGACTCAAAAATTGCAAATATCACTCCACTTTTAAGAAAGGAGGGAGGCATCAAAAATGAACTATACACCAGTTAGCCTGACCAGAACGCTTGGGAAGATGTTGGAGTCAATTGCTAGGGATAAGCTTTTGGGGTACTTTGTGAAACAGGTCAAAATAGAACAAGTCGGCAAGGTTTCTTTGAGGGAAAATCTTGCCTGATTAAACTGTGGGAAAAGTTTGGGAAGGACCCAAGAAGGATAGAAGCGATGCATGCAGTGGATGTTCCATATTTAGATCTTCAGAAGGTCTTTGAGAGGGTCCCACACATGACGCCGCTTCCCATGTTAATAGTTCATGGTATTAAAGGACAGTTACTGGGATGGTTAGAGAATTGGCTAATTGTAGGAGGCAGACAGCTGGAACAACACAGTCATTCTTGAGGAAGGAAAATGCAATGTTCGCATTCATTTCAACAGGACAGGGATATGATGTTACAGCTTATCAGGCAATGTTGAGGCCTCATCTTGAGTATTCTGAGCGATTTTTGAATCCTTATCCAAGAAAAGAAGTGATGTTATAGAAAGAGTTTAAAGAAGGTTTACAGGCACGAATCCAAAAATGAAAGGGCTGAAGAAGGTTTCTCGGCTCTTGTCTTATAATCGCTGTAACTTAGAAAGATGACTCATTGAAAGCTTCCCAATGTTGAAAGGCCTAGGAAGGATAGATGTGTAAAGGATGCTCCCCATGGTAAGACAGTCTAAGACAAGAGGGCACAACCTCAGGATAGAAGCGCGTCCATTAACGAAAGAAGTGCCGAGATATTTCAGTATCCAACGGAGGAAAATTTGCGGAATTTGTACCCACAAGCAGCTATGGAGGCCAGGTAGTTGGGTATATTGAAGGCAGAGCTTGATAGGTTCTTGTCTGGCCATGGGCATCAAAGTTTACCGGGAAAATGTCGAGGTGTGCAGCTGAGGAGGGGTGAAAAGGATCAACCAGGATTTATTAGCGAGGTAAATTGGATGGGCCAAATGGCCTAATTCTGCTTCTAAGTATTTGGTAAATATGGTCTTATCGACTTGCTGCAGACGAAACACTGATGATGTTGAACTTCAGAATTCATCTCATCTGCTGTGAGGCATAATACAGCTGTTTCTCAAGTCTCGCTAAGTAGCCATTTTAGCTACCACCGTTTGTTGCTTCAACTCCCTCACATTTAATGCTGCTCAGAATTAGAATAGTTCAACATTCCTGGACATTTACATTTTTCTCTCTTATCAACTTGAGTTTTGAGATTGTTTGTCCGTTGTACACCATGCTGAACGGGTGTATTACACCTCCAATGGATACTATCTGAATCTTTCCTGTTCCTTCAGATCCCACGAGCATTTTGCTCTAAACCTTGTCTTCCGGGTACAAGAAAAATAAATCGGGAAGGGCAGCCGATATGTTGTTTTGACTGTTCAGAATGCGCCGCCGGTGAGATCAGCAACGCCACTGGTAAGCGCATAATGTACAGCAATATATTGTATATCACAGCACGGCAGTGGAAGCTGCGAACAGATTTAACTTCCTGAGGGAGAACAGGCCACACAAACATCACAGCGTTAAAACACATAATATACAATCACAAAAGCTCACGAACGCCTTTACATTCTGTAGAGCCTGAGATGAGACGGAGCATGAGCACCTAAACTCAAATTGTTGAACAGGTGCACAGTAGAGTACATTCTCAGATGCAGCATTACAGCAAGGCACAGAAACTGCATGGTGGTGGAAAGGAAGAATGTATATGCCTTTTATATATGCCTTTTGTATATGCCATGTATCTGCAAAACTGCCTTTTGCATCATCAGCATCAATCTCCCAACCATCAAGGATACGGCAGCTGCAAAAAGGGCGATCAACTTCAGAAATGTTACCATCCGCCATTCTCATGGCCTGTCTGCACTACTCCAATCAATCAGAGGCCAGAGTAACATCCGCTCCAGGACTACCGTCACCATCATTATCTGCTGTGTCCACGCCAGGACCACCACTAATTAGTTGTTAATTTTCCTATTCAGTAAGGCAAATCAACACCTCCACCCTCAAAGTACCAATCCACACCACTGAACCTACCATTAACATTTTCTGCCGGACTGTGCAGTTACTCGTTTGCAACATCTGTGTATTGATCAGCAATCATTCACATGTATATTTATTCGTTGATTTCATTATTATGTTCTTTATTATAAACTTTTTTCGTGCTGTATCAATTGCTTCGTTCTCTTGTGTAGGTACCTGAAGTGAAGTTAAAACATATTGCATCTTTTGAATCTTTAACTTTTGTAGGAACTTTTGTATCAAAAAAATTGTTTTTCCAGATTCAATGGATTGCACCAAGTGCCCCTCGGAATACTGGTCCAATCAGCCAAAATCCCAGTGTGTTCTCAAGAAGGTTGAGTTTCTTTCCTTTCAAGAAGCACTAGGATTTGTATTCGTGACGCTTGCTCTCGTGGGAGTATATTTTACATTCGTCACCGCCGTGATATTCTACCGGTATCGAGAAACTCCCGTGGTCAAAGCGAACAACTCCGAGCTCAGCTTTCTACTCCTCTTCGCCCTCCTGCTTTGCTTTATTTGCTCGCTTGCATTCATTGGAAAACCTACAGAATGGTCTTGCATGTTGCGCCGCACGGCTTTCGGGATTGTCTTCGTTCTCTGCATTTCCTGCATCTTGTGCAAAACCATCCTTGTCATTGTCGCATTTAAAGCAACTATGCCCAAGAGCAGCGTGATGAGTTGTTTCGGGCCGACACAGCAACGACTGGGCGTCTTCGTCTTGACCTTCTTTCAAGGCCTAGTTTGCATTTTCTGGCTGAGCGTGTCACCTCCGTACCCCCTGAAAAACATGAACTATTACAGAGACATCATTATTCTGGAATGTGACGTTGGTTCATTGCCTGCATTTTTCGTAGTCTCGATCTATATTGCTCTGTTATCTATTGTCTGTTTGTTGCTTGCATTCCTTGCCCGTAAACTCCCAGACAATTTTAACGACGCTAAATACATAACCTTCAGTATGCTGATCTTTTGCGCCGTCTGGATAACCTTTATTCCAGCTTATGTGAGCTCGCCCGGAAAGTACACAGTGGCTGTAGAAGTGTTTGCTATTTGGGCATCGAGTTTCGGTCTGCTAGTGTGTATTTTTGCACCGAAATGTTACATTATCCTACTGAAACCGGAAATTAATACTAAAAAACATATGATGGCTAAAGGGACCTCACCGTAACTACCAAAGTACCTTTGTATTATTATCGTATGGAAGTGTGCAATCGTTGCTTATTAAATGCAGATTGGAATCTTTTTGCTGCCTTGACTGTTTTATTTGTTTAGAATTTCTCTCAGATGTGTGAAAGCTGTTTAAAATTAGCAACTTTTTGGATTATATTACGCAGACGTTGCTTGTAGAATGTGATCAATAGGTAATGTGAGGTTTGACATTTATTTATGGGTACATCAGTTTTACGTTTTACTGATAAAAAAAACTTCTTCCTCAACATTCAACTCGGATTCATATAAAACTGCCTCCATCTAACAGTCTGGATCTTTGCCAACCATCAAGATGGCACCGGCAGTTTTCAATTTTATGAGACAAATCATGGAGTAGTTGATTATGTTGAAGTGTAAAATAATAATTATGGCATGTAATAGACCTTATAGATCGATGGGACTATTTTGTGTGAGTGCACTTTGAAGAAGACAATCGGCACCCAGTACTCAATTTGCTATGCAGCAGGGCTGAGCATTAGTCTGCATTATTACAAGTCTCAAGGCCCTGCTGTTGTAAATTGCAGAGATGGAATGAGTTGGCTTTCAGGTTTGTGGATACATTACTTACCGTCTTCCGATATAATATAGAGTAATATAGGTTTATATAGTTTCATGCAGTGATTAAAAAAAAACTTTAATATTTAATCCACGAGAGAGCAACGAAATGCTAATGTGCTGTTTCGACACGATGAGTTGGGATGATGAGCCGGTAGATATCACAAAAATTCTGTGGTGTAATGATACCGTAATAATAATAATAATATCGTTCCGTTGAATCAACGTGAATATATGCAGAACGTCTGTGTTTGCATAAATATACAGTTATTACAGCGAGACACCTGTAATTTATTTAGATTAAGGACATTTTGCAGGGTACATAGCAACCAACACTTTGTGTTATGAATAAATAATACTGTTTCAGTTCACTGGTGTGATAATGTTTTCTACAAACCCCATTTCTAGAAAAGTTGGGATAATTTCCAAAATGCAATAAAAACAAAAATCAGTGATATGCTAATTCACGTGAACCTTTATTTAACTGACAAAATTACAAAGAAAAGATTTTCAATAGTTTTACTGACCAACTTAATTGTATTTTGTAAATATACAGATACAGATTTCTGGATTATTGGGACCTCTTTTGGGACAGGCGTGACCAGTACAAAAAGGATGGGTTACACTTGAATCCCAGGGGACCAATATCCTGTTGCGGAGGTTAGCTAAGTCTATTGGAGAGAGAGTAAACTAAGATTGCTGGGGGATAGGAACCAAAATGAAGAGACGGATGAAGAAGTGGTTGACTCACCTTGGCTCATGGATGCAGAGGAAGCTTGGAGACAGTGCGAGAGGGAGGTTAGGCAGCTAATAGAGAAGGGACGCCCTCAGATCGATGGTTTTGAATGTGTCTATTTCAATGCAAGGAGTATTATAAGCAAATCGGATGAGCATCGAGCGTGGATCAGTATTTGGAGCTATGATTTGTGGCCATTATAGAGACTTCGATGGCTCAGGGGCAAGAATAGTTACTTCGAGTGCCAGGCATTAGATATTTCAGAAAGCACAGGGCGGAGATTATAATTGCCCAATTGGTAACAGATGTTCTCAAGGAATTGCACGGAAGAAATGTGCTCATGTTCAGTGGATGTTTGCGTGAAGTGCCGTATAGGTACGTTCCAATGAGAAGGTAAAGGATGGCAGTGTACAGAAACCATGGTGATTAAAGGCTGTTGTAAATCTAGTCAAGGAGAAAGAAGAGTTTATGAAAGTTTTAATGAACTGGGTAACGATAGAGTTCTAGAAGACAATAAAGCTAACAGGAAGGAACTTAGGAACGAAATTAGGAAAGCCAGAAAGGGCCATGAGAAGGCTTTGGCGGACAGGATTTAGTAAAACGGCAAGGCATTCTACAAGTATGTGAAGAGCAAGAGGACAAGATGTGAGAAAATAAGACCAATCAAGTGTGACAGTGGAAAACTGTGCAGGGAACCGGAGGAGACAACAGAGGTACTTAATGATTACTTTGCTTCAGCATTCACGACGGAAAAACGAACTTGGCTATTGTAGGGTTGACCTACAGCGGACTGAAAAGCTTGAGCATGTAGATATTAAGAAAGAGGATGTGCTGGAGTTTTGGAAGGCATCATGTTGGGTAAGTCACCGGGTCCGGATGCGATGTATCCCAAGCTACTGTGGGAGGCGATGGAAGAGATTGCTGAGCCTCTGAGAATGATCTTTGCATTATCAGTGCGCGGGAGAGGTTCCCGAGGACTGCAGCGTTGCGGATGTGGTTCCATTCTTCAGGAAAAGGAGTAGAGATAGCCCAGGAGATTATACACTGTGAGTCTTGCTTCAGTGGTTGGTAAGTTGATGGAGAAGATCTTGAGAGGCAAGATTTATGAACATTTGGAGAGGCATAACATGATTAGTAATAGTCAGCATGGCTTTGTCAGAGGCAGGTCGCGCCTTAAGAGCCTGAATGACTTTTTGAGAACGTGACTAAACAGATTGATGATAGTAGAGCAATAGATAAGTGTTTATAGATTTCAGCTAGGCAATTGACAAGGTACCCCATGTAAGGCTTATTGAAAAAGTAAGAAGGCATGGGATCCAAGGGGATATTGCTTTGTGGATCAATAACTGGCTTGTCCACAGAAAGCAAAGAATGTTTGCAGACGGGTCATATTCTGCATGGAGGTAGGGTATCAGTGGTGTGCCTCAGGGTTCTATTCTGAACCCCTACTATTCGTGATTTTTATAAATGACCTGGATGAAGAAGTGGACGGATGGGTCAATAAATTTGCTGATGACACAAATGTTGGAGGTGTGGTGGATAGTCTGGAGGGCTGTCAGAATGTCAGGGCGCTGTGGCAGTGATCCAATCTCAGACCCAACACTGCCCAGACAGGGATATTAATTGACTAACAAATCCTGAGGTGCAAACAAAGTCGGTGACGATGTTCAGGCAGAGACCAAAACATTCAGAGAAATCCAAAAACGAGAATATGGAAGCAGGCAGATTGGCACAAATAATTTAATTTATTATTGCGTTTACCCAACCTTTTTGCATAGATATTCTTCATTTTTAAGATTTGTGATTGACTGGCATAGTCACTGTTTTAAAACCTTTGCTAATATCCCTCAAAACATTCGTGGATTATACTCTTGGACCATTGTCCTTCTGCAGGTGATTAGAGCATCATTGGGTAGGGAATACGATTATTTGGACCGTGCATTGTTAAAACTCCAATCATTTTCCAAACAAGCATTGCGGATGCCTAGAAGATCATCTGCTGGTGTTGAGTACACATGTTGCTTCCTTACCTTAGCGCAGGGGTTCCCAACCTGGGGTGCCCGCACCCCCAGGGGGTGCGGAATGGAATTTCAGGGGGTGAGACAAAGAGGGGCTTGTGTCCTTGAGTGAAGAGTCACGAGTCATCACTCAGCAAGCTGGCAGTGTGCCTTGAGAAGTGATAGTAACGTTTGTCCCAAGCACACTCAGGTCTCCTGCAGCCCGAATCAGCGTTGAGGAGTCTCATCAGTGTCACCTGGGAGTTACACAGAGTTGCGGAGTCTCATCATTGTTAGCTAGGTTACATCTCAGAGTTAAAAATCATCTCATGATGCCAAAATCTTTATACATCCCGAATCAACCATAGAGTAACGACTTCGCGTCAAAACTAAACCCGCAGACAGCAGGTAAATTATTCAATTATAAATTTTTTTAAAGCCGCATTTTGATAAAAAGCAGCTGAAGTGATTCATTTGTATTTGTCTAACTGCATTAAAGAAGTTTTTGAATTTCAAAGGTTTTTTTCTCTTAAAAGGTTTTTTTCTTGATTCGTTGATAATTTTGAATTGTGTTAGCTGAGGAGGTATCATGGTTAACACCAAGGACTTTGAATCACGTGATGGGGGTTCATATCTCCGGTAATTATCAGAAATAGGTGTGTAAATAGAGAGTAGCCTAATAAGTTTCGTAGTGTCCCTGTAGCATTTCCACCTGTTATCCGTCCTCGCATCAAACTTGGCACAATAGAGGTAGTCACCCAAATTTTCCCCACAGCCCATTTCAAAGACAGCAGCTCCAAATTTTGTGTGGTATAATTTCTCTCAGAGTGTGACAAATTCGCATTAGGGTTAATGTGAGGGCGTATTTTGTGTAGACATTCATTAGTCGGCTTATTCTGTTCAAAAGCCACGAAGTAATAGTGCAGCTCTTTCATTATCTGGCTATACTGTACTTGCAATATTGTATTTAGTTCTGCTCAACTCATTCTAGGGAGGATGTAAAGGATTTAGAGAACACACAGAGTGAGATTTACCAAGATGTCGCCTGGATTAAAAAGCATTTATTATGAATACAGTTTGAATGAGCTGAGACATTTCTTTTGGAGCACACGAGTATAAGAGATGTATATGGAGGTGTATATGATGATAGGACGCACAGACAAAGTAGCTAGCCAAAGATATTTTCCACACGGAAATGGCTAAAACGCGAATCATACTTTTAAACTGAAGAAAGTATGGCGGACGTTATGGGTGCAGTTTGCTCTGTTCTCAGCTTGATTGGGTTATTGTTGAAGATAGGGATGATGTGGACTATGTGACATCAAATTCGCGGGAGTTTTTTTCTTGGTGCGGGACAATAAGTTTGGTCTTGCGTTTGTGTTTGTCGGGAGATGAGAAAGAAGACGCTGGGGAGAAACGGTCTCAACAACGATTTAAACGTATAATTATAATGGTACCTTTGCTTTTTGTAATTCTTCACTAACACTTCAGTCAAGATTCATAAATATAATTCCTTTAATCGTATGCAGTGTGTTATCTGGTATTTAGTGGCACTAAATTGAAACAGCGTAACAAACTACACAGGATCCACACAAAACGGGGTATGGAGTAGGATGAGCCATCTGAATATCACGAGTTTGGCAGAACTTGAGAATGTCTTCCCCAGAGTGACGCAGCCAAAAAAACCACAGTGTTTCAATTGTAATTTATTTTACACCACTGAAATGCTGCTGTGTTGGACCTTACCTTCTGCCTATTAAATATCCAGTTGAACTAAGTCATGTTGCGATCGCTGCTTCCAAAGGGATCTTTAAACTTTAATTCCCTTATCAGCTCTGCTTCGTTACACAGCACGCAAACAGTATAGTTCATCCCCTAGCAGATTCAGTAATAAACTGCTCTTAAAAGCCCACTCTTCGGCATTCAAAAAACTCTTCAGATCCGTTTGACCCAGATTTTCCTAATCTATACCTGCATGTTGAAATCTCTAATGACCAGCTTCTCGTTTCCCTTTTGACATTTTTTTTTCTCTTTCCTGTTGCAATTCATCTTCCATCCACCGTTGAGCGGGCTGTATAAAACTGCCACCAAGTCTTTTTACCCTTGAAGTTTCTTAACTCAACTACCAACGATTCAACAGTGTCCGATCCTATGTCACTCTTCCTACCGATTTAATGCGATGCTTTAACAGCAGAGCCAATCCGTACTCTCCCCCTCGCTCTTCTGGGGTTCTTATCTTTCTCCTGCATGTCTGCGAAAGCAAGAATTTCAGGTTGTATAGTGTATACTTTTTCTGATAATAAGCAGAGCCGTTTAAATCATTTAAAATTATAGAGCTGTTTTACTCTCTTCTCAAAAAGAGGAAGTGCAGCAATGATTCACCAGAATTTACTGTATCTGAGGAGAGCAAGCGGATCAGCTCTAGATTTTCTGAACTGACGAGAATGTGATGTGATTTGAGAGAAATTTACAGTACGATAAAAAGCAGAGAACTACTTAACTTAGCTGATAAGTCGAGAACAACCACTCAGGACTAAGAGAAGGAGAAATATCTTCACGATTAGGCGATTTAATATTTGGGATCGTTTACTCTGCAGAGATTTAGGAATTCCCATATATTAAGGCAAATAAGGGGAAAAATTGTCTAGTTTAGAAAAACATGCATTCGTTGAATGTAAGATGAATGGCAAATGTCCATTCTTAGACTGCATTTTCATTTTTTCAAAGTTGTTGCATTATTTCGATGTAAATGAAGTTTGAGGTGATATACAAATATTTAGCATCTGCATCGGCAAAGTAACATGCATAAACAATTACAAAGAGCAAGGTAACCAAAAGTTAACAGACGGAGAAGAAACTGAAACTCTTAATATCATTAAAGAATGATATTTGAGTATGGGAAGAGTATTTTGCATCTTTTGTTGTTTTCCTTGGAGTTTAAAAGGGGCAGCATTTTTTGTATGTTTGAAGTGTTCCAAAGCGGGTAGGGTGAGAAAATATCTGATTGAGTCAGGGAGTAGTAAACGTAATACAATTCACAACGAGAGAGATAGAGAAAATAAGACATGCGAATTAGTTTACATAACAAAAGTAAGTAGCAGAAACAGCTGAAATATGGTCTATGAAACAATATTATAACAGTGACATTATACATAAATAGAAACACAAAAAAAGGCTACAGCAGATTAAAATAACTTCGAACCACAATCCTGTGCCGAACACGTGCTTAATTTAAAATTTCGCCGAGGTCAATATTTCAGTGAATGGGTTGTTGTCCGTCCACACTTCGATGGTGCTAAACAGCTTGCATCTTCAGAAACAGCTCGATTTCCAAATGTAATATCTCTACTTTTCTTCTGAAGACCCTGACCCAGAATTAAATGTTGATCCGTTCTTTGCGGGAATGGCAACCATTTCACGGGGTTTCACGACTGGACGTTATCTGACATGCTAAAGGCGCGGCCTAAGAATCAGCTCTCCTTTGGAGGCCTAGGATCTCGTGGCTCTGGAGACTGGAAGATCGAAGGTAGGTGTCCCGACAGGTCTGTGTATCGTAGGAGCCGGAAGAGTTTTGGCTGTGTGCCCAGAGGCATCAGATCTTAGGGTACGGAGCTGGGGAATAAAACGACGCAACGGACTTCTAACATCGAAATGCAGCGAGTTGTTTGTTACATCTCCTCTCTCGCTGTGAAACCGAGACATCTCTTTCTCCCTTATTAACTTCCATAAAAATGTAAATCTGGCTCGTAAGGCACAACTGGCCTTTGCCAAAGCCATGCTGACTATTCCTAATTGGATTATGCCTCTCCAAATGTTCAAAATTTTGCCCCATAGGATCTTTTCCAACAACTTAGCAAACTGAAGTAAGACTCCGTAGTCTATAACTTCTTAGGCTATCTTACCCCTTTTTTGAATAAGTGAACAACATCCACAAACCTCGAATCCTCTGGAACCTCTCCCATCCCCATTGATAATTAAAAGATTATTGACAGAGGCTCAGCAGTCTCCACACTCGCCTCCCACAGTAGCCTAGGGTACATCTCGTCCCGTCCCGGAGACTTATCCAACTGGATGGTTACTAAAAGATCCAGCAAATCCTCTTTCTTAATGTCCATAGGATCAAGCTTTCCAATCCGCTGTAAGTTATCCCTACAATCGCCAAGATCTAAGGGATGTATTCTTTAAATGCCTCTGCTATTTCTTCCGGCTCTATACACAATTTTCCAATGTCACACTTGATTGATCCTATTCTCTGATGTCTTATCCTCATGCTCTTGGGGTTTTTCTTTAATCCTGCTTGTCAAAGACTTCTCATGCTTCTTCTAGATCTCCTATCCTGCTGGCCTCATAATCTTCTGGATTTATATCATTTCCTAGTTTTTGAACCTTCAGGAATCTTTTCTTTTCTCCTTAACTGATTATTCAACAGTCTTTCTACAGCGTGTTTCTTGTATCCTACAATCTTTTCCCTGTCTTTTTGGAGCGTATCTATGCAGAACTCCGCGCAAGTATCCCCCGAACATTCATCACATTTCTGCGTACATTTCCCTGAGAACATCTGTTCCCCATGTATGCTTACGTTCCTGCCTTATTTCTTCATATTTCCCCTTATTCCAATTAAATGCTTTCTTAACTTACTTGTTCCTATCAGTAACCAATGCTATCACAGAAGATTTAGAATTGTGATCACTATTTCCAAAACGTTCTCCTAATAAGAGACCGGACACATGTGAGCTTCATTTCCCAATACCAGATCAAGTACAACCTCTCCTCTTGTAGACTTATCTACACGTTCTGTCAGGAAAGCTTCCTAAACACATCTAACAAACGTCACCCCATCTAGGTCCCTTGGTGTAGGGAGATTCCAATCAACATTTGGGAAATAAAATTCTCCCACCACGATAACTCTGTAATGATTACACCTTTAAGAATCTGTCTTCCTATCTGCTCCTCCATGTCCCTGTTACTATTGGGTGGTCTATGAAAACACCCAGTACAGTTATTGACACCTTCCTGTTTCTAAATTCTACCCGCAGCGATTCCCCAGACATTCCTCCCATGATTTCCTCCTATTCTGCAGCCGTGATCTGCCACGCCCCCACCACTTTTGCCTCCCTCCTGACCTTTCTAAAACATCTAAATCCTGGAAGTCTAAGTAGCCACTCCCGTCCTTGAGCCATCCAACTCTCTGTAATGGCCACAAAATCATAGCTCCAAGTAGTGATCCACGCTCTGAGCTTTGTTCATAGTACTCCTTGCATTATATAGACACATCTCAAACCATCGATCTGAGCGTATCCCTGCTATATCACTTGTCTATCCTCACTCTTGCATTGTCTCCAAGCTTTTCTGTATTTCTGAGCCAACCGCCTCTTCCACCGTCTCTTCAATTCGGCTCCCATCCCCCAGCAATTCAAGGTTAAACTCTCCCTAGTCGCCTTACCATATCTCCCTGCCAAGATATTGGTCCACCTGGGATTCAAGTGCAACCCGTCCTTTATGTGCGGGTCATTCACTCCTGTTCTAAAAGATGTCGTAATAATCTAGAAATCAGAATCCCTACCCCCTGCTGCAATACCTCAGCCACGCAGTTATTCTCCACCTCGCTCTATTCATTTACTCACTGTCACGTGGCGCAGGCAATAATCCCGAGATGATTACCTTTGTGGTCCTGTTTCTGATCTTCCTTCCTAATTACCTCTAGTCTGCTCTGAGGACCTCCTCCCTTTTCCTACAAATGTCGTTGGTACCTACATGTACCATTACCGCTGGCTGTTCAACTTCCCACTTCATGATATTGAGGACACGATTAGAATCTTCCTGGACCCTTGCACCTTGGAGCCAAACTGCCATTCGTGTTTCTTTCCTGCGTCCACAATATAATCTGTCTGACTCCATTACTATAGGTTTCCCCAATAAGTTATGCATTTTTCTTTTCCCTACCCTTCATGATCTACATGGATGCACGAAGTTGTACGAATGCAGTCGTCAGTTCAGCGGAGGAAGAGATGATAAGTTAACTGGGGAAGGCGTCGAAAATAAACTGTTCGAGATAACTGGCGAAAAGGCAGAAATTTACGCCTCGAGTTTTGATAAAGTTGGAAAAGTCAATGGAAAAGTTATTTAGGAAGAGTTCCAGTTCAGTCATTTGTTTGCTTCCTTTGTTAAGGAAGCAGGGAAAGTCTTTGCGGACTTTATGATGGGGGACTGAAGTCTACTGAGAGTGAACATGAGGAAATCTGCAGATGCTGGAAATTCAAACAACACACACAAAATGCTGGTGGAAAACGGCAGGCCAGGCAGCATCTATACGGAGAAACACTGTCGACGTTTTGGGCCTCGGCCAGCATTTTGTGTGTGTTGTTGTTTGAATTCCCAGCATCTGCAGATTTCCTCGTGTTTGCTCTGTGAATTTCCTGGTAGTGGTTAGAGTTCGACAAAGTAGATTATTACCGAGATTGTGTCAGAGACAGTTTTTGATGGTGTGGATTGGTGTCTTGCTCGAGGAGCAGGTATTAAAATATGTCTGAGTTGCCGCCTGGCGTTAGCTAGGTAGTGCGATATACTTCAAGAGCGCCCCCGTTGTCTGCGAGTTTGATGTTAAGCTTGAGGTTGTTGCGGGGAGAGTCGGAAGCAGTGCCTTCGGAAAGGGTCAGGGCGAGGACTAGGGAGGAGTGTTGAAATCGAGATGGCTGGTATCTCTTCGGCAGTCAGAGATGAAAAAATCCATAACAGGCGGAGGAACCGAGCGGAGCGTCAAATAAGACGAGGAGGTTAGAGACGAAGAAGGAGGGGTCAGCAGCGCGGGGTGTAGAATCCTTGCTCAAAGACGGTGGCGACGTAAGAGTTCAACGTCGTGGAGTGGTTCTGGTAGGAACTGAAGTGCGTCAGTGAATATTGCTCCGGGCAACCTGCAAGTGACGCGAAACTTCCAGTGCCTACATACCATGCCAAAGCACACAAACCCTAACCGTACGTCTTTGGAGAGTGAAAGGAAACTAGTGCACCAGCAGGAAACTCACGCGTTTTCGGTAAACACTTACAAACGTCGGTCAGCCAGCGGCTTGAATCGTACCTCGATCTTACAGCTGCCACTATAAAGTGCTGCGCTAACTGCTACACTACCGTGTCACCGTCATGCCTCTTTATCGTTATTAATATCGCGGTGGATCCACACAAACATAATGATCCTCACATCTTCTTCATTTCTGCTATCTCAGATCTAGATGGTATATGAAACCACTCAAACTACTACCTTATTCTTTGTCTTGCATTGTGATCAACTTCCTCATAATACATATCTGATTCTGATTCTGCACTTTTCTATGTTCTCCATCGTCCATAACTGCGTTTGCTGATTAATAGTAGCCACATTTGGAATTTTGTAAGAATCGCTGATATCAGCAACTAGAAAGACTATGCATTGTCCTGTAGATTTTGAAATCGAGGCATGAAAAACGATCGACCAGGGCCAATAGGACAATTCTGCGAGTTTGCGTTACGTGGGCCTCCTGCCTGGCCGATTTTGTGAACCAGATTTGAAAATGTGAGTGGACCCAGCGGAGAATTTCCGGCGGGTTTCAGATAGGTTGTCAATTTTTTTTGTGTTCAATTAGTGCAGAGGGAATGCAAGACTGGATTGTGAAATGATCCTTGCGTGGGATATCGGAAGACAAGACACTTCTGACAAGTTACACGCGCAAGACTTAACCGCAAAAAGCAACTGCAGCTGGATCTGAATGTATTCCGCATCATTTGGGAGAGGGCGTCGATTAACAGTTGATCGACGTTGTCTCTAGGGGCTAGGGCCAAGGATATCTCGCATTGCATCGTTAAAGTTCTTAAGCTGGCTGTGGTCCAGATCAATGCCAATTGCATGGACAGGAAGGATGAAGACGTTCTGCAAAGAAAGTTTAGGAAGATAGGTTAACGTTAAAGAACTCGACCTACAGGGTTTTGACCTCAGGATTGCTAATTCTGCTCCCATGTTGTATCGACTTATGGTCTTATTACTACCCGTGCCACGTGCTAATGAGCACAGAAACATGAAGGGAACACAGATTCACACGCAGCTAAATGGTGCAGGAAGTGGTGCTAGTGTCAGATTTTCAGAAATTTTGGTTATTGTGCTCTCTTCCAGGGATTCGTTCGGACCTGTACAGAAGGGACTGTTAACAGCTGAAGTGGATTAAGTCAAGTGTCCTAGCGAAGGTTTCCGAGTGCTGCTTCGTTTTTTTTTTCAAAGTAGAGTTGTGGGGTAATGTGAACCAAAGTATCATGACAGATATTCGAGTGAGTCAGATAGATTTAAGCCTACATACAGTGGGGTGAGTATCAGTACATTAGGGATACAGAATCGGAATCTGCATCAGCGTCAGGTTTATTATCAACGGCATGTGACGTCAAATTTGCTAACTGAACAGCAGCAGTTCATTGCAATGCATAATACAGAAAAAAAGGGGGAAATGAAAGAAAATAATAATAATAAAATAAGCAAACCAATTGCATCATACGTATATTGAATATGTTTTTAAAAAACGTACAGAAAACAGAAATACTGTATATTAAAATTCAGGTAGTGTCGAAGGGCTCAATGTCCAGTTAGGAATCGGCAGAGGAGAAGAAGCTAATCCTGAATCGCTGAGTGTGCCCCTTCAGACTTATGTAGCTCATGCCTTATGGTAACAGTGAGGACAGGGTGCTGGAGGTCCTTAATAATGGGCGATGTATTTCTGAGACACCGTTCCCTGAAGATGTCCTGGATATTTTGTAGGCTAGTACCCAAGATGCAGCTGACAAGATTTACAACAAGCTGCTTTCGGTCCTGTGCAGTACCACACCCGCCACCTCCCCCCAAACCGATATCAGACATTGATGCAGCCTGTCAGAAATCTATCCACGGTACATATATAATGGGTTTTGAGTGTATTTTTGGACATGACAAATTTCTTTCAACTCCTAATGAAGTATAGCCGCGCTCTCGCCGTCTTTAAATCTGCATCCATATGTTGGAACCAGCATATCCTCAGAGATCTTGACACCCAGGAAGTTAAAACTACCTGTGTGGGAGGATTTGAAGAACCGGCTGGTACCTATGCAGTGCCTCTCCCCCTCACCACGTCACTGATGTAGTCCAGGGGAAGGGCGATAAGATTGACGTTAGAATCGTAGAATCGTTGCAGAGGTTACCAGTGAAGCTGAAAATAAAATCACACTGCCTAAGAGATCCCGGCTCCGGATTTCTTCTCCGGGGTTTACTCCCGAAGCGTTTCCCATGGGTCGGTAAGGTCGTAAGGCAGCTGAGGATTAAAATAAGAGTTTTCCCTCCCTTAGGTGGGCTGCCGTCCAAGGCTGACGAGCCCCAACTGGTTTTGCTAAGAATATATAGTGGCAAGGATAGAAGCAACACACACAAAATGCTGGTGGAACGCAGCAAGCCAGGCAGCATCTATAGGAAGAATTACAGTCGATGTTTCGGGCCGACAGCCTTCGGCTGGACCTGACAAAAGTATTCAGTAATGGTTAAATGGCTGAGCAAACTCAATTTTCCAAATGGCCTAATTCTGCTCCAATGTCTTCTGATGTTATGGACTTCATGGAATTATAAACCTTAAGACAAAGGAGCAGCAGTCGGCCATTCTGCCCATCGAGTCAGCTCCGCCGTTTTGTAATGACCTGATCCATTCTCCCATTTAGTCCCACTCCCCCGCCTTCTCACCATAACCTTTAATGCCCTGGCTACTTAGATACCTATCAATCTCTGCCTTAATTCACCCAATGACCTGACCTCCACTGCCGCCCGTGGCAACCAATTCCACAGATTCACCACCCTCTCGCTAAAAAAAAATCTTCGCATCTCTGTTCTGAATGGGGGCCCTTCAATCCTTGAGTCATGTCCTCTCGTACTAGAGTCGCTCACCATGCGCCACATCCACTCTGTGCATGTCTTTAATCATTCTAAATGTCTCTATGAGGTCCCCCACCCCATTCTTCTAAATTCCAAGGAGTACAGTTCAAGAGCGGCCAAATGCTCCTCATACGTTAACCCTCTCATTCCCGGAATCATTCTAGTGAATCTTCCCTGAACCCTCTCCAACGTCAGTACATCCTTTCTTAAATAAGGAGCTCAAAACTGCAAACAGTACTCCAAGGTAGGCCCTTCTAGTGCCTTATAGAGCCTTAACATCACATCCCCACTCCTGTACACGATTTCTCTAGAAATGAATGCCAACATTGCATTCGCCTTCTTCACCACCGACTCAACCTGGACATTAAGGGTATCCTGCACCAGGACTTCCAAGTCCCGTTGCATCTCAGAACTTTGAATTTCTCCCCATTTAAATAATAGTCTGCCCGTTTATTTCTTACACCAAAGTGCATGTCCATGCACTTTCTAATATTGTATTTCCTTTGTCCTTTCTCACAATCTATGCAAGTCTCTCTTCAGACTCCCTGTTTCCTCAGCACTAGCGGCCGCTCCACCTACCTTTGTATCATCAACAAACGTAGCCACAAAACCATCTATTCCATAATCCAAATCGTTGTTATACAATGTAAAAGAAGCGGCCCCAACACGGACCACTGGTAATTGGCAGCCGACCAGAATGAGATCTCTTCATTCCCTCTCTCTGTTTCCTGCCAATCAGCCAACGCCCTATCCATGTATGTAACTTTCCCGTAATTCCATGGGCTCTTATCTTGATTAGCTGCCTCATGTGCTGCACCTTATCAAAGGCCTTCTGAAAATGCAAATACACGACATCGACTACACCTCCCTTCTCTAGCCTACTTGTAATTTTCTCAAAAAACTGCACTATGTTTGTCAGGCAAGTTTTTCTTTTAAGGAAACCATGCTGAGTCCTACCTATGTATATGTCATATGACTCCAGGTACTCCGCAACCTCATCCTTGACAATCGACTCCAGCAACTTCCCAACCACCGATGTCACGCTAACAGGTCTATAATTTCCTTTGAGCTTCCTTGACCCCTTCTTAAATATTGGAGGGACATTTGCAATCTTCCCGTCCGCCGGAACCATCTATCGGCTTCTGAGAAAATCATTGGTATTGCCTCTGCAATCTCCACAGCTACTTACTTCAGAACACAAGGGTGCATTGCATCTGGTCCGGGAGATTTACCTACCCTTAGACTATTTAGCATCCTGAGTACTTTCTCTGTCGTAATTGTGACTGCGCACACTTCTCTTCCCTCACACCCTTGAGTGTCCGGTATATTGCTGATATCTTCCTCAGTGAAGACTGATGCAAAATATTCGTTCAGTTCCACCGCCACCTCCTAATCTCCCATTACAATTTCTACAGCATCATTTACTATCGTTCCTATATCTAGAGTCACCTGTCTTTTACTCTTTATATACTTGAAAAAGATTTTACTGGAAAGCAGCCAGTGAGTGAGTCATGCTTTGAGGCTTTGAATAGAGAGATTCTGCCAGTTTTGGCAGTTGGAATGTGCAAACAAGTCAATGAATATTTGAATAGCTCAGCAGAAAGATGTAGATTAGATAATCAAGATGTGAAAAGCTCAGACTCAGCATAAAACAGTTGATTGGGCAATCGAGTTCAGGTGACCAAGCAGTTTGAAAAGCTGAAAAAAATAAATAGAGGGGTAGCTCAAGTGGAGCGGCCTGCGGAAAGCGTCCAGTGAAGAGGCGGAGGATGAGCTTGTTCCCAGTTAGTCTTTGCAATGCCTCCTGGGACGGTGATGAGCCTCTCCTGTGAGATGTGGCAGTCTTGGGGGAACTCCCCTCTCCCGCAGAGTCACATCTGCCAGAAGTGCATGCGGCTTAGCGATCTGGAAGGCCGTGCACGGAACCTGGAGCAGCAGCTGGATGACCTTCGACTCATAAGGGAGAATGAGGCAGCCATAGATGAGAGCTACAGGGAGGTAGCCACACCTAGGCTGCCGGAAGCAGGTCTTTGGGTGACAGTCAGAGGGGGGAAAGCGAAGCTGAATACACAGGTAGTTCAGAGTTCCCCTGTAGCCATTCCCCTGAATAATAAATTTACCGCCCTGGATACTGTTGGAGGGGGCGACCGAACAGGTGTAAGCCACGGTGGCAGGGCCTCTGACACTGAGTCTGACCCTCTGGTGCAGAAGGGTGGGACGGAGAAGATGAGAGTTGTCGTCGTTAGAGACTCAATAGTGAGGGAAGCAGACAGGAGATTTTGTGGACGTGAGAAGAACACCCGCATGGTTTGTTGCCTCCCGGGTGCTAGAGTCCGGGATATCTCTGACTGGGAGCATGACATCCCAGTACGAGGGGGAAGGCAACCAGAAGTCGTGATACATGTTGCTACCAAACGACATAGGAGGAAGATGGATGAGGTCTTGAAGTGTGAATTTCGGGAACTGGGAAAAAGGCTGAAGAATAGGACCTCAAGGGTGGCGTTCTCATGATTGCTGCCAGCGGTAGGTGATAGTAATGGTAAGAGTTCGAGGAGATGGCAGTTGAATGCGGGGCTGAGGAGTTGGTGCAACGGGCAGCGTTTTAGATTTGTGGATTGGATAGTGGACTACTTGACAGATAGACCTCAGTATGTGCGGTTGGGAGACTGTAGGTCTGACACAGTGGTCAGCAGCACAGGAGCGCCACAGGGAACCGTACTCTCTCCGGTCCTGTTCACCCTGTACACATCTGACTTCCAATATAACTCGGAGTCCTGCCATGTGCAGAAGTTCGCTGATGACACGGCCATAGTGGGGTGTGTCAGGAATGGACAGGAGGAGGAGTATAGGAAACTGATACAGGACTTTGTGATATGGTGCAACTCAAACTACCTGCGTCTCAATGTCACCAAGACCAAGGAGATGGTGGTGGACTTTAGGAGATCTAGGCCTCATATGGAGCCAGTGATCATTAATGGAGAATGTGTGGAGCAGGTTAAGACCTACAAGTATCTGGGAGTACAGTTGGACGAGAAGCTAGACTGGACTGCCAACACAGATGCCTTGTGCAGGAAGGCACAGAGTCGACTGTACTTCCTTAGAAGGTTGGCGTCATTCAATGTCTGCAGTGAGATGCTGATGATGTTCTATAGGTCAGTTGTTGAGAGCGCCCTCTTCTTTGTGGTGGCGTGTTGGGGAGGAAGCATTAAGAAGAAGGACGCCTCACGTCTTAATAAGCTGATAAGGAAGGCGGGCTCTGTCGTGGGCAAAGTACTGGAGAGTTTAACATCGGTAGCTGAGCGAAGGGCGCTGAGTAGGCTACGGTCAATTATGGAAAACCCTGAACATCCTCTACATAGCACCATCCAGAGACAGAGAAGCAGTTTCAGCGACAGGTTACTGTCGATGCAATGCTCCTCAGACAGGATGAAGAGGTCAATACTCCCCAATGCCATTAGGCTTTACAATTCAACTGCCAGGACTTAAGAACTTTTTTTTTTTAAGCTATTATTAATGCTTTTTGAGTTAGTGATTTAGATGCATATCATATTATTACTGAGTTAAGTATTGTATGTAAGGAGTTTTTGCTACAACAAGTGTATGGGACATTGGAAAAAATGTTGAATTTCCCCATGGGGATGAATAAAGTATCTATCTATCTATCTATCTATCTATTATTGGGGTCTCAACTGGGGAAGGTGGGACCTGTACAGATTTGATGCTTTGCCCCTGAACTCGAGGGGGAGCAATATCCTTGCAGGTACGTTTGCTAGCATGGTTCAGGAGGGTTTAAACTAATTTGCAAGGGGGATGGGATCCGGAGCGATAGAGCAGTGAAAGAAGTGCAAGGAGTAAAGCCAGATCTAACGTATAAAGAGGCTTTGAGGAAAGAGAAGCAGAATAAACGGTGTAAAGGCAGTAAGGTATAAGGGCTAAAGTGTAAGTACTTCAATGCAAGAAGCATCAGGAACAAAGGTGATGAACTGAGAGTTTGGTACATACATGGAATTATGATGTAGTGGCCATTACAGAGACTTGGCTGGCACCAGGGCAGGAATGGATTCTCTATATTCCTGGATTTCAGTGCTTTAAAAGGGATAGAGAGGGGGGAAAGGGGGAGGAGGGTGGCATTACTGGTTAGGGATACTATTACAGCTGCAGAAAGGGTGGGTAATGTAGCAGGATCCTCTTTTGAGTCAGTATGTGTGGAAGTCAGGAAGAGGAAGGGAGCAGTTACTCTACTGGGGGTATTCTATAGGCCCCCTGGTAGCAGCAGAGATACCGAGGAGCAGATTGGGAGGCAGATTTTGAAAAGGTGCAAAAATAACAGGGTTGGTATCATGGGTGACATAACTTCCTTAAATTGATTGGCTCCTCATTAGTTCGAATGGTTTAGACGGAGCAGATTTTGTTAAGCGTGTTCAGGACGGATTCCTGTCACAGTGTGTTGACAGGCAGACGAGGGGAAATGCCATACTAGATCTAGTATTAGTTAACGAACCGGGTCAGTTCACGGATCTCTCCGTAGCTGAGCTTCAGGGGGACAGTGATCACCGCTCCCTGGCTTTAGCATTATCATGGAAAAGGATAGAAACAAAGAGGTATAGGAAAATAGTCAATTGTGGAAAGGCAAATTATGAGGCTATAAGGATACAACTTGCGGGTGTCTTTGGGATGATGTTTTTGCAGCGAAATATACTATGGACATGTGGTCGATATTTAAGGATCTCTTGCAGGATGTTAGGGATTAATTTGTCCCGGTGAGAAAGATAAAGAATGATAGGGTGAAGGAACCATGGGTGACAAGTGAGATGGAAAATCTACTCAGGTTGAAGAAGTCATCATACATGAGGTTTAGGAAGCAACGATCAGATGGGTCTATTGAGGAATGCAGGGCAGCAAGAAAGGAGCTTAAGAAGGGGCTGACAAGTACAAGAAATGGGCATGAGAAGCCCATGGCGAGTAGGGTAAGGGAAAACCCCGAGGAATTCTTCAATTATGTGAAGAACAAAAGGGTGACAGGAGTGAAGGTAGGACCGATTAGAGACAAAGGTGGGAAGAAGTACCTGGAGGCTGTGAAAGTGAACGAGGTCCTCAATAAATACTTCTCTTCGGTATTCATCAATGAAAGGGAACTTGATGAAGATGCGGACAATATGAGTGAGGTTAATATTCTGGAGCATGTTGATATAAAGGGAGAGAAGGTGTTGGGGTTGCTAAAATACATTAGGGCGGATAAGTCCCCGGGGCCTGAAGGAATATTCCCCAGGCTGCTACACGAGACGAGAGAAGAGATTGTTCAGCCTCTGGCCAGGATCCTTATGTCCTCGTTGTCCACGGGAATGGTACTGGAGGAGATTGGAGGGAGGCGAATGTTGTCCACTTGCTCAAAAAAGGTAGTAGGCATAACCCGGGTAATTATAGACCAGTGAGCCTTACGTCTGTGGTGGGACAGCTGTTGGAAAGATTCTTAGAGATAGGATCAATGGGCATTTGGAGAATCATGGTCAGATCAGGGACAGTCAGCATGGCTTTGTGAAGAGAAGATCGTGTCTAACAAGCCTGATCGAGTTCTTTGAGGATGTGCCAGGCATATAGATGAGGGTAGTGCAGTGGTTGTAATTTACATGGATTTTACTAAGGCATTTGACAAGGTTCCACACGGTAGGCTTATTCAAAAGCCAGAAGACATGGGATCCAGGGAAGTCTGCCCAGGTGGATTCAGAATTGGCTTGCCTGCAGAAGGCAGAGCGTCGTGGTGGAGGGTGTACATTGGATTGGAGGGTTATGACTTGTGGTGTCCCACAAGTATCTGTTCTGGGACCTCCACTTTTCGTGATTTTTATTAACGACGTGGATGTGGGGGTAGAAGGGTGGGTCTGCAAGTGTGCAGATGACACAAAGTTTGGTGGTATTGTAGATAGTGTAGAGGATTGTCGAAGATTCTAAAGAGATATTGATAGGATGCAGAAGTGGGCTGAGAAGTGGCAGATAGCGTTCAACCCGGAGTAGTGTGTGATGGTACACTTTGGAAGGACAAACTCCAAGGCAGAGTACAAAGTAAATGGCAGGATACTTGGTAGTGTGGAGGAGCAGAGGGATCTGGGGGTACATGTCCACAGATCCCTGAACGTTGCCTCACAAGTAGATAGGGTAGTTAAGAAAGTTTATGGGGTGTCAGCTTTCATAAGTCGAGGGATAGAGTTTAAGAGGTAATTATGCAGCTCCATAACACTCTGGTTAGGCCACACTTGGAGTATTGTGTCCAGTTCTGGTCGCCTCAATATAGGAAGGATGTGGAAGCATTGGAAAGGGTACAGAGGAGATCTACCAGGATGCTGCCTGGATTGGAGAGCATGGAGTATGATTAGAGATTAAGGGAGCTAGGGCTTTATTCTTTGGAGAGAGGGTAGATGAAAGGAAACATGATGGAGGTGTACAAGATATTAAGAGGAATAGATAGAGTGGACAGCCAGCGCCTCTTCCCCAGGGCACCACTGCTCAGTACAATAGGACATGGCTTTAAGGTAAGGGGAGGGAAGTTCAAGGAGGATATTAGAGGAAGGTTTTTTTTTTACTCAGAGTGGTTGGTGCGTGGAATGCACTGCCTGAGTCAGTGGTGGAGGCAGATGCACTAGTGAAGTTTAAAAGACTACTAGACAGGTATATGCAGGAATTAAAGGTGGAGGATTATGGGAGGCAGGGTTTGAGGGTCGGCACAACTTTGTGGGCGAAGCGCCTGTAACACGCTGTACTATTCTACGTTCTATGTAGTATCCTCTTTGATATTATTTTCTAGCATATTTCCCTTTCATAGTTCATCTTTTCCCTCTTAATGACCTTCTTAGTTTCCTTTTGTAAGCTTTTAAAAACTTCCCAATCCTCTGCCTTCCCACTAATTTTTGCCTACTTGTATGCCCTCTCCTTTGCATTTACTTTGGCTTTGACTTCTCTTGTCAGAGTTACGGATTCAGCAACAATAAATATATAAGTGAGGCAGTTTTTTTATAACAAATAAAATATTTAATAAACACTGAAAACAAGCCCCCAAAAGTAAACAAACAACTAACATAACCGGAAATCAGCTGCTGTGCGGCAGCTTAAACAGTTCTTAAAGGAATAAAGCGAAAACAGTTCTTAAAACGATGTTGCAAAAACAGTTCTTCAACGTAGTACTGCAAAAGTTCAAAATTCTTTTTCACGTCTTGTTGTTGCGGTTCCCAGTTGAACTATACTTTTCCTGGAGAATTTACGAAGATGAAAATGAAATGGCTTAAAGGCACTGACCTCTCCTTTACAAAACTGTGCCCAACCCTTTCTGCTATTATTTGCTGTGGTCAACACGGGCAAAGCCAACGAAATCCTTCTGAATGAGGATCAAACAAGGTCGAACCTGTTTCACCGTCGAAATCGACTTTCCTCGATCTTTTAGCTCCCGAACTCGGATCTTCACTCTCCAATGATTTTTAACTGGCAGTATTATAAAGGAACGGCCGGCAATGACCTTTTAAACTTTAGGTATTAAATAAAACTCCACCTTTCAACCAAACTGCGTCATAATATTGGACCACGCAGTGGCATGGCGTCAAAATGTCAAATCCAGCCACGAACTGCCCCTCTTCACAGGGAGGGGTCCTCCTTTCATACCCTGTGTAAAAAAAAACTGTCACGTGACCGCTACTGGCGGGGGAAATGACGTCACTCCACCGTCACAAGACCACTACCTTAGGTCCAGCATATCTTCAACACCAATGTCACGTGACAAGTACAAGACCCTCACGGGTACGTAACATCAGCCACGGTTGCATCCTTTTTCCTTCCGAAAATTTCTTCTTCTTTGGAATATATCTGTCTTGCACCTTCCTCACTTCTCGCGTAAACTCCAGCCACTGCTGCTCTGCCGTCCTTCCCGGTCAACCTTGGCCAGTTCCTTTCTCATGCCACTGTAATTTCCTGTACTCCACTGAAATACCGACACATCGGATTTCGGCTTCTCTTTCTCAAATTTCATAGTGAACCCAATCATGTTATGATCAATGCATCCTAAGTGTTCCTTCACTTCCATCTCTCTGATCACCTCTGGTTCATTACACAATACCCAATCCAGTACAGCCGATCCCCTAGTGGGCTCAACAACAAGCTGTTCTGATAAATAAAACCATCTCGTAGACATTCTACAGATTCTCTCTCTTGAGAACCAGTGCCGACCTGATTTTTCGAATCAACTCGCATGTTAAAATCCCCTACAATTATCATAACACTGCCCTTCTGGCAAGCCTTTTCTGTTTCCTGTTGTAATTTGTAGTCCACATCACTGAAGCTGTTTGACAATAGACAATAGGTGCAGGAGTAGGCCATTCGGCACTTCTAGCCAGCACCGCCATTCACTGTGATCATGGCTGATCATACACCATCAGTACCCCGTTCCTGCCCACTCCCCATATTCCTTGACCCCGCTATAAGAACTCTATCTAACTCTCTCTTGAATGCATCCAGAGACTTGGACTCCACTGCCTTCTGAGTCAGAGCATTCCACATATCCACCACTCTCTGGGTGAAAAGGTTTTTCCGCATCTCTGTTCTAAATGGCCTACCCCTTATTCTTAAACTGTGGCCTCTAGTTCTGGACTCACCCATCAGCGGGAACATGCTTCCTGCCTCCAGCGTGTCCAATCCCTTAATAATCTTATATGTTTCAATCAGAACCCCTCTCATCCTTCTAAATTCCAGTGTATACAAGCCCAGTCGCTCCAATCTTTCAACATATGATAGTCCCGCCATTATGGGAATTAACCTTGTGAACCTACGCTGCACTCCCTCAATAGCAAGAATGGCCTTCCTCAAATTAGGAGACCAAAACTGCACACAATACTCCAGGTCGGGTCTCATCAGGGCCCTGTACAGCTGCAGAAGGACCTCTTTACACTTATACTCAATTCCTCTTATTATAAAGGCCAACATGCCATTAGCATTCTTTACTGCCTGTTGTACCTGCATGTTTGCTTTAATTGACTGATGTACAAGAACACCTACATCTCGTTGTACTTCCCCTTTTCCTAACTTGACTCCATTTAGATAGTAATCTGCCTTTCTGTTCCTGCCACCAAAGTGGATAACCTCACATTTATCCACATTAAACTGCATCTGCCATACATTTGCCCACTCACTCAACCTGTCCAAGTCACCCTGCATTTTCATAACATCCTCCTGACATTTCACACTGCCACCCAGCTTTGAGTCATCGGCAAATTTGCTAATGTTACTTTTAATCCCTTCATTTAAATTAATAATGTATATTGTAAACAGCTGCGGTCCCAGCACCGATCCTTGCGGTACCCCACTGTTCACAGCCTGCCATTCCGAAAGGGACCCGTTAATCGCTACTCTTTGTTTCCTGTCAGCGAGCCAATTTTCAATCCATGTCAGTACTCTGCCCCCAATACCATGTGCCCTAACTTTGCCCACTAATCTCCTATGTGAGACTTTATCAAAAGGTTTCTGGAAGTCCAGGTACACTACATCCACTGGCTCTCCCTTGTCCATTTTCATAGTTACATCCTCAAAAATCTCCAGAAGATTAGTCAAGTATGATTTTCCCTTCATAAATCCATTCTGATTCGGACTGATCCTTCTACTGCTATCCAAATGTGTCGTAATTTCTTCTTTTATAATTGACTCCAGCATCTTTCCCACCACTGACGTCAGGCTAACGGGTCTATAATTCCCTGTTTCCTCTCTCCCTCCTTTCTTGAAAAGTGGGACAACATTAGCTACCCTCCAATCAGCAGGAACTGTTCCTGAATCTATAGAACATTGGAAAATGATTACCAATGCGTCCATGATTTCTAGAGCCACCTCTTTAAGTACCCTGGGATGCAGACCATTAGGTCCCGGGGACTTATCAGCCTTCATACTCAACAGTCTCTCCAACACCGTTTCTTGCCTAATATAAATTTCCTTCAGTTCATCCTTTACCCTAGTTCCTTTGGACACTATTACATCTGGGAGATTGTTTGTGTCTTCCCTAGTGAAGACAGATTCAAAGTACCTGTTTGGAGGCTTGTCATTTTAGGATAATTTTACCGCTGCTATTTCTTAGCCCAGTCGATAAAGATTTTGCACCTTCCGATCCTATGTCACCTCTTTCTAATGAATTAATATCATTTCTGACCAATAAAGCCACGCCACCACCTCTGCCTACCTGCCTATCGTTCCGATACACCGTATAGCCTTGGACGTTCAGCTCCCAGAGACATGCATCCTTTAGCCACGTCTCAGTGATGGCCAGAACATCATACCTGCCAATCTGTAGCTTTACGACAACATCATCCACCTTATTCCTTATGCTGCATGCATTTAAGTATAACACCTTAAGTCCAGTATTTGGTACTATTTTGTTTTGATTGCAGTTCAACTCATCCCAATGGCTGCAAATTTGTCCTATCACCTGCCTGTCCTTCCTGACATCTTTACTGCTCACTATCTTAGATTTATTTCTGCCCACCCCCCTCCGCTCTATCATTCCGGTTCACATCACCCTGCCAAATTAGTTTAAAACCTCCCTAACAGCTGTATTAAACCTTCCAGCCACGATATTGTTCCCCTTCGAGTTCAGGTGTAAACCGCCCTTTTTGTGCAGGTCATACTTCCCCCAGAAGAGATCCCAACGATCCAAGAATCTGAAACTCTGCCCCCTGCACCAGTCTCTCAGCCACGCATTCATCTGCCTGATCCTTCTATTCTTGCCCTTGCTAGCATGTGGCACAGGTAACGATCCTGCGATTACCACCCTGGACCTACTTCTCAGCTTCCTTCCTAGCTACCGGAAATATCTCTTCAGGACCTCCTCCCTTTTCCTATCTATGTAGTTCGTACCAAGATGTACCAAGACAGCTGGCTGCTCGCCTTCTTCCTTCAGAATATTCTGCACCTTGTCAGAGACAAGGCCTGGGAGGCAACACACCATGCAGTTATCTCTGTCACAGAAATCTCCTATCTGTTCCCCTGACTATGGAATCCCCTATAACTAAGGCATTCCTCTTCTCCCTCCTTCCCTCCTGCACAACAGCGCCATGCTCAGTGCCAGACACCTCGTCACCGTGGCCGTCCCCTGTCAGGTCATCCCTGTCAACTTCATCCAAAACTATACATAGTTATTGCTGTGGGGGATTGCCACAGGGGTGCTCTCTACTACCGGACATTTCCCTTCGCTGTCCTGACAGTCACCCAGTTTTCCGACTCCTGTAGCCTAGACATGACTACCTCCCTGTAGCTCCTGTCTATCATCTCTTCACTTCCTTAATAAGCAGTAAGTCATCAAGCTGCAGCTCCAAATCCCTTACACGGTCTCTGAGTATCTGCATCTCTGTGTACCTGGCGCAGATTTGGCATCAGGGAGGCTGGAGGTCTCCCAGAATTCCCACATCTGACACCATGAACAAAGCACTAACCCTGCAGACATGCTACCTAATTCTACAGGAATGAATCAAGGAAAATAAGTCTACTCACCCACTTACCTAGCCAAACACATGAACTTTTTAATCTGTTATCTCGTACCGTTAGCTGTGTGAGCCCTGCTGTTCCATCGTCTGTCCGGGCCGGTTCGCCAAGGAAAAGAACAGACTTACTTCTAAGTTAATTAGATTAATTAAAGAAGATTACCCTAAAGGAGCTTAGTCTTATGGCATCGCAAAGGACCTGGCAAGTGTGGACTGGAATAGGTCATTTATTGGCAACGTTAAGCTTGGTCGTGAGAAACATTCAAGCGTGAACTTCTGAGAGTACAGTGTTTTTATATTGCTGTCAGAATAAAGTGATAGATAAAAAAACATTATGGAGGCTTCGATTTTGAATGATATTGAGGCTCCCGGTAACAAGAAGAATGAGGTGCAGTGCAAGTAGAAGCCGCAACGATAAATGATGTCGTTGAAGAGTCTCCGAAATCCATGAATAATTAAAAAGGGAATCGGAAAGGCTAAAAGAAAGCAAGTGCTTACACTAGTAGACAAGGTGGAGGATTATTCCGAGTTTTGCTAGAGAAATACTAAGAACAGACCGATAGTAAGGTACAAAGATAATCCTATAAGACCATTAGACCATGACATATAGGAGCAGAGGTAGGTCGTTCAGCCCATGGAGTCTGCTCCGCCATTCAATCATGGGCTGATCCAATTCTTCCACACCTACCTACTCCCCTGCCTTCTCTCCATACACCTTGATGCCCTGGCTAATCAAGAAACTATCTATCTTTACCTAAAGTGCACCCAATGACTTGTTCTCCACAGCTACCCGAGGGAAAAAATTCCACAGATTTACCACCCTATCACGAAGGTAATTTCTCTGCAACTCAGTTCTAAATGGAGGTCCTTTAATCCTGAAGCCGTGCCCTCTTCCCCCTCGACTCCACTACCATAAGAAATAACTTTGCCATATCTAATATGTTCAGGCCTTTTAACCATCCTGTTGAATATCCCGGTGGTCATCTGCACGTGGAGCCGAAAGAGATGATGGATATATTTAATCGACATATTTTTGTATTTCTATTTACTTAGATGACTAATAGAGAGTCGACAGAACAGAAGCAAAAGAGACGTGAGGGCATCTACCGTTTCCGAATGGAGGAGACAAATTAGTGTGAATAAATCCCCAGGGTGTGACAAGATTATCCCATAGACCTCGTGAGAAGGTATTTCAGAAATTATGGGGCAGTACCCAACATATTTTAAGAAAATCGAAACCAAGTGTGAGGTGCCGGGGGGATGAGAGGATACGTCATATTCCATTTTTAAGAAAGGATCTAAGAAGAATCCAGGAAATTATAGGCTAGTGAGCCTGCCGTCAGTCGTCTGTAAATTATTGGAATGTATTCTACGGAACAAGATTTATAATTTTTTAGATAGACAGGGCTTACATATGAATAGTGAACTTGGCTATGTGAGTGCTAGACCGATTCTAATAATCCCTGTCGTAATTTTCGAGGAGGCTACAATAAACGCTGATAAAGGCAAGGCAGCGGATGCGATGTCCATAAACATTAACGCGGCCATAGAAGGTCCTGCATGGGATGTTGGTCAACAAGTTTCAATCGTTTTGCATTTAGGACGGGGCACTTTATTGGATTCAACATTGCCTTCTTGGCAGAAGGTTGCACTTTGGGTGTACAAACCAGGGTAGAACTTATACAGTGAACGATAAGAAACTGAGGAGTGCGGTAAAATTCACAATTGTTTAGCAGTTTCAATACAGGGAGGATACAAGTACAACTTCTGGAATATTGGACTTCATTAGCCAAGGTTTTGTCTACAAGAGTTGAAACGGCATTTTGAAATTGTATAACACTTTCGTGAGGAAAAATGTGCAGTGTTGCTGCGGCAAATTTATCAAAAAGGTTGAATGACAACAAAGGAAATTTGCAGGGCTAAGGGCGAGTCCTAGACACCTGAGTTATAGGAAAATGGTTTTGTTATGACTTTGTTCTTGGAACACAGGAATGCGAGCGGAGGTTTGAAAGATGTATACAAAGTTCTGAGTGTTAGAGATAGGGTACATGCACGCATGATTTTCCACTAATCTTGGGTGAACCTGGAAGTACGGATAACAGAGTAAGAGTGAAGGAAGAAATATTTAAGGGGCACATGAAGCTGACTTTTTCAAGGGTAAGGACAGCATGGAACAAGCTGCCAGTGTTTACGATTTCATCAGTTACGAGACATTGGATTATATATATGGAGGGCAGGGATATGGAGTGCCAAGGTTCACGTGCAGGTCGATATCACTTGGCAGAATAAAGGTTCGGCACGACTAAAACTAGTAGTATCTACTTACGCAATTCCTGACCATGCGACAACGTGGAAGTGCACTCTATCAACCTAATAAAACAGTTCGCAAAGGAAACAAATTCTTTACATCCCTTCAACATAACTGGTGGTAACTTCATATTCTGTCTTTATGCCCCTGCTGAATCCTCACACTACCGGTTCACAGATGAAGTTGTCTAAATTAGTAGGGAAATCCTTACATACTTTAGATTTTAAATGTCACCATTATGTGATATGCATCAGTTCCCTGACAAATCACATTTTCTGACAAACCTTTATAAAACTATTTAATACAGTAATCTCAACATCAGTGAAGAATAGTATTTAATCACTCCACAATGTGTTGAATGCTAAGTACACTATCAAATGCCGCCATTCTAAAAGATTGACAATCCTCTCGTGGCTTCCACGCCACTTCATTATAAACGCTATAAGATTTGTACTCGAAAGGAACCTGTATAAGTCCACGTGATTTTGGTAGGTTGTGACCATAGAATCTACTGGCTGTCGAGCCATCTCAATCATAACCCTAGAATTTAGACCATTAGCTCATTGTAATTTGTCACCTTTCTGATTAATGTCCACTACGCCTGGACAGAAAGCATTGTATTAAAAGCTTATTATGTAAGCCAAATATCAAATTTGCCAATCATGGGGCCTTAACTGAATATATTGCAGCAGACCACCGTGGCCAATTGGTTATTCTGCATAACATACCAATCATCACAAGGGTAAGAAAAGTGATTGCCTCACAAAGTTGAGTAGATACGATGCAATCTTTTAGGTTCCCCAAGTTCCAATCGGACTCAAAGGTGGAAATGTCTTGTGTAAATTTGAGGTCGGCATAGGCAGAGGAGAAGGTTGGACCTGTAACGTACAATTATAGAGTAGACTTATATATACAGTAAACCTGACATCACTTTACCTCTTGGTCACCTTCGCTCTTAAACGTTGCAACAATCCGAAATGGAATATTACAACATATTTCAAATAACACACAAACAGTTGATTTCAATGCATCTAAAAATGTACATCTACCGTTTGAAAAAGATTCTGAACTACGTTTATTGAATGACGATTAAACATACAAATACAAAAAAATGCAAAGTGACGCTCCCAGTCATGGTGAAGTCCCTTTCGCCATCATCTGTTTCTTAGTATTATTCTCCGGTTTCAGTAGAATAATATAACATTTCGGTGCAAAAATACAGACAAGCAGTCCGAAGCTCGATGCCCAAATGGCAAACACTTCTACAGCCGCAGTGTATTTTCCTGGAGAGCTCACGTAAGCCGGAATAAAAGTTATCCAAACAGCGCAAAAGATCAGCATGCTGAAGGTGATGTACTTGGCATCGTTGAAACTGTCTGGGAGTTTCCGGGCAAAGAAAGCAAGCACTAAACACACGATGGACAACAAAGCAATATAGGCCGACACGAAGTAAAAAGCAGTCAATGAGCCCACGTCACAGTCCAGAATAATAACGTCTCTGTAATGTCTCATGTTCTTGAATGGATAGGGAGGTGATACACTTAGCCAGAGAACGCAGGCTAACACTTGCAGAAACGTAACAATAAAGACACCCAGACGTTGCTGCACGTGTCCGAACCAGTTCATCGCGCTGCTGTTGGGAAGAGTTGCCTTAAAAGCAACCACGACAAGGATGGTTTTGCCCAAGATGCAGGAAATGCAGAGTACGAACACAACTCCAAATGATGTGCGTCGCAACATGCAAGACCAGCCAGATGGTTCTCCAATGAAGGCAAGCGAGCAGATGAAGCAGAGCAGGAGGGAAAAGAGTAGCAGGAAACTGAGCTCGGAGTTGTTCGCTTTGACGATTGGTGTTTCTCGATAGTGGTAGAAAATCACAGCGGTAGCCACGGTAAAACAAATCCCCACGACAGCAAGCATCACTAATACAAACCCCAGAAGTTCTCCAAAGGAAAGAAACTCAACTTTCTTGAGGACACATTGGGTTTTGGCCCGATTCGACCAGTATTCTGATGGACACTTGATGCAATCTGTCGAATCTGGACAATGATATGAGAATGTGTGAGATCATTCAATGCAGAATTGAGAAACATTGCTGTACCTCTCATCACTTACCAGTGACGTTACTGATCTCACCGTCGGCACACTCTGCACAGTCAAAACAACATATCGGCTGCCCCTTCCGGCTGACTTTTCTTGTCCCAGGAAAGCAGGGCTCTGAGCAAATTGCCTGTGGAATCTGAAGCAAGTGAAAACATCTTCATGCAATCCATTGATTTATAGGTGCACACTGTGAGCATGCCGGACAGCTAACAAAATAACCGTGAAATAGAGCTTGAGTGGTAAAAGGAAAATCTATATCCAGTGAACGTTGATCAAAGCAATAATAATGTGACCGATGTGATGCAACAAAATATGGTTGCTAGAATGATACTTGGCAAAACTGGAGAAACAATAGCGTTTTGAGTCATTGCAGATGATAACTTTTGCGTTTCGAAATCATGAATGTGTCCATGAATAAGGAGAGGCAAATGGTCACAGCTTATTTTACTCTGTGGAACGGCTACCACGTTAGACGCAGAGACTGACTTGTGTGTTCTCATTCTATCAATCGGTTTACACCTTAATTCCGGTTCATCCGGAAGCCCGAGGTGTAGATTGCCAGGATATACAGGGAGATGATTGCAAACTAGGTGCAGAGGACAGCTAACTAGGGGACCAACAGGACCAGGAAAGCGGATAGACAGTCATTGAAGAGCACCCGCGTGGGCATTCTTCCCTCGAAACAAAAAATACTGAGCGGTTGAGGATGAGCTAGCAAAGCAATAGCACACCGTTCAGTTCTCTGGAAGTGAGTCTGGCTCAGATGTTTCGAAGTGATTCTAGTCGGAGTTGGCGTGAAGGGGAGAGCTGTAGTGATAGGGGTTCCATTGATTAGGGGAACAGAGAGATGATTTTGTAGACGAGAAGAAGGTTACCGAATCCTCTGAAGCCTCCGATGTGCCAGGGTCAGGAGCATCTTGCAATTAGATCACAGAATTCTTACATGAGCAGCCAGAGGTCTTAGTCCACGATGGTACCATTGATATGGTTAAGAAGGGTTACAGGGTTATGCAAACTGAGTTCAAGGAGTTAGTTGCTAAGTTTAAGGAACTTAGTCCTTACGTCGGTCAGTTGTGGTTATGATCTCAGGGGTGCTATTCGTGTGAAATACTGGAGAGACAGCAATAGGAAGATTATCCCACTTAATAGGTTGTTTTCTGGCAAATGAGTAGCAGGTATGTGGGAGGCCTACCGATGAGAAACTTTAAAAGAACAGAGATTGTATATTCAAGTCAACATAAAAGGCAGAGATAACAGAGAAAGTGAGAGGAAGCCCCTTTCATGTGGTATTTAAGACGCGGGATATTTGAAACTGGAAGTCAAGGGCTAAACAATGAGAAGAGCATCATAAGTTTCTAAATTCACCAATCACAACAAAGCATACCGCCCGGGCAGGATGGATGAAAGTTTTTTTTTTTCTGTTGGGAGGTCTGTAGTAGAGGGCCGCAAGGATTGGTGCAGAATCACGTTGTTACTTTAATCTATATCAATGATCTTGCTAATACTGTCATAAATATTTGCTGGTGACACCAAGCTGGGAGTGCCGTGGCAGTGAGAAAGACCATTAAAGCTTGCAGCAATATCTGGGCAAACTGGAGAAGTGGGGTGAAAATTGCGGAATGAATTTAATGCAGAGTCGTGTGCACTGCTGAGCAATGCGGGATAAATCAGGGTAGAGCTTACACAGTGAGCACTACGGCTCTGAGGAATGCGGTAGAACAGAAGAACAGACTAATACAGATTCATAATTTATTGACAGTGGCTTTACAGATAGGTAGGCCACATAATATGTTTTGGAACTTTGGCCTTCATAAACGAATGAATTGACTATAGCAGGTGGGATGTCATGTTGGAGATGTAGAAGAGGTTCTTGAAATCCAATTTGGATTACTGTGTGCAATTCGGTCACCTACCTGAGTAAAGATGTCAATATAAATTAGAAATAGCAGAGAAACTTCAGCAAACATGTTACCAGGACATGAAGACCTCAGTTAGAGGAAAGGTTTCTGTACATTGGGACATTACTCCCTCGCGTTTAGAAGAATTAGGGGAGTTGCTACAAAGGAGTACTAAATTATGAGGGCTTTAGACAGTAACTTTCAAAGTTTAAGAGAAATTTGGATAGGTAAGGACAGTTATAGCTCGGGTTCAGGTCGACGGATCCAGTTAGATTAATAATGTGGTATGGACTAAATGGGTGGTAGATGGAAGAATATCAAAGCTTGCAGCGGGGTTCCCGTCAATCGGACTAGCTAGATTAATAGTACAGCATGGCCTAGGTGGGAAGAAGACCCTGCCTCTGTGCTATAGTGTTCAATGGTTTTATGAGTCTACGACTCACGAAAATACATGTTACCGTTTACAGGAACTGCTTTCAAGTTTATGTATTTAATTGTGGGAAGAGAGAGAGAGAAGATATGGTTACAAAAAGACGCACAGGATTAGGGCACTTGTTCCTTCGAGGTTGCCCCATCAGTGTATCTAATTATGTCCGATCTAAGCAGGTCTCATCACGTTTTTTTTGTTCCAGTTCCCCCTCATGCTCAATCCCTTTGAAATATCAGTCTTACACTGTTTACACAAGTAAAATAGTTTGGCATTCAAAACATATATAGAGACATTTTTGAACTGAAGACGTACACTACCTTGGCTAACAAGTGATATCAGAGCCAAAGTAAAAAGAAAAGATAGTGCATACAAGGAAGCCAAAGGCAGTGCGAAGGTAAAAGATTGAGAACCTTTCAAAAAATTGCAGAAGGAAACTAAGAAGGTAGTTAGGAAGGAAAAGATAAATTATGAAAAGATGCTGGCGATTAATATCAAAGAAGATAATAAAATATTTTAAAGTATTTAGAAGGGTAAAAGAGAGTCGAGGGTTGTTATAAAACAATAGAAAATCACGCTGGAAATATTGTAGTGTGAGGCGCAGAAATGGCAGAGGAACGGAATGCCCATTTTGCATCAGTCCTCATAGTGGAAGACATCTGCAGTATACAGTGCATTCAGGAGTGACAGCGAAGTGAAGTGTGTTCAGTAACAATGACGACTGAGAAGCCTAATGGTCTAAGGGTAGATACATCTGTTGGACCTGATGGAATGCCCCCTTGGGTTCTGAAGGAAGTTGCTGGAGAGTTTGCGGAGGCAAATAATATTCCATTCGATTACAATAAGAGATAGATTCTGGCCTTGTATCAGATGGCTGGGACATTGCAAATGTTATGTCAGAAGGATGGGAGGCAGTAGATAGGAAACTATAGACCTGCTAGCCTGGTTGGAATTTTTTTTGTAATCGATCTTTAGGTATGAGATTACGGAGTAGCTCGAGGTACATGACAAGATATGCCGAAGCCAGCATGGTTCCCTGGAAAGAAAATCCTGCCAAACTAACATACTGCAATGTTTCTAAGGAAATTACAAGCAGAGTAGAGAAATAAATGCAGTACATATAGTGTAATTGGATTGTCAGAAAGCTTTTGAGATGGTGCCGCATATGAGGCTGCTTAGCAAGATAAGATCCCATGGAATTACAGGGAAGCTACTAGCATGGGTGGAGCATTGGCTGATCGGCAGAGAACAGAGAGTCAGAAAAAAAGGGATTCTTTTCTGGCTGGCTACTGGTTACGAGTGGAGTTCCATAGTAGTCAGCTCTGGCACCGCTGCTTTTTACGATGTGTGTCAATGATTTGGACTATGGGATTAATGGATTTCTGGATAAATTTGCCAATGATCCGAAGATACGTGGAGTAGCGGCAATAGTTAATGAAACAGAGTGCTGGCAGAGAGACTTAGAATTGGTAAACAAGAGGCAAATGAAATGGCAAATGTTGGAAAGTATATGGTGATGCACTTTGGTGGAAGAAATAAATCTTAATTAGATAGGGGGAGAATTCAAAATGCAGAGATGCAATGGGACCTGGGAATCCTTGTGCAGGATACCCCAATGGTTAACCTGCAGCTTAAGTCGGTCCTGAAGAAAGCGAATAAAATGTTGTCTTTCATTTCCAGACATATAGAATATAAGAGCAAAGATGTGAAGTTGAGGCTTGAAAAGACACTCATGAGACCACACTTGGAGTATTGTGTGCAGTTTTGGTCTCTTTATTTTAGAAATGGTACAATCAGGCTTCGGCGAGAACAGGCAGAGGCGAGGATTGAACGGGGCGCAACTGCGCAAGCGTGTGAAAGTCGGCCCGTGTGGCAACGGGAGAATTTAAATAGCGTACAGAGGCTGAGCACGAGCTTCACTCCAGGTGAGGTAAAACCAGGTAAGCTCCTTTAATGAATCTAATTAGCTTAGGATTGGGTAATGGAGGCCGCAGTTAGGGCAGTTGAGTGCTCCGTTTGCAGTATGTGGGAAGTCAGGTCGGGAACATTTGCCCCTGATGACTACACCTGCAAAAGTTGCATCCAGCTGCAACTCCTGACAAACCGTATTAGGGAACTGGAGCTGGAGCTGGATGAACTTCGGATCATTCGAGAGGCACAGGCAGAAATAGACAGGAGTTTCAGGGAGATAGTAACCACTAGGAGTCAGGAGACAGGTAGTTGGGTGACTGTCAGGAGAGGGAAGGGGAATAGACAGGAAGAGCAGAGCAACCCTGTGGCTGTTCCCATCAACAATAAGTATACCGTTTTGGATACTGTTGGTGGGGACGACCTACCAGGGACAAATTGCAGTCGTTGCGTCTCTGGCACCGAGACTGGATCCTCAGCTCAGAAGGGAAGGATGGAAAAGAGGAGAGCAGTAGCGATAGGGGATTCGATAGTTAGGGGAACAGATAGGAGGTTCTGTAGAAGAGATCGAGAATCCCGGGTGGTCTGTTGCCTCTCTGGTGCCAGGGTCCGCGATACCTCGGATTGAGTACTCAGTATTCTCAAGAAGGAGGGTGAGCAGGCGGATGTCGTGGTCCATGTAGGAACCAATGACGTGGGTAGGAAGAGTGAGGAGGTCCTGCAAGGTGAGTTTAGAGAGCTAGCTGCCAAGTTAAAGGACAGGACCTCCAGGATAGCAATCACAGGATTGTTACCAGTGCCACGTGCAGACGGGTTGAGAAATAGTAAGATAGTGCAGATTAAAACGTGGCTGCAGACATGCTGCAGGAGGGAGGGCTTCAGATTTATAGATAATTGGGGAGTTCTCCGGGGAAGGTGGGACCTGTTCCAGCGGGACGGTTTACATCTGAACTGGAGGGGGACAAATATTCTTGCAGGTAGGTTTGCTAGAGAGGCTCCAATGGATTTAAACTAGATGTGAGTGGGGAGGAGACCAGAGTATAGGAACAGATGTATGGGAGAAGGAAGAAAAGGAGACAGTAAATTTCTTTGTACTGTTAGAGAAAAACAGAGAGGAAGAGTTGGAGAATTTCTTGCATGCATTTATTTTCATGCTAGGAGCATTGTAAGGAAGGTTTATGAGCTGAGAACATGGATTGATACCTGAAAATATGATGTAGCAATTGGTGAAACATGGTTGAGGGAGGGGTGTGATTGGCAACTAAATATTCCCAGATTTCGTTGCTTCAGGTGTGATAGAATCGGAGGGACAAGAGGGGGAGATGTTGTGTTGCTTGTCAGAGAAAATATTACAGCGGTGCTCTCGCATGATAGACTAGAGTGCTCGACTAGGGAGCCTATTTGGGTGGAATTGAGGAATGGGAAAGGTGTAGTAACACTTATAAGGGTCTATTATAGTCCACCTAATGGGGAGCGAGAATTGGAGGAGCAAATGTGCAAGGAGATAGCAGACATTTGTAGTAAGCACAGGGTTGTGATTGTGGGGGATTTCAATTTTCCACACATAGACTGGGAAGCCCATACTGTAAAAGGAATGGATGGTTTGGAGTTTGTAAAATGTGTGCAGGATAGTTGCTTGCAGCAATACGTAGAGGTACCAACTAGAGAAGGGGCAGTGTTGGATCTTCTGTTAGGGAATGAAATAGGTCAGGTGATGGAGGTATGTGTTCGGGAGCACTTCGGGTCCAGTTATCAAAATTCCATTAGTTTCAATATAATTATGGAGAAGGATAGGACTGGACCCTGGATTGAGATTTTTGATTGCAGAAAGGCTAACTTTGAGGAGATGAGAAAGGATTTAGAAGGAGTGTATTGGGACACTTTGTTTTATGGGAAGAATGTAATAGGGAAATGGCGGTCATTTAAAGGTGAAATTTTGAGGGTGCCGAATGTTTAGGTTCCTGTTAGGTTGAAGAAAAGGTTAAAAGTTTGAGAGAGCATGGTTCTCAAGAGATATTGGAAACTTGGGTAGGAAAAAGAGAGAGATCAATAAATATAGGCAGCATGGAGTAAATGAGGTGCTCGAGGAATATAAAGAATGTAAGTAGAATTTTAAGAAACAAATTAGAAAAGCTAAAAGAAGATACAAGGTTGCTTTGGCAAGTAAGGTGAAAATGAATGCAAAGGGTTTCTACAGTTATATTAATAGCAAAAGGACAGTGAGGGATAAAATTCGACCCTTAGAGAATCAGAGTGGACAGCTATGTGTGGGGCCGAAAGAGATGGGGGAGATTTTGAACAATTTCTTTTCTTCAGTATTCACTAAGGAGAAGGATATTAAATTGTGTAAGTTAAGGGAAACAAGTACCGATAGTTCTGGAAACTATGACGATTAAAGGGGAGTAATTACTGGCGCTTTTATGGAATATAAAATTGGATAAATCTCCGGATCTTGACAGGATATTCCCTAGGACCTTGAGGGAGGTTAGTGTAGAAATAGTAGGGGCTCTGACAGAAATATTTCAAACGTTATTAGAAACGGGCTTGGTGCCGGAGGAATGGCGTATTGCTCATGTGTCCCATTGTTTAACAAGGGTTCTAAGAGTAAACCTACCAATTATATGCCTGTCATTTTGACGTCAATGGTGGGTAAATTAATGGAAAGCATTCTCAGAGATGGTATATATAATTATCTGGATAGACAGGGTCTGATTAGGAACAGTCAACATAGATTTGTTCGTGGAAGATCATGTTTGACAAATCTTATCGGATTTTTTGAAGAGGTGACGAGCAAAGTTGACGAGGTAAAGCAGTGCATGTTGTCTATATGGACTTCAGTCAGGCTTTTGACAAAGTTCCGCAAGGAAGGTTAGTTAGGAAGGTTCAATCGTTAGGTATTAACATTGGAGTAGTAAAATGGATTCAACAGTGGTTGGATGGGAGATGCCAGAGAGTAGTGGTGGATAACTGGCAAGTTGGAGGCCGGTGACGAATGGTGTGCCTCAGGGATCTGCACTGGGTCCAATGTTGTTTGTCATGTACATTAATGATCTGGACGATGGGTTGCTAAATTGGATTAGTAAGAATGCAGATGATACTAAGGTAGGTGGCGTTGTGGATAATGAAGTAGGTTTTCAACGTTTGCAGAGAGATTTAGGCCAGTTAGAAGAGTGGACTGAGTGATGGCAGATGGAGTTTAATGCTGATAAGTGTGAGGTGCTACATTTTGGTAGGAATAATCCAAATAGGACATACATGGTAAATAGTAGGGCATTGAAGAATGTAGTAGAACAGAATGATCTAGGAATAATGGTGCATAGTTCCCTGAAGGTGGAATCTCATGTGGATAGGGTGGTGAAGAAAGCTTTTTGGTATGTTGACATTTATAAATCAGAGCATTTAGTATAGGAGTTTGGATGTAATGTTAAAATTGTACAAGCATTGGTAAGGCCGAATTTGGAGTACTGTGTACAGTTCTGGTCACCGAATTATAGGAAAGATGTCAACAAAATAGAGAGAGTACAGAGAAGATTTACTAGAATGTTACCTCGGTTTCAGCACCTAAGTTACAGATAGATGTTGAACAAGTTAGGTCTTTGTTCTTTCGACCGTATATGGTTGAGGGGGGAATTGATAGAGGTATTTAAAATTAGAGGCAGGTTCTGTATTGTCATTTAAAGCAAAATTGGATAGGTATATGGACAGGAAACTAATGGAGGGTTATGGGCTGAGTGCGAGTCAGTGGGAGTAGCTGAGAGTAATCGTTCGGCACGGAGTAGAAGGGCCGAGATGGCCTGTTACCGTGCTGTAGCTGTTATATGGTTACGTGGTTATATATGTATTTCCTGGAGTGTAGGAGAATGAGAGGGATCTCATAGAAATATTTCGAATGTTAAAAGGCCTGAACATAACAGATATGGCAAATTCATTCCCCATGGTAGGGGAATCGAGGCCAGAAGGCACGATTTCAGGATTGAAGGACGTATATTTAGAGCAGAGATCTGAATATATTAATTTAATCATAGGGTGGTACATCTCTGGAACCTGTGTCACGAGAGGCATTGGAGGCCAAGTCGTTGGATGTATTTTAGTCAGAGAGAGACAGGTTCTTCATCAGCCTGGGCATCAGAGGTTATGGAGAGAAGGCAGGTCAGTGGGGATTGCTGGATGAATTGGATCAGCCGATGATTGAATGGCAGAGCAGAGTCTATAGATCGAATGGACCACTTCTGCTCCTATATTTTGTGATGTTATGGTCTAACACCCTCGAGCGCACAGAACCCCGAAATTTCAGGAACATCTCAGAAACCAAATGTCAACGCCTCTGAGTTTGAAATGTTGAGGGACTTACATCTTGATTGTTCCCGTTTGGTCTGTACTCTTCAACTGCTCACGCGATCGCAACATCTATCCTTAGCACTTATATCTTTGAATAACAATATCTCTTGTTCTCGGAAATTCTGAAGAAAACAGACCAACGTGTCGAGACTGCACTTCATATATTAAGCTCGTTCAATATCAACAATATCTGTTCCGCAGTATTACCAGTATGCTAGGCAAGCAAATATTTTCCAATCGCCAACTTAAATCGATGGTAAACGAAGGCCATACCGTATTCCCAGACGTGCTCCATACAACATCTCCGATATTAATGACTAGTTTCCGCCCTGCCGCAGCCGAGCCGTCATAATACCCAATGTTTACAATGTCAACGGTACCCTTCAAATTCACTTGCAAATTCACGAATTCGTATCTTGGCACCGGATCCCCATGTTCATCAAAGTAAACAGTTTCTCCCGTCTTCGCTGTGAAATTCACGGTGCGAATGTAGTGCAGTAGCTGGTAGTTGGGTGGGACGGGATTTGTGGAGGGGATAGAATAATAAAAAAAAAGACGGTTAAATTATTTCACCGGGTATGGATTCTGTCCACGTAAATACACGCACAAAAATTTTCAGCAAAAGGGAACTTATGAAATGTGATGTTTGACAATTACCTAATTTTAAAACCTGCTCAGTGACAGTAGATGGTGTTTAAGGAAAACATGGAAACATAGAAACATAGAAAAATTAGAACACAATTAAGGCCCTTCGGCCCAAAATGCTGTGCCGAACATATACTTACTTTAGGAAGTACGTAGAGTTACCCTTACCCTCTATTTTTCTCAGCACCATGTACCTATCCAAGAACATCTTAAAACACCCTTTTTTATCCGCCTCCAACCCCGTCCACAGCAGCCCATTTCACGCTCTCACCAGTTTCTGAGTAAAAAATTACCTTTGGCATCTCCTCTGTACCTGTTTCCGAGCACCCTAAAACTGTTCCCACTCATGTCAGCCATTTCAGCCCTAGGCAACAGACTCTGACTCTCCACACGATAAATGCCTCTCATCATCTTATATACCTCTGTCAGGTCACCACTCATTGCCCGCCGATCCAAGGAGAAAAAGGGCAAGTTCTCTCAATTTATTCTCATAAGGCATGCTCCCCAATTTAGGCAACATCCTTGTAAATCTCTTCAGCACCATTTCTATAGTTTACACATCCTTCCTGTAATGAAGTGACCAGAACTGAGCACAGTACTCCAAGTGGGGTCTGACCAGTGTCCTATATACCTGTAACAGTACCTTTCAGCGCTTGAACTCAATCCTACTACACCGTATCTCTTCTTAACCACACAGTCATCCTGCATGGCAGTTTTCAATATCCAATGGACTCGAACCCCAAGATCCCTCTGATACTCCATCCTGCCAATTGTCTTCCCATCAATACTATGTTCTGCCATCATATTTGACCCCCCAAAATGAACGATCTCACACTTATCTGTGTTGAACTCCGGCTTCCACTTTTCAACTCAGTCTTGCATCCTATAGATGTCCGGCTGTAACTTCTGACAGCCCTCCACACTATTCACAACACTCCCAACCTTTGTGTCATCAGCATATTTACTAATCCATTCCTCCACTTCCTCATCCAGGTCATTTATAAAAATTACGGAGAAGGGGTCCCGAAACAATCCCTGCAGCACACTTCTGTTCACCGAGTTACATGCAGAATATCACCCGCCTCCAATCACTCTTTACTTCTGTGGGCAAGACAATTCTGGATCCGCACAAGAAGGTCCCTTTAGATCACATGCCTCCTTACTTCCTTAATCCATGCATTTCTGAATTCCTTATGCAATATATCTACTGCTCTACCTTCATCTATGTGGTTAGTCACATTCTCAAAAAAAATTACTCAGTCTTGTAAGGCAAGAGTTGCCTTTGGCAAAGCCATGCTGAGTATTCCTAATCACATTCTACCTCCCTAAATGTCTATAAATCCTGAATCTCTGGATCTTTTTCATCAACTTACCAATGACGGAATAATATAATTTCTGAGGATCACAAAATATAACTGCTGAATGAGAAATTGTAGATTGCGGGTCTGAGGTAGAAAATTAAAATCATATCTGAAGGCGGCGGGATACTGAAAAACTGCAGTGACGCAGTGCTGTTCGATGTACAGTCTGTTAGATGTTGCCCCTTCTCCACCAACTATTATAGAATAATAAAGTCTCCAGGGAGCTACTGTCTGGAAAGCAAAAGGGTTCTACCAGTGACCATCCCAACGTCCAACCTTCAACCAATGTCCTTTCTAAAACATACAAGAATGAATCACACCGTTATTGGGAGAGATTTCAGCTCTGTACATGAGCTGCATCATTCCCCGCTGATTAACTAACTGACGAGCTAAACATTTGAAACCAGTCCCTGAGACTTAATTTCTTTGACGACCATTAAAAAAATTCAGGGTTGAAATAAAGTGGTCGGAAGTTGAATAACCGCCAAATAAAATAGAATAAATATTCAAAAATGTAGTCACAGATGATGGGTTTCGAATTACGTTATTTGTATTTGCAAAGGAATTACATGCCTACCTGCCATGGTTGGAAATTTGCAATATGCGCACATGTATTCTTTGAAAAAGGTCCTTCGCCTTCAACACAGGTTAACAGATTATGAAGTGCGTGGGCGATGGAGTAGACAGCTGTATACACATGGTATGAACTTCCGTCCATTACCGCCGGAAGGTACACACTTTCTATCCCTTCCACATGTTCGTTCCCAGTGCATTGCCGAACTTGACCTGAAGAGTTCTGCTGGTTTGTCCCGTTGTCAGTGGTAAAAGAGCAGGTGAATAATGTTTCCCAAAACTCCGTCACCAAAATATTGCCAGGAAAGTTGGAAGGATGGACGTTCTGAAGATGATTTCTAAGATCACCCAGCTCAGTCCTGCGGGTGGTTGGACCGATTGTGCCTGCGAGATAAATTACTCTTTCTTCAGGAAGGAGGAGGTTTGCTGTCACCCACGCCTCAGTTCCAATCCACTGTATACCAGTTACATTTTGACGCAAAATTTCGTTCAATAGAATTCTCATATCACCAACGTTAACAAAAGCCACTACAACTTTAGTGGATGCCTGTTTAATGATTTGGACAAGTCTGCTGATTTTCTCTGGCGGATCGGTCCTATAAAATGTCTCAGAGTAGGCAATACACACACCGAACTTTTCTGCATGTTCCATAAATCCTTGCATTCCAAAATTACCATAATCGGTGTTACTTCTAATGGCTCCAATCCAAGTCCAGCCAAAGGTTCTTACCAGCTCAGCTAAAATTTTGGACTGGTAGAGATCGCTTGGAATAGTTCTGAAAAACGTGGGGTATTCTCTCTTATCGCTGAGGCAGGAGCAGGTGGAGTAGTAACTAACCTGTTGAGATCAAGATAAATCGATGAATACTTGAGTCCGGATTTTGACTGTGAGTGACTCATGCACGGTACCTTTACCAATCTTTGCCAATCCTTTTGAGATTGTACAAAACCGTAATATTGTATTTGCATCACGAAAATTATACATTGTGTTACTGGCATAATTTACAACGTTGTATAAACTACTTTTAAACTCTGTTAATCTATTTCTGTCTAGCCAAATCAGAATTACAGTTTATAATTCTGGATATAAATCATAGGAACGCTGTAGAGGCAGACGAGATCATCAGGCTGTTGTCTATATTAGAGGACATGTACCAACAGAAGAGTTAGGAGAAAGTCGGAATGCTTTCCCTGGAATGACGGGGACCTGACAGAAGTATATAAAATTATGAGCCACAGACAAAATAGACGGCGTCCAAGTGCTTCGATATGTTTTTTTTCTCCTAGTGTTTAAATATATCATACACCAGTGCAGATATTCAAGTCGAGAAATAGGAAAGATTAAAGGAGATGTGCCGGGCATTTTTCCACGCACTGTTGGTTGTCTGGAATGGGCTTTCTCGTGCTAGGAAACATTTAGATTTGATAAAGGCGTTTGGATTTGTGTTAGATAGGTTCTGGATTGTGTAGTAAATGGTGGGTCATGGACATTGAGCAGACAAAAGAGACTATGTTAGTTCGTCAGTTAATTAACATTTTAATTATTTGGCATACACTTGGGCGGAATGGAAACTTCTTGAGAGGCATTGTTTCCTGTTATGTGTTCGATCTTCTGTCACAGGAAAACTTAACAGAGCTTAATTTATGTTCTTGAAGGTTTTTTTTTTGTTTTTCTGCTGGCGTATAACAACACTCTGGCAGCAAAATCTGTTGATATAAACAAAAAAAACGTTGGTAATCTAATTTAAGAATTTCTTATTTAAACTCTCATCACATGGGGCCATATGTTTGTATTGCTCCTAATGAAGTACTGGTACAGCCAGAGTAAAAATGCAATCAATTATTTGAGACATTACCAGTGGAATCCCGAAGGAACCGATTGTCCTGGCGGTTACAATCGAATTTGTAGATATTTGGCAGCCAACAATGGCAGCGACGTTGGAAGAACCTCTACATTCACGGTATTCGATTGATTCCTCTCCATTGATCAAAGCGAGTGCTGCTTTCGAAGCTATCGCGGAGGACGAACAATCATCGTGTATCTGATACCCAAGAGTGATCCCCGGAAGGAGATTTTCGTTCTGGTTTATTTCTTCAATGGCAAAAATCATCGTCTGCGCCAGTCGAAAGCTTGCAAGCCAAAAACTGTGCGATAAATGTAAGACGAGGTGATAAAAGAATCAGATTCCTCAATCAATCAGGAAGTGATATTACACAATCATGAATCTCGTATCTTGAAAGATTTAAAATTTAACAATTGTCTTGTTTTCAAGAAAGGGTGCGGGCAAAGGTGACCTCGGCTCCAAACGCACTCTGAATGTTTGTGTTTTCACCAGTTCAAGATACCGAATTATCAACTCAACAAACTCTATAGCAGAGTCCTGGAAAGGTATCACTTTCGTAGCAGCACGTAGCTGACCTCACAAATACATGGATAAGGAGGACATAATAACACACAAAGTGCCTAAACAACTCAGCATGTCAAACGGCGTCTACGGAGGAAGTGGATACCTGACATTGTGGGCTGACACCCTTCGTCAGAACTGGAAAGGAAAGGACCTAAAGCTGGAGGACAGCAAACTTTCCAGTTCTAATGAAGATTCTCGGCCCGAAACATCGTGCGTTTATTCTATTCCATAGTTGCGGCTTCAGCCGCTGAGTTACTCCAGCTCTTTTTGTGGGTTGTTCAAGATTTTCAGCATCCGCATTATCTCTTGTGTGTTTGAAGCGAGGACGGTGTGTGTTCAGTTGACGAGATGTTCTGTGGACCCTCTGTAAAAGTCAGTTTATTAACAGAGAATAAACAGAACCCTCAGAAGCAAATGCTCCGGTAACGCTGACTACAGATCTTATGGACCCATAATGTGGTAATTTTATGGTGGGCCAGAACGTATAAATCTTGATAAAAGTATAGGAAATTCTACAGATGCTGGAAATTTTTAGTAACACACACAAAATGCAGGAGGAACTGCTCAGGTCAGCGAGCATCCATAGAAGCATCCATAGAGTTTCGGTCTGAACTCGTTCTTCAAGATCATAATATTATAAATGTTCGTGTTATTTTCCAGTAATTCCCGTCAATATTTCAGAGATGCATTCTGATCGGGTGATATCAATTACTCAATTATCAGCTACTCGTTGAACATATAAATGTTCATCATAGTTGATAGAATAGTTGTGCTAAACTATTTATACTGAAATTCATTGCCTATCTAAACTAATCCGTCAGCTCATATCTAGATTGAACTTGCTCCCCTCTCTAACCTTAAAGTGTCTCAGGTAGTAAGAGAGGATCATGATGAAAAAGTGATACCATTTCTCATTTAAATAAGAAGATGACACCTTAATGCAATCTCCGTTCAGACACTGGCACAATCTTGCAGTTCCTCTTTGTAAGAATTGCAAAGCATCATTAAGAAATATTCCACCATGAGGCATCTTGGCTATGTATGGCAGCTTCTTTTTTGTCTGAGACAGCAGAAAGCTGCAGCGTGTTGAGGACACAGCTCAGCATGTCATGGAAGCTACCATCTTCGCGTTATGTATCCTTCTCTCTGCCTCGATAAAGCAGCCAATAATGACCACATCAACCTTGGGGCATTTTCCCAACATCTTTCTTTATCTCCACTCCGCAACTACACATCCTCCTACTAACTTGGATTCACTTACGAACTAACAACTTCTACTCTTCTGCACCCCTACGGCAGGTTCGTATTCTGACATTTTCCCCCTCCATTTCCAGTCTGGATTAAAGTTCGAGGCCCGAAGTCTCGACTATTTATTTCCCAGTATAGAATCTGCCTCAGTTGTTAAATACCGAGCATAGGTCACTTTAAATTTCACAGAGAACCAATGAAATCTCGCCTCTGTTGCGTGATGAAGGACAGAGTTACTTTTTTTTATGAACACAGTGGATCAGTTAGGATGTGTTTCTAATAGAAGTATTGGACCCGGAATGTCGAGTTCCAATTTTCTTCCACAGATTGCAACTGACAAGCCAAATTTCTGCAGCAGTTAATATTTATTTTAATATTCAAAAAATCCATATTTAATCACCTTCCGTATTGTATATCTTTAGTGAATATAACCGTGTCAGAGAATACCCAACATCTCTTATGGAATAAGCAATAAACTGTGAAGTATCACAGTAGATAAGTGTTAAATGGTGCAGAACCGACCACGATAAATATCTTGAATTTGGTTCATGATTGACTGTCTTATTGCCTCTAACTAGAGAGTTCTGAACACGTTGTTGCGATACCATGATCTCCAGCAAGTGCATCGCCAGAAGCAAAACTACTTAATGTGTTTGCCGAGGATCTCTGAGATGAGGAACAATAACAATACCAATATTCCGTTAAAACCACATTCTTTGTGCCATTGTTTAATTTGCTTTAATCATCTACAATAAAAGTGTTGAATAACAGATACACTTATGCAGGCACAAGAGACTTATTATTTTGACTATTTTACTTTTATTCACAAGCGTAAAAACACTATCCTAATATGCTGAATCACTAATAGACAACGATAAAGGTACATACAACTTTCAGATGATAAATGGTTTAAAAATTAGAGATCTAATATATAGGTAAGAACAATTTTTACAAGTCAGAACGGTGACTAATTGTCAATCAACTTTGGGTAAACTCACCTTTTACACACAATGTTTTTCGGGGGAAATGTAAATGGATGGTCGTCATGAATCGGATCCATATGTAATGGGAACATTCCTCCGATAATGATATCCCCATTCATGGATAAATCGGGCAAATTGACTTTTGCTTGACGTTTACAGAAGTTCCCTAGCGTTTCTTGTGGAATGGCGTGCAACAACAAAAACAGAAACGCAGACATGACTCCGTTGCAGGGAAATTTTTGGTTTGCAGGAAAGAACATGGATTTATAGCCTCTCGGTGAAGAACTAAATATGTCTCAATGTCGTTTATATCTGCTACACAATTATCTTGTATTAAGTCTCTGATGATAACATGGTACACGAGGGGCTCATGTATTGATGTTTGTACATCTGTCTGACAGCTGGGGAAAATTAACAGAGCAGTTAATTTGCACTCCCAGCAGAGCGTAAATACTTTCAAAAGAAACTAAGACGAATCTCCATTGCATTAAGGTTTTGTATTACTTGACACCTGATATGTAATTTAGACATGTGTCACCTGTTCCCATCATGGAAAACACAAATTAATTCCAGATTAACAATCACTACAGAAAACAAGTAAGTTTGCATGTTTCATCAACGGAGAGAAGGAAGTTGAACTAAAAATTGGTTTGTTACATTGCATCTCCACTCCCCAAACTGAAATAGAAAGCAGGCTACAGCCAATCAAGATTCGGGCGTCGGTGGACAATAACATGACTAAAAGAATCCTAGTATCCTAAAATTATGCAAGATATTGTATTGAAGACGTCAGGCAGAAAGACTGGGAATTAGACTGGGAGTCTGAAACTGTGCACAAATTTTGTGTTCTGGACGAAGGAAAACCAGCGCCACGACTACTGTCAAGACTCGTATTCAGAAGACGACGTTCTTCGCACCTCCACACCCCCCCCCCACCCTATTCGTAGTATCATAGAATACTGCAGCACAAAAGCAGGCCGATCGGAGCATCCAGGGTCGAGAAGCTATGATATACGAAGTTATCATGGAGTACTTTCGGACCATAACACTCAATACCTCATCCATCCAACGAGCTAGTGACAGAGAGTCATAAATCATTCGTTCTTCCCTACCCTTCACTTCTATACATTTTTCTTCTTTACCAAAGCACAATATCTCTCGAAAACCAATATTTCATAAACGAATTAGGGTACCTTTCCTATCCTGTGTTTTTCCAGTATGGTAGTACCTGTAAATATCTGGAAAGTTAAATCTTAAGTTGTTAAGATAAAAATCTTAAATTTCTGGTAAAATTCCTCTTATAAGTCCTACGGACTGCTGGGAGGTCTATAATATAATCACACTGATTTGGTCATCTCTTTCCTATTCCTCAGAGTCACCAATATAACATCAGTATACAAGCTGTTTGCTCTGTTTTCTCTGAGCACGGTCGCTAAATTTTCCATGCCTCTTAATGCCCGCACTCGGCCCTTAATCCCTCCTGCTCTATCACAGCTAACGGACGGACGCCCGGAACTCCAAGTTCATGCCCTTCCCTGAAACAGTTCTCACTAATGGCTACATTGTCATAATTCCACTTCCTGATCCATATGCTAAGCTCAATCGCCTTTTCGACAATACTCTTTGCGTTACAACTTAGAACAGTAGTGCCACCTTGTTCAATAGTTTTATATCCATCTTTGCAGGTCACATAAACAACCTTTTTCCCCACAACCAGTCTTTTATTTGCTCTAACAACAACACACACAAAATGCTGGTGGAACACAGCAGGCCAGGCAACATCTATAGGGAGAAACGCTGTCGACGTTTCCGGCCGAGACCCTTCGTCAGGACTAACCAAAAGGAAAGATAGTAAGAGATTTTATTTTCTCTGATACTTTGGTTCCCATACCCCTGCAAATCTAGTTTAACACGCCCCCGTGCAGCCGTAGAAAACATTCACGCATTCGGCCTCTGATTCACTCTCAAACGATCCCATGTCTATAGTCCTCTCCATCCCCCAACGTGTGCCCAGTGACACAACAAAAAGATGAAGCCCTCACTTGCTCTCCACCTCCTTTAGCAACGTGTTAACCTGCATTATCTTCCTATATTTGATATCACTAGAACCCAGTATAGGTGGTAACCCTGACAGAGCAGCTCTGAAACTACTTTATCTTGAAGTAAGCACCTTTTCGCCTAAATTCACCTTGAAGGACTTTGACATCTTTCCAACACTTTGCCTTTGGTACCCATGTGAACCACAAAATTTTGCTGCGCATTGTCCCACTCAAGATTGCTATGGATGTCAGCGATGTGCTCACGACCGTGACAATATATCATGGAGAAAATCTGTGTGTGGACCACAAAACATACCATCTGTTCCCTTAGCCAAGAAATGCCCTATCACTACAGGTGGCCTCGTCTCCATCAACCACACGTTCCTTTGTGAGCCACAGAGCCAAGCTCAGTACCAGTTACCTTAGCGAAGTGGGTTTCCTCTGCTACATGATCACCTACCAACTGGGTCTAAAACGTTATCTCTATTACTGATGGGGATGGGAACAGGGGTGCCCTACTTTGGCTGCCTTCTCCCCCCCTTGTGGTTATGAAGTTACCTGTGCCCTGTATGCTGTGAGTAGCTAAAGTGGCGCTAGAAGTTTGTGAATTCTGCAGAAATTTCTCTTTTTCTGCATATATATGATCTAAAATATGATCAGACCTTAAGTCCTGAAGCCAGATAAAGAAATCTCAACCGAATAAATAATACAAAGCATTATATTTGTTCCGTTTATTGCAGAAAAAAATGAACTAATATTGCATGTATTTGTTGGAAAAGAATGTGAACCTTTGGGGTAATGCCTTCTACAAAAGCTATTTAGAGTCAGTTTTTCCAAATGAGATCTGATTGGATGTGTGAGATGGGGCGGGGGCCTACGATATAAAAAGACACACAACGATAGTCTGCTCAGAGAGAACTCGTGAAAGATCTGATCATCTGCACCATGCCTCGACCACAACAGGTTTCCGAGGAACTGAGAAGAAGATTTATAGAGATGCGTTGAGCAAGAAAAGGATAGCACGGTATAAGTCATAGAAACATATAAAATAGGTGCAGGAGTAGGCCATTCGGCCCATCGAGCCTGCACCGTCTTTCAGTATAATCATGGCTGATCATCCAACTCAGAACCCTGTACCTGCTTTCTCTCCATACCCCCTGATCCCTTTAGCCACAAGGGCCATATCTAACTTTCTCTTAAATATAGCCAATGAACCGGACTCAACTGTTTCCTGTGGCAGAGAATTCCACAGATTCACCACTCTCTGTGTGAAGAAGTTTTTCCTCATCTCGGTCCTAAAAGGCTTCCCCTTTATCCTTAAACTGTGACCCCTCGTTCTGGACTTCTCCAACATCGGAAACAATCCTCCTGCATCTAGCCTGTCCAATCCCTTTAGAATTTTATACGTTTCAATAAGATCCCCTCTTAACCTTCTAAATTTCAGTGAGTATAAGCCTAGTCGATCCAGTCTTTCTTCATATGAAAGTCCTGCCATCCCAGGAATCAATCTGGTGAACCTTCCCTGTACTCCCTCTATGGCAAGAATTTCTTTGCTCAGATTAGGGGACCAAAACTGCACACAATATTCTAGGTGCGGTCTCACCAAGCTCTTGTACAACTGCAGTAGAACCTCCCTGTTCCTGTACTCAAATTCTTTTGCTATGAATGCCAACATACCATTTGCCTTTTTCACCACCTGTTGTACCTGCATGCTATTGAGAAATATGCCTGACATAATCATTATATATACCTGAAACATAATCATTCTATATACCTGAAATATAATCACTATGTATTAGCTATTTAGTATACTATGTAATCACTTCTAGGTACTGAATATTAGTATGTATTATTTTACTAGACACATTTTGCTATGTGTTGTTTTCACTAGATACTTTGTACTCTCTTAGCTGCATACTTACAGGACACCTGTTTAGTTAGCAGCACTATTAGCTGAAATGCACCCCATGTATTACACTCAGCCTTTGTTTAGTACGAGATAACGGTGGCGGACAGGATGCAGCGAGCAGGAATGTAATGTGAGGGAGGTGTCTGGAGAACATAAACTTGGCCACGAATAAGGCCCCAATGCGAACGGGTGAAATATAATGGTGACGCACCGAGGGCTAGGCAAGAGCGATTAATTAATTAATTAATATATAAATTATATGCATTTAAAACTTGATTGGGTATGCTGATGAAACCGAAATGTAACTGGGATAAGAAATTACTATAAAGAATGCTGTACACCGGAGCTCGGTGGGCTTTCGGTGACAAGTTCATTGATTGCCTCAGCCTTTGTTTGCAAATAAAGGTTTAATTTTCTTGAAGAATTGTCTGTGTCTCCAGGTCATTTCAAGTAACCACGACAATGCCCACCTTCAATGACTGGTGTACAATGACACCCAGGTCTCGTTGCATCTCCCATTTTCCTAATCAGCCACCGTTCAGATAATAATCTGTTTTCCTGTTCTTGCGACAAAAGTGGATAACCTCACATTTATCCTCATTAAATTGCATCTACCATGAATTTGTCCACTCACCTAACCTATCCAAGTCACCCTGCATCCTCTTAGCATCCTCCTCACAGCTAACACCGCCGCCCAGCTTCGTGGCATCCGCAAACTTGGAGATGCTGCATTTAATTCCCTCGTCTAAATCATTAATATATATTGTAAACAACTGGTGTCCCAGCACTGAGCCTTGCGGTACCCCATTAGTCACTGCCTGTCATTCTGAAAAGGTGCCGTTTACTCCCACTCTTTGCTTCCTGTCTGCCAACCAATTCTCTATCCACACCAATACCATACCCCCAATACCCTGTGCTTTAAGTTTGCACACTGATCTCCTGTGTGGGACTTTGTCAAAAGCCTTTTGAAAATCTAAATATACCACATCCACTGGCACTCCCCTATCCACACTACTAGTTACATCTTCAAATAATTCTATAAGATTCGTCAGACATGATTTTCCTTTCACAATTCCATGCTGACTTTGTCCGATGATTTCACCTCTTTCCAAATGTTCTGTTACCACATCTTTGATAACCGACTCTAGTATCCACGATATTCTGACTGTGACAGGTCCTTGTTAAAGAGCAATGTCTCTGTTTCTGCTTCTCTTGTTCCGCGCCACTACGCCTGAAGTGCACAGAATCATCTGCAAGCGTCGAGCCAAAGAGAGTTTACCTGATTTAGCGAAAGATAGTGATATCATACTTGGCGGTATATTCACCAGACATTTGGATCTCATTCTCCACCTCCATATGTTAACTTTTACTCGGACGAACACTGAATGTAAAAGGAGAGTTTACATCTTGAAAACCGGCACCTGGTCTACACTCCGTTTCGTAGAAATCGCTGTTACCAATTGAACAGATCTGTCGATTCTTCAGAAAATTATCATTTGACAATTTTCTCTGCCGTTGCATTGTCCTGAATTGCTGCTTGGCTGCGTCTTTGAATAATAGATTTTTCCAATGTACATTTAACGTGAACTAATGTTTTATTTGTGCCTTCATAGATATAAGTTTATTATTCCACACTTCCATTGCTACTATGTGCTGGAAACAAAATTATGAAACAAAGCATTCAGTTCTGAACGGAACAGTATACGTTCCTTATTTTCATCATCCGGTTGTAGTGAACTATTTAATTGCACGGAGGTCCTGGCAGGTCTGACGGTGTTTTATCACTGAGGAACGCGCTTGAGGTATCGCTCTGCCTACGTAGAAATGATGCAGTCTCATGAGGGTTTCCCTGCTGTTGCGCGAAAGGCAGCATCGCCCCTCGTGTGAGAACTCGTATGCTCGATTCGCTGCGGCTTTTTTGACTTATCGTCACGGATACTTCTCGGGAAGCGATTCCTCTCGCATCCTGGTGGCGAGGCATTATGTGATCGGAGGTAAGCCTTACGACACCGACTCTCGGTTATGACCACGATTGCAACGATTTTATTTAGGAATGCAAAATTTTAATGTAAAGCCAGGACCAATTTTACGTGCTATCTTGTGGCGTAAAATCAATGTATCAAGAAAGATCATGCGCTTCAGTTGACATGAAAGCCAAGTATGTGCAAAACAGTTGTCGAAGTTTCTAACTGTCTCATCTCGTTAGGGAGATACTTATTCCATTCATAAGTAATTAGCTAAGCACAAAAACACATATATCATTTCAGTAGAACACTGTACTGAGTTAGTGCCACGGGAAACATTACCACAGCGCAGCAGCTTATAATGTTACACTTCTCCAGAAAGGGCAGTGAACATAGGCATTAAAGTGCAAGGCCATAATAGGGTAGATTGTGAGTTGAATATTCCATCTTATTGTACTAACAAAACATTCAATATTCTTATAACAGCTGAAAAGAAGTTGTTCTTCTACATAATTGTACGTGCTGTCATGATTATTATCTTCTGCCCGATGAGGTGGGCAAGAATCGTGAATGTCTATATTTATGCTAGCTGCTTTACTCAGACATAGAGCCAGACATCGAGAGGAGGCTGATAGCCATGATATGCTGAGCAGTGTCTGCAATGCCTTGCAATTTATCACGGTCTTGAAGATTTGTCATTCCAAGCCACGATGCATCCAAATAGGATGGTTTCCGTTGTGCAGCCATTAAATCAAATGTATTTTTCGGAGAGGACATGTCAAATTGCGTCACTTTCTTCATTAGCAAATAGCCCACATTTTGTTGGAATTCACGGTTTCATTAATCAGACGAACTTACAGCTGGTCTGTTCAACCCACTCTTCTATGCCGACCATCGTGGCCTTCTCCATTACAGAAAGACCATACTTTATTGATCCCGAGGGAAATTGGGTTTCGTTACAGTCGCGCCAACCAAGAATAGTGAAGAAATATAGCAATATAAAACCATAAATAATTAAATAATAATAAGTTAATCATGCCAAGTTGAAATAAGTCCAGGACCAGCCTATTGGCTCAGGGTGTCTGACACTCCGAGGGAGGAGTTGTAAAGTTTCATGGCCACAGGAGGGAATGACTTCCTATGACGCTCAGTGTTACATCTCGGTGGAATGAGTCTCTGGCTGAATGTACTCCTGTGCCTAAGTAGTACAGTATGGAGTGGATGGGAGTCGTTGTCCAAGATGACATGCAACTTGGACAGCATCCTCTTTTTAGACACCACCGTCAGAGAGTCCAGTTCCACCCCCACAACATCACTGGCCTTACGAATGAGTTGCTGATTCTGTTGGTGTCTGCTACCCTCAGCCTGCTGCCCCAGCACACAACAGCAAACATGATAGCACCGTACATTAATACCGTACTCTGCATCTATTCGATACCTTCTCTCAAAATACCTGCCTAATTGGCATACGAGCTTTACTATTGCGTGTGCAATGTAATTGCACATTTAAAAAGAAGTTTCAGCTATGACGAGCATAGATACTCATTGAAATGTGTTTACCTGTTTTCGTATTTAAATATTTTAATATGATGTAAGGTGAATAGTGGACTACTTTACTGATGTGTCACGATGTAAAGAAGAGATACGCGCTTATCTGACTTTTAATGTTGTGACTAAAACTCTAGTTTGCAATATCAGTTGTATTTCATTTATTTCGGGTCGCCCGTTTACAGGGATGATACTGAGACTTTGATACTGGCGCAGAAGAGGTTGGCCACGATAACGACTGGATTAGAGGGCATATGCTATAAGAAGAGATTGGACAAACGTGACTTGCTTTCACTGGAAAAATGAATACTGAGGGGAAAGCTGTAGACAGAATAAAAATTATGACGCAAGGATAGAATAGGCAACCAACATAATTTTCAACAAACTGTATGTCTAACAACAGACGACACAAGTGTTTGGGGCTAAAATGAAAGGAAATGGCTGGATAAAACGTTTTAACAAAGATGTTGGTGGGTCTCTGTCATGTGGTGCCACTGGTGGTGGAGGAAAACAAAATGAACAAGTAAGATTTCATGGGGATACGAATACGCAGGGAATGAAGTGGCGTGGAGATCCGGACATTGCGTAGGCAGTGAGGATTAGGTTAATTATGCATTTAATTACAGATATAATTAGTTCGGAACTACACAGTTAGCCGATGGACTTGTCCCTGTGTTAAACTGTTCAATGTTCCCTCTGTCATTCAATGTATAGTAGAATCAAGCCAATGAATTTTTAGTAATATCGGCGGGCGGAATTAACGGAAGATGGTAATGTGTATTTGTATTATGTACTGTAGGTGTCCGCCTACCCACAATTTAAATTAAAATATATTGGATCCATATAAATTTCAATCACCGCCTCCAAATATAAAAACTCTGAACGAAACATCCTTTAACAATAAAGTAACTTGCATTATTGCAGATTGACTACAAAACATCATATTGCCTCAACACACACGTCGACGCAGAACAGAAGCAGGAGACTTGGCAGAAGCTGAAAATCTTGAGTAACATAGACACAATTCTGAAGGAACTTCGAGGGTGAAAGAGCATTTATGGAGGACATTGACAATTCGATACTTCGGGCGGAGACCCTTTATCAGAATTATCAGAATGCTGGCCTCCGGCGTTTCGCCCATATGCAATGCTGCAACGTTCTATTACAGTCTTGATGAAAGGACTTGGCTGGAAACTGTGAAATGAGTCGTGTTTGTTATCTTGAACTGGTGTAATAACCAGTACTAAGTGTGCATCCGCAACCTGAGTCGGTGCTGTGGGCACCATTTGTCGGCGATAAGATATTATTTACATTTTAAATCATTCACTTAATGTCTGATTGCTTTGGAAAGCTGAAGGCATTTAGACAGACAGACTGACACACTTTATTGATCCCGAGGGAAATTGGGTTTCGTTACAGTCGCGCCAACCAAGAATAGTGAAGAAATATAGCAATATAAAACCATAAATAAATAAATAATAATAAGTTAATCATGCCAAGTTGAAATAAGTCCAGGACCAGCCTATTGGCTCAGGGTGTCTGACACTCCGAGGGAGGAGTTGTAAAGTTTGATGGCCACAGGCAGGGATGACTTCCTATGATGCTTAGTGTTGCATCTTGGTGGAATGAGTCTCTGGCTGAACGTACTCCTGTGCCTAACCAGTACATTATAAAGTGGATGGGAGACATTGTCCAAGATGGCATGCAACATGGACAGCATCCTCTTTTAAGACACCACCGTCAGAGAATCCAGTTCCACCCTCAAAACATCACTGGCCTTACAAATGAGTTTGTTGATTCTGTTGTTGTCTGCTACCCTGAGCCTGCTGCCTCAACACACAACAGCAAACATAATCTCATTTTACATTTATCCCACAGTTTTGGGTCTGCAAGCTTCTGACTGGCGCAGCCAATGACTTTATGCCCATAAAGAAGTAAACCAGAATGTAAATCTCTTCCCAGGCATCAGGTAATTATCAGATCCACTATGACTGCTCTTCCCCCGAGATCGCCTCGAAAGCAGCACTGGCTTTGATGATCGGAGAAGAAGAATCAATTGAATATCTTCATTCTAGAGGTCCCTCCAACGTTGCTTCCATTGTTGGCTGCGATATGTTTCCAAATTCCATCGTAACTGCAAGGACAATGGGATGCTTCGGGATTCCGCTGGTAATATGTGAAATATTTGACTGCATTTTTGCTGCGTTAGTTCCATCTCCTTATCAGCAGAGGCAGAAACATATGATTCTCATCACAAACAAGAAAAAAATCTGCAGATGCTGGAAATCCGAGCAACGCACACAAAATACTGAAGAAACTCAGCAAGTCTGGCATCATCTAGGAGAGTATTACGGTGGACATTTCGGAGGAAGCCCCGAAGCTTCGACTGAACTCTTTTCCTAGATGCTGCTTGGCCTGCTGAGTTCCTCCAGAATTTTGTGTATGTTGATATGATGCTTATGAGTGGAATGAGTTGAAGTACAAATGCCTCTTAATTTAGAACACGAAAACAATAAAGAAGTTTGCTTATATATTGAGATTTTATAGTAACTGAAATCAAGCAGATATTATATGTTGTATTATTGATGTTCAAGGGAGATACCTTAAGGTTGTCATAGCTTTGGAAGTGGAGGGATAAGCTCATGTTACTGAATATTTGCTCCCAGTAGTGTGCTTCTCAAATAGCCTCAATCAACAAAGTCCAGCTCGTTACCGTCACTTATGGCTTAGCTACTTGGCCCTTTTTCTAAAGCCTCTCACAAACGTCTGTCAGATCGCGTCTCAGATATAGCCACACCATGGGAAAAAAAGCTACATTTGGCCAACCTCTCCTGATACCCTATACCTCATAACCCAATCAGAAATCTGGATAAACATCCTATGCAAGTTTTCAGAAGCCTACACATCATTCCTATAATACAGCGAACAGAACTGAATACAATAGTCCTGAACTGTCCAACCAGTGTTTTACTACCATAAAAATCAGTAAGTATCTTACTTTGTAAATTATGTCAGTAATTGTGGCTATTTATTTTGCATGCCCTTCATGTTGTATATTTAGTATAATGTTTATGTACGAACATTTAAAAATTACAACGACATGCAGAAGGATTATCAGTCACGTACGTTTGGAAAACGGACCCTGGTATTCATCTATTTATTTCCATCTCGATAGGTTAGTTACTACTGCAACTGCTCCTGCCGCAGCGATAAGAGAGTATATCCCACTTTTTAGAATTATCCCCGGCCAACGGTACCAATCCAAACTCCTCACTGAACTGGCGAGAATCTGTGGCTGGACTTGGATCAGAATCCATTACCGATTACGGTAATATCGAAATGCAAGAATTCGTCGAACATGTGGAAGACACTGGGGACTGCATTCCCTACTCTGTGTCATTTTACGGGAACGAACCGCTGGAGAAGATCAATGAAGTTGCCCAGGTGATTGAACAGGCGTGTACTAAAGTGGTAGTGGCCTTTGTTCACGCTGGTGAACGGCGAATTTTATTGAATGAAATTTGGCGACAAAATGTAACCCGTAAACAATGGATCGGAAGTGAGCCCTGGGAAACAAAAAAAAAATGCTCCCGCCTGAACAAAGAGCGCTTTATCTCACCGGTACTATTGGTCCAGCCAGGAGAAGGACAGAGGTAGATTATTTCAGAGCGTACCTTCATAATGCCCATCCTTCGAACTTTCTTGACAGTTATTTAGTTACGGAGCTTTCGAAAAAAATATTCACCTGCTCTTTCAGCACAAAGGTGGCAATGCGCTCGTAAAGAGCAGGTGGTACGGACAGAAAGTAGCTACCTTTCAATGAAAATGTACGGGAGTTCATTCCACGTGTATAAAGCGGTCTATTCCATTGCTCACACACTGCACGACATGCTCACCTTTGTCGACGGAGACGTACCCTTTATGAATAACACATGCGCGCATATTGCAAATTTCGAGCCTTGGCAGGTAAGCCTATACGTCCCTTTGTAACAAAAAAGCGCCAAATCGACATCAACGACAGATATGATTTTAGTTTGCTCATTATATCTTACTATTTTCATGTGACAACTATATTATAACAAAGCATTCCATTGATGGCAATCAAACATTAATTCTCCCCGTTTATAAAAGAGCCATGTTTTTATTCCTTCAACAAAGAGCATGGTCATACACTTACCGTTACTGAATTCAATTTGCCACCACTTTGCGCTTTCTTCTAGTCTGCCTAAGTCAATCAGTAGCACTTTTACTTGGCAAACAGGACCTGCCCATGCACTATTTTCTTATCATCTGCATATCTGGCCATAATGCCAAAAATGGGATCAGCGAAATCATTAGCATACAACGTCGAAAGAAGCATTTGCAAGATCACTCCAGTGGGACACCATTACTCACCGGCAGTCAATCCGAAAATAATGCTTTCATTACTTGTCAGTGCCTTTTACCATGCCAGTCAGCCAATACTCTATTCATTCCTGTAGTACCGTAGGCTGTCATTTTGTTTAGCACCCTCATGTAGGGCGCTTTGTCAACGACATTGTCAAATTCTTGGCACACAACAGCTACCATTTTTTTCTATCCTGCTTGTTATTTCTTCAAAGAATTCCAACAGGTTTTTTAGACAAGATTTGTCTTCATGGAATCCATGCTGACTTTGATTAGTTTCCGTGTGCTTTCAAGCACCCTAAAACAAAATTCTTCCAACCGACTCCAACATTCTCTCATCCATTGAGGTCAAGATAACTATCATGTATTTTCCTTTCTTCACCCACCCTCCCTTCTTAAAAGAGTTGGGTGACATTTCCAATTTTACAGTCCTTCAGGACCATGCCAGAGTCTTCTTGAATATTCGTTACTAATACCTCCATGAACACTTCAGCTTCCACGCCTTGAAACCTTATGTGACTTAGCTACATTCAGAGCTTTCAGTTTCGAAAGCACCATCTCATTTGCTTTAGCACCTGCAAGCACTGTTGCTTCCTAGCTCTCTCGAACTTCCGCCATACTACTAGCGTATTCCACACTGAAGACTGATGCAAAATATCTATTCAGTCTGTCCGACGTTTTCTTCAGCTGTTACCATCTCTCCAGGGTCATTTTCCAGGGTCCCAATAGTTGCTATCGCATCTATATCCTCTTTTATAAATGAAAGTAAGACATTTTGGTATTTTTATGATATTATTGGCTGCTAACCGTCATATTTCATCTTTCGCCATTATGGGTTTTTTTTTCAGTTGCCTTCTATTGTTGGTGAGACCCCAGACAAAGTTAGGAATCAAAAGGTTGATCATGGTCCGACCAAAATGAGAAGTGTAATTACAGGACTGGAGGATCTGAATCTCAATTTGCGCTGTATACAGAACAAAGTAGATGAGCTTTCAGTTCAGTTGCAGATTGGTAGGTATTATGTTGCCGTTATCAGTGAATCACGGCTGAAGGTTTATAGCTATGAGCATAACGTCCGAGGATACACATTGTATCGAAAATATAGGCACGTCGGCAGAGGGTGCGGCGTTGCTCTGTGAGTAAAAATGAAATGAAATCACTAGAAAGAGGTGACATAGTGTAGATAGTGTAGGAAGGCGTTGAATCATTGCATATATAAATCTATGCAATTGCCACGGCCAAAAAAATCCCTTATGGGAGTCGCATACACACCGCTAAACCGTATTGAGGATATTACCTACAAATGAAATCCAGAGATAGAAAATGTATGCTCAAAGGGAAATCATACAATGGCATGGTGATTTTAATGTGCAGCTAGATTTGGATTAGTTTTGGATTACAGGAGCGGGGAATTTCTATAGATCTTATGAGATAGCATTTTTAGAGAAGGTCGTGGTTGATCTCACCAGAGAATCAGTATTCTGGATCGGGTGTTGTGCTATGAACCAGAATTGATAAGCCAGCTTAAGGTAGAATAATCCTTTGGGGAAAATGATCATAGTATGATCAAATCTACCCTGAAATCTAAGAAGGAAAAGCTAAAGTCAGGTGTTATTACATCTGACATTAAACATCAGGATTACAGTGGAGTAAGGGAAATTACAGAGGCATGAGAGAGGAGCTGGCCAAAATATATACAAGATAGAGGTTTGGGAAGAATTGAAAACTAACAGAAGTTTTTTTAGAAGCTAAAGATGGAAGACGAAAGTAAGTCTTCCCATAATATTAAAGAGGATACCAAAAAATTTATCCGATACATAACGTACAGCAAAGAGTAGAATTCGGACTGTTGGACACCAATGTTAGCGAGGTACTAATGGGGGACAACGAAATAGCGGACGAACTGAATAAGCGTTTTGCATCGGATATCACAGTGTTGGATATTAGCATATATGGTGGACGTTCCAGGAGTCAGGCAGCATGAACTCTATGAAGTTACCATTACTAAAGAGACTGAAAGATTTGATGGTAGATACGTCGACTTGTCTAGATGTTGTACACTCCAGACGTGGCTGAAGAGATAGTGGAGGCATTGTCAATGCCCTTTCAAAAATCACTAAATTCCTGAATGATTCCAGGTGACTGGAAAATTGCAAATGTCACGCCACTCTTCAAGAAAGGAAAGGGAAGAAAAAAAGAATCCATAGTTCTGCTACTCTGACATTAGTGGTTAGGTAGGTGAAGCAGTCGATTATTATACTGTAGATGAGGTCCTAAGGTACTTATAGACAAGTGATAAAATAGGCGAAAGTCAACACGGTTTCCTCAAGGCGAAATCTTGTTCGACATATCTGTTGAAATATTGTGAAGCACCTACAAGCACAGTACACAAAGGAGAATCGTTTCATTCTGTGTACTTCTATTTTCAGAAGGCCTTTGACAAGGTGCCACAAATGAGGCTGCTTAACAAGCTGTGAGTCCATGCTATTACTGGAAAGATTACTGGAATCTTTATCCAACTTCAAGGGAGCTGCACGAAGGCATGGGATTACACTAGTAGACAATGTGAAGGAGAATAATAAGCGTTTCTACAGAAACATTAAGAGCATAGAAATAGCAAAGCAAAAGAAAGGCCCCCGGAATATCAGAAATGCCCTCTATGCTTGAGGCTGAAAGAGGCGGGGCAGTCCTTGAATTGAATTCTTTTAGGAAACGGACACAAAGTCTATAGTAGTGAGACAAATCACCAGGGAGGGGATAGGACCATAAGACATAAGAGGAGCATAATGCCATCTGGCCCATCGAATCTGCAAGCCATTCAATCATGGCTGATACGGTTTCTTTTCTAATCTTCAACTCCAGTACCCGTGCTTCTTCCCGTTACTTTTTCTGCCATGTCCAAGCAAGCACTTAACAATCTCTGCCTTAATTACACCCAACGACCTGGCCTCAATAGCTGCACGTGGCAACAAATTCCACAACTTCACCATCCTTTGGTTAAATAAATTTCTCCGCATTTCTGTTTTGAAAGAGCGCCCCTCTATACTGATATAAGTTTCCTTTTATTGTAGACTTGCCCACCGTGGGAAACACTGAATTATTTCCACTAGAAAAGAGCATTGCCATGCATTTTGTATTTCATTTGCTACTTTCTTACCATTGTCCTAATCTGTCTAAGTCGTTCTGCATCCTGCCTGTTTCCTCAATACTACCTGACTCTGCACCGATCTTCGTATCATCTGCAAACAGGGTAACAAAGCCATCTATTCCGTCAGATAAGTCATTGATGTACAGCATAAAATGAAGAGGTCCCAACACCCACCCCTGCGGAACACAACTAGTCACTGGCAGCCAATCAGAAGATGAATCTTTTATTTCCACTCGCTGCTTCCTACCAATCAGCCAATGGTCTAACCTTGTTAGCAACTTTCCTGTAATCCTATTGGCTCTTAACTTGATAAGCAGCCTAATGTGTAGTACCTTGTCAAAGGCCTTCGGAAAGTCCAAATATACAGCATTCACTTCATCCCCTTGATCTATCCTACTTGTAATCTCCTCAAAGAATTCGAATAGGTTCGTGAGACAGTATTTTCCTTGTTTTAACCGTGCATACTTTGCACTATCGTGTCTGGTAGCAAGTGCTCCATCACCTCATCCTTAAAAATTGACCCTAACATCTTTCCAACCACTGAAGTCAGGCTGAAAGGTCTATAATTTGCTGTCTGCTGCCTTCCTAATTTCTTAAAGAGTAGAGTTGACATTTGCAATTTTCCAGTCCTCTGGCACCATGTCAGGGTCCAATGATTTTTTTATTGAAAGATCGTTTCTAATACCACAACAATCTCTAACGCTACTTTTTTTTTCAGAAACCTAGAGTGCAGTTCTTCTGGTCCAAGGGACTTAGGTACCATTATGTCTTTCAACTTTTTGAGCACCTTCCCTCTTGTATTAGTAGCTGCACCCTCTTCACTTCTTTCGCACAATGCAACGTCAAGCATGCTGCTAATGCCTTCTACAGTGCAAACTGATGCAATATACTAATTTAGTTCATCTGCCATCTCCTTGACCCTCATTGTCATTTCCTATACCTCATTTTCTAGTGGCCCTATATCCACAGTCATGTTTCTCTTATTTTTTTAAAATACTCTACTTGAAAAACTTCGACTATTCGCCCTAATATTATTTACCAGCTTGCTTTCATTTTTCATCTTTTCTCTTCTAATGATATTTAGTTGCTCTCAGTAGGTTTTTAAAAACTTCCCAATCCTCTATCTTCCCACTAACTTTTGCTTTGTTGTGTGTCTTTTCTTTTGCTTGCACAATAGCTTTGATTTCCCTTGTCAGCCATGGTTGTACCATTTTACCATTCGAGTATTTCTTCATTTTTATCGGCATAACCGGTATAGAGGTATTGTTTGCACTCTGGGGTCAAATTAGTCGAATAAATTTCTACGACGTGACATACTGTTCCCTCGGACTCTGTGGAAGGCTGGTGTGGGGTATGCCTGCAGAATTATTTCAATCATTCTTAGCCATGAGTAAGATACCGGAGAATTAGAGAACAGATAATGATCCGTTGTTTAATAAAGTGTCTAAAAATTAGCCAGGGCCTTAGAAGTTGGTAAGCATGCAATCGGTAGTTCGAAAACTATGCTAAGGCCTTCTGAGAAACCGGTTATATTCTGAGAGACTGGGTGTTTGGCATATTGGACTTAATAAATACATTTATTAAATAAAGGATCGGGATATTATGTTGCTTTATCGAAAAGAGATGGGACTGCATATTTATTGTTTGGCACAGGCTATAATGGCCGAAGGAGCTGTTTCAGCTCTACACTGTTCCATGACTTGATGTCAGTATAAATTTAGCTACCTGGAAGGCGGGGTATGGAGGTGTTTGTTCCCAATGCAGGTCGGTGGAAGTGGAGAGATTAGTCGCTTAATCGAACTAGATGGAGGGAAATACCTACTTTGGTGCTGTAGTGATCTATAACTCTGCGAGTAGAGTAAAGGACAGAGGATGTAGCTCTGGGTGACCTCGGTGTTTTGAGTGATCGTGGCAGATGCATTGCTATGTCCAGAACAACATTTGTGCTCAGTGGCAGCCTCCAACTGTAGTGCCTCCACAGTTTAATTTTGTTTGATATTACCAACGCTTCCCAAATGTTTGCTACGGTGAATACAGGACACCAAAGATCTGTTACGGATGTAAGAGGTTAAATATGCTTAAACGGGATTGATTGTTGCATGGACTCTGTTACCTTTTTCAAAACACAGACATACTTTTACAAACATGTTTTAAGTTCAACTTCAGTCTCCTAGTTGATGAAATTTGCATCCTTACTTATTTTCAGTAGCTTTGATTTAATTTAAAATTTACTCCAAATGTTCATGGTGCGACCAGGTGAGTAACCATTGAATTGCATATCAGGTGTGAATTATTTTCAGCAGGAAACCTTCATACACTAGAGATTCCTTCTAATTTATTTCGAAAGTATTTACTCTGCGGGGAGTGCCGATTCCCCTCATGTTATTTGATGTAGTTATTCATAATATGGAAAATTCCCCAGCTCTTAGCCAGATGTACCCATAACAATACATGAGTCCCTCGTGTAAACTGCCATCAATAGAGACAAAACACATCACAGTTGTAGCAGTTGTAAAGCCAGTTGAGACATCTTCGAATCTTCACCGAGACAATATAAATTCATGTTCTGCCCTTTAATTGTAACAGATCCGTGCAATTGTTCAATGTCTCCTTTTTTGCTTTTGCTGCTGCTCACCGCATCACCAGAAACACATGGAGTCCTTTGCAGACGTCGAGCAAAATTCAATTTGTCTGATCTATCAAAGGATGGAGATATCATCCTTGGCGGAATATTCCAAATGCATTTGGATCAGATTCACGACTTCCATTCATTTACAATTTCCCCAAAAAACACCGTGTGCAAAAGGTGAGTTAACCACATTTAGAAAGGCAATTCTTTACTAGTGCGCCTTGCATAAATTGTTTTTATACAGTTATTAGATCTTTCAATTCGGGAGCTAATTGCCATCTGAAAAGTAGTACATAATATGATCATTATGTTTTAATGCTACTCTTTCAGAATGGTGGAATAATCATTTTAAATTTTGTGAATCAACGTGAAATGGGTAGTTCAATGTTCACAAAAAGTCTCTTGTGCAGTTAAAAGCATATGTTTGTTATTCAACACTTTGTTTTCCTCTTTGCGATTATGAGACATGATGGCACAAAGAAAGCGACTTGACCGGTATGGTAGTCATGCTATTTCTCCCCATCTGGGAGATCCTAGAAAAACACGTTAAAAATGTGTTTCGACTTCCGGTAAACATTCGCAGGAGATAGTGGTAAATTATGTACCGCAGTGCCGCATTTGGAACTCTGTAGTCACTTGCAATGGGACATAACTTGAAGATACCAAGTGCATTTATCATAATGAGTCTTGCTGAAGAGCTATGAAACGTCGACGATGTATTCTTGTGCAGAGATGCTGGCTGATCTGATGATTTTCTCCAGCATTTGATGTGTGTTACTCAGGGTTTCCAGCAACTGTGGCATTTCATGTGTTTTTATCCCTTGCTGCCGCCGACCAACACATTGATTGCGATATTTTGTTAATAGAACATAACACACCTCGTGGAATTTTTTGGAAATTCTCTGTCGATAAATTGACTATTACATGGTGACCAGAGAAATCTGTGTCCTTGTTGTACAGACACCTTTAACCTAAACACTTTATATCCTCATCTTACATTAATCCAACAGTTTTTGGTTTGCAAACTTCCGACTGGCGCAAACGATGATTTTTGCCATTGAAGAAATAAACCAGAATGAGAATCTCCTCCCGGGGATCACACTCGGGTATCAGATCCATGATGATTGTTCAGCTTCCGCGATCGCCTCGAAAGCAGCGCTGTCTTTGATCAATGGAGAAGGAGAAGCAATTGAATACACTGAATGTAGAGGTTCCTCCAATGTCGCTGCTATTATTGGATGCGAGGTGTCTACAAATTCTATTGTAACCGCCAGGACAATTGGTTCCTTCAGGATTCCGCTGGTAATGTCACAGCTATTCAACTGTATGAGCTATTCAATTGTATTTGTACTATAACGGTACCATTTCCCTATCAGCACAAATAAAAGCATACAATCCAATGCAGAAATAGGACGTCTTAACAGAAACAATTTAAACACATACGTGTTTATCTTTAGATTTTACAGCAGTTGAAATATGCCAAAAGGTGGTATACAGCGCATAGACCAGTACAAATCAGGAGCATTCACACTGGTCGAACTGTTGTGCCGGATTAATTAAACTACTAGTTAAATGGCGAACTAAACTAATCCCGGTTGTCTACACAATGTCAATGTCCCTCCGCTCTCTGCACCTTCATGTGCCATCTAAGAGTTTATTAGGTGCCTCTATCGAATTTACACGCCTCGACCCACACGTATCATATTTCAGGCAACGAACACTGTGTGGGAGAAAAGTGCCCGGCTCATCTCCTTTGTTCTTTGCTGTCTCTCTCCTTTAATCTCTACAACTGTGTATGAAACATTTAAACCCTGGTAGAAAAAAACACGGGCGATGTACTCTTTCTTTCCCTGTCTCATAATCTTGTACATTTCAATCACGTCTCCCAAATCCTTCGGCATTCCAGGGAAAACTCACCAAGTTTGTGCAATTTCCCATTGCAGCACATGCTCTCTAATCCAGATGGCAACCTAGTAAACCTCCAAAGCCACTACATTGTTCCTATAACTGAGCGAACAGAATTCTAAACAGTGATAATTAAGTCGCTTAAGCAAAGTTCTAAATTATGCCAGTAACATACTGTATATTCTTCTTGTGCTTTGTTTAATATTGCAGTTGTGTACAATCATAAAAGGATTCATAAACATTTTACTTGCAGTAAAATACATCTATTTGCCTCCCTTTCAACAGGTTAGCTATTATTCCACCTGCTCTTGTCTCAGCGATAAGACAGAATACCCTACGTTTTTTCGAACTATTCCTAGCGACCAGTACCAATCCAAAATTCTCGCTGAACTGGTGAGGACCTTTGGATGGTCTTGGATTGGAACTATTAGAAGTAACACCGATTATGGTAATTTCGGAATGGAAGGATTTGTGGAACATGTGGAAAAAATTGGAGTATGCATTGCCTACTCTGAGTCATTTTACAGGACCGACCCGCCAGAGAAAATCAGAAAAATTGTCCAGGTGGTTAAACAGGCGTCCACTAAAGTGGTAGTGGCTTTTGCTAACGTTGGTGATATGCGAATTTTATTGAATGAAATTTTGCGTCAAAATGTAACTGGTATACAGTGGATAGGAAGTGAGGCATGGGTGACAGCAGATCTTCTTCTCCCTGAAGAACGAGTAATTTATCTCGCAGGAACAATCGGACTGGCAACCAGAAGGATAGAGATTAATGATCTGAGAGATTATCTGCATAACGTCCATCCTTCCAACTTCCCTGGCAATAATTTGGTGACGGAGTTCTGGGAAACTTTATTCAACTGCTCTTTTACCAGATACAGAGGGAGAAGCCCGGAGAACTCTCCAAGTCAAGTTCGGAAATGCACAGGGAAGGAGAAGATGGATGGGATAGAAAATGCCTACCTTCCGGCAATAATGGACGGGAGTTCATACCACGTGTATACAGCGGTCTACTCCATCGCTCACGCAATCCACAATCTGTTAACTTGTGTAGAAGGCGCCGGCCCGTTCATGAATAACACATGTGCACATATTGCAAATTTCGAGCCGTGGCAGGTAGGCATGTAATTCATTTTCCAAACCATGCAAACCATTGAAAAGGCCATCAGATATGCGTATATTTTGAAATATATCTTGCTTTCCTTTTTCATTTTCCAATATTCAACCACTAGCCACTAAGTTTTAGTAATGAATTGCATTTTTTATGGTGAAACTTATTCTCAGAACACGGTTTCCAATGTTTTACACGCCAATCTATTGTTCAGTGGGAAATTTAGCATTTAATGTACAAATATGTAATCTTCCCGAAGTACAGTGTTGATCAGGCGTAGATCGTTTATAAAGTTTATTGACCGTTGGATGAATGCTGGAAAGGTTACTGGCAGAACTCTCCAGATGTTCGTATTGTAGGTACCTGTGGACTTTGACACTTTCTTTATTAGATAACGTTGAGAGGGTAGCGCCTAACAAACTGTGCAGAGAACATAGATGCATCCTTGTGGTTTCACAGTGACGTACATTCCTGGAGTACGAGTCTAAGACCGTGCCTTAGATCCACAACACACAGCTTCAGATTCAGTGATCACATCTGGCTATCAACGACAACTATATTATTCCTTAAACATATCCACTCTCCCACGGCAAGATCAAATATACGTACCTCCTTTTTGTAGTACTTGTCATGCAGTGCATTTGAATCATTTACGTTTACAGCAAATTTGATTGTCCGTATTTAGGTCGATGGTATCCACACACTGATTAAAGAAGACCCTTACATGTTTCGTTTCCTACCGTTCCCTCACTAGTTACTGCACTACCTCCGCACTGTGAATTTCACAGCGAAGACTGGAGACACAGTATATTTTGATGAAAATGGAGACCCGGTGCCAAGATACGAAATCGTGAACTTACAAGGCAAATTCAAGGGCGGCGTTGACATTGTAAACGTCGGATATTATGACGGCTCGGCAAAGCCAGGGCACGAACTATTAATAAATGTCGGAGATATCATGTGGAGCACGACACAAAATACGGTATGGCCTTCTCTTAATATTCACTTGGAATGGAAAATAGCTGCATATGTATGTCGTAGTAGTTCATAGTATTATTCTAATGTCACTACATTAGTTGTCCCCACATGGTAAGGGTTCACGTACTGTGCAATCAGGTTATAAATTAAGTACAGTTGAGTATTGTACAGGTTGACGTGCTGCTTTGCTCTGCATTATGCATCCAGAATGAATGTAACAATATGTCATAAGTGATTTATCGTTGATGATGATATAGACCAAATGAGATCCACAACAAGAAATAATTTATGTTAAGGCTGTTCTTGTTCGCTTAGAATATCCAGAAACATCTCAACCAAAACTGCTTATGCGACTTCGATAGCTATGAGGCCTGACCTGAGAAAGAGGCGAAATTGCTAGGAAACGCGTTTGAACTGCAGCTAAAAGTTGATATATTGTAATACGCCCTGGACCTCTAGCTTGCAGAAATGCAGAGAGACACAGACACAACAGAGTATTCAGAGACGTAAGTCAAAGTCTCTGCGGGAAAAAAGACTTTAATATTGCAAATAAATAAAGTAATAAACAAACGAAGGAAATGGAGCAAATACGTGCGATATCTATATCTACATAGCCAATAAAGCCCACTGAGATAGTTAATTTCTGCAAACCAAAGGCTATTGAGAGATAGTTCAGACTCTTTGAGAGATTTCGGTTTGTAAGCAATCTCATTCAGGCTTTAGAAGAGGCTCAAGTAAACACACTGATATCCATGGAACACAGGGAGGACACAGCTGGTTTATATCCTGGGTGGATTAGGAGTACAGAAAAATGCAGGATAGTTTCAGATAATATTTCAAAGGAAAACTAGAGGCAATATATGACCAGGCAAAATAGAACTCCAGTAAACATGAGTTAGGTGAAAGTGTAAATGGCTGTCAGACCACTGTATATATGGATATCTGAGAGATGAGGTCATTGAATGCACGATTGTCGATAGGCTAAATGATATCATATTTTCGAAGAGACTTCAGCTGCAGACTAATCTCACACAAGAGAAAGCTATTATTATGGTCAGACAGAGTGAGAATGTTCGTCAGCAAAAGCCAAAACTCCGCCACGAAATCAATGCTGTGGTAAAGCTGAAAGCGCTACAAAATGAAGCGTACAAACAAAGTGCAGTCAGACTGACTGCAAAAAGAGGTGACAGTAGAGCTGAGTTCAACAAACAGACAAACAAAACAAAGAACCAGTAAAATATCAAACTACATTAGTCCTGTGACTAGTGGTGCGACACATGAATCAGTACTGGGTCCATTGTTATTTGTCATCTATATCAATGATCTGGATGGTAATGCGGTAAATTGGATCAGCAAATTTGCTGATGATACAAAGAATGGTGGAGTGCACAGGGAGGAAAGTTTTCAAAGCTTGCAGGGGATTTGGACCAGCTGGACAAATGGGCTGAATGGGTTTAAAACAGACAAGTGTGAGTTACTGCACTTTGGAAGGAAAATCCTAGGTAGAACATACAAAATAAATAGTAGGGCACTGAGGAGTGCAGTAGAACAGAGGGGTCTAGGAATACAAATACAAAATTCCCTAAAAGTGGCGTCACAGGTAGATAGGGTAGTAAAGAGAGCTTTTGGTACATTGGCCTTTATAAATCAAAGTATTGAGTATAAGAGTTAGAACGTTATGGTGAGGTTGTATAAGGCATTAGTAAGGCTGAATTTGGAGTATTGTGTGCAGTTTTGGTCGCGGAATTACAGGAAGGATATTAATAATGTTGAAAGAGTGCAGAGAAGCTTTGCAAGGGTGTTGCCGGGACTTGAGAAACTGAGTTACAGAGAAAGGTTGAATAGATTCGGACTTTATTCCCTGGAGCGTAGAAGATGAGGGATTTGTGAAAGAGGTATATAAAATTATGATGGGTATAGATAGAGTGAATGCAAGCAGACTTTGTCTACTGAGGTTAGGGGAGCAAAAATAAAACAGAGCACATGGGTTAACTACGGAGGGGGGAAAGTTTAAAGGGAACATGGGGGGGAGCTTCTTCACACAGAGAGTGGTGGGAGTGTGGAATGAACTGCCAGGTGAAGTGGTAAATGCGTGCTCACTTTTAATATTTAAGAAAAACCTGGACTGGTACATGGATGAAAGGTGTATGGAGGGATATGGTGCAGGTGCAGGTCAATGCCTAGTTTCATCGATCTCAACCCGGACCATAATCCTCCATACATCTGCAAACTTCTTTAAATGTTCAAATCAAATGCGCACCCATAACTTCCATTGGCATTTCGTCCTAACCGTTCAACAGACGACGCCATCGCCACCACCCTCCACTTGGCCCTTACACATCTGGACAAAAAAAGACACCGACATTTGAATGCTGTTCATAGACTTCAGTTCAGCATTCAACATAATCATTCCTAATACCTGATTGGAAAGCTGAAAATGCTGGGCCTGAACATTCGCTCTACAACTGGATCCTAGACTTCCAGACTGGGAGACCTCAGTCAGTCCGGATCGGCAGCATTCTCTCCAACACCATCACACTGAACACGGGGCTCCTCAGGTCTGTGCGTTCAGTCCACTGCTGTTCCCTCTGCTGACCCACGACTGTGCAACAACACACAGCTCGAACCACATCATCAAGATCGCCGATGACACGACCGTGGTGGGTCTTATCAGCAAGAACGACAAGTCAGCTTACAGAGAGGAGGTGTAGCGGCTAACGGACTGGCGCAGAGCCAACAACCTGTCTCTGAATGTGAACAACACAGAAGTGATGGTTGTTGACTTCAGGAGAGCACGGAGGGACCACTCTCCGCTGAACATTGACAGTTCCTCCGTTGAGATCGTTAAGAGCACCAAATTTCTTGGTGTTCACCTGGCGGAGAATCTCACCTAGTCCGTCAACACCAGCTCCATAGTCAAGAAAGCCCAGCAACATCTCTTCTTTCTGCGAAGGCTGAGAAAAGTCCATCTACCAACCTCACCACATTCTACAGTGGATGTATCGAGAGCATCCTGAGCAGATGCTTCACTGCCTGGTTCGGGAATTGCAGAGTCTCGGATCGCAATACGCTGCAGCGGGTAGTGAGGTCAGCTGAGAAGATCATAGGGGTCTCTCTTCCCGCCATTACAGACATTTACACCACACGCTGCATTCGCAAAACTAACAGAATTGTGAAGGACCCCACGCACCCCTCATACAAGCTCTTCTCCCACCTGCCATCTGGCAAACGTTACCGAAGCATTCGGTCTCTTACGACCAGACTGTGCAACAGTTTCTTCCCCCAAGACGTCAGACACTTCAATACCCAGAGTCAAGACTGACATCTACATCATGTATTATTATATTGAAATGTGTACTCTACTGTGCCTATTGTCTTGTTTCTTAATTAATTATTGCACTGCCCAACACTGTTTTGTGCACTTTATGTAGTCCTGTGTAGGTCTCTGGTCAAGTGTAGTTTTGTGTTGTTTTACGTAGTCTAGTGTTGCCTTGAGTTGTCTCATATAGTCTAGTGTAGGTTTGTGTTGTTTCGTATAGCACTATGGTCCTGGAGGAACGTTGTTTCGTTCTTACTGTGTACTGTACCAGCAGTTTATGGTCGAAATGGCTATATAAAACGACTTGACTTGACCTGACTTGTTCACCAATCTCATCACATCTCCGTGAAGAAGCACCCCACCGCCAATGTTTCCTTTAAACACTCCACTTTTCAACCTTAACCAATGGACTCTAGTTCTAGTCTCACCCAACCTTAGTGGGAAAAGCCTGCTTGTATTTGTCCTCTCTATACCGCTCATAATTTAAGACGTATCTAAGAAAACACCCTCAGTTCTTCAACACCTCCACGAAATAAAGTCCTAACCCATACAAACCTTCCCTATGTCTTGGTGCTCGTGCCCTACAAACATGTGTTTACTTTTTTCTCTGCACCTTTTCAAACTTTTTGATATACTTTCGGTAGGTAGGTGACCACAACTGCACACAATACTCCAAACTAGTTTTCAAAATCGTCTTATTCAACGTCATCATAACATCGGAGCTCCTGTAGTGAATACAGTCACTTATGAAGTCAGTGCGCTCAATTTTCTTTTTTATAACCCCATCTACCTGTAACGCCACTGTCAATTAATTATAAACCTGTATTCTGGAATCCTACTGTTCTACCGCATTCCTCAGTGCCCGATCGCTCACTGTATAAGTCCTACCTGGTCTATCCTCCCAAATTGCAATATCTCTCACTTTTCTGCATTATACTCCATTTGTCATTTTTCAACCTATTCACCCTACTTGTCGAGTTCCTGCTTCAAGCTTCAGTAGTCCATACTATTTTACTATCCTCGTAAATACTCCTTGCTCCTAAACAGTCCACTACAACTCCATCTTGGTGTCATCCAGAAATTTTCAACATTCTCATCCAGGTTATTGACGTAGATGACAAACAAAAGAAAGATCCAGGACTGATCATTGTAGAAACCACTATTTACAAGCGTCCAGTAATAGAGGTAACCATCAACTAACACTCTCGGACTTTTGCCGAAACGGCATAAGGGAACCAAACTTATTACTTCATCTTGACTGTGAAGCGACGGAAGTTCTTTCATCAGCCTCCTATATGGGACATTCTCAAAGGCCTTGCTATATTTCAGCATGCACTGCCTTGCCTTCCTGAACTTTTGGTAACTTCTAGAAGAAACTTGATAAGATTCGTTTGACACGAATTACCACGCACTAAGCCATGTCACAATTCCTAATCAGTCCGCTTTAACGGTCTGTTAAAAATCTGTTAACGGTCGCTGAACTCGTGATGTTTTACCATACCTCCACAGGTTCTTTGTACACTTTCTAAATATCTATAGTTGCTAAATAAAAGCATTTAAACTCGTCTTCCATATTTTTGGGCTCCATGTATAGATTACAACTCTGATCCTCCAGAGAGGTCAGATGCTATGCTTTTACTCAGCATATCTGTAGAAGCCTCTGAGATTCTCCGTCACTTTGTCTGCTAGACAAACATTGTGTCTTCTTTTAACCCTCCTGACTTCCTTCTTAATTATCCCCTTGTATTTTTATACTCTTCAAGAGGGTGCAAACTCTGCACAGCTTCGCTAATACAGTTCGCTTGTTCAGTGATGTTCAGGGAGGCTGTTACCCATAGCAACCAAGTTAACTTCGGTAAATGTGAGGATTCTGTAACCAGTTATATAGAGAAATGTACTGACTACGTTACCATCACAAAACAAATATGTGTGACGGCAAATCGGAAGTCAGGGCTTACTGCAGACGTCCGAACACGGCTGAGGGATCGAGATGTTGCATTTGGATGCTAGAATACGACAGATCTCAGGGAAGCAAGAATTGTGCTTTCCCGCTCTATCAGGAAGGCAAACTGACAGAATTTACATCCAGTTCTGTCATAGCAGTGGCACGAGGCGCATGTGGCATGGAATTAGACATTTATTGACTACAAACCTAGCTTGTCCGCCAGTGATCAGGATGCTTCACAACCTAAGAGGCGGAATGTTTTCCATGATATGATGCGCAGAGTAAACTGCTGGCAAGGAAGGTACCTCTCCCTCCAGGGGTGCAGACACACCATATGACTGAAGCTAAGATGGGGAAGACTCTGGCCATAATCAATCCACGCAAAGCTGAGGGAGTGCATAATATATCAGTTCGGGTTCTGAATTTCTTTGATGCCTAGCTGACGTAGGTGCTGGCATATCTATGCAGCATCCCTCCGGAACAGTCCATTGACCTCTCGGTTTCCAAGGCGGCATTAATCATTTCAGTGTCAAGGGAGGTTAGGGTAACGTGCCTAAATGAGTATTGTCGGTAGCATTAACATCAACTATTATGAAATGTTTTGAGCGGCTGACCATGGAGCACACTAAAGGCTTTCCCTGACTACCTTGTACCCTTTCCAGATAGTTATCACTCAGATCGATCGACTGATGATGTAATAACCTCAGCCTTCCACTCTTTCCTTCCCCACCTGGAATATAGGGTCTCATATGCCAGCCTACTGTTTATAGACTTCCTTTCGTTGTCCAACACCATCATGGACCTGACACTGATAAGGAAAATATCCTCGCTAAGTCTCAATTCCACCCTCTGCAACTGGATATTCGTCAGTAAAGCCAAATAAACTCGTGTGGGCAGCAATATTTCTGCTTCCATTATGCTGAGGACTGGCCCTCCCCAAGGCTATGTCCTCAGCCCGTAGCTGTTGACGGTGCTGACGCATAACAGTACAACAAGATCCAGCTCAAATCGGATTATCAAATTTGCGGTTGACACATCAGTCTTTAGCCTCATCAATAACGATGACAAAAGAGAGTACAGAGAGAAAGTAGAAAAGCTTCTGGATTGGTGTGAACCAGCCCGTTCTGAGAATACATGGCTCCTCCGTAAAGGAAGTTGAGTTTACTGTTCCAAGAAACTCATATCACGGCTTACCACTCTTGCTTCTTTACCACCACCTCTCTGATCAAGAAGGCACAGCATCTCTTCCACTTTCACTTGAGGCAAACAAATCCCACCCCCATCCCGTCATCTTAACTGCGTTTTACCAGAGCACCATTGCGAGTTCCCTGAGAAGTTACATCTCCAATTGGTATTGGTGCAGTCGAGCATTGGACCAGAAGTCCCTACAAAGGACTGTGTAAAGAGCTGAGAGGACGATAGGGGTATCCCTATGATCAATCGGGAGCATTTACCGGGGTGGTGCATACGCAGAGCCTTTAGTATTGTCAAGGATCCCACACATCCACCCAGCATCCTCTTTGACTTGCTAATATTGGGTAGGACACTAAGTTGCATAAAAACAGCAACGGTCAGGAAGAGAAACAGTCTCCTCCCCCAGGCCATTAGGCTTCTGTAATGCTTGCTGTATACTATTCGAAGTGGCACAGGTTAATCTGTTCCGTACCTAACAATATTTAATAATAATGCACTTTAGTTTGCTTTTTGTGTGTGATTAATCTGTAGATGTTATCCTTATGTTCATGTTATAAGGTGTTATGTGTACTGCTGCGCTTTACAACCTGGTTTGGAAAAACGCTGTCTCGTTTCGAAACATGCTATGTTTATTTCCGTTACATACATGTGTATAGTGAAATGACAATAAACTTAAGCTGACTTGACTTCAAATATCTCCTTTACTCCTTCCCGCCTAAAACTGCTATGCACCGCCTTCTTTTTCTAAACAGGGTTCATTATCTCTCGAAAGCCAAAGTTCCCTAAACCTCTTATCCTTGGTTTGTATTCTGTTTGGTATATGCAAAAACCGTGTACTCAAAATTTGAATATAATCGTGCAATACTGTGATCATGGATGGCCAGTTGTTCTAAAGGTAGATCACGAACTGAGACCTACCGGTTGGAAAGAAACACGCTCACCCTTTTGCTGTTAAAGGACTCCAGAGACCCAATTCCTGCTTCGATGGACGTCAAAATCATTTGTCAAATCCACCAAGGACATCAAGGAAAATGTCGCCAACAAACAAGTGGTCCGTGTGGTGGTCTGGTCTGAACACACAACTGGAAGATTATGTAGAGTGATGTGAAACATGCAGAGAACTGTAAAGAGACATGCTGAACCTCACTATCATGATTTTCCATGGCAAATTGCAGGCTCACACATTTTGAAGTGAAAAGGAAAATCTCATTGTGGAATGTCGAGTTGTCCAAGCTGCCTTCTACATCCACAGCAGCAGTATACAGCACCTGAAAGCTGTGTGCACTTATTGTGGAATATCAGACACACGTGTGAAAAAATGGCCGGAAATGCCTCTGCTCAGAATTCAAATTTAGTATGAGTTTAAACAGTAGAGTCCAGCAATGTTGTCAGTGGGTGGGAGGCGGAGAACAAGCCTGCCCGATTTTCCTTCCTTTCCCCGATCTTTCTTTCTGTATTTAGACAAAGTGAGCAATTTTGAAACAAAACTGTGTTAGAAACTGAAGAGTGTGCATGACAACAGATGTAGAGCAAAATATTTTTGTGCGCACAAAAGTGGTGAAGCTGTTAGGGAATAGGACCAACTCTACAAAGGAATAATATGCGGGAAGATGCGGGAAGATCATTTGTGATTAGAATAGAAACATAGAAACATAGAAAATAGGTGCAGGAGTAGGCCATTCGGCCCTTCGAGCCTGCACCGCCATTCAGTATGATCATGGCTGATCATCCAACTCAGAACCCTGTATCTGCTTTCTCTCCATACCCCCTGATCCCTTTAGCCACAAGGGCCATATCTAACTTCCTCTTAAATGTAGCCAATGAACCGGCCTCAACTGGTTCCTGTGGCAGAGAATTCCACAGATTCGCCACTCTCTGTGTGAAGAAGTTTTTCTTCATCTCGGTCCTAAAAGGCTTCCCCTTTATCCTTAAACTGTGACCCCTCATTCTGGACTTCCCCAACATCGGGAACAATCTTCCTGCATCTAGCCTGTCCAATCCCTTTAGAATTTTATACGTTTCAATAAGATCCCCTCTCAATCTTCTAAATTCCAGTGAGTATAAGCCTAGTCGATCCAGTCTTTCTTCATATGAAAGTCCTGCCACCCCAGGAAACAATCTGGTGAACCTTCTCTGCACTCCCTCTATGGCAAGAATGTCTGTCCTCAGATTAGGGTACCAAAACTGCACACAATATTCTAGGTGCGGTCTCACCAAGGCCTTGTACAACTGCAGTAGAACCTCTGTGCTCCTGTACTCAAATCATTTTACTATGAATGCCAACATACCATTTGCTTTTTTCACCGCCTGCTGTACCTGCATGCACACCTTCAATGACTGGTGTGCAATGACACCCAGGTCTCGTTGCACCTCCCCTTTTCCTAATCGGCCACCGTTCAGATAATAATCTGTTTTCCTGTTATTGCAACCAAAGTGGATAACCTGTGTGGGACCTTGTACAAAAGCCTTTTGAAAATCTAATGTACCACATCCACTGGCTCTCCCCTATCGACTCTACTATTTACATCTTCAAAAAATTCTATAAGATTCGTCAGACATGATTTTCCTTTCACAAATCCATGCTGACTTTGTCCGATGATTTCACCTCTTTCCAAATGTGCTGTTATCATATCTTTGATAACCGACTCTAGCATTTTCCCCAACACCGATGTCAGACTAACCGGTCTATAATTCCCCGGTTTCTCTCCCCCTCCTTTTTTAAAAAGTGGGGTTACATTAGCCACCCTCCAATCCTCAGGAACTAATCCAGAATCTACGGAGTTTTGGAAAATTATCACTAATGCATCCACTATTTCTTGGGCTACTTCCTTAATCACTCTGGGATGCAGACCATCTGGCCCTGTGGATTTATCTGCCTTTAATCCCTTCAATTTATCTAACACCACTTCCCTACTAACATGTATTTCCCTCAGTTCCTCCATCTCACTAGACCCTCGGTCCCTTACTATTTCCGGAAGATTATTTATGTCCTCCTTAGTGAAGACAGAACCAAAGTAGTTATTCATTTGGTCTGCCATGTCTTTGTTTCCTATGATCAATTCACCTGTTTCTGATTGTAACGGACCTGCATTTGTCCTGACCAATCTTTTTCTTTTCACGTATCTATAAAAGCTTTTACAGTCAGCTTTTATGTTCCCTGCCAGCTTTCCCTCTTAATCTTTTTTCCCTTTCCTAATTAAGCCCTTTGTCCTCCTCTGCTGGTCTCTGAATTTCTCCCAGTCCTCAGGTATGCCGCTTTTTTTTTTTGCTAATTTATTGCAGAATATCACAAGGCGAATTCAGGTGGAGTAGATAGGCGCTCAGGTGCCTTCAAAGACCACGATAGGAAGAGAAATAAATATAGAGTGGTCTGATCCTTATCACGAGGATCACTTTCTTGAGGTGGCCGCACCTGTTTAAGAATATCAATTCGTTCCAACTCTTCCAGAAATCTGTACTAATCGAGACTTTCATCTGTCCAATGCAGGAATACACTACAAGGCCTAATACTGTAGCTCAGGGGCAATGACGAAAGAGACAGAATAATCCTCGCTATGCCGGACTGTCAAGTAGTCTACTCTGACCTACATTAGACTTGGTGTTTTCAGAAAGTTCCAATGTTGAAAGTATTTCATAAAATGAGACTGTTCTTTAAAAAAATGAATTGGTGAAAAGGAGACAGGTTGAACATTAAAGCAAATCAAATACAGTTATAATTTTGGCAAGTTTTTAAATATTTCTGTAAGAAAACTAAGTTACGTGCGACTAGTAAAGTGAACTAAATTGCTCAATTTCAGTGACTGTATGTTTAATACGGGAAGACATATTGGTAGCTGATAAGTTGAGTATCTAGCACGCTGGTGTCCTGGTGTGCTCTGCACTATCCCTCAATATCGAATGCAACATTGTGGAACAGATATTGATGATAATTCACATGCTTAATTTATAAAGGACATTCTGGACAGCTCTGGTCTGTTTTCTTGGAGTTCAGATTAAGGAGGGATGTCCTTAGTCAAATATATCGGACCGAAGAGTTGAAGGTGAGGTAGATTGAGAAGTTGGAGACTATCGAATAAAGGAAAGCAATCACGAGGTAAACCGCTCAACATTTCAAGCTGAGGAGCATAGACAGTTGGTTTCTGAGATGTTCGTGAATCTCTGGGATTCTCTGCCCCGAGGGTAGAGAAAGGAAGTTAATTAAATATCTTTAAGATAAAGTCAGATGGATATTCGAAAGGAATTGAGGGTGAAGGGGAACTGGCACAAAAAGGGAGATAAGGCCAACGTCGATCGAACATGATCAGACTAAGTAGTCGGACAACCCACACCTATCTTTCCCCAGAATTATTTTGAAACTAAGGGCATTACGACCACTAGATGAAAAGTGTTCCACTGCACAAATATCAGTCACGTGCCCCGTCTCATTCCCCAATACAAGATCTAGAATCGCATCCATTCCTTTTACGAACTCCATGTACTGACGAAGGAAACTTCCCTGAATACAGTAGACAATCTCTTTCCCATCCAGCACTTTTACAGTATGGGAGTTCTAGTCAATACGCTTAAAGTTAAAATCAACTATTATCACAACTTTCAGTTTCTGGCAACAGTCTATGAACTCTCTAAATATTTTGCTCTTCTAAATCCCGCAGATTATTGCGTGGTCGATAATATTACTTTGTTAATGTGTTGATCCCTTTCTTATTTCCCAATTTCATCCATATAGCTTCAGTAGACGAGGTCTCTAGTCATTCCTATCCAGGCACTGTCCTGCCGTTTGTCGGGACTAGTAATGTCATCCTTCCCTCTTTAGTACTTCCCGATCTTTCACGATAAAACAACGAAAATCTGGGTTACTGAACTGTCCATCCTACAAACAAATCTCACTATTGGCTACAATGTCATACTCCTATGTACAGAGCCATACTCTATAGTCATCGCAGTCCTACAGAACTCATTGCATTGAAATTTATAAAATTCACAACGTTAGTCCTACCATGCTCAGACTTTCGATTCCACACTTGGCATGTAGGATTAACCACATAGGTACAAATGACCACTTTGTGACCACTTTGCTAACAGCACAGGCCCATTGATTTTCATAAATTTACAGCTCGATCTTAAACTACTCGAGTGTAGCACCAGCAAACTTTCCCTCACGGATATTCATCATTCGTAGGCATCCGTTAGTCTCATGAGACCATGGATTTGCGCCTTGGAAGGTTTTTTCCTGGGCGCAGGCCTGGGCAGGGTTGTATGGGAGACCAACAGTTGCCCAACCTTCCCCTCTCCACGCCACCGAATTTGTCCAAGGGAAGGGCACTAGGGCCCATACAGCTTGGCACCAGTGTCGTCGCAGAGCAATGTGTTGTTAAGAGCTGAGGCTCGAACCAGTGACCTTCAGGTTACTAGTCCGATGCCTTGTCCACTAGGCCACGCGCCAATGTGGATATTAGTCCTCTTCCATTTCAAGTGAACCCCGTACCTTTTAAACAGGCCCCAAATTCCCCACAATAGAGGCCAACGTTCCAAAAATATGAAGCAACCCTTCCTGCAATAACTTCCATTGTTACGTGTTAAAAACTGCATGATCTTCCCATTTCTCGTCTCATCAGCACGTGGAACCTTTAAAGATACTGTGGTCACAAATATGGAGATCCCGGCATTTAACTTAGCAACTAACTCCCTGAATCAGTTTCCAGGACTTTATCAACCTTTTGACTTATATTACTGGTAACGATGTTAATCTTAACTTCTGAAAGTTAACCCTCCCACCTAAGAATTCTGGCACCACAGAGGCAACATAACATCCGGAAATCTCATTCTGATCCACAAGTGCACCGGTATGTTCCCCTAAACAATGGACTCCCTATCACTACGGCTCGTCTCTTCACCACACTCTTCCACCGAACCCCTTCTAAGCACAGACAAGTCTCTGTGCCAGAGACCTGACGGCTGTGGTTTTCGTCTACTCGTTCTCCAGACCATCTCAGTATCTAAACTGATATACCTGTGGCACAGCCACAAGGGTCCTCCGCAATGTCTGTCTATCCCTTTCCCCTTGCTGAGAGTTACACAGTTATGTATATACTGTGCGCTAAGTGCATCTACCTCCGTGTGTGTCCTGGTGATCAAATCGTCAAGCTCCCGAATGATCGGGATTTCAGGTATAACCAGCTGTACAGAGTTCGAATATAGTTTCCCGTCTGTGGCTCTGATATGTGCGCTGTTTCGTGGATGTAAATTGAGATGTAACCATTTACTGCTCCTTATGGAAGAACTTCGGGTGGACTATTCCTGATTTCGAACTCAAGAAATCATCTTCTTTGCCGGTATAAAAACAACCCTTCTGCTCCAATATTGCCGAACAGCCATTTTAGCAAACGTTGTTAGTTGTCCCATATGCGTCAAAAATAATATTGCCCAGAATTTACCTATTTGAACGTTCACTGGGCATTTATTTTCCTTTTACGATCAAGCTCCTTTTCAAGGTTTTTGAAAACTATTCAGCATGCTTAATGGGCGCACTTACACGTGCAATGCATACCATCAGGATGTTTTCTATTGCTTCAGATCCCACGAGCAGTTTGCTCAGAGCCCTGTCTTCCTGGAACAAGAAAGGTAAGCCGAAAAGGACAGCCGATATGTTGTTTTGACTGTGTAGAGTGCGCCGACGGTGAGATCAGCAACACTACTGGTAAGTGTTGAGAAGAAAAGCATTGTCTCCCTATTCACACACATTCCACGCAATTTCATATCAAAATATTATGTTTCCAGATTGCACGGATTGCATCAAGTGTCCCTCGGAATACTGGTCCAATCAGGCAAAAACCCAATGTGTTCTGAAGACGGTTGAGTTTCTTTCCTTTACAGAAGTTCTGGGGTTTGTATTAGTGACGCTTGCTCTGCTGGGAGTGTGTTTCACATTGACTACCGCTGCCATTTTCTACCGATATCGAGAAACACCCATAGTCAAAGCCAACAACTCAGAACTCAGTTTTCTGCTTCTCTTCGCCCTCCTGCTGTGCTTTATTTTCTCGCTCGCTTTCATTGGACAACCGTCCGGATGGTCCTGCATGTTGCGTCGCACAGCTTTCGGTGTTGTGTTCGTTCTCTGCATTTCCTGCATCCTGGGCAAAACCATTCTTGTCGTGGTTGCCTTTAAAGCAACTCTTCCCAACAGTAGTGTAATGTACTGGTTCGGACCCACGCAGCAACGACTAGGTGTCTTTATCCTTACCATTTTGCAATGTTTAGTTTGCGTTGTCTGGCTCAGCGTATCACCTCCCTTCCCAGTGAAAAACATGAGTCATTACAAAGACATCATTATTCTGGAATGTGACGTGGGTTCATTGACCGCCTTTTACTTAGTGTCCGCCTATATTGCACTGCTGTCCATCGTGTCTTTAGTGCTTGCTTTTCTGGCCCGGAAACTCCCGGACAGTTTCAATGACGCAAAATACATCACTTTCAGCATGCTGATCTTTTGCGCTGTTTGGATAACGTTTATTCCAGCTTACGTGAGCTCCCCAGGAAAGTACACTGTGGCTACAGAAGTGTTCGCGGTCTGGGCATCAAGCTTCGGTCTGCTCGTCTGCATTTTTGCACCGAAATGTTACATTATCTTATTGAAACCAGAGAATAATACAAAAAAGTACATGATGACGAAAGGGAGTTCACGATAATTGCCAGCGTCTCTTTGTATTTTTGTCACATTCATGTGATTAACCATCGTTCATTAAATGTAGTTTTAATTCTTCTGATGCGATCAAAGTTCAATGTTAGACCATAATAACATATGATATAGAAGCAGAAGTAGGCCATTCGGCCCGTCGTGTCTGCATCGCCATTTAGTCATGGGCTGATCCTATTCTTCAAGTCATCCCCATTCCCCTGCCTTCTCTCTTTACCCTTTGATGCAATGGCTAATCAAAAACCTATCTATCTCTTCCTTAAATGAGATGATGAGAGGCATTGATCGTGTGGATAGTCAGAGGCTTTTTTTCCCCAGGGCTGAAATAGCCAACACGAGAGGGCACAGTTTTACAATGCTTGTAGGTAGGTGCAGAGGAGATGTCAGGGATAATTCTTTTTTTGCGCAGAGAGTGGTGAGTGCGTGGAATGGGCTGACAGCGATGGTGGTGGAAGATGATACCATCAGGTCTTTTAAAAGAATTCTAGATAGGTACATGGAGCTTAGAGAACTAGAGGGCTACGGGTAACCCTAGGTTATTTATAAAGTAAGTACATGTTAGGCACAACATTGTGGGCCAAATGGTCTGTATTGCTCTGTAGCTTTTCTGTGTTTCTATGTTTCTAAGTGCACCAAATTACTTGTCCTCCACAGTCGCTTCTGGCAACAAATTCCACAAATTTATTATCCTCTGACTAAAGTAATTTCACCGCATCTCTTTTATAACTGGACGTGCTTCAGATTTTGAAGTCGTGCCTTCTTGCCCTAGACTCCCCTACCATGCGAAATAACTTTGCCATATCCAGTTGTATGCCCTCTCTTTTGCTTTTACTTTGGCTTCACTTCACTTGCCAGCCACGGAAATGTCCTTCTTCCATCGAAAATTTCTTGTTATTTGGAATATATCTGTCTTGCACTTCCCTCAGTTTCGCAGAAAACTCCGGCCATTGCTGTTCTGCTGTCCTTCCTGCTCGTGCACCTTTGCAATCAACTTTGGCCAGTTCCCCACGCAGGCCACTGTAATTTCCTTTATTCCACTGAAATACACATGTACGTTCTCCTTCCCAAATTTCAAAGTGAAATCGATCTTATTGTGATCGCTGATTCCTAAGGGTTCCCTGACCTTAAGCTTTGTGATCACCTCCGGACCATTGTACAACACCAAATCGAACAAAGTCGATTCCCTAGTGGGCTCAACAACAAGCTTTCCTAAAAAGCCATCCCTTAGGCATTCTATAAATTATCTCCTTGTCGTCCAGTATTAGCCTGGTTTTCCCAATCTAATTACATGTTAAAATCCCTAGCGGTTAACATGACACGCCTTTTCTCTCTGGTACTGTAATCTGAAATGCACATCCCCGCAGCTGTTTGGAGGTCTGCATACAAATGTTATTAGGCTCATTTTACCCTTGCCATTTCTTAACACAACCTCTACAGACTCTACACCCTCCGACCCTATGCCATCCCTTTCTAACGATTTAGTACTATTTCTTATACATAGGGCCACGCCATCCTCTCTGCCTATTAACCTATCTTTCTGATACTCCGTATATCCTTGGACGTTCAGAACCTAATGGGAGACATCCTTTAGCCAAGTTTCAGAGATGACCACAACGTCATACTTGCCAATCTGTAGCTGAATTTCAAGATCGTCCATTTTATTTCGTTTGTTGTGTGCAATCAAATATAACATTTTCAGTCCACTATTTGTTGCTTTCTGTTTTAGCTGCACCACGCCTCTATTGCCCTGTAACGCAGCTCACTAGCTGTGATTATGCCTCATCTCCTGAAGTGTTTTGTAAGTGTTTACAGCAAATGTTTGGATTGCTGGAATGTTTATATGCGAATGTGATCAAGAGGTAATGTGATATCCGATTTACAGTATACTAGTGGTTAATGGTTGATTAAATGTTACTGGTCGGAACTTCTCCTCTGCCAGAACCGATCTCAAATTTGCTTAAATCGCTTCCCATCTGTCAGTCAATCCGATTGGAACTTGCGGGATTTCAAAGATTGCACCGTATTTATCCAATGTTATCGGTCAATCAATAAACCTTCATTCATACGAAACATTTTTTCATAGGTTACCCTTGTCGAACATTTGAAAAATGGATTTCCAATGTACTCAGTAGCTACTTCGTTAGTTTGACAAATAAACTAGTAAAGTTTGGTAAATAAACTAGTCTACTGCCGTTTTAGCTCGTCATTCTATTGTAGAACTAAGAGCATAGGACCATAAAATATAGGAAAAGAGTTGTGCTTTATCAGCCAATGGATCATGGCTGATCTATTTTTCTGTCGGTTCGCAATATGTGGTTATTTGAGCTACTGTCATTTTCCATTCAGATGGAACTAGTCTGGCTATTTTCGCACACAAAACTACCACTCACTGGATCTTTTTTACTGCATTTTTTGCAAACTCTGAAGCCAGTTGTGCGTGGAAGTTCTAGCAGATGAGAACTTTTTTCACATATTTGAAGCACCCGATCTGGAACCAGCAACCAGTGCACAGTCAAAGATTCCGGTATCACATTGCTTCCTCCTACAGATATTTGGTATATCAGCAAATGAACCCCTTAACCATCTCTGCCATGTTTAATGCATTGAGCTTCTGGCACATAATGACTGATTGGATATTTATATTTATTACCAGGTATATAGGTGTCCCTAGTAAAGTGGGCACTGAGTGTGCATATGATAGGTTATTTCCAAGGAGTGCATTTTAAGAAAGCAGTTCTATAAGAAAGCCATCTGCTCCGAGAACAATACTTGCTATTTAGCTCTAACAGTCAGAAAACTGAAGGGTCGGAATGCCCTATTCGTCTAAATTCCAGATTTTTCAACAAGCTAGATTTGGAGTCTGTAGATACTTTCGTTACATGCTTCCAAAGTGATATAGATTCATATAGTTTCTTGTGGAGAACAAAGGTGATCCCAATATTTGATTACGAAGCAAAGAAAACGTGAAGATCTACCAATCTTGAGGCGTTTTTTATCATATTGCGTGGAGGCCAGCTGTCACGTGATGGAGACATGTTTCGTCTTGTAGGAAGGAGTTGTTCCACTGATCTGGGCAACAGCATCTTTGGACCGGGAGTGCGAGGGGTGAGCAGCGAGATAAAGAGATAATTTGAATCTGCCACCAGTTAGGCAGAAAGAATGCAAGAAATTTATTTTGCTTGAGAACTGCCTACTTAGAAAAATTCAGTAAATTTCCCTCTTGACGTATGGTCAGCAATTGTGTCAGGAGACGCAAGTAAATCTATTAGAGCTTAACATGTATTCCACCAAGTTCAATGACCTGCACCTGAAACATAGCACTCCAAACCCCGCTGCCCACATCCCATACGTGTATAACGAAATATCCCTTAATTGCTGAAATTGCAACCACATCGACCTCTTCCGCTGTTCCAGACTCTCGCTGCACTGAGATTCAAGAAGGTCCCTCATGTTCCCTTTAAATATTTCATCTCTTACTCCTAAACTACGACCTCTAGCCCTAGTATCACCCAAGCTGGAAAAAGTCAGTTTGCTTTTCCCTATTTATAGCATTCATAACTTTATAAACCTCTAAAAAATCTCTCCTCATGTTCCTGTCCTCCAACGAGCAAGGCCCTAAACTACTTAAACTTTCTTTTAACTCGGGTCCTGCAGCCTTGTTATCTTTCTCTATAAGTACTTATTCAATATTATTGATAGCTTCCTCGTTGGTAGGTGTCTTGCAGTGCACATAATACCCCACATTTGTCCTCACAAACATCTTGTACAACTTGAACATATCTTACCAACACTTGTTTATGAAATAATTAAGTTTATGAAGTTTAACGTCCCAACACCTACATTTGTGACCGCACCTACCTACGTCGTAACTTCTAGGTAGTTATAGACTGTATTCTGAAACTTTCTATTCCACCACATTTCCCAGTGCCTTCTCTCACCTTACATGGATGACCTATAAATTTTAAATATCTCCATTTGGCAAAATATGCTAACAATCTACGCCTCACACAATTTTATGATTTTTATCAGGTTTTCTGCTTGTGGACAGTACTACCTCGACATAATTATTCACCAATATTCTGCTCGCTTGACTCGCATTGGAAGCAATGTTTACTGGTCTAACCAAAGCCATAGCCCAAGATCAAATGCGCAATGTACCACGAGAGCAACGGCCTTTGACATGAAGATACTATTAGTCCGTGCAGCATCAATGAGCTTTAAAAAACTTAGCTAATGTCACTAATTAGGAAAGGTACTTCTCGGCAAATCCAGTAGTTGAGGTCCTGAACATGTCGTAGAAAATACAATGACTTCCCTATTGTTGCAAGGCACTTCTCAGCGGAGGTAGATATTAGTAATTAGAGAGACATAGCGACACGGAAGAATGCAGCACAGCTGCAGTCATTTTGGCTTCACAGTTCCGTGCTGACAATGGTGCAACCCACCTTGCCCGAAATAAAGAGAAAATTTTCAGTACAGCATTCGCCCATCCGAGGAAACGGAACCTTTAAGACTGAGATTTAAGTAATGTGTAAACATCATATTCTGCCCAGCACCAATGACCACGTACAACCCTATTCTTAGACCAACTCGGAACAGACAGCTCAAAGTACTGTGCTTTACAGGATTGCCTTAAGGACGGTTTCTATCCTACTGTTATAAACCAATAAAATACTTGGCTTAATTCGTTGGACTATAGATGTCAGACGGGGGTGTTGTATCAGGACTCAATTGCAGGACGCAGACACTGTAGTGCTAGGAACAGGGCAGGACGAGGGACTGGGAACAAGGAGCCTGGGGTGGACTCCGAGCCCGAGACTGGAAAAGGATCCAGAACCTGGGTCTTGCCTCGAGCTCGAACCCCCAAACCCAGGCGAGGACATGACGAGGCTTGGCTTGAGGCTTGAGGCTGGGGTCGAGGCTTGGCTAGAGACTTGAGGCTGGGGTCGAGGCTTGGCTTGAGGCTTAAGGTTGTGATCGAGACTTGGCTAGAGACTTGAGGCTGGGGTCGTGGCTTGGCTTGAGGCTTGAGGCTGGGGTCGAGGCTTGGCTTCAGGCTTAAGGTTGTGATCGAGGCTTGGCTGGAGGCTAGAGGCTGGGGTCAAGGCTTGGCTTGAGCTTGGAGGCAGACTAGGAAATGTACATAAACGTAGAGCCTGGACTTCTCCTTCGAACAGCCGGGACTCATCTTTAACAAGACACTAACATGAGACTGGACAGAACATAGACATAAAGCCGGGACTTTTCCTTCAACAAGCCGGGACTCAACTTTCACTCCACACCAAGGTGAGGCAGGACCGTCCGTCGGGTGACGGCAGAACGGTCGGAATTACCCGACGGAGGCAAAGACAAGACAGATTTCACACGCAGGGCAACGGCAGAGCGGCCTGACTTACCCCACGGGCGAGGACAGGAAGAGACAAACACTGAAGAACGACAGACAGTGCATCTCTGCATCGGGGTTGCTCCGAGTAGCCGTTACGGCCAGCAACTTTGGCTGGCTACGGAAACAACCGGATCCCTACCTAGCTTGGAGTGGCTGACGGCCATTCAACTGGCCCGGGAAAAGACCGAATTCATACCGCATTGACAACTCCGACTCGGACAGTAAGGCTCCAAGAAGCAATGGTTCCCCAGCGCAGCCTAAAGATGGCAAGTGGCCGTACCAGCCATTCGCTCCATGGGAAGCTTGACATGACAAACCCCCAACCACACTCAATCCCAGGGCCACTTATATTCACAGCCAACAAGATGAGCATCAGGTGTTTATGATTTAGTCCAATCGAAACAAGGGACAGCCGGAGGAATCGGCGTTTGGAGTCTACGGGCAGCGAAGCGGAACGCGAACCCCGGACCGGACCACGACGGTACCTCCCCACATCTCTATGGGAGCCTCCAGGCGACCATAGAGGCTCTCCAGGACTAAGGACGACTCCGGCGGGTTGGGGGGGATGTTCACTCAAGAAGGGACCCCAGGGTGACAGGAGTTTGACGACAGTGTCGGCGTCGCTGAGTCCATGACTGGGAGGGGGGGAGGGTCGTTCTGTCATACGAGGGTGTTGTATCAGGACCCAAATGCAGGACGCAGACACTGCTAGGAACAGGGCAGGACGAGGGACTGGGAACTAGGAGCCTGGGGAGGTCTTCGAGCCCGAGACTGGACAAGGACCCAGAACCTGGGTCTTGCCTTGGGCTCCGACCCCCAAACCCAGGCGAGGACGTGACGAGGCTTAGCTAGGGACTTGGGGTCTTGAGGCTTGGCTAGAGACTTGGGGTTGTCTCAGCCAACAAGATGAGCGTCAGGTGTTTATGGTTTAGTCCAACCAAAACAAGGGACAGCCGGAGGACCAGGAGTCCGGAGCCCGCGGGCCTAGAACCGGAACGCGGAACCAGGACCAGACCACGACAATGGACTATTTACCTTGCAATATACGTATCTGCTGATGCGGCTGCAGGTTATTGTTTGCCCTCCACGCACTAGCTCCGTACCTGTTGCATTTCATTCTGCATCGTTGAACGAGCTATGCCTGAGTGGTTTGTTTGCTTAGTGGTTTGAATATTGTGATTACTATGCAAGAGAGATATTTCACAGTATCTTAGGACATGAGACAATTCCAATTCCAAATTGTTATCAGTAAGGGCTGTGTGCCATGGACCCCAGAATATACTATTGAGAATGTCCTTCAGTCAAGATGAAGTGCACCCTGCTATTCTGTTTCAACTAGTAGATGTAATAGTAGCAATAGCGGTTCAATAGTAATAATCATCATTATGTACCACGTTGGATGACGCCAGCGAACATGGTCTCATGACTATGATTGCTCTTGGCAATTTAGTTCTGCAGATGCGGTTTGGTATTGACTTCTTCTGGGCAGTGTGTTTACAATTTTTCTGATCCCCGCCACACACTTCAGTGATTGTTTGCCTGCCGTCATTGGTTGAAGAACCAGAACTTGTGATATGCGCCAGCTGTTCATACGACCATCCATCACTGCTCCCAAGGCTTCGGTTAACCTAATCGTGGAGCTAAGCAGGTTCTACACCTTGCCCAAGGGCGTCCCGCAGGATAGCGGAGAGAACGATTGGACCACACTCCCGTTCGTAGAGAGCTATCATCAACGCACGATCCAGGGGTTAGGAGGAATTCAAGTTAAGTTCTGCAAAGGGCTCAAGCAAATAAAAAGAGCTTACAGGTCAAAACAATAACATATAAAGTGCAAAGGAATGAGCATTAGACAAATGATAACAATTTGCAAACAGTATGGATGCATTGGGTTAACAGACCACGTTATTAGGTCAATCGGGAAGTTTAGTCAATTGATTCACTTAAAGAGTTCTCAAGTAAAGCAACGTCCTGTCATCACTTCTACTTTTTGACTCAAGGCGGGAGCAAATGTAAGAGCATTCAGTGGCAACTTTATTAAGTATAAATGTACGCCAGCTCGATAATGCAGATATATGATCAGTCAAATACGTGACAGTATCTCAAAGTATAAAGCATGCGGAAAAGTTCGGGAGAAAAATGTGTTGTTCCGACCATGGGGCTACGATATGCGGCTTTATACATATTCCAGGAGCTGTTGATATCCTGGAATCTTTATCGTTTATTGAGAATGGGCGAAAAGAAAAAAATATATATTTCCAATAGCGGCAGTTTTATGTACCGAAACGGCTGGTAAATGAAAAGGTCGGAAGAGAATGGCTAAACTGCTTGAAGGTGCCAGGAAAGCTACAGTCACTTAAACACCCTCGTATTACAACAGTGGCGTTAAGAGCAGAATCTCAGATCTCACAGCACGTCGTACCTTCAGTTGGATGAGCTGCCGTACATTACCAGGAAATTTTGTAAACTAATAATGTGGCAACTGAGTGCATCACCCGACTCAAGGTCAACCAGTATCCCACAGTTGTAAGACGATTGAACAGTTCTCGAGCAGGAAACAATGGATACCTGGTCTCACCATCTACCTCGTTTGACATCCCTCCTTATAATCTACTTGCACTGCACTTTCTCTTTAGCTATAACCCGTAATTGTGCATTCTGTTATTGTTTCCGTTGTACTTTCGCAATATTCTGCTGTAATGATATTCTCTCCAATTAACATTGGTTCAGGATTCTGCACTCTGTATTGCAAACCAGTTGGTTCAGATCTATGCTTATGTCAGTGTGGAAAGTTTGTATCTGACACTTCGATTCTTCCACATATCAGTGCTCCTTTTCGAGTTAATACGTAGCCTAATAAAATGGCTGCTGCGTGTAACCTTCTGTAATTCTATGAAAAGAGGACGTAAACGGGATAAGCTTAATCATTGCCGAAATTGAATTAGTTCAGAATGCTGTTTGTGACTGAGTGAATATATGTTCTTCTTAAACTACAATAAGTGGAATAGTGAAGCAGGACTTGGCCCGAAATATCAGAGAAAAATATGTAAAGAACTGACGGTTAATCATGTCCATGATGTAATTGCTACTCAAAGAATCTATGGTTGGTACATCCTGCATAGACTAGAATTCAGATACAAAAGTGAATATTGTCAAATAGATAGAAGGTGAAAGCACGCATTAAATTGGTAGATTTGTCAGCACGGCCACAGTAAATTATTGTTGTAATATATAAGCAGTATACAAAACAAGACAATGGATTTTGAATTAAATTGTTGGCTAATATTAATATTAGGGAAACTCTTGGGATGTTTAATCAAGGACATAGTAACAGTGTAACTTTTTTAAAAATTATATTCAGAGTCCCTGGAAATTTCGAGAACTGATAAGGAAGATACAGCGAGTTTACATTAATAGAAGAATTTCAATAAAGTTCCATGCATTAAGTTGCTCCGGAAGGCTAAAACGTGCGGAATCGTGGATAATACTGTGCAAGAGTGCTTTTTGTCACAAAGCGAACACAAACCTATGTATCATATCACCGAATGTAAAAGAATCCATAAGTCATAAGAGCATAAAACATAGGAGCTGCAGTGGGCCATTAGGCCAACCGACTCTGCTCTGCCATTCCATCATTGTTGATCCCGGATCCCATTCAACCCCATACACCTGCCTTCTTATCAGGACGCTGAAGCAGGACCCCAGTCTTGGACCATGTACTGTGCGCAATATGATATTTACTGAGTAGCAAATCCGGGGGGGAGGGGGCGGTGGACAACAATGTTGGTGTCTACGATCAGGCGGAGATCAAAGATTCCAGGGACATCCAAAAACCAGAATTGGGAAACAGGCAAAGTCGACATTCAGACGGACAGAGTTCAGATACGAATGCTGGAAAGGCCCAGTAAAATTCATTGGCACAATCTGGCATCAAACAGGTGAAAACGCAAGACTAAAATACACTGAGCAATAAACAGAGAAGCAGATGATAGTTGGAGAAAAATGAGACATAAGTAGCAGCAAAACAGGTGAGAGACGGAGTACTGGGTAATATACTGGCAGGAATAAAGCGGGAGCGGGGACAAAAGCACATGGAGCATGAAAACAAACAAGAGCGCATGGCAATACAAAACCATAGACTGACGGTGAGGGGGAAACACACAAAAAGACAGTTCAACTGGAGGTACTGAAAGTACCCCATCCCCCTTTACAGACGCCTCCTAGCGTCACGGCTTGTAGAGCTGTGTGCTGGCGATGAAAATCCCTGATGAGCGAGGCATCCAGGATATTGCGGGTGGTGATCCAGCGCCTCTCCTCAGGACTGTAGCCCTCTTACTCCACAAGGTACTGGAGGCCACGGCCCCGGCGACGAACGTCCACCAGTCGACGCACCGTGAAGGTCTCTGAACCATCGTTGAGCCGTGGAGGATGGGGGATGTTTGGGGACAGGACACAGGGAGTGGCTCATGAAAAGCTTGATGCTGGGTACAGGGAAGGTGTGATGAATGCGGCGAAGTGTTGAAGGGAGCTTGAGACGGACCGCATCATGACTGATGACTTTAGAAATGGCAAAGGGGCCGATGAATCGAGGGGCGAGATTGCAGAAATCCACACTGAGGTGCAGGTATCGTTTTGAATGCCACACGTGCCGTCCCTGGTGGTAACGTGGGGACTGGGAGAGATAGTGGGCAGCTTGACGTTGGTTCCTAGGAGAGGCACGAAGAAGGGCAGAGCGAGCCCGTCCACGTCCGCTGTCAAAGGCGGATGAGTGCCTCGGCAGATGGAGGAGGGCAGAACGGTGGGCGAGAACGTGTGAGAGTTAGTGGCGTACCCGTCTTAGGGTAGCTGTTGACACCTCGGGGAGAGGTTCCGGGAGACAAAGCACGGCAATACAGTGTCTAGCTGTTGATTGGCCCGCTCGGTCTGGCCATTGGTCTGTGGATGGAATCCTGAAAACAGACTCAAGGAGGGACCCAGAAGATTACAGAATGCCCTCCAGAAGTTGGATGTGAATTGAGAGCCCTTGTCTGACACAACATCCACAGGTAAACCATGTAATTTAAAACATGCAAAAGTAGTAATTTGGCTGTTTCTTTGGCAGTATCCTGTCCTTGCCTCTGTTTGGGTTCGGCCCGTCGGTATCCTGTCCAGGGTAAGTCAGGCCGTCCTTGCCGTTACTCTACGGTGGGATCTGTCCCTCCCGGTGCTTGCCTCCGTTGGGTAAGTCAGGCCGTCATTGCCGTTACCCTGAAGCGGGAATCTTCCCTTCCTTCCCTCTGAAGCCCTGCCTGCATCCTACGCCTGAAGCCCTGCCTGCAACCTGTGTCTGGACCCTTGCCTCGCCTTGCCTCTGCCTGAAGCTTAGCCTCGCCTCGCCTCGTCTTGCCTCTGCCTGGAACCTTGACTCGCCTCGCCTCTGCCTGGAGCTTTGCCTCGCCTCGCCTCGTCTTGCCTCTGCCTGGAACCTTGACTCGACTCGCCTCGCCTCGCCTCTGCCTGGAGCCTTGCCTTGCCTCGCCTCTGCCGAGAGCCTTGCCTCGTCTTGCCTCTGGCTGGAGCCTAGCCTCTCCTCCCCTCTGCCTGGAACCTTGCCTCGCCTTGCCTGTGTCTGGAGCCTCGCCCTGTTTGCAGCTTTCCGTCCGTGACCACGCCTTCGCTAAATATGTCTGGCCGTTTTGCCGCTACCTAGCGTTGGGAACTATCTCGTCGTGTTCAGCGCTCTGTGGAATGAGTCCCGGCCCTACATCCTGTATCCAAGGAGGTGTCCTGGCTCTGTGTTCCATGTTCCTGTCTCTCCCTCGACTCTGTGTTCGGCGTTCCTGTTCTTCCTCGACCCAGTCTCTGTGTTCTGCATTCCTGTTGTCCCTCGACCAAAGCTGTAGACGATTAGACAAAGGAGCAGAAGTCGGCCATTCGGACCATCGAGTCTGCTCCACCATTTCACCATGAGCTGACCCAATCTCCCCTCTAGTCCCATTACTCGGCCTTCTCACCATAACATTTGAACCCTGACTACTCAGATACCTATCAATCTCTGCCTCAAATATACCCAATGACTAGGCCTCCGCTGCCGCCCGTGGCAAAAAAATTCCATAGATTCACCACTATCTGGCTAAAATAAAAATCGCATCTCTGTTCTGAATGGGCGCCCTGCAATCCTCAAGTCATGTCCACTCGTACTGGAGACTCCCCCACCATGGGAATCAACTTTGCCACACCCACTCTGTCCATGCCTTGAACATTCGAAATGTTTCTATCAGGTCAGCCCTCATTCTTCTAAACTCCAAGGAGTACAGTGCACGAGCGGTCAAACGCTCCTCATATGTTAACCCTCTCATTCCCGGAATCATTCTACTGAATCCTCTCTGATCCCTCTCCAATGTCAGCACATCCTTTCTTTAATAAGGATCCCAAATCTGCACACAATATTCCAAGTGAGGTCTTACCAGTGCCTTATAGAACCTCAACATCACATCCCTGCTCTTATAGTCTATTCCTCTAGAAATGAATGTCAACATTTCATTCGCATTCTTCACCACCGACTCAACCTGGAGGCTAATCTTAAGGGTATCACGCACGAGGACACCCAAGTCCCGTTGCATCTCAGAACTTTGAATTCTCTCCCTATTTAAATAATAGTCTGCCCGTTTATTTCTTCTACCAAAGTGCAAGACCGTACACTTTCCGACGTTGTAATTCATTTGCCACTTCTTTGCCCATTCCCCCGATCTATCCAAGTCTCCCTGCAGACTCGCTGTTCCCTCAACACTACCGGCCCCTCCATCTATCTTTGTATCATCAGCAAACTTAGCCACGAAGCCATCTGTTCCATAATCCAAATCGTTGATATACAACGTAAAAAGAAGTGGCCCCAACACAGACTCCTGTGGAACACCACTGGTAACCGGCCACCAACCAGAATGGGATCCCTTTATTCCCACTCTCTTTTTCCTGCCAATCAGCCAACGTTCTATCCAAGTATGTAACTTTCCCTTAATTCCATGGGCTCGTGTTTATCAGCCTCATGTGCGGCACCTTGTCAAAGGCCTTCTGAAAATCCAAATACACAACATCCACGACATCTCCTTTGTCTAGCCTACTTGCAATTTCCTCAAAAAATTGCACTATTTTTGTCAGGCAGGATTTTCCTTTAAGGAAACCATGCTGAGTTCTGCCTATCTTGTCATATACCTCCAGGTACTAGGTAGCCTCATCCTTGACAATCGACTCCAACAGCTTCCCAACCACCGATGTCAAACTAATAGGTCCATAATTTCCTTTTTGCTTCCTTGCCCCCTTCTTAAATAGCGGAGTGGCATTTGCAATCTTCCAGTCCTCCGGATCCAGGCCAGAATCGATCAACTTCTGAAAGATCATTGCTAATCCCTCCGCAATCTCCACTGCTACTTCTTTCAGAACACGAGGGTGCATTTCATCTGGTCCAGGAAATTTATCTACACTTAGAATATTCAGCTTCCTGAGTTCGTCATCTGTCGTAATTGTGACTGTGCACATTTTTCTTCCCTGACAGCATTGAATGTCCAGTATATTGCTGATATCTTCCTCAGTGAAGACTGATGCACAATACTCGTTCAGTTCCTCCGCCATCTCCTTATCTCCCATTACAGTTTCTCCAGCATCATTTTCTATCGTTCCTATATCGACTCTCACCTGTCGTTTAATTTTTATAAACTTGAAAAGCTTTTAGTATTCTCTTTGATATTATTTGCTAGCTTCCTTTCATATTTCATCTTTTCCCTCATAATAACCTTCTTATTTTCCTTTTGTATGCTTTTAAAAACTTCCCAATCTTCTGTCTTCCCACTAATTTTTGCTTCCTTGTATGTCATCTGCTTTGCTTTTACTTTGGCTCTGACTTCTCTTGTCAGCCTCGGTGGCATCCTTTTTCCATCCGAAAATTTCTTCTTCTTTGGAATATATCTGTCTTGCACCTTCCTCACTTCTCCCATAAACTCCAGCCATTGCTGCTCTGCCGTCCTTCCCGCTAGTGTCGCTTTCCATTCAACCTTGGCCAGTTCCTCTCTCTCAGGCTCTGTGTTTTGCGTTCTTGTTCTCCTTCAACTAGGGTTCTGTGTTCTCGTCTTGTCGATGTGCCTCGCCCAGCCCACGAGTACCTTGTCCCGCCCGGCGCTGTGGTTCCCTCGTCCTATGCCGGGGCTCTCTTGTCCTGTCCAGGAGTCTCATATCAAGTCCTGTGCCTCTCCTCGTCCTGTAAACAAGCTTTGTCCTCGCCTGATTCTGGAGTCCAAGCCCAAGTCAAGACCCAGGTTCTGGGTCCTTGACCAGTCTCTGGCTCGGAGTCCAAGCCCAGGCTCCTAGTTCCCAGTTCCATGTCCTGGTTTCGCTATCCTCGTCAAGTCCTAGCCCAGGCCAGGAATCCTTGTCTCGTCCGGGGCCTTTGTCATGTCCAGTGTCCTTTCTTCCTAACTTCACTTGCTTCCTTCTCATGCCTAGTCCTGTTCCTGGTAGTTCAGTGTCTTTGTCATGCTTTTGGGTCCACACCCAATACGCCCACGTTATGACACCCGTGGCAAACTGCTTCCACCCTGTCCTTTAACTTTTTCATCAATTTTTTCCTCATACTGCCCTTATATTTTTGGTGATTCTCGCAACTGTTCATTCGTTACATTGACGTCGACTATATCGTTGCTGCTTTATACACCCCTGCTGAGCTCCTGAATTTGCCTACAACCTCTGTTGGCGATATTGACCATACGTCTTCCTAGCCTGTCTCTTGTAAAACTCCTATTCCCTTTTGTCAGTTCCTACGTCTCCAGGTCATCTATTCTTAGACTGAGGTTTTCCACACCGTTCCTCATTCTAGTTCCTCTGAAACCACTCTCCTTTTTCTCAACTCTCCAGCTATTGCTCTCTGATGCCTCCGTTTCTCGTATGATCCACTCTCTTCTTTTTGTCGGGTTCCTTCTTCACCAGCTCGTTTACGTATTCCACTTTTACCCTCTCCCTCACTCACCCTCCTGGTTTCAGCCATAACCAAATCGCTTCTTCCACCTTCTTAATCTCACTCCTTCTCTTCCATTTCCAGTCTTGATGAAGGGTCTCGGCGCAACATATCGACGGTTTATTCATTTCGGTAGATGCCGCCTGACCTATTGAGTTCCTTTAACGATTGTCTGGGCTGTTCAACATTTCTAGCATCCGCAGTATCTTTTGTCTTTGTTTTATTATAAAAAATAAAGACGTAGTACCCCACTGCAGTTATAGAGGGCACGGGTGAGTATTATGGTCTGTATTACCTTCTTCTCAGAAAGAAGAAATATAGCAAAGATTCACCAGAATTGTCCTGGTATGGCAGGTTTACTATATCAGCAGAGATTGAATGAATTACTGCGCTATTTTGCCGTGTTTGTTAAAAATATGGTGACTTGACGGAAAATCACATAATTAGAATGTACGCAGAGGAATGATTCACTTGGTTGAGGTGCCTCGAAGAACCACTCAGAAATGGGATGAGGAGAAATTTCCTCACTAATAATGTAATGATGTTCCAGCTATTAATGAAAACGCGGAATTCGGGGATAGTGCAGGAAAATGTGCGGTCATAGAATGTTAAACATGATATAGATGAATGACAAAGTGAAATTATTCGGACACGGGTACATTAGTTTTAAATGAAATTTGCAATGTTGTTTACTTATAGCTTCTGATATGTAACATACATAAACAGTTACAAAGACCACTGCAACCAAAGGTCAACAGACAGTTGTGGAAATTGAAACTCCTTATGTCTCAAAAGAAAGACACATTTATCTTTATGAAATAAAAATAAATCAACAAATGCATCAGGAATTTTCACGATGTAACCCAAAAGGTAATTAAATGGGTGTCAATCGATATAACGTATTAGGATTACATAGCAGAGTAGCGCATCGAATGCGTGGACTTGTGCTGCACCACTGTTGAGAATAATCGTGGTGGAACTCTGCTGCCCCTCAGGCATTGTTCTTTCTCAACCTATCATTATGATTTGAAATTTTCTAAACGAGTGTCTGCCATTACTGTGCCAGAGTGCCTGAATTGTGTGTGAAGCCATAGACGTCAATGCTGGCATCTGGATTGGTTGGTGCCTGGATTCCGTTGCGGTTTGGGATTGAAGAGACTGAAAGAAACAGATCTTAAGTTGAAGATGCAAAAGAAAATACTACTGAGAAACTGTGTTGTAAAAGGGACTTGCAAGTGGATCTGTAGGTCGTGGAATCAGTTCAGAACAGTCAGCAGCGCCGGTGCAAGAGCCTTATGTTTGCAAGGTAATACTTGTACCTGAAGCTGGAGGCATGGGGCCTGAATTTTCTACAGCTTCTGTTCGATGGTATTAGTGAGGAGAGGACATGGTCTCGATGGTGGAATTCTTTAATGACAAATGCTGCTTTCTTGTGACAGTACTCCAAGTAAATGTTCTCAGTGGTGGAGAGGGATTTTGCTATGATTGACTGTGATGCATTTAGAGCTTTCTGATGTCTTTTGCATTCCTGAGCATTGATGTCTGCAGCTATGATTGTTTTTTGCAGCTGTTTTTAACTTAGAATCAATTCTATTAATTCATTTCCGTATCGTTTGTCGAATGACTAAATTACATCTAAGGTGCGAATTTTAAGAAGCATGAAATCTGTATACACTCTGGATTTCTTCTGAATTCATTGGAAAGTCTTTGCACCCTGCTGGGAGTGGAGCTTTACCTGTATCGAACAAACGTTACTTTATATTTCGCTAAAATTCCCCAGGCATTAATCAGATGTACATAGAATAATACAAGTGTCCCTAATGTACCATATCATCATGGGGAAAATAATGCATCAAAACAGTGGCTGCACTTTTAAACCGCTGTGGGACTTCATTCAGAAACAGAGATTATATAAATACACGATGTTCTGACAGTGACAGGTCCCTGTAACAGAACAATGTCTCCGTTTCTGTTTTTCGTGCTCCTCGCTGCTGCGCCAGAAACGCATGGAATACTCTGTAAGCGTCGAACAAAAGACAGTCTGCCGGACTTAGCCAAGGGCGGTGATATCATTCTTGGCGGGATATTCGCAATACATTTGGATCCCATTCATGACTTCCATACATTTACCTTCACACCGAAGAGTACTGGGTGCAAAAGGTGAGCTTATCTCTTGTAGACCGACAATTCGCATCGTCTGAGAGAAATAGTTTTCACTCATTGAGTCAATCTTTATATTGAGAGTTAATTATAAGCTGATAGTTTTATATACCGTTGATATTGTCCTTCATTGCTATCCGACAGCGTGCTGGAATATTAATCTTTCCCGTATACCTCAACTGGAAATGGTTGAATTAACGTCTTCTTGTGTCTTACAAGTATCGGTGTTGTTATTCAGTATTTTCACAGCCACTATGAGATAAAAGCAAAATATTCGCAAAAAAACAGTTTTGAAGGTAATAGTATGCCTTGCTTTCTTTATCGAACTGTTGTAGTGAACAGCACAATTGCGTCTAGTTTCTAGCTCAGAAATCTTAGTAAAACGCGTCTGATGGTGCATCTTCACTCAGTAACGTGCTTGTTGATGTATCGCTGTGCCTAGTTTAGGAATTGAGTATTTACCTAAAAGAGTGTGCCCATTAAAACCGAACTACCTTGAACCGCTCTGCACCAGTTCATGATTTTCCACTGTGATGCTGCAAACTATATGTTGCGAATGCTATGATAGATTTTACGTAATCCATGTGGGAGATATAATCAGTAGTCCTATAGAGCCTCGGCATCACTTACCTTCTCTTGTATTTTAGACCTCTTGAAATTAGTGCGAACATTGCATTTGCTTTCCTCACCACCGACACAATCTGCAAGTTAACCTTTAGGTCGTTCTGCACAAGGACTTCCAATACTGAATCTCAGTATTTTGGATATCTCACCGTTTAGAAAATAGTTTATTGATTTATTTCTATACGGACATACATGACCATGCATTTCCCACATTGCATTTCATTTCTCACGTTCTTGCCCTTTCTCCTAATTTCTTTGTCCTTCTGCAACCTACCTGTTTCTTCAACCCACCCTGCTGTTCTACCAAATGTCGTATCATCGGCAAACCTGAAAACAAATACATCTACTTTATCACCTAAATCATAATATTTACCGGACAAAAAGAAGAGGTCCCGACACATTCCCCAGCGGAACACTACAAGCAGACAACCAGACAGGATCCTTATATTCCTCCTTTCTGTATCCTACTATCAGCCAATGTTCTAATCAACTTAGTAACTTACCTATAATACATTGGGCTTTAACTTGATAAGCTGTCTGATGTTTGGCACCTAGTCAAAGACCTTCTGAAAGACAAAATATATAATATCCACAGCATCTCCTTTATCTATCATACTTGTAATGTCCTCAAAGAATTCGACACAGGTTCCTCAGACAAGATTTTCCCTTAAGGAAACCATACCAACTTTGCCCTATCTTGTCCTGTATCTTCAAGTACTGCATGACCTCGTCCTTAACAATTGACTTCAACATCTTCCCAACCACTGAGGACCCGCTAACTGTTCTATAATTTCCTTCTGCTCTCTTCCTCCTTTCTTAAAGGATGGAGTGATATTTGCAACTTTCCACTCCACTGGCACTATGACAGAGTCTAAATACTTTTGAAAGATCTTTTCTAATCCCTCCACAATCTCTTTCAAAGCCTTCAATCGCAGTTCATCTGTTCCGTGTGATGGATGTACCCTTAGGTCTTGCAGCTTTTCTAGCACCTCTGCCTTCTAACTACACTCACTTCTCTTCTTTCACACAGTACAATACCGGGCTCACTTCTCGTGTCTTCCACAGTGAAGAGTCACGCAAAATATTTATTTCACCTGCCATTACCTTGTTCCCGTTATTATTACTCTATTTCTCCAGCCACATTTTCTTCCACTCGCATTTCTCATTTATTTTTTGTATTTACATACTTCAAAAAGCTTTTACTATCCACGTTGAAACTTCTTTGCTAGCTTGCTTTCATAGTTCATTTTCCCGTTTAATGATTCTTTTAGTTGCTCTTTGTAGGTTTTTTTTTTCAAAACTTCCCAATCCCAATCGACTATCTTGCCGCTAATATTTGATTTATTGTGGGCTCCCTCTTTTGCTTGTACATTAACTTTGGCTAACTTGCCTGCCACGGTTGAAAACTTTTACCATTTCAGTATTTTTCCGTTTTTGGAATTCAACTGTCCTGCCACTTCCTTATTTTCACAGAAGCTTCTCTAATGTCATTTCTGCCAGCAGCTCCTTCCAACTTCTCTACCATACCACTGTAATCAACGTTGGCAGTCACCGTATTATAAATCAGAGGAGCTCGCAGACGGTCCTTTCAACCCACCTTGACTCTGCCGACCGTCCTGCCTGCCTCTGTTAATCAGATACGCCGCATTAGCACCGTATGCATTATCCAAGTATCCACCCGAAAGTCTTTTTTTTTAATTGCGTGTGTACAATGTAACTGCAACTTTGCTAAAGAAGGGAAGTTTCAGCAGCTATGAGCATTGAGTGTCATTGAAATGGGTTTTCCTCCGATGATATTTAGTTGCATAGTTAGTCACTTTAGTTACTATTTAAGGAATACAGAAGCATTTATCTGATTTTTATGTTGTCACTCATACTCTAGTTCGGCCATAACTGTAATATTTCATTCATTTCGGTCGTCCAGTTATCGGAAAGCTTTGGATATGGTGCAGAAAAGGATTACCAGGATAATGCCCAGATTAGAGGGTATGTGCTATAAGAATAGGTTGTACAAACTTGTCTCGTTTGTCGTAGAGGAGCGGATTTTGAGGAGAGGCCTGAGAGAAGTTTGTAAAATTATGAGAGTTATATGTAGAATAGACAACCAGGATAAATGTCCAAGAATTCAAATGTCTAATATTCGAGGACATAGGTGAGAGGAGCTAAAATGAAAGGAGATAACTGGATAATTTTAAGCCGAGATTGGTGGGTCTCCGAAACGCACTGCTCGGGGTGTAGGAGGCAAAGCAAATAAAAAGCTTCAAAATTTATTGCCATATCAATGTGTAAATAATGACAGTGGAGGGGATAGGTACATTGTATAAGCATAAAGAATTAATTTAATTTCTGCATGTAAGCACCAGTATAATTAAGACAAAAAAATTGTTCCTGGAAATCTACGGAACACGCACCAAATGCTGGAGGAACTCAGCGGGCCAGTCAGCGTCAATGAGAAAGAGCAAGCAGTCGACATTTCAGGCCGCGACCCTTCAATGGAACCAGTCTGGACTGCTGAGTTCCTCCAACATTTGGTGTGTGTTACCAGTATCAATAGTTCGGAAAAACATCATTGACCGATGGTCTTCTTCCTCTTATGAACGGTTCAATGGTCTGTTCAATAGTCTATCTGCAATTTCATTACAGTTAAATCACGCAGATCTAATTCCAGAAATAGCGATAAAATTTACGGAAGATTGCTATATATATTTATGTTATGAGTAATTATGTGTCCACACCACCCACATTTTAAGTCGCTATACGTTGGACCCATATGAATTCGTCAATCCAACCGGAATTTAAAACCTTTGAAGGAAGCTTCCGATCATTCTCTGTCAGGAAACTGACAAAGCGACCACAGAATTCGCATTCGCTGAACGTAATATCTCCTCGTGTGGAAGAATTAAGACAGTCTGTAGAAAAGCTTGAGCAGCACAAATTGAATTCTGGAGGAACTCAGGGTGTGAACAGTCTCTATAGAGGAGAATAAAAGGGTAGATATTTCGGGCGGAAAACATTCCCCATGACTGCATGCATCCTTTCCAGTCCTGATGAAAGGACTCAGCCCAAAGAGTGACTATCCATTTCCCTCTGTAGATATTTTCCGACCTATTATGTTCCTCCAGCCTTATTTGTGTGTTGCTTTGTTTCAGTTATCCGAGCACTTAATAGCCCCAAATTGACAGGTGTTGCCCATTCCCTCACGTATGAATTAACTACTGGCCCCAATGGAACCATTTCTACTTTCAGGAGAGAGGGAAAAGGCGAATTTTCTGGATTATGTTTTGTCTCGTGCACTCTCGTGTGGCACGTATCGACTCCTTTTTTTGTGTGAAATGGGGCAGGGTTGGTATCTTGAGTTGGTGAAATAACGAAGAAACAGCGTGCCTCCCGAGCCGAGGTCAGTACCGCAAACATCCTTTTATCGACAAGAAAAATATATATATATTTTAAGTCATTGACATGACATCTGATTAAATTCGGAATCTAAGCGCTTTTATCATTTCATCTCACATTTATCCCACAGTTTTGATTTTGAAATCTTCCGACTGGTGCAGACAATGATTTTTGCCATTGAAGAAATAAACCAGAATGAGAATCTCCTCCCGGGGATCACACTCGGGTATCAGATACACGATGACTGCTCGTCCTCCGCGATCTCCTCGAAGGCAGCACTCGCATTGATCAATGGAGAAGAAGAATCAATAGAATTCCCTCAATGTAAAGGTTCCTCCAACATCGCTGCCATTGTTGGTTGCGATATATCTACAAATTCCATCGTAATCGCAAGGACAATGGGATCCTTCGGGATTCCAATGGTAACGTGTCAAATATTTTACTTCATTTTCACTCTGGCGATACCGTATCCTTATTCGCAGGGACACGAACATATGATCCTCACACACCTTAATTTAGGATAGAAACCCCATAAAATCGTTACAGGATGTATTGAGATTTTAGAGCGGTTGATATCCATCCTATTTTATATTCTATAGACCTGATATCCAGCAGAGGCTCCTTAAGGTGTTATAGACCAGGGAAGTAGTACAGGTAAGCTCACATTAAGTATTAAGTGCTCCCAGTAGAGTGTGTCTTAAACAGACCCTAATTGCCATGTGTGTCTCCTTTCCTTCACGTATTAATTATCTACTAGGCCCGACGGAACCATTTCTACTTTCAGGAGAGAGGGCAAAGGTTAATTTTCTGGAGCTTTAAATCGGTCGCCTCCAGTAGATACAACTCGTTAGCAGTGGCCTACAGCTCATCTAAATAAAAGGACAAATCTTGACCTCAGAGTTCCCTTGTCTTGCGGATATACCCACTCCATGCGGAAAGCTTCAGGAAGAATTCCCGAGGAAAATTCCGGAGGTGAGCTTCGTAAGGCAGTTCGACGTTGAGTTCAACACTGGCGAGCAACTCTTCTAAAAATGCTGCTGTCAAACACTGTCAGTCTTCGCTGATTCTTTAGGTTCATCAACTGCGTAGAGGGAGGGGGCTGATCAATGATTAACAGTCAATTCTCCGCATCTACGTAGAGCGATGGGACGCAATTTCCATGGTCAACCTGGACGAACAGAGGGCCTCTTATTTCCACCAGAACAAGTTATGAGCCATCCCAGTAAATTAACTGTAAAAAAAAAAATAACCCTCGTTAAACCTCACGTATGGAATATATAACAAAATCTCACGATCAGAGCCTTCGGCCCAGTTGTGTTCCGCCAAAATAATTAATAAAGCTCATAACTAAACTGCTCCCATTTGCATATGCACTGCCCTCTGTACTTCGTTCTGTATACATTCGTGTGACTAAGGGTTTTTTAAACAGGTCGGTCCGATTTGCTTACACAATAAACATGCCATCGTAATACTGGCCCGTCCAACCTCTGGGTAAACGTTTTGCTTGGCAAATCTATATAAGGCAAAAAGCGATCACTTTAAATACACGTCCTGTGTTTCAGGGACTTTAAACATGGAAGAAAGACACCGGTAGTCCACTCAGTCAATGCCTCTCATAATCCTCTGTCAGATCTCTCCTCGGATTCAGCCGCCCTGATGAAAAGAGCACAATGATATCACAACTCTCCTTCCAGGATATACTATATTATCCATGCAAAAATCTAGTAAATCTCCTTTGAACCTCATTCAAAGCTTCCACATCATTCCTATAATGCAACGACCAGTAACGAATGTAATTATCGTGATTTGTCTTATCAGAGTTTTTTTCCAGAAAAAAAGAAGTCTATAATTTATGGTACAATGTAAACTACTTTAGCAATTCCGGTTTTATATTTTTCACATTCTTCATGTTGTATTTACAATGCCGAGGATTTTACAAAATCACCGTGAACCTCAAAAAGCACATCAATCACTTTCAATTAAAAGAACAAGCCAGGTATTTATCAATTTATCTCCCTCTCTACAGGTTAGTTACTACTCCACCTGCTCCTGTCTCAGCGATAAGAGAGAATACCCCACTTTTTTTAGAACTATTCCCGGCGACCAATACCAGTCCAAACTCCTTGCTGAACTGGTGAGAACCTTTGGCTGGACTTGGATTGGAACAATTAGAAGTAATACTGATTATGGTAATTTCGGAATGCAAGGATTTATGGAGCATGTGGAAAATTTTGGAGTCTGCATTGCCTACGCTGAGTCATTTTATAGGACAGACCCGGCAGATAAAATCAGTAGAGTTGTCCAGGTGATTAAACAGGCCTCTACTAAAGTGGTAGTGGCCTTTCTTCACCCTGGTGAAATGCGAATTTTATTGAATGAGATTTGGCGGCAAAATATAACCGGAATACAATGGATTGGAAGTGAATCCTGGGTGACAAGACACTTTCTCCCACCTGAACAAAGAGCAATTTATCTCACCGGGACAATTGGTCTAGCCACGCAAAGGACAGAGATAGATGACCTCAGAGATTATCTTCATAACATCCATCCTTCCAACTTTCCTGACAATATTTTGGTGATGGAGTTTTGGGAAAATTTATTCACCTGCTCCTTTAGCATCGACAGCAGGACAATTCCGGATAACTCTCGGCAATGCACTGGAAGGGAACAGATGGAAGGGATTGAAAATAGCTATCTTCCAGCGATAATGGACGGGAGTTCATACCACGTGTATAAAGCGGTCTATTCCATCGCTCACGCACTACACGACATGTTCACCTGTGTCGAAGGAGATGGACCCTTTGTGAATAACTCATGCGCGCATATTGCAAATTTCGAACCTTGGCAGGTAGGCATGTACGTCATTATCAAATAAACTACCAAATAGATATCACCGACAGATATGATTGTAGTGTGTGGCTTATATCTTTCAATTTTCATATGCAGGTAATCAACCACTGACGGCTATATGCTAACAAAGAATTCTATTTATGGCGATCAAAGAGTATTTCTAAGAAAATAGTTTAGACCATAAGAACATAAGTCATAGAAGCCAATTTAATCCATTCGGCCCTTCGAGACTGCCCCGCCATTTCTTCATGGGTGATCGATTTTCCTCTCAACACATTCTCTTACTTGTTATCATAAGCTTTCACACCTGATTAACCAAGAATCTATCATGCTCGACCTGATCTTCACCTGATTACCTGCCTCCACGGCCTCCTATAGCAACGACCTCCACAGATTCACCTCCTATTGGCAAAGAAATTACTTCTCAAATCTATACCAAATAGTCGTCGCTCTATATTGAGGCTGTCGCCCCTTGTTCTGGAATCGCCCACCAAATAAAGCACCTCTTCACATCCACTCCATTACATTCAATGGGATTCAGTAATATTTCCCACTCATACTACGTAATTCCAAAGAGTAGAAGCCTAGAACCTTCAACCGCTTTAAATATGGTAAGCATTTCATTGCCGGAATCTTCTCTTTGATCTCTTCTGGAAGCTCTCCAACGAGAGCACATCCTTTCTTAAATTCATCACAGTACTCCAGGTGTCATTTAACCAGTGCCTTACACAGCTTCAGCATTACATCATTGCTGTTATATCCTAGTCCTCTTGAAAGGAACGCTAAGGTTTACTTCAACTACCTCACCACAGTTTGCAAACTTCAAATTAACCTTTCGGATGTCCTGCAAAAAATCTGCAGTTTATTTATTCTACTAAAGTGCATGAACACACACTTAGCGACACTGTAGTGCGTCTGCCACCTATTTGTCCATTTTCCTAATCTGTCTCAATCCTTCTGCAGCCACTAATCTTCCTCAATACTACATACCCCTGCAGCTGCCTTCGTATGATCAGCAAACCTGGCTGCAATGCCATCAATTTCATAGTCCAAATCATTAATAGACAACGTTATACACGAGCGCTGTGGAACATCACCAGTCACCGGCAGACAGTCCAGAAAGGTTCACTTTATTCCCACTCTTTACCTCTTGCCAATCAGTCTATTCCTGGAAAACCACGGGCTCTTAGTTTGGTCTTCTGAAAATCGAAGTGCACGGCATCCATTGATTCTCCTTTAACTATTATACTTGTTATCTCTTCAAAGAATTTCAACTGGTTTGTCATGCACGATTTTCCCTGAAGGAGACCATGATTACTTTGGCTTAGTTTGTCATGTGACTCCAAATACCCGGAAACAACATCCTAAAGAATCAACTGTAAAATTGTTCCTACCACTGGGGTCAGTGTAACTGACCTATAATTTTCTTGCTTCTGGCCTCCCTTCTTTCTGAAAGAGAGCTGTGACATTTACAATTTCCAGTCCTCCCGAACCTTGCGGAATCTGCTGATTCTTGAAAGATCATTATGAAAGCCTGCACAATCTCTGATTTACTATTAACCCTGAGGTGCTGTCCAACAGCTCCAGGTGACTAATCTATCTTCAGACGTTTTTGTTTCCCTAGTACTATCTCCGTAGTTATCGCAGCAGCATGCACTTTTGCCCCTTAACACTCCTGAACTTCTGGCATACCACTAGTGTCTTCTTCTGTGAAACTGATGCAAAATACTTATTCCGTTCGTCCGCTTCTCCTTGCCCCTGTCACTATTTTCTGAGTTGTTTCCCACCCCTCCCTTACTCCCACATCTTGCACTCTTTATATATCTGCAAGAATGTTTTGGTATCAATTATTGATATTTTTGGCTGCATGCCTTTACATTTCAACTTTCCCACTAATGTTTTTGTAGTTGCTTCTATTAATTTTTTTTTATAATTTTCCAGTCCAGTTCTCTAAATTTCTTTTAAGTTGTGCTCAACTTATATGCCCTCCTTTTCTGCATTTATGTTGGCTTTGACTTCCCTTGTCAGCTACGGTTCCATCATGAGGCAGGCTTTTAGAATATTTCGCCTTATTTGGCATTTATCTACCCTACGTCTTCCGATTTTTTTTTTCCAGAAGCTCGAGCCAGTGCTGCTCTGCTTTCATCCCTGTCAGGGGCCCCTTCCAGTCAACCTTATCCAGCTTCTATCTTGTGCCTGTGCAGTTCCCTTTACACTGTAGTATATCTGACATTATTGCCCGGTGAAACCTCTGACTGATTTTGGTTGCTATGAAACTTACAGAATCATAGAAAGAAACATAGAAAAAACCTACAACACAATATAGTCCCTTCGGCTCACAAACCTGTGCCGAACATGTCTGTACCTTAGAAATTACCTAGTGTTACCCATAACCCTCTCCCGGTTTTATGTCACCTGCTCCTATAGATTTGATTTCATTGCTTACCAGTAGAGACAATCCACTTCTTCTGCCTACCTGTCTGTCACTTCAACAGATTATGTATCCTTGGGTATTAAGCTGCTAATTATAAACGTATTTCAGCGATGACTCTGTGATATGCACAACATTATAGTTGCCAATTTCTAACTGGCTACCAGATGATCTACGGTGTTTCGAATACAGAGTGCAATCAAATATAACAAGTTCAATCCTGTTTTAGTCAAAGGTTTCAAATTTGCCCCCCTTTCACATTGCAATCCCGCGCACTGACTGCAATCGTCCCTATCATCAGCATATTTTTGCTGATAGCGTCACTAATACTCTACCTCGTTTGTGAACCAACATTCATATCCTTAGCACCATCACTCCAGTTCCTATCCCCCTGCAAGTTTCCCTTAATCCACCAGAAGATATCCCAATGATTTATAACTGAAACCCTGCTAGCTCTGTTTATAAGTTTCTCAGCCACGCATTCATCTACCAAAGCTTTCGCTATTCTTGTCCTCAATGGCGTATTGAATAGGTAGGGATTATTACTCTAAAGGTCCCATTTTCTAGCATTCTACCTGGTTCTCTCTTTCGGGCCTTCTCTTTTTTCTTCTTCTTCTCAGAAGCTTCAAAGCTACATTTAATGTCACAGAAATGTGTACAATATACATCTTGAAATTCATTTTCTTCACAAATATCAAGTCAAGTCACTTTTATTGTCATTTCGACCATAACGGCTGGTACAGTACACAGTAAAAAGGAGACAACGTTTATCAGGACCATGGTGCAACATGAAACAGTAATAAAACTACACTGAAATACGTAAAAACAACACAGAAAAAAACACACTAGATTGTAGACCTACCTAGGACTGCATAAAGTGCACAAAACAGTGCAGGCATTACAAAAAATAATAAAGACTGCAGGCACAGTAGAGGGCAGTAAGTTGGTGTCAGTCCAGCCTTTGGGTATTGAGGACTCTGATGGCTTCGGGGAAGAAACTGTTACATCGTCTGATCGTGACAGCCCGAATGCTTCGGTGCCTTTTCCCATAGGACAAGAGGAAGAAGAGATTGTATGAGGGGTGCGTGGGGTCTTTCATAATGCTGTTTGCTTTACGGATGCAGCGTGTAGTGTAAATGTGTGTAATGGCGGGAGGAGAGACCCCAATGATCTTCTCAGCTGACCCTAGTGTCCGCTGCAGAGTCTTGCGATCCAAGATGACCCAATTTCCGAAACAGGCAGAAATGCAGCTGCTCAGGATGCTCCCAATACAACCCCTGTAGAATGTGATGAGGATGGGGGGGGGGTGGGAGATGGACACTGAGCCATATGTTTGTGGTCTTCTGCTGTAGCCCTTCCAGTTAAAGTTCAATATGTCATATGTTTAGAGGTACTCTTCTGCACACCGCTGTTGTAACGGATGATTATTTGAGTTACTGTCGCTTGAAGTAGTCTCACCATTCTCCTTTGACCCCAGTGTCCGCTGCAGAGTCTTGCGACCCGAGATGACCCAATTTCCAAACCAGGCAGAAATGCAGCTGCTCAGGATGCTATCAATACAACCCCTGCAGAATGTGCTGAGGGACAGAGGGGTGCACCAAAGAATAAATGGCAGTTAAATGATAGAACCCCAAAGCCCCTCCAGCACCCCACCAACGCATGAGCAGCAGCAAAACAAAGACACCCCCTTCCTCACCAGTGAAATAAAATTGGTGCTCCCCACCGAGCACTCACTCAAACGTGCAGCAAAGCATCAATAAAGACACAGACTTGCAGTACCCCAAGGTCTACTCGTTCCCCTGGTATTCGACATACCACAGGTTCCCTCTCCCCTAATAAGGTAAAAAGAAAATGTCCCCATCACAGCTATAGGGTAGACATAACAAACAACTCCCTAATTTACGATGTTAAAAGTCTGTTGAGACTCATCTTTGAAGTCTGTACCGTAAGAACTCGGGTCTCTGGGCACACAGACAGCAGCCAACTTGCTGTATTCGAACTTGCGTCTTCGACGGCATACCAGTTCCTGCAGCGACACCGACCTCGAGTCCGCCCTTCTCCAGAGCCACGAAATCCCGGAACCCTGAAGGCATACTCGTCGAGTAGGCCGCGTGCTTGGCATGTCGAATAGCGGCCAGGCGTGAGACACCAAGAACAGGTCCCATTCCCGCAAAGAACCAAAGTCAGCTTGTAACCCCAGGTCAGGGTCTTCAAAAGAACCCTGAAAAGAAAATATATAAGATATTAAAGACAGAAGGAGAGCTGTTTCCCAAGATGGAAGCAAAGGCACCATCGTTCTCCTAAGCCCCTCCCAATTCTAATGTCATTATTACCAATATATACCAAGATGTCACCCTCAGCTTTAGATCATCATGTACACTATCGGAGGTGTACCTGATTCTGACACCTATGTGACAAAGCGCCATCAAGGCTTTTCTACCGCGTCCACAGACTCTCCTAGCTACTCCACTAACTATGTAATCATAAATCACCAGTGCAATCCTCTTCTTCCACCTGCCTTTCTGCGACAAAGTGCCAGTTTCAGTTCCAGACAACCGGTCTCAGTGGCTCGCCCGAACAGTATCCAAAACTGTACACTTGGTATTTGGATAAACAGTCACACGGGTACTGTTCTGGCTTCCTATTCCCTTTTCCTTGCCTGACAGTCAACCATTGACCTGCCTCCTTCATCCTTGGGGTCCAGCCTCCCAGTGGCTGCTATCTATCATTTGCTTAGTTTATCGTATGAGTCAACGGTCATCAAGTTTGACCAGAAGTCCATAAGACATTCATTCGATCGTTTCCGCTCCGCCATTTCATCATAGCTGATCCCCGATTCTATTCAATACGATGCCCTATTCGAGACGAAGCTGACCCTGGCTGTTGGGAGTCAGCATACCTTCATGGCCTTTATCCCACGTCCACAGCCTCTTCTATCTACTACTCAGATATCACCGCTGCGGTCCTCCTTTGCCACCATTCCTTGTAAGCCACATCGCCAGACCAGGTACCAGAGACTCGGTCGCGTGGTTCCCTTAAACAGTATCAAAAATGGTATACATTATTGAAAGTAACGGCCACAGGAGCGCTCTGTACCGACTGCCTAGTTCCCTCCCCGTTGCTCTCAGTCACCAAGTCAGATACCTCCTGCACCTCACTGTGGCTGATGTCGTTCATTTTCTCTTTTTCCTTCTTGAGCCGAAAGTCATCGGGATGCAGCTCTACTTCTTTAATATGTTCTCTGCAGAGCTGTAGCTCGGTGAATATGGTACAGATGTGGTTATCCTGGAGTTCAGAGGTCTTTTGAAATTCTCATACGCCTTGCACAGAACAAACGCAGCTACTGGAGCCATTTCCCCTTCCCAAGAGATGACAAATGAGCAAGAAAGAGCTTACCAGATACTTGTGCCTCTCATGGCGGTTATAGGAGAAGCCTTGCCAATGAATCCCGTACCCCATCTGGCCCTGTTTTGGCGACGAAGCAGTGATCTGTAAAGCTCCTCCCTTCACCTGGGTGAAAATACCTTTACTTTTTGCATTGAAGCCCAATTTCCAATGCACATCGCACGCTACGCTGTAAGTGTGGAATGGAGTAGCTAATGTATAGAGTTGCAAACTGCACAAATATCTGTAATTCACGCATCGATCATTAGCAGAGGGCATTAGCTGAAGTATGAAGGTTGGCGAGGGCACTGGTACAAATTGTCTGGTTTCTGGAGATTGGATCAGTATGGAATTTATTTCTCTGTATTAACTGGTGGTAAAGAGGCATATTCGGACAGACTAGTTCGAAAAGGGCTGCACTCTTTCGGTTTAGCAGTGGCGTGTAATTGCAGAGGACAAATTGCAATAAATACCTTAGATCGACAGCCCACACCTTCTTATTCAGTGACTATCCCTGGGGATCCACGGCAAATGTATTATTCTCGAACACCCTCTACCCTCCAAAAATATCTACGTTATACTTCTGACCCGCCTCCAAAATCAATGCTGAAAGTCACACTGCTGCAGGGAATTACCGGGTCAGGTACCATTTCTGGAGCTAAATAGTCGGTCGATACAAATCCGGCCACAACTGAAGCCTGGTCCGCTGAGTTTCCCTAGCAGTACTTTTTTACAGCAGATATTTTTTGCCAGATTCGATCTTCGGCAGTCTCAAATATGCGGCTCTTGTTTACTTACAAGGCAGCAAATTTCAATAATTTACGTTTACGGCAAACTTGAATGATAGATAGATAGATAGATAGATAGATAGATAGATAGATAGATAGATAGATAGATAGATAGATAGATAGATAGATAGATAGATAGATAGATAGATACTTTATTCATCCCCATGGGGAAATTCAACTTTTTTCCAATGTCCCATACACTTGTTGTAGCAAAACTAATTACATACAATACTTAACTCAGTAAAAAATATGATATGCATCTAAATCACTATCTCAAAAAGCATTAATAATGTCAGTTTTGATGTGGACCAAATCCATTCACCTCCATTGTTTCCTTCCTCCCTAGTTGCTGCACTACCTCCGCACCGTGAATTTCACAACGAAAGCGGGAGAAACCGTATATTTTGATGAAAACGGTGACCCGGTACCAAGATACGAATTAGTGAACTTACAAACGAATCTGAAGGGCAGCGTCGACATTGTAAATGTCGGATATTATGACGGCTCGGCTCCGGCAGGGCACGAACTAACATTGAATGTCGAGAAAATCAGGTGGAGCACGGCCGGAAATGTGGTAGGACTTCTTTTTTCCATGCCTTTATGCTGGCGAAATGAAAAAAGAGTTGCATGCCCGTGATATGGATGATATTGTAGAAATACATACTGTCGATTATGCTCTAGCTTAATGCAATGTAAGGTGCAGTTTCGACAGTTTAGCCTGTTTTGCTACGAGCTTACAAGAATGAGGATTGATCTTACTCAAAGGTTATAGGTCGAAAGGGTAGATGTTCAGATGGGTCGAGCGGCTGGAGAGTATGTAATAATGGGAAACAATCACGAGGTACGGCTTTTATCATTTAATTCTGAGGTACGTAGCTACCTGCTTCCAAGTTGTTCGTGCATCTCCGGCCAAATCATGAGTTATGATTAAGATGGAAACAAATAGATATTCGAATGGAGCTGAGGAAGAAGCTGAACTTCCACGAAATGGGAGTTGATGCCAACCATAAACATAATGGTACATCGAAGAATCGAATGTGCTACATTTATATCACTGTGTCTTTGAGAGAAAGTAGGTTTGATTTCTCTTCCCTCAGCAACATTTACTTATCATAAGTTAGTGTTGCTTAACTCCAGTTCGTTTTTTAGAGTCAGAAGAGTATAGTCTCACAGAAAATGTCAGCACAGAAAGAGGCCCTTTGGCCCATCTGGTCTATGCGGCACTGTTATACGCCCCCATCCCATGGACCTGCATACCGACAATAGACCTACAAACGTGTCGCGTGAATGCACTTATCGAAACTTCTTTTAAAAAGGACTTCTACCCCCCCCCCGAATAATAAGTACTCCTGTTTGAGTACTGTTGAGGAGATGGTGGGGAGCGGCACACCTGAGGGAACTAACAGTGGCCTCAACCCTGGCACAGAGGCTGGCTCTGTGGCTCAGATGGGTAGGGTAATGAAGGAGACAACAGTAATAGCGGACTGTATAGTTATGGGTGAGACAGACGAGTCTGTGGACGCAGGAAAGAAATGCGGGTGGCAGTTTGCCTCCTAGGTTCCAAGGTCCGGGATGTTTCAGATTACGTCCACGATATCCTCAAGAGGGAAGGTGAATAGCCAGAAGTCGTGGTAGAAATTGGTAGGAAAAGCGAGAACGTCCTGAAAACAGACTATCGGGAGTTTGGAAGGAAGTTAAGAAGCAGGACCTCAAAGCTAGTAATCTCGGTATTACTGCCTGTGCCACGCGACGGTGAGTGGAGGAATAGAGTGAGGTGGAGGATAAATGCGTGGCTGAGGGTTTGGAGCAGGTGCAGGATTCAGATTTCAAGATCATTGGGACCCTTTTTGGGACAGGCGTAACCTGTACAAAATGACGGATTGCACTGAATCTGAGGGGGACCAATATCCTGGCAGAAAGGTTTGCTAAGACTATTTGGCAGAGTTTAAACCAGGATTGCTGGAAGTGGGAACCGAACTGAAGAGACGTGGGAAGGGGCGGTTGTCTCACAAATAGAGAAAGCTTAAAGAGAGTACGAGAGGGAAGGTATACGCTCAGACCGATGGTTCGGGATCTGTCTATTTTAACGCAAGAAGCATCATGAACAAAGCGGGTGAGTTTAGAGTGTGGATAAGTACTTGGAACTATGATGTTGTGGCCATTACAGAGACGTTGAAGCCTCCGATGCAGAAATGGTTACTTAGAAAGGACAGGGAGGGAGGCAAGAGACGAGAGGGCATGGCACTGCTGATGAGACAGTGAAACAGTTGCAGAAAAGGAGTAAGTCATGGAGGTATTGTCCACTCTGTCTCTGTGGGTGGGTGGTAGAAACTGGTAGAGGTCAATAATTCTACTGGGTATCTTTTATAGACCATCCAATAGTAACAGGGACGTCAAGGAGCAGATGAGGACAGAGATTCGGGAAAGATGTAATAATAACAGGGTTGTCATGGTGGGGACTGCATTTTCACAAATATTGATTGGCATTTCCCTGGGGCAAAGGGTTTGGATGAAGTGGAATTTGGTAGGTGTGTTCAGGAAGGTTTCCTGACACAATATGTAGATAGGCCTACAGGAGGAGAGGCTGTACTTCATCTGGTATTGGGAAATGAATCTGGTCAGGTGTCACTTCTCTCGCTGGGAGAGCATATTCAAGACAGTGATCACAATTCTGTCTCGTTTACGATAGCATTTGAACAGACAAGTTAGGGAAACGTTTTATTGGCGTAAGGAAAATATGAAGCTCTCAGGTAGGAACTTGATAGCTGCTCGAAGCATAAATTGGGAACAGATGTTCTCAGGGAAATGTAAGGCAGACATGTGGCAAATATTCAGGGGAAAATTGCGTGGCGTTCTGCATAGGTATGTTCCTATGAGACAAGAAATCTATGTAATGATAGAAATCTTAAAGATTATAAGGCCAGTAGGAACGTGCTTATGAATTAAATTAGGAGAGCCAACAGGGGCCATGAGAAGGCCTTGGCGAGCAGGAGTAAAGAAAGCCCCAAGGCATTCTACTGATATGTGAAGAACAAGAGGATAAGAAGTGAATGAATAGGACCAATCGAATGTGAGAGTGGAAAATTGTGTATGGTACTGGAGGAGTTAGCCGAGATACTTAATAAATACTCTGCGTCGGTATTCACTACGGAGAGGGACTTTGGCAATTGTTAGGATGACTTAGAGCGGATTGAAAAGCTTGAGCATATCTAGTCATGAAGAAAATAAATGTGCTGGAGCTTTTCGAAAGCATCAATTTGGAGAAATCTCCGGGAAGAGAGGGATGAGGATGCTGAGCCTCCGGCAATGATCTTTACATCACCAATGTGGACGGGTTGGTTCCGGAGGATTGGAGGTTTGCTGGTGTTGCTCTTTTATTCAAGAGAGCGATTAGAGATAGCCCAGGAAATTATAGACCAGTGCGTCTTTCTTCAGTGGTTGTTGAGTTGAAGGACAAGATCCTGAAAGGCAGGATTTATGAATGTTTGGAGAGGCATAATATGATTAGAAGTCAGCATGGCTTTGTCAATGGCACGTCGTGCCTTACAAGCCTGATTTCTTTTCAGAATGTGATGTGACGAGATCCTAAGGTTTATTCATTGTGGACTGTGCCTTTGAAACGAGAGAGAGTGGGTCTACACTGATTCAAAGAGAGAGAGCACCAAACAGCTCATGAGTGGCCATGGTTACAGAAATGTGGAGCTATATAATGGACAGCTGGTCTTCAGCATGTTTGGGATATATACAAGCTCAGCTAGATTTTCAGAAAGACACACAGACACACGGAAGAAATACAGGAGAAATAGACACTGGGTGAACTTTGAGTGCCCACGAAAGGGTGGGTTTTGCTCGCAGTGTGGAAAAGGGGTGACCAGTGGAAGGCTATCAGTGTGCTTAACCTTGCCTGGGTTTATAGCTTTACCGCATGAAGATGCCACTCTTTTGTTTCGAGTCACCCTTGGTGACTCTAACGGGATTTCGGAGGACAACGCGGGAAGAATCGACAACGTCGGATTACTTGGAAAACAAATTTCCTCTCTTTATCTCCTCAACTCAATATCACGAACTGAACTGACTTCATTCCGATACCTGAGTAAGACTGTATCATTTACCACCTAAGCTTGAAAAATTTTGGGGATTTTATATTTACACACTTATGTATGCATAAACTCTGCTTACCTGTTTGATTAATCAGGTTTTATATTACTATATTACGTAGATACTAATAAATTGTGTTTTGTTTGAGGCAGAAATAAACTCTACGTGTGTTCCGTTTCTGCTGATTCTTTTAACCCGTTACGGGGTACGTAACAGTGACTAAACAGATTGATGAAAGTGGAGCAGTAGATGTAAATGGATTTCAGCAAGGCATTTATTAAGGTACCCCATGCAAGGCTTATTGAGAAATTAAGGAGGCATCAGATCCAACGAGATCTTTTTTTGTGGATCTAGAATTGGCTTCCCCACAGAAGGCAAAGTCTGGTTGTAGACCTGTCATATTCTGCATGTACGTCGGTGACCAATGGTGCACATCAGGAATCTGTTCTGCGACCTCTTCTCTACGTCACTTTTTTTTAAATAAATGTCATGGATGGAAGTGGAGGAATGGATTAGTAAATTTGCTGATGACACAAAGGTTGGGGGTGTTTTGCATAGTGTAGAGGGCTGTCATAGGTTACAGCGGGACATTGATTGGATGCAAATTAGGGCTGAGAAATGGCATATGGAGTTCAAGCCAGATAAATGTGAGGTGGTTCATTTTGTTAAGTCAAATATAATGGTAGAATATAGTATTAATGGTAATACTTATGGCAGTGTAGAGTATCAGATGGATTTCGCGTCCAAGTTGATAGGACACTCAAAGCTGTTGCGCAGGTTGAATCTGAAATGGAGTTTAAGGGCCGAGAAGTAATGTTACAGCCATATAATATCCTGGTCAGACCCCAGTTGGAGTACTATGTTCGGTTCTGCTCACTTCGCTACAGGAAGGATGTGGAAACTATAGGAAGGTGGCAAACGAGATTGGCAAAGATACTGCTGAATTGGGGAGCTTGCCTTACGAGAATAGGTTCAGAGAACATTGTTTTTCTTCCTCGGAGCGACGGACGATGAGAGGTGACCTGAGAGAGGTGATTAAGATGATAAGAGACATTGATCGTGTGGATAGTCAGAAGCTTTTTTTTTCCTATGGCTCTCAAGAGGGCACAATTTTAAGATGCTTGGAAGGGGATGCAGACGAGATGTCAGGGATATGTTTTTTACGCAGGGAGTGATGAGTGCATGAAATGGGATACCGGCGATGATGGTTGAGGCGGATACGTTCGGGTCTTTTAGGATATTCCTGGATAAGTACCTGGAGATTTGAAAAAGAAACGGCTATGGGTAACCCTTGTTAATTTCTGAAGTAAGTACATGTTCTGCTCTATATAGTGGGGCGAAGTGCCTGTATAGAGCTTTAGTTTTTTTTCTAAGTCTCTATGTTTCTAAATGTTACAGTCAAATCTGCATCCAAGACTGACACTGGCAGATCGATCTGCACTCTCACGAATTTCTGACAAATGAAGTTCCCACTCATGTTTCCTTTAACCATTTAACCTTTCACCCTTAACCTCTAGACTCTGTTTCTCGCGTCATCACTCAGTGAACAAAAATCCTGCTTGCACTTCCCCTGTCTATACCCCTTATAATATACCCGTAGTATATACTTCTCCATCAAAACCTGCTTCATTCTTCTACGTTCCATGAAATAAATTCCTAACCTATTAAAATTTTCCCAATAACTCCGTTCCTCAAGTCCTGAGGACTCCATTGCGTGTAAGTTGTCCCTGTTCTCTTTCAATCGATTTTATATTTCCCTATGGTTAGATTACCAGTACTGCACACCATTCTCCAAATCAGAAGCCAGCAAATTATATACGACTTCAACCTAACTTCTCACTTCCTGTATTCAATACTTTGATTAATGAGCACCAATGTGCCAAACGCTTTCTGAGCAAACCTGTCCACCAGTGACTTCACACTCAATGACATAGATCTGCAGTTTTATAGCCATATAACCATATAACAATCGCAGCACGGAAACAGGCCATTCCGGCCCTCCTAGTCCGTGCCGAACTCTTAATCTCACCTAGTCCCACCTACCCGCACTCAGCCCATAACCCTCCACTCCTTTCCTGTCCATATACCTATCCAATTTTACCCTAAATGACTCAACTGAACTGGCCTCTACTACTTCTACAGGAAGCTCATTCCACACAGCTATCACTCTCTGAGTAAAGAAATACCCCCTCGTGTTTCCCTTAAACTTTTGCCCCCTAACTCTCAAATCATGTCCTCTCGTTTGAATCTCCCCTACTCTCAATGGAAACAGCCTATTCACGTCAACTCTATCTATCCCTCTCAACATTTTAAATACATCGATCAAATCCCCCCTCAACCTTCTACGCTCCAATGAATAGAGACCTAACTTGTTCAACCTCTCTCTGTAACTTAAGTGCTGAAACCCAGGTAAAATCCTAGTAAATCGTCTCTGCACTCTCTCTAATTTATTGATATCTTTCCTATAATTCGGTGACCAGAACTGTACACAATATTCCAAATTTGGCCTTACCAATGCCTTGTACAATTTTAACATTACATTTTAACATTTATGAAATATTCCCAGATCTCTTTGTTGACAGAAACCGTTCAGTGCCCTGTCGCTCATAGTGCAAGCCCTCTCCTGGATCTCTGCACAGTGTGCAACACCTACACTTGTCTATATTAAGTTCCATATATCATTATTCAGCGCATTTTTTTCAGCTGTTACATAGCTCACTTTAAGCTTTGGCAGTCACCCTCGAGGTCTACAACAGGCCAAGTCTTTCAATCATCGGTAACCTGCTGGTTAGTTTGCCACATTATCTTTCAGATGGTTGATGTAGATGACAAGCTAGAAAGGACACAGCACCAATCCCTGCGGCCCACCACTATTCACAGGTATCTTGTCAGACCTTCAAACATCTACTGCAAATCTATGGTTTCTTCTGAGAAGACAATTTAGTACCTCATCTAGAACACCAACCGACAGTAACTTCTCAACCATCCACAAAAACAGACGAGTGCCCCCAAGCAATGAACGACAGTTGAATGTTAGAACCTCAAAGTCCTAAACCGCCCTCCAGCTCCCTCCCGCGCGTAAGCGGCAGTAAGTAACAATTCCACCTCCCTGCACCGCCAAAAAAAAACATCAGCACGGCCACCAAGCACTAAAATGTGAGAAAGGCTACAGCAAAGACGTAGACTTGCAGTACCCGAAAGACTACATTATTCAGGCAGCATTTGTCATACCCCTCTTGCTCTAATAGGGGAGAAAGAGATGTCTCCGTTTCAGAACAAACAACTCGCTGGTTTACGGTGTTAAAAGTCTGTTGCGTTGCTTGTTCCTAGCTCTCTGCCCAACGAACTTGGGTGTCTGGACACACAGCCTTAGATTTCTCTTCTTCCACAACACATTAGCTTTCGGCATTTACAACGGCCTCTGATACGCCCGTCTCCAGATCCACGAAGACTCGGTCCTCCGAAGGCGAGCGGAGCCTTTGAGTTCCGAATGACGGCCAGTTATGAAACCCCGGGAGCGTGCCCCATTCCCGCAAGGAGTTGTAGTCAGCGTGTAACACCAGGTCAGGGTCTTCAAAGGAACCCTGAAAGGGTAAAAATAGAGATATTAAAGATGGCAATAGAGCTATTTTAGACGATGCCAGCGAAAGAGTCGCCGTTAGGCCATTAACCTCCTAAGCTCCGCTTTCTTTTCATTGTCATGCATTTTGATAGTAGATATAAAGATACAGACTATTTTATAAACGGGGAGAATATCCAAAAATCTGAGATCCAAAGTGAATCGGAACTCGCTCGGAAGAGCATTTTAAAGGCTAACTTTCAACTTGTGACGGCGGTGAGAAAGGCAAACAAACTTGGGATTTATTTCAAGAGGTAGAGAATACAAAAGTAGGGCGAGATGGTCAGGCTTAATAAGGCATTGGTGAGGGTTCAGAGGAGATTCACAAGGATGATTCCTGAACTGAAATGATTTGTCATACGAGGAACGATCGATGGCTCTGGATTTGGACTCACTGGAAGTTAGAAGGGTAGGGATGGCGGATCTCATTGAATCCTTTCGAATGTTTCAAGGCCAAATACAAAGTAGATATGGAAATAGACTTCCCATCGTTCGGGAGTCTAGGAGAAGAGGGCACAGTCTCAGGATACGGGGGCGACCATTTAAAACAGAGATGTGAAGGAATTTCTTTAGTCAATGAGTGGTGAATTGTGGGTTTGTTAGCACAGGCACCTGCGGAGGCCAGACCGTTCAGTCTCTTTCAGGCAGAGATTGATAAGTTCTTTATTGAACGCAGCATCAAAATTTATGGCTGAGGGCGGGGTTAGGTGAGAAGGGTAAGAAAGGATCAGCCATGATTGAAGAACGGAGTCAGACTTGATGAGCCAATGGCTCATTCTGCTCCTCTGTCGATGGTCTTCTGGAAATTGTCTATGGATGTTTTGCATCTGTGTTTAGTCGGAAGAGTTGACACAGAGTCTATAGAAGAACCGATAGTCTACTGGTTTATTTCAGGAAGACTGCGATTTTGAAATTCGGATTTTCTCTGCCTTAAATGAAACGAAATATCTTCAATTTCCAAGTCTCAAAGTGGCCGTTTCACCATCTTCCGTGTGTGGCTCCTCATTCTTTACTTATAATATTACCCATAATTAATTTATTTCAAAGTTCATTGGTTTTTAGCTTGTTCTTACTTCTCAAGCTCAATTCTAAGGCTTTCTGTCAGCTGTTCAACATGCTCAGCTGCGTTATTTACATGTCCAATTAATACCGTCAAGACGTTTTCCGCTTCTGCAGATCCCACGAGCTGTTTGCTCAGAACCCTGTCGCCCTGGAACAAGGAAAGTCACCAGGAAAGGGCAGCCGATATGTTGTTTTAACTGTGTAGAGTGCGCCGACGGTGAGATCAGCAACGTCACTGGTAAGTGCCGAGATGTACAGCAATTTCTCACATTTCCGCTGTTCCGAGCTCCCACATAGTTTGACATTAAATGCTCATTTTCCCAGATTCCACGGATTGTATCAAGTGTCTATTGGAGTACTGGTCCAATCAGGCAAAAACGCAATGTGTTCTCAAGAAGGTTGAGTTTCTGTCTTTTGGAGAAGTCCTGGGTTTTGTATTACTGACCCTTGCTCTTGTTGGAGTGTGCTTTACATTGGCCACGGCTGCAATTTTCTATCGGAACCGACACACTCCTATGGTCAAAGCGAACAACTCCGAGCTCAGTTTTCTGCTGCTCTTCGCCCTCTTGCTTTGCTTCATTTGCTCTCTCGCCTTCATTGGAGAACCATCCGTTTGGTCTTGCATGTTGCGTCGCACAGCTTTCGGGATTGTGTTCGTTCTCTGCATTTCCTGCATCTTAGGCAAAACAATCCTTGTAGTGGTTGCTTTTAAAACAACTCTACCAAATAGTAGAGTGATGAACTGCTTTGGACCGACGCAGCAACGCTTGGGCATATTCGTCCTTACGTTCTTGCAAGGTATAACTTGCGTTGTCTGGTTATGTGTGTCACCTCCCTACCCCCTGAAAAACATGAGATATTACAGAGACATCATTATTCTGGAATGTAACGTGGGCTCATTGATCGCCTTTTACTTAGTGTCGGCCTACATTGCTCTGTTGTCCATTGTGTGTTTAGTACTTGCTTTCCTTGCCAGAAAGCTCCCGGACAGTTTTAATGATGCCAAGTTCATCACCTTCAGCATGCTGATATTTTGCGCTGTTTGGATAACTTTTATTCCAGCTTATGTGAGCTCTCCGGGAAAGTACACCGTTGCTGTAGAAATGTTCGCTATTTGGGCATCAAGTTTCGGTCTGCTCATCTGCATTTTTGCACCGAAATGTTACATGATCTTATGGAAACCGGAGAGTAATACAAAGAAAAATATAATGACGAAAGAGAGTTCATTGTAGCTACCATTTTGTAGTCCCTTTGTATCAGCACCTCAGCTGAGTGTGTAATCCTCGCTCATTAAACGTAGTTTTCGGACGTGTTTTATGTGTCAACCGGTTAATTTTGTGAAGATTAAACTCAGGTGTTTAAAATCTCTTAACATCTGCTGAGAGTAGATGCGATTGGATTTTGAGAATGCTCAGCTGCGAGTATGACCAAGAAGTAATGTGATGTCTGATTTTTATTTACGGTTATTTAATCATTGAGTGTCATTGGTCGGAACTTTTCTGCCAGAACTAATCTCAACTTTACTCAAAAATCTCACTGGCAATCAGCCAGATTGGAAATTGGGTAGGTTTAAACATTGCAACGTTTCAAATTAATTTTATTGTTCAAGTCACTGAGGACGCTTGTCATTGGATATTTGTTAATAGGGTGCTGCTCTTTGAACAATTGTAAAAAGATTATCTTTAGCAACTCCTGAAGTATTTGATATGCTACAGTAGTGACATTAGCCTAATAACTGACAGGTTCTAAGACCCTGTCAGTTTTGGGACTGTACACACTCCTTTAATAGCTTCTGAAATGATACAGATTCACATATGTTCCTGCGGAGGATAAATGTGATGGAAATATTTAATAGCCAATGGAAAGAAAACACAGAAAACGACCAACCTGCTGGCTTGTCCTGAACAGTTGGGAAAAGAATTGGAAAGTATCAAAAACTCTATGATATCAAAATACAACTAAAATAATAACATCGTTAAGTTGAGTCAACATGCATTTATGAAACGAAATTATGTTTGACTAATGGTATATACTTGTTGTTGTATGACGCTAAAATGGCGAGTAGCTTGCAATTAGTTTAGAATGCTGACATTTTGTGCTCTGTATAGTCATTGATATGTTGTTTTATGATCGAAGAATCGTGTTACAATCAAGTGATATGATTCTATTTCGCTGTACTAAAAATATTAATTATAACATGCTCGGTACATTTATTTGTCATGTAACATTCGCGCAGCTGCCTGTAAGGAGTTTTTCCTTTCGCCCCAAGGCCGCATTGCTTTCCAAGAGGTGCTCCAGTTTCATCTCACAGGCCAAAGATCTAGTGGCTGGTAGAGTAATTGTTCATCATAAATTGTTCCGTGATTAAACTCGGATTAAACCGGGGGATTGCTGATCGCGGTGGCTCAAAGGGCCGGAAGGCCCTATTCAACGCTTTATCTCAATAAATATTTTATAACTAGGTACCTGTCAGGTCACTAGTACTCATTAGATTTTGCATCTTGCTTTTGTTAGACCTTACATTAGGAGAAGACATTCCACTGATAGATAGTACTTCATGCTATCTGCTGCTGCTGTAGCCCATCCACATCTTCGTTCGACGAGATTTTGGCACCACTGACCCATTTCTGCTCACTACTACTGAAGTGTGTATCTCCTTTTTGAGTTACTGTCACTATCCTGTCATCTTGAACTTGATTGGCTATTCTCCACTGACATTCTCATATGTGAAATCCCTTAATAAAGTGGCCACTGGATGTCCTTCCATTAGTTGCTGCCACGAGTTAAAAATGTAGAAATAATGTTATGGTTTTGTTTTGCTTGTGAACTGTTAATTTGATCGATTTATTAAATGTTCCTCTTCGCCTATGGTCCGGAATTCCTCAATGTCTATTAGTTGCATTCGCGGCTGCCAGGGATTACTACTTGTTGTGTGGTTGTGAACATTGTTCAATGCCATTTCCCTCGTGTTAACAAACGTTTAAATCAACTTCCTCATACACAGTAATTGTTATAAAATAAAATATCATTGTTCAGTATTGTACAGAATGTTGATGGACAAGATTAAAATTTGAGGTAATGTTGGCTTTGATTAAGAATTTGGAATTAATAGGTCCTACTTAGCTGGGCATTCTGTGCTACAAAAGGAATAATTGATTACAAGTAGTTGGGGCTCAATCTGCACCAATGTCTCACCAATGGAAATGTAATGCTTCCAAAGACGTTGGTATCATCCAGCATGAAAATGGATTATCTGGCTTATCGGGACCGAGACAGTTGTTCGCATCTAAACAAGTTCCATTTGTCATTTGTCTGTGCTTGGTGCACACACCACTAACGGATTTTTACTTTCCACTTCCCTGCCAAGTACTTTCATAACACAAAACTGAGGAACGGGAAAAATAAACATGCAGGCTCGGCAAAGGCATTCGTGGAGGGTAAAAGAACTGTTGTTGTCAAAATACTGTCTCGGCTGCTTCAATCTACGTTAGCCCAGTATGTCAATAGTTCCGGTTATTCCCTGTCCCTCCTTAAGTATTAGGTGCACTCCAATTTACAGAAAATGTTTTTTTATAAATGCAGGACGGATTTATAAATACAGGACGGAACTCTGGGTTTTTTGAGATTTATCGGTTGTTAGGCTTAACAAAACGATTTCTTCATTATTTTTTCTCAAGGTCTTGTTTTCCAAGAATATTGCCGGAGACCATATGTCCATAAGATGTAGGATGGGAACTCGCTTGGTTTCAATAGAATCTCCAAGCATTCTTCTAAATTCCAATGTGTACAGTTCCAAAGCTGTCAAACGCTACTCAAATGTTAGCCCTTTCATTTCTGGAATCATCTTTGTGAACCTGCACTTGACTCTCTCCAATGACAACAAATTCCTTTTGAAATGTGGGGCCCAAGACTGTTAACATTGCTTCAAGTACAGCCTGACGAGTGGCTTATAAAAGCTAGGCGTCATCTCCTTGTTTTTATATTGCATTCACTTTAACATAAATGCCAATATTACATTAGTCTTCTTTACCACAGACTTGATCTGTAAAATAAACTTCTGGCTGTCTGACACGAGGATTCCGAAGTGAATCAGCATCTCTGATGTTAGACATTTATCCCCATTTCGATAATAGTCCGCACTGTTGCTTTTACCAAAATTCATTATCAGACATTTCCCAACACTGTATTATATCTGCCAAATTTTCCCTATTTTTCCAATTTCATTTATTTCTGCTGCAATGGCACTACTTCCTCATCCCTACCTACCCCTTCACTTAGCTATGTATCATAGAAATATAGAAATATAGAAAACCTACAGCACAATACAGGCCCTTCAGCCCACAAAGCTGTTTGGAACATGTCCTTAGCTCAGAAATTACCTAGGGTTGCCCATAATCCTCTATTTTTCTGAGCTTCATGTACTAGTCCAGGTGTCTCTGAAAAGCCCCTATCGTATCCACCTACACCACCATCGCCGACAGCCCATTCCACGCATTCACCACTCTCTGCGTAAATAACATACCCCTGCCATCTTCTCTGTACCTACTTCCAAGCACCTTAAAACTCGTGCTAGCCATTTCAGCCCTGGGTAAAAGCCTGTGACTATCAACACAATAAATGCCTCTCATCATCTTATACACTTTCAGGGCACCTCGCATCCTTCATCGTTCCATGGAAAAAGCCCGAGATCAGGACGAGTTCACTCAACCTATTCTCATAAAGCATACTCCACAATCCAGACAACATCCTTGTAAATCTCCTCTGCAAACTTTATATGGTTTCCACATCCTTCCTATAATGAGGCAACCAGAACTGAGCACAGTATTCCAAAGGGAGTCTGACCAGGATCATATATAGCTGAAACATTACTTCTCGGCCCCTAAACGCAATCCCACAATTGATGAACGAGGGGTCACAGTTTAAGGATAAAGGGGAAGCCTGTTAGGAATGAGATGAGGAAAAACTTCTTCACACAGGGTGGTGAATCAGTGGAATTCTCTGCCACAGGAAACAGTTGAGGCCGGTTCATTTGCTATACTTAAGAGGAAATTAAATATGGCCCTTGTGGCTAATGGGATCAGGGGGTATAGAGATCGGTATCCTGTCCCCCCCATCTGTGGGGTAAGTCAGGCCGTTCATGCCGTTACCCTGAGGGGAGCATCTGTCTCTTCCTGTACTTGCCTCCGTTGGGTAAGTGAGGCCGTCTTTGCCGTCACCCTGAGGCTGGACTGTTCATTTCCTTCCCTCTGAAGACAGGCCTGAAGCCTTGCCTGCTACCCACGCCTGAAGCTTTGCATGCTACCCACGCCTGAAGCCTTGCCTGCTACCCACGCCTGAAGCTTTGCATGCTACCCACGCCTGAAGCCTTACCTGGTACCCACGCCTGAAGATTTGCCTGCTACTCACGCTTGAAGCCTTGCCGGCAACCCACACTTGCGTCCTCGTCTGTATCAGCCGCCGGAGTGAGACCGGAGCCTTGCCTCGCCAACAGAAGGAACTATCTATCGTTGTGCTTTGAACTGTCCCTTGGTGTCCCTGAGTTTAGAGTTCGTGTATGAGTCCCGGTCCTACGTCTTGTTCCCAAGGAGGGGTCCCGGCTCTGTGTTCTGTGTTCCTGTGCTCAAGTCCAAGACTCCGTGGAGGTTCCATTCCGTCTACAAGGATCCGAGGAGGTTACAGTCCGTGACCAAGGCACCGAGGAGCTCCCAATCCGTGTCCATGGCCCCGAGGAGGTTCTAGTCCGTGTCCAAGGCTCCGAAGAGGTCCCGGTCTGTGTCCAAGTCGAAGTCGTAGCCTAGGCCCTGAGACCTGTTCTCGTCCAGGGCTAGCGTCCGTATCCAGCTACGCCTCACCACGCTTCTGCTTGCTTTCCCTCGACCTGGGCTCTGCTTTCCTGCACTCCCTCGAACAAGACCAAGTCTTAGCTTCATGTTCCTGTCCAGCCCTGGAGTCCCACGTCTATTCCTGGTGCCTGGCCACGTCCAGTCCTCGCTTGGATCCGGAGTCCGAGACCGAGTCAAGACCCAGGTTCCGGGTCATTGTCCAGTCCCTGGCTCGGAGTCCTTGTCCAGGTTCCTGGATCCTAGTTCCCAGTTCCTACTTCCTCGTCCAGTTCCCATTTTCCTACTCTTGTCCTAGCCCAGGCCCTGTCTCCTAGTCTTGTCCAGGGCCTATGTTTTGTCCAGGGTCGTTTCTTCCCCATTTCCCTTGCTTTCTTGATACACCTAGTCCTCTCCCTAGTACTTCAGTGTCTGAGTCTTGCATTTGGGTCCGTTTCCAACGCCCACCATATTACACCGTCTTTCTCCCATAGAGCGACTCCGGAGATTCAGAGCAGGGGATTGTTTCTATTGCAGTCAGTCTGGCCATTTTCTGCTATCTGCTCCCTTCGGCCAAAACGGGAGGTCTCGCCAGTAGAAAGGGGGATCTTGGTGAGTCAGACGACATTCCCTTCTGTCCCCCAATCCCGGATGCAGATCCAAGCTGCTGTAAGGTACACCCAACAGTCCCTGTCCTTGTCTGCCTTGATAGACTCCGGTTCGGAGGAAAATCTGTTGGATGAAAACATAGCTTCCCAGGCTGGAATTCCTCGGGAGCCGTTGAGTCCCCCTCTGGAAGCCATAGCACTGGATGGAAGACTTCTGGCCCGACTCACTCACTGTATACCACCACTGTCTTTGAACATCTCTAGGAACCATCGGGAGCAGGTACAATTTAATCTAATTTCCTCTCCTCAGGCTCCTATAGTCCTTGGTTAAGTCTCGATAATCCTTACATTGATTGGTCCACTGGGAGGTTAGCCAGCTGGAGTCCGTTTTGCCACTCCACTTGTCTACAGTCGGCCTTTTCCCCTGTAAGAACCACCACGACCTCATCTGCCTTTGAACCCCCTCCCCCCCCCGCCCCCCACCACCATCACCACCACCACTTTTCCAGGGTTCCAGTGGAGTATCACGACCTAGGACATGTATTTAGTAAACAACGTCCCTTTCCCTGCCTCCACAGCGACCATACGATTGTGCTATCGTCCTTCTCCACGGAGCTCCTCTACTCATCAGTCGGTTGTATAACTTGTCCCGGCCAAAGAGGGAAGCAATGAAGGGTTACGTCAGTGAATCTCTCGCGGCGGCCATTATGCGACCCCCATCCTGCCCGTTGGGCGCAGGGTTCTTCTTTGTGGGGAAGGAGGATGGCTCTCTCCGTCCCTGCATCAACTACAGAGGCATAAATCATATAACCTTAAAGAACACATACCCACTGCCTCTGATAAGTTCTGCGTTCAAACCACTTCAAGGAACCACCAACTTCTCGAAGGCGAACCTGCGAAATGCCTAACATTTGGTCCGAATAAGGGAGGGGGACGAGTGGAAGACGGCATTCAATGCCCCTTTAGGCCACTTCGAGTACTTGATCATGCCTTTTTGCCTCACCAATTGGCCCCGCAGTTTTTCAAGCATTGATTAACGATGTACTAAGAGACTTTATTAACCGCTTTGTGTTTGCTACCTGGATGAAATCCTGATCTTTTCCAGCAGTCCCCAGCAACATGTACACCATGTCTGTCAAGTCCTGCAGAGGCCGGGGGAGAATAAATTATTCGTAAAGGCGTAGAAATGCGAACTTCACGTCGCTTCGGTCAGCTTCCTAGTTTATATAATCGAGAGGGGTCAGGTGAGCGCTGATCCCGACAAGATCCGGGCTGTGGCGGAGTGGCCCAAACCCATGGACGGCAAGTAACTCCAACGATTCCTGGGGTTTGCGAACTTCTATCGCCGGTTCATCAGAAACTACAGGCAGGTGGCGGCTCCCCTTACCCGACTTACCTCACCTGCCACTCTTTTCCTTTGCCACTCCGAGGCGGACTCAGCATTCGCGGAACTAAAGATGCGTTTCACGTCTGCTCCCGTTCTGATTCAATCGGACGCCTCCTGAAAGTTCATTTTGGAGATTGACGCCTCCGACTCCGGGGTGGGAGCAGTACTGTCCCAACGTTCGTGCCAGGATCAGGAGCTACATCCCTGTGCCTTCTTTTCTCGCCGACTGTCTCCCGAGGAACGAAACTACGACGTGGGGAACCGGGAGCTACTGGCGGTCAAACTGGTGTTGGAAGAATGAAGGAACCGGTTAGAGGGGGCGGAACACCCGTTCATCGTCTGGACAGACCTTAAGAACCTAGAGTATATCCAGACCGCCAAACGCCTGAATTCCTGCTAGGCCCGTTGAGCATTATTATTTGGCCGGTTCAGGTTTACCCTCACCTATCTTCCGGGGTGAAAGAACGGGAAGTCCGATGCTCTCTCCCATCAATACGTTTCCGAGGAGGACCTTCCCAACCCCAAGACCATCCTTCCACCATCCCGTGTAGTGGCTGCCTTCACCTGGGAGATTGAGACCAGAGTCAAAGAGGCCCAACGGACTCAACCTGACCCAGCCATCGGACCTCCCAAGCTCCTCTTTGTACCCGATTCTGTTCGATCGCAGGTCCTCCAGTGGGTGCACACTTCTCGTTCCGCCTGCCATCCCGGAATCGATCGGACTCTGACCTTCCTGAAGAGACATTTCTGGTGGCAATCCATGGACGCTGACACTCGTTCCTATGCCTCTGCATGTTCCGTCTGCGCCCATGGAAAAGGCTCCCAACGGCCACCAGCGGAATTACTTCGTCCCCTACCTGTCCCTGGTCCCACATCTCTCTAGATTTCGTCACTGGTCTACCCACCTCACATGGAAACACAGCCATACTCACTATGTCGGGCCCTTCTCCAAGTCGGTACATTTTGTAGCCCTCCCTAAACTACCTTCCGCTCAGCAGTCTGCAGAACTTCACTTCATCTTTTTTTTCCGACTTCACGGAATCCCTTCGGATATTGTCTCCGACCGGGGCCTTAATTCATTTCGCAAAGTTGGAGATCTTTTTGTCGAGCCCTTGGTGCCTCAGTTAGCTTGTCGTCCGGGTTTCACCCACAGATGAACGGGCAAACGGAGCGGGTCAGCCAGGAGTTGGAGGCAGCGTTACGTTGTATCATTGCCAACAACCCGTCTACCTGGAGCAACCATCAAGCATGGGTAGCTGACCCGCTCCGTTTGCCCGTTCATCTGTGGGTGAAACCCGGACGACAAGCTAACTGAGGCACCAAGGGCTCGACAAAAAGATCTCCAACTTTGCGAAATGAATTAAGGCCCCGGTCGGAGACAATATCCGAAGGGATTCCGTGAAGTCGGAAATCTGGGAAGACACACGCACGGCCCTGCTTCTCTCAGACAACAGTAATCGAAAAATTGTCGACCGTCATCGTACCCCCGCTCCTGAGTATCGACCTGGGCAGATGGTGAGGCGCCCGTCTGGAGAGATTCCTCTCAAGAACGAGCCCAAGAAGCTCCCGTACGGTTTCCTGGGACCCTTCGGGATTGAAAGCATCATCAATCCAACGGCAATCCAGCTCAAACTACCTACGTCTATGCAGACCCATCCTACATTTCACGTCTCCCAGTTAAAACCGGTTTCTGCCAGCTCCGTGTGCCCTCCGATCGAGCCCTCTCCAGCCCCACCCCCCACCCCCCGGATCATCGACGACCATCCTGCGTACTACGTCCGGCGGTTATTGGATGCCTGCCGTCGGGGCAGACGTCTCCAGTACCTGGTCGACTGGGAGGGGCACAGCCCGGAAGAACGTTCCTGGATTCCCCGCTCCTTCATCCTGGACCCTTCTCTCATTCGGGATTTACATAGGGAGCATTCAGACAAGCCTGAGGTGTCGCTTGGAGGCTTCCGTTGAGGGCGGGGTACTGTCATGGCTCCGATTGGCTGATCCCCTTTAACGCTCCTTTCTCCATGATTATGCCCTAATTTCAGTCATTAGATCTCCAGTTGCTGCTAGTTTACGCAATTACAGTACACCTGGTTTTCATCAGAGACTGTAAAATAACTACGATGGCGTCACTATCACAGGTTGTCAGTCTGCTGGTCTATTCCCATGTGACAACTTCGTTTCTCGACTGCTTAGAACCTTTTGTTCTAAGTTCAGCTCCAGTTTCAAGATATTCCATGAATACCCCGTCTCCGTGTCAAGACTCCATATATGAGCTCCGTGTCAAGATTCCTCCGGTTTGCTGTTCAACGTTCACGTCTGCGCCAGCATCACCAACTCAATCTCCGTGCCTGTGTCCTGCACTTGGGTTCTCCTCTTTCGCTCCTTGCAACATAACTAATATCAGTAATTAGGAAAGGTTTCTCTCCCCAAATCCAGTAGTTGAGGTGTGGTACCACAACATGTGTTGGCATGTATTTGTGGGCCATGCTACAAGTCGGGACCAATTCAGTGAAGAATATGAGAGAAGGGTCGTATAGTAGAGCTTTCCACAAAGTTGTTCTTGTATCGTCCCCAACAAACTAAGATGCTGAACAAATGATGACTTCTCATTTGTTGAAAGCCACTTCACAGCGGAGGCAGATATTTGTAATTAGAGGGTAATATCGACATAGCGCAATGCAGCACAGCTGCAGTCATTTTGGCTTAACAAGTCCGTGCCGACAATTGTGCAACCCAGGTAGTCCCAATTAGCTTTAGCATCTTCACGCCAGTGGAGGATTCGCCCATCCCAGGAAACGGAATATTTAAGGCTGAGACATAAAGTCCTGTGTAAACATCATATTCTGCCCAGCAACAATGAGACAACACAATGCACTGTGACTTACAGGATAAGCTTAAGGACAGTTTCTATCGTATTGTTATAAACCTATGAAGTCCTTCGCTGAAGTTCGTTGGACTACAGCCTATTGACCTTGCAATATATCTGCTGATGATCTTACACCTTATTGTTTGCCTTCCACGCACTATCTCCGTAGCTGTTACATTTCACCCTGCACCGTTTTATACGTGTTTCACCCCAGTTCATTGCGTAGTGGTTTGATCTATGTGAGTTCTATGCAAGAGACATATTTCACAGTATTTTAGTGCATGTGACAATTCCAATTCCAATTTATTATCAGTATGGTTTGTGTGTCATAGAGCCCAGGTTATACTATTGATAAATCCCTTCAGTCAAGATTCAAGTTCACCCTGGTATTCTGTTTCAACAGGTAGATGTAATAGTAAGATTAGAGGTTCAACATCAATAATCATCATAATGTACCACGTTGGATGACGCCGGCGATCGTGATGGAGGGAACGAGTGCATTACACTTCTGTTCAAAGAGAAGTATCACCAACGGGCAACCCAAGGGTTGAAATGAATTAAAGTTAAGATCTGCAAAGGGCTTAAGAAAATCAAACGAGCTTACAGGTCAAAATAATAACAAATAGAGGGCAGTGGAAGGAAAGTTAGACAAATGATAACAATCTGCAAACAGCATAGATGCATTGGGTTAACGGGCCACTTTATTAGGCCAACACGCAAGTTTAGTCAATTGATCCAAATAAAGAGTTCTTAAGTAAAGCAACGTCCTGTCATCACTTCGACTTTTTAACTCGTGGCAGTAGCAAATGTAGGAGCATTCAGTGACTACTTTATTAAGTATAGCTGTACGGCCACTCGATAATGCAAATGTATAATCAGTCAATTGTGTAGCATTAACTCAATGTGTAAAACATAGAACATAGAATAGTACAGCACATTACAGGCCCTTCGGCCCACAATGTTGTTCCGACCCTCAAACCCTACCTCCCATATAACCCCCCACCTTAAATTCCTCTATATACATGTCTCGTAGTCTCTAAACTTCACTAGCGTATCTGCCTCCACCACTGACTCAGGCAGTGCATTCCACGCACCAACCACTCTCTGAGTGAAAACCCTTCCTCTAATATCCCCCTTGAACTTCCCTCCCCTTACCTTAAAGCCATGTCCTCTTGTACTGAGCAGTGGTGCCCTGGGGAAGAGACGCTGGCTGTCCACTCTGTCTAGTCCTCTTAATATCTTGTACACCTCTATCATGTCTCCTCTCATCCTCCTTCTCTGCAAAGAGTAAAGCCCTAACTCCCTTCATCTCTGATCATAATCCATACTCTCTAAACCAGGCAGAATCCTGGTAAATCTTCTCTGTACCTTTCCAATGCTTCCACATCCTTCCTATAGTGAGGCGACAACAACTGGACACAATACTCCAAGTGTGGCCTAACTAGAGTTTTATAGAGCTGCATCGTTACATCGCGTCTCTTAAACTCTATCCCTCGACTTATGAAAGCTAATATCCCATAGGCTATCTTAACTACCCTATCTACCTGTGAGGCAACTTTCAGAGATCTGTGGACATGTACCCCCAGATCCCTCTGCTCTTCCACACTACCAAGTATCCTGCTATTTACTTTGTACCCTGATTTGGAGTTTGCCCTTCCAAAGTTTACCAGCTTACACTTCTCCGGGTTGAACTCCATCTGCCACTTCTCAGCCAACTTCTGCATCCTATCAATGTCTCTCTGCAATCTTAGACAATCCTTTACACTGTCCACAACACCACCAACCTTTGTGTCGTCTGCAAACTTGACAACCCACCCTTCTACCCACACACACAGGTCGTTAATAAAAATCACGAAAAGTAGAGGTCCCAGAACTGATTCTTCTGGGACACCACTAGTCACAACACTCCAATCTGAATGTACTCCGTCCACCACGACCCTCTGCCTTCTGCAGGCAAGCCGATTCTGAATCCACCTGGCCAAACTTCCATGGATCCCATGCCTTCTGACTTTCTGAATAAGCTTACCTTGCGGAAATGTTCCTGAGGAAAATTTGTTGCTCAGATTATGTATCACAATGGGGCTGAAATATGTGGCGTTGTCCATATTCCAGGAGATGTTAATCTTCTGAAATCTCTACCGCTTATTTAGAATGGGACAAAAAGATGAAAAATAAATTTCAAGTGAACTAGAGTTTTATGTACGGAAACGGAAGAACATGAAAGAGGTCAGAAGAGAATGGCTAGACTGCTTGAAGGTGCCAGGAAAGCGACAGGCACTTAAACACCCTCGCATTACAACAGTGGCGTACAGAGCAGAATCTCAGATCGCACAGCACGATGTTACTTGAGGTGAAGGGGCTGCAGGAGCAGTAACTACATCCCAGGAAATTTTGTAACCTAATAATGTGGGACTTGAGGGAATCACCACACTCAAGGTCAACCTCCATCCGACTGTTGTAACACGGTTGAACAACTCCCTACTACCAAACAATGGACACATGTTCTCGCCATCTACCTCGTTAATATCTCCCACCTTACGATCTAATTGCACTGCGCATTCTCTTTAACCGTAACCCTTAATTGTGTATTCTGTTATTGTTCCCGTTGGTTTTTCGCAATGTTGTGCTATAATGATATTCTCTCCAATTAACATTGATTCACGATTCTGCACTCGGTAATGCAAACCAAATGGTTCAGATCTATGCTTATGTCAGTGTGGAAAATTCGTATCGTCGTCTGACACTTCTTCAATTTTTCCACATCTCAGTATTCCTAGATGCAGTAGATGTATTGTATATGGATTTCAGCAAGGCATTTGAAAAGGCACCCCATGCAAAGCTTATTCAGAAAGTAAGGAGGCATGGGATCCAAGGGGACATTGCTTTGTGGATCCAGAACTGTCTTGCCCACAGAAGGCAAAGAGTGGTTGTCGACGGGTCATATACTGCATGGAGATCGGTCACCAGTGCTGTGCCTCAGGGATCCGTTCTGGGGCCCTTACTCATTGTGATATTTATATAAATGACCTTGATGAGAAAGTGAAAGAATGGGTTAGTAGAGTTTGCTGATGACACAAAGGTTGGGGGTGTTTTGGATAGTGTAGCGCACTGTGAGAGGTTAGGGCTGGATATTGATAGGATGCAAAACTATGCTGAGAAGTGGCAGATGTAGTTTAACCCAGATATGTGTGAAGTGCCTCATTTTGGTAGATCAAATATGATGGCAGAATATAGTATTGCTGGTAAGACACTAGGCAGTGTAGACAATCAGAGGCATCTTGGGGTCTGAGCCCATAGGACGCTCAAAGCAGCTGCGCAGCTTGATTCGGTGGTTAAGAAGGCGTACGGTGTATTGGCCTTCATCAATCGTGGAATTGAGTTTAGGAGCCGAGAGGTAATATTGCAGATATATAGGACCCTGTTCAGACTCCACTTGGGGTACTGTGCTTAGCCCTGGTCGCCTCACTACAGGAAGCATGTGGAGACCATTAAAAGGGTGCAGAGATTTACAAGGACGTTGCCTGGATTTGGGAGCATGACTTGTGAAAACAGGTTGAGAGAATTCGGGCTTTTCTCCTTGGAGCGACGGCTGATGACAGGTGACCTAATAGAGATGCATAAGATGATGAGATGCATTGATCGTGTGGATAGTCAGAGGCCGAAATTGCTGCCACAAGATGGCAAAGGTTTAAGGTGCTTGAGAGCAGGTACAGACGAGATGTCAGCGTTAAGTTTTTTTTATGCGGAGAGTGCTGAGTGCGTGGAATGGGATGCCGGCAACTGTGGTGGTGGCGGATACGATAGGGTCTTTCAAGAGGTAGGTACATGGAGCTTATAGAAATAGAGGGCTATGCGTAACCCTAGAAATTTCTAAGGTAGGGACATGTTCGACACAACATTGTGGGCCGAAGGGCCTGTATTTTACTGTAGGTCCTCTATGTTTCTATGCTTCCTTTTCGAGTTAATGCGTAGCCTAATAAAATGGTTACTTCATGTAATATTCTGTAACTCTATGAAAAGAGAACGTAAAAGGGATACGCTTAATCATTGCTGTAATTGAATTAGTTCAGAATGCTGTTTGTGACCGAGTGAATAAACGTTGTTCTTAAACCACAACTAAGTGGAATAGTGAAGCAGGACTCGGAAATATCAGAGAAAAAAAATATGTAGACAACTGACGGTCAATCATGTCCATGATGTAATTGCTACGCAAAACAGTCAGAGAATCGATGGTTGGTTCATCCTGTATAGACTAGAATTCAGACAATAATGAATATTATCAATAGATAGAAGGTGCAAACACATATTAAATTGGTAAATTGGCAAGCGTGGCTGCAGTAAATTATTGTTGTAATATAGGAACAGTATACAAAACGGCAATGGAATTTGAATTAAATCGTTGGATAATATTAATATTAGGGAAAATCTTGGGATTTTGGATTTTACGAAGAATTTCACCAAAGTTCCACGCATTAAGTTGTTCCACATGGCTGAAGATGCGGGATCTGGGATAATACTGCGCACGAGTGCATATCAGTGATTTATTTTTAAAGGGACAATTGGGTTTTTCACTTACGTCCACAAGCTGCGACTTGCAGTGTGAAGCAGGACCTACACTTTTCTTTCTGCAGTTTCACCTCGTCTCTATCAGTCCAATCTGATGCTGGTACAAGTGTATGAGGGGTTGTGAGTAGGGAGGAGCTTCTGCAGACTGTTTGAGGCCCTGACAAGATGAAATAATAGGTACTGAAGTACCAGATGGAAATTAATGTTAAAAAGTGAAGACGCCAGTTTCAATGAAGCTAGAACATTTGAATATAAGAGTTACATGCACAAAATGCTTCGGAACGCTGTAGGTCAGGCGGCATCTACGGATATTTTAAAGAGCCGACTTTTCGGGCAGGACTTTTCATCGTGTCTGGAAAGAAAGGAAAAAGTAGCCAACATAAGCAGGTGGGAGAGGGGTAGGCGTGCAATCTGGAAGTTTATAGGTTGGCCGGCTGTATAGGGAAGTGTTGTGGCAAGTGTAAAGGGCTGGATAACAAAGAATATGATAAGAGGGGGAGAGGACAACGGCAGAAAGTGAAGGAGGAGATGCCCAGGGGATATGATAGCTAGGTATTGCCAAGAGTAGAATTGGGGCGGGCGGAGTGCAGATACTAGAAGGGGAGGGGAATGGACGTTGGACAAATTGATGCTCATGCCATGGGAATGGGGGCTACCCAGGAGAAATACGTAGTGTTTCTCAACCAGTGTCAGGCTGACCTTATCACTATTGGAGCCTGTGGACCGAAGCATCATAAGACGATTTTGGATTGGAATTTAAGTAGTCGGTGACTGGACAATCATGCTTTTTGCTCATGAAGGGAAGGTGCTCCACAAAGCGGGCAGAGACCTATTTATTGTCTCACCAAATGTAAAAGAGGTCTATACGTCCATAAGAACGTAAAGCATGGGAGCTGTGTTGAGCCATTCTGCCCACCGTGTCTGCTCAGCTTTTCCATCATTCTGATCACATTCAACCTCATACACCTGCCTTCCCTCCAGATCCTTTGCTGCTTTGACCAATCAGGAAACTATGAACTTTTGCTTTAAATATACCCACGGATTTGGCCGCTACTAAGGTCTCTGGCAGATTATTCCACAGATCCACTACTCTCTAACTATAAGTATTCCTTTTTACCTCTCTTCTACACGGTCGCCCTTCAATCTAGTACGAGATACACTCAGCAGCTCCCAGAAAACATCCTCTCCATTTCCACCTCATCCAATCCATTCAACATTCGGTAGGTTTCAATGATATACCCCCGTAGCCTCTTAAATTTTAGTCAGTACAAGCCCAAAGCTGCCAAACGCTCCTCATATGTTACCCTGTTCATTCCGAAATTATCCTTGTGAACTTCCCCTGGACTTTCTCCCGTGACAACACATCCTTTCTGAGACATGGGCCCAAAACTGTTGACAATACTCCACTGAGGACTGACGAGTGTCTTATAAAGCCTCAGCATTACCTCCTTGTTTGTATTGTTACGAACCCCGTAACTGGATGTCTTACCAGCAAAGATAGGAGTAGCCGTTGAAGTCTGGTGATACTATTTTTAACAGTATTTATTAGCAAAAATACACAAAAGTAATATCAATGCAAATATACAGATAATATACGTCGTCAATACTAAACCTAAAAGTGCGGGTATAATAATAATCAATAAGAAATAAGCTCTATCGTTGCATAGGGGATAATGAATTGTCCGATGGAAATATAAAGTTCGTTTCAGTTCACACAGGCTGCGGTGTTTGTTTGTCACTGTGTTGCAATTTTGCAATTGTTGGAGAGAGAGAGAGAGAGAGAGAGAGAGAGAGAGAGAGAGAGAGAGAGAGAGAGAGAGAGAGAGAGAGAGAGAGAGAGAGAGAGAGAGAGAGAGAGAGAGAAGAATGGGAACAGTTACCGCTATTGTTTTTTGCCAACCTTCCTTTATGATTTCGATCCGTCAGTGTCTCGTTGCTGTGGCCGTTCAAGTATGACCTCTCCTTTAGCTAAACCGTTCTTCCGTGATGAGCCCGCTACCCAGGCAAGGGAGGGCACACACGAGTTCTCACCGGCTTTCGCTATAAAATGCTGTCACTGGATTTCTAGCGTTTCTCCTGGTGTGTCTGAGGGGTGTTCCCCAGACCCGACTTTTATCCTCACTCACGGGGTCTCAGATGTCAATCAGGTTGGGATGATGCAATCCCTCAACCAGACCACTCTGGCTGTCCCCTGAGGGGTTTCAATGAATAGTACAGTACTCAATACACAATTCCTTCTCCAAGAGACAGTAGCAGTAATCAGTGGTTCCGTTCCGCTTTTGTTAGGAGACATTCCACTACGTTGTATATTCTCTTTGTCTATAACAACTGCCTTTTCTGTTATCCTGCGTCTCTCTCTCATTACTGACATGATGTGTATCTCTCTCATTTCCTGGGTATCAGACCCGAAATAATGACGATCTTGCGATTCTCAAAAAGGAGGGGGCGACTTTGCACCCTTCGGCCCATCAGAGTTGCTCCACATTCGTAACCGTATATCCTATTCACCTTGAAATAAATACCAACATTGCATTTGATACTTTACCACAATCTCACCCAGCAAATTAACCTCTAAGAGTCTTGAAAGAGGACTTAAGTCCCTCTGCACCTCTGACGTTTGTATTTTCTCTCACTTTCAGTAACAGTTTGCTCTATAGCCAAAATATTTCATCATACATTTCCCACCGGTTAATTTCATCTGCCACTTTTTACCCATTCTTCTAATCTGTCCAATGCAATCATATTAGTTCCGCAGCAGCACCTACCAAAGCTTTGAATCAACCAAAAACTTTGCCACAAAGCAATCAATTTCACTATCGAAATCATTGACAACCAGCGGTCCCAAAACTGATGTGTGAGGAACACCACTAGTCACTGGTAGCCAACCAGGAAAGGCCCTCTGTATTCCATCTCGTGGAACAAAACGTGCACGTCGTATTCAAATCGCCCCTCAACACTATTCAGGTCGCATCATGAGCACCGGATACAGTCGTCGACTCCTGTAGATTGGCAAGTGAGTAGTGCCTTACTGGGTGGATTGTGTGTGCCCCTAAATCGAGTTGAGGCACGACGTAAATAGGAAGGTGCAACATTTCTTCCACTTGCCTTGATAAGTTCCAGGAGCGACATTAGTAGATAAGAACGAATGCACAAAGGAATACCGATGGGTAGTATCCCGGCAGAAAGCGGAGAATGGGGTATGGAGATAAAGCTCCGCTTCATGGTGGGCGCCGTTGAAGATGACAGAAGCTGTGGAGAATGATTTGCTGGATGTGAAGAATGATGACAAATGGAACACTAGCCTTCTCTGGCCACGGGTAGATAGTGTTGGGGAAGATAGTGTTTCGCGAAGTAAAAGCATTTCAGGATGTATATTTATCTGACGTTAAATGTACCCCTGAAACCTTTGAAACATTTGATATATGGGAAATGATGGAGATGCGGATGATTACAGCATCAACAGTGGAAACAGTGACACACCTTGCTTTGAAGAAGTAGAACCTCTCTTATGTCCTGGAAAATAAAGCATCTTTCTGGGAAAAGGGAATGCCATATTTGCAGGAGACAGGGTGGGAAGAGATACAACCAGGATAGCAGTCAGTTTCGGTAGTTTTATAAAAGATATAGGAACACGGATTGTCTCCGGAAATGGAGACAGAGAGATAGAGAACGGGGCGAGAGATGTTAGAAATGGAGCAAGTAATTTTAAGGGCAGGGTAAAAGTTTGAAGCAAGGTTGATAAAATTCTTGTCCTCAGCACGAGTACATCAATAGCAGCGTCCCGTTGGAAATTACTTCCTCCCTGTCCTTAAATTATCCGCTTTATCCACGCCGAATGGGCTTGTAAATTTGATTAAAACTTCTGCTGGCTATTTTGATTATAGCTCTTCCTAGCCTGACTCCTATAAATCTGTTAGTTCCTACGTCTCCACATCATCTATTCTCAGACTGACGTTATTCATATTGTTCTTCATTCTGTTTCCTCCGTTACCCCTCTCTTTTCCTCAACTGGTTCCTATCTGAATTCCCTTTCTCGCATTATTCACTCTCTAATTTAATCGGATTTCTACTTCACCAGCCCTTTTACCTATTCCATCTACCACCACCTAGCTTTTTACCATCTCCCTCAATCATCCTCCTGGCTTTACCCAAAACATTCTAGCTTGTACTCAGTCCGCTACTTTCACTTCCTTAATCTCACTATTCCCTTCCATTTAGGGTAGTTAAAAAAGCTTATGGCGTGTTAGCTTTCATAGGTCGAAGGATAGAGTTTAAGAGTCGCGGGGTAATGATGCAGCTCTATAAATCTCTGGTTAGGCCACACTTGGAGTACTGTGTCCAATTCTGGTCGCCTCACTGTATGAAGGATGTGGAAGCATAGGAATGGGTACAGAGGAGATTTGCCAGGATGTTGCCTGATTTAGAGAGTATGCCTTATGATCAGAGATTAAGGGAGCTAAGGCTTTACACTCTGGAGAGAAGTAGGATGAGAGGAGACATGGTAGAGGTAAACAAGATATTAAGAGGAATAGATAGATTGGAAAGCCAGAGCACCACTCTTTCCCAGGGCACCACTGCTCAATACAAGAGGGCATGGTAATGGGTGGAAAGTTCAAGGGGGATATTAGAGGAAGGTTTTTTTACTCAGAGAGTGGTTGGTGAGTGGAATGCACTGCCTGAGTTAGTGGTGTAGGCAGATACACTAGTGAAATTCAAGAGACTACTAAACAGGTATCTTGAGGAATTTAAGGTGGAGGGTTAAATAGGAGGCAGAATTTAAGGGTAGGCACAGCATTGTCGGCCGAAGGCCCTGTACTGTGCTGTATTGTTCTATTTTCAGTATTGATGAAGGGTCTCGACCCGAAGTACGCTAAGATGCTGCCTGACCTATTGAGTTCATTCAACACTTGCTTGGGTTGTTCTACATTTTGACATCTGCAGTATCATTTGTCTTTGTTTTATTCTAAAAATAAAATGTAGTACATTACTGAAGTTATAGAGGGTACAAATGAGTAGTGCGGTGTCATAAAGGAGGGCGATGGGAGTGGACCCAAGAGAAAGACACAGACACTGAACTACCAGGAACAGGACTAGGCATCAGAAGGAAGCAAGGGAAGTGAAGAAGAAAGGACGCTGGCCATGACAATGTCCCCGGACGAGACAACGATTCCGGGCTTGGGCGAGGACTTGACGAGGATAACGGAACCAGGACATGGAACTGGAAACTAGGAGCCTGATCTTGGACTCCGAGCCAGAGTCTGGACAAGGACCCAGAACCTGGGTCTCGACTCGGGCTCGGACTCCAGAATCCGGCGAGGGCAAGACGTGGCTGCAGGACGAGGAGAGACGCAGGACTGGACGCGAGACTCCTGGACGGGACAAGGGAACACTAGCACAGGACGAGGGAATCCCTGCACCGGGCTGGGCATGGTACTCCAGTGCTGGGCGACGCACATGGACATGACGAGAGCCCAGAGCCTAGGTCGAGGGAGAAACAGGAACATTGAACACCGAGCCCGGAACACTCCTTGCGTACAGGACGTAGGGCCGGGACTCATTACTCAGAACACAGAACACGACGAGACAGTTCCCAACTCTAGGTAGCGGAAAAACGGCCGGACCTACCTAGCCAAGGCGTGGACACAGACAGTTCCCATCGCTAGGTAGAGGTAAACGACCGGAACTTCCTGGGGAAGGAGTGGACACGGACAGTTCCAAAATGGCTGAAGCTCCAGGCAGAGGCAAGGCGAGGCGAGGCGAAGCTCCAGGCACTGGCAAAGCGAGGCGAGGCAAGGCTCCAGGCAGAGGCGATGTGTGGTGAGGCAAGGCTCCAGGCAGAGGCAAGGCGAGGTAAGGCAAGGCAAGTCAAGCATGGCTCCCGGCCAGAAGGTGAAGAGAAGGGATACAGACATGGGGTTTGGACAGGAACAATCCAGCACACTGAGGCTGAATCCTGAAGCTATTTATGAAGCCAGACCAAACAAGAATCAGGTCCCTCAACAGAAACTGGCGAAACCCGGAAAACCTGGAATCAGGAACATAGACCGGACCGCAAACCGGAATGCGGGTTTTTTGATCAGGACATGACATGCGGTCTGTATTACCTCCTTTCAGAAAGAAGAAGAATTGACCTGCGATGGTAGCTATACTTTTTCAAAACACATTGAATAGGGTTACTTCCTGTGTTGCAAAGAAAATGAGATGACGGGACGGAAAACCATATCATCAGAGTGCAAGCTGAGGAATGATTCACTTGGTTAGGGAGTCTAGAACAACCACTCGGAACTGAGATAAGGAGAAATTTCCTCACTAATAGGATAATGAAACTTTGGTATTCTTTACTACACAAAACAGAGATTTATGAAGTTCCAGATATAAATGAAAACAAGAATGAGAGGTTAGTGCAGGAAAATATGCAATCATAGGATATTAAACATTATATAGCTGAAGGGCAAAGGTCAATTATTCGGACACATTTTCATTCTTTGAGAAATCTGCAAAACTTCGACCTAAATAATGTTTTCGCTGTTATTTACTTACGGCTTCACTTCTGATATGTAACATACATAAACAGTTACAAAGACCACAGTAACCAAAGGGCAACAGACAGTTGTGGAAATTGGAAAAGCTTTATGTCACAAAAGAAGGAAATTTTGCAAAAGGACAGGTCAGACTCTTTTGGCTTTTTTGGTGTTTTCTTCGGTTTTTATCGGGGACAGCAATTTCGTTGTTTTCGCTGTTCCAAAAGTAAAAGTCTGCGAAAACGTCTGAATGGATAAGAGAGCAGTAAGCGTAGCACAACACAAATCCTGATTAAGAAATAATATAGGGAACTGTGGATCAGTTTACCAAACACAAGTTGGTGTGAAAAAGCTAAAATATGTTTTGGAAAGCAACATTATAACAGTAAACCAATACACAATTAGGCAGAGTCCATTTGTCATTTTAAAAGAGAAATGGATCAACAAGTGTATTGAAAACTTTCACGATGTAACCAACAAGGTGATTAAATGGTGTCAATAGATATAACGTACTAGGATTTCCTAGCAGAGTAGTGTGTTGAATGCACAGACTTGTGTGACACCAGTGTTGAAAATAATCGTGGAACTGTTGCTGCCTCTCAGAAATCATTCTTTCTCGGTATCAGACTGCTGATCCTGTTTCTCACCCGTCATTATTGTTTGATATTTTCCAAATGAGTGTCTTCAGTGAATCTATCAGGATGCCTGAGTTCTGAGAGTGAAGCCATTGACGCAAATGCTGGCATCTGGATTGGTAGTGACCTGGTTCCCCTTGTCTTTTGGCTGCGAAGAGACTGAAAGAAACTTATTTTAGATTGAACTTGCAAAAGAAAATACAACTGTGAATCTGTGTTGTCAAAGGGACTTGCAAGTGGAATCAGTTCAGAATAGACAGCAAACCCGGTGCAGGAGCCTTATGTTTGCAGGGTAACACTTGTACCTGAAGTTGGAGGCATGGGCCTAATTTTTCTATAGCTTCTGCCCGATGGCATTAGTGAAAAGGGGACATGGTCTCGATGGTGGTTTTCTTCAATGACAGATGTTGCTTTCTTGTGGCAGTACTCCACGTAAATGTACTCAATGGTGGAGAGGGTTTTTTGCTGTGATTGACTGTGGTGTATCCAGATCTTTCTGATGTCTTCTGCATTCGTGAGCATTGATGTGTGCAGCTATAGTTGTTTTTGAAGTTGTTTTTAATTTAGATTTAATTCCGTGTATTCATGACTGGGTCGTTAGTTTAATGACTAAATTACATCTAAGGTGCCAATTATAAGAAGCATGAAACTTTTATACACTCTGCGTTACTTCTTCATTCATTGGAAAATATTTCCACACTGCTGGGAGTGCAGATTTACTTGCATCGAACAAATGGTATTTCATATTTCTCCAAAATTCCCCAGGCATCAATCAGATGTAACTAGAATAATACAAGCGTCCCTAATGTATCATATCATCGTGGGGATCATAATATATTACAACAGTGGCTGAACGTTTAAACCACTTTGGGACTTCATTTCGTATTAGAGACAATATAAATACACGATGGTCTGACTGTGGCAGGTTCATGTAACAGAACAATGTCTCAATATCTGCTTTTCGTGTTCCTCGCCGCTGCGCCAGAAACGAAAGGAATCCTCTGCAAGCATCGATCTAAAGACAGTTTACCGGGTTTAGCCAAGGATGGTGATCTCATTCTTGGCGGAATATTTGCAATGCATGATCCGATCCATGACTTCCATACGTTTACCTTTACACCGAAGAGTACTGGGTGCAATAGGTGAGCTTACCTCTCGTAGACCGACATTTCGTCATCATACAGTCTAAGAGAAATCGTTTACACGCATTGAGTCAATCTTTCAAATTCAGACCTATTTATGAGCTGATATTTCGTGTACCGTGACATTGTCCTTTATTGCTCTTCCGCAGCGTGGTAGAATATCAATTTTTCCATGGTACCACAATGGGAAATGTTTGAATTAACGTCTTCTTTTTTCTTACAGGCATAAATGTTATTATTTAGTATTTACACTGCCACAGTGAGATTAAGGCAAAATCATGCACAAAAATTCAGCTTTGTAGGCAATATTATGCCTTACTTTTCATCGTACGGTGTAGTGAAGAGCACAATTGCGTCTGGCTTCCAGCTCAGAGATCCAAGTAAAACACGTCGAACGGTGCATCTTGACTAAGGAATGTGCTTGATGAGGTATCGCTATGCCTCTTTTAGGAATTGTGTATTAACCGAAAAGAGCGTGTCCATTAAAATCAAACTACCATCGGCCGCTCTGCACCAGTCAATGGTTTTCCATTGTGATGTGGCGAATTCTATGATAGATGTTAGGGAATCTATGCAGGAGGTATAATCAGTGTTGACGCAAAAGCCGACAGACGATGGAGTCAACAGTTAATGTAAACAGCTGAAAGAACTCAACAGGTCAGGCAGGATCTGTAGATGGAAATACACAGACAATGTTTCGACTCGACGCATTCGACAGTAGTTTCAAAGCCTGACTTCGACTCTAAGATACGATCAAGAGTGTACTGATTTTATTCAGGAATGCAATTTACATGCAATGTTGTGAATTATAATCAGGTTTTCATAAGAACATATGACCATAAGACGTAAGGGCAGAATTAGGCCATTTGGCCCATCGAGTCTGCTCCGCCAAGCAATCATGTCTGATCCTGTTTTCCACTTCTCGATTCCATTCCCGCCTTTCATCCAGTAACTTCTGATGCCATATCTAATCAAGAAACTATTAATCCTTGCATTAAATACACCCATGACCTAGCCTCCACAGATACCTGTAATAAGAAATTCCACAAATTCACCACGCTCTAACAGAATTTCTCCGCATGTCTGTTTGAAGTGGGGGGGGGGGGGCTCTATCCTGAGGATGTACCCTCTTGTACTAGATCACCCCGCCCACCTCCCTAGGAAAAATCCTTTTCACATCTACTCTGTCTTGGTCTTTCAACATTCCAAATGTTCGGATGATATTCTACCTAATCCTAAATCCCAGCGAATGCAGGCACAGAGCTATCGAAAGTTCTTCATATAATAACAATTTCATTCCCGGAATCATCCTTGGGTATCGGCTCTGGACCCTCTCCTATGCCACCTCATCTTTGCTCAGATGAAGAGCCTTAAACTGTTCAGAGTACGCTAGGTGAGGCCTCGCTAGTGCCTTATAAAGCCTCGGTATCACATCCCTTTTCTTGTTTTCTAGACTTCATGACATTAGTACTGACATCGCATTTGTCATCCTGACGCTGACTCAATCTACAAGTTAACCTTTTGGTTGTTCTGAAGAACTTAATTGTGGAGGAACTCAGCGGGTGAGCAGACTCTACAAAGGAGGATAAAGGGTCGATATTTAAGGCGGAAACTATTCATCATGACTGGAGAGCTGCTCGGCTCCAACCAGGCTCCGCTTCTTCGACTATGTGAAATACTCCACGCGTCCATTCCAGTCCTGATGAAAGGACTCGGTAAAAAGCGTGACTATCCATTGCCCTCTGAAGATACTTCCCTACTTGTTATGTTCCTTCAGCATTATTTGTGTGTTGCTTTGTTCCAGTTATCCGAGCACTCAGCATTACTGAGATTATGGTTCCTGTCGTGCACTATCATATATTATGCATTGACTCCTGTTTATTGTGAAATGCGGTGTTTCGTATCTTGAGTTAGTGAAATAAACAAAAATCAGTGTGCATAGTGCGCCAATGTCAGTACTGGGAACATGCTATATCGAAAACAAGAAAACATTTACATTTTAATTCATTGACGTGACATCTGATTAAATTCGGAATCTAAGCACTTTTATCATCTCATCTTACATTTATTCCACAGTTTTGATTTTGAAATCTTCCGACTGGTGCAGACAATGATTTTTGCCATTGAGGAAATAAACCGGAATGAGAATCTCCTCCCGGGGATCACACTCGGGTATCAGATACACGATGACTGCTCGTCCTCCGCGATCGCCTCGAAAGCAGCGCTCGCATTGATCAACGGAGAAGAGGAATCAATTGATTTCCCTCAGTGTAGAGGTTCTTCCAACGTCGTTGCCATTGTTTGTTGCGACATATCTACAAATTCCATCGTAACCGCAAGGACAATTGGACCCTTCGGCATTCCGCTGGTAATGTGTCGAATATTTTACTTCATTATTACTCTGGCGGTACAAGTATCGTTATTCTCAGGTGCACAAACATATGATCTTCACGCGCCTTAATTTAGAATAGTAACAGAATGAAATCGTTACTAATATATTGAGATGTTTCGAGCGTTTGATATCTATCATATATAATATTTTATCTCCTTTCTATCCAGCTGAGGTTCCCTCAGGTGTTATAGATCAGAGAGGTAGTGCAGATGAACTCACACTAACTATAAGTGCTCCCAATACCGTATATCTTAAATAGCCCTTAATAATCGAGTATAGCTCCTTGCCTTCACGTATGACTTAACTACTAGGCCCGGCGGAACCGTTTCTACGGACGGGAGAGAGGGGAAAGGCGAATTTTCTTGAGCATTAAACCTGTCGTTTCCAGTATATGGAGCTCGTTATCCGTGGTCTACAGCTAATCTAAAAAAAAAAGAAAATTCTGATCTCAGACGGACTCTGTCTTGCGGATATACCCATTCATGGAGAAAATATCAAGAACAATCCCCGAGGAAAATTCCGGAGGTGAGCTTCCTAATGCAGTTGACGTTGAGTTCAACGCGGTCGAGTAACTCCTGAAAAGCTGCTGCAGACAAACACTGTCGGACTTCATGTTTCTTTGGATTCATCAGCTGCGTGGAGAAGGGGAGTCTGCTGCATGCTTAACCGTTAACTATCCACATCCTCCTGCCATGTCTTCCGTATCATGCAGAGAGCTGGGACGCAATTTCCATAGTCGACCTCGACAAACGGATGGCATTTTATTTCCACGAGAAAGTGTTATGAGAAATTGCCAGTAAGTAACTCTAAAAAAAAAATAATGTAGCCCTTGTTAAACATCGCGTAATAAAACAAAGAACAAACGGCTCAAATTCAGAACCTTTGGCCCAGTTGTGTTCTGCCAAAGTAATTAACTAAATTCATAACTAAACTGGTCCCTTTTGTTTATGCAGTGCCCTCAGTACTTCGCTCTATGCACATTCGTGTGCCTAACGGTCTCTTGAAAAGGTCCTTTCTAGTTGCTTACACAAAAAACACTTCCAGCATAATACAGGCACCTCCATCCTCTGGGTAAATCTTTTGCTTGGCTAATCTATATTCGGCATAAACACTTTATCTTTAAAAGAACGTTCTCTGTTTTAGATATTTAAAACTTGAAGAGAGATACCGGTAATCCATTCAGTCGATGCCTCTCCTAAACCTCTGTCAGATATCTCCTCGCGCTCAGCCAATCAGGTGAAAAGAATACAAATGTATCACAACTCTCGTTATAGAATATAACATATAATCTAGGCAGAAATCTAGTAAATCTCTTATGCACCTCTTCCATCGCTTCCACATCGTTCCTGTAACGCGGCGACCAGATACGAATATAATTATCGTGATTTGTCTTCTCAGAGATTTACTACCAGAAAAAATAGGTAAGTAGTTTATGGTGGAATGTAAATTATTTTAGTAATTCCGGTTTTATATTTTTCACTTCCTTCATGTTGTATGTAAATTGCCATAGTTATTGCCGAGGATCAATCAATCAATTTCATTTAAAAAGACAATCAGTTATTTATCAATTTATCTCCTTTCTGCAGGTTAGTCACTACTCCACCTGCTCCTGTCTCAGCGATAAGAGAGAATATCCCACCTTTTTTAGAACTATCCCCAGTGACCAGTACCAGTCCAAACTCCTCGCTGAACTGGTGAGAACATTTGGTTGGACTTGGATTGGAACCATTCGAAGTAACACCGATTATGGTAATTTCGGAATGCAAGGATTTGTGGAACATGTAGAAAGGATTGGCGTCTGCATTGCCTACTCTGAGTCATTTTACAGGACCGACCCGGCAGAGAAAATTAGGAGAATTGTCCAGGTGATTAAACAGGCGTCTACTAAAGTGGTAGTCGCCTTTGCTCACCCTGGTGAAATGCGAATTTTATTGAATGAGATTTGGCGGCAAAATGTAACCGGCATACAATGGATTGGAAGTGAATCCTGGGTGGCAAGACACTTTCTTCCACCTGAACAAAGAGCAATTTATCTCACCGGGACAATTGGTCCAGCCACGCAAAGGACAGAGATAGATGACCTCAGAGATTATCTTCAAAATGTACACCCTTCTGACTTTCCTGACAATATTTTGGTGATGAAGTTTTGGGAAAATTTATTCACCTGCTCCTTTAACATAGATAACAGGACAATTCCGGATAACTCTGGAGATCAAGTTCGGCAATGCACTGGAAAGGAACAGATGGAGGGGATTGAAAATAGCTATCTTCCTGCGATAATGGATGGCAGTTCATACCACGTGTATAAAGCGGTCTATTCCATTGCTCACGCACTGCACGGCATGTTCACCTGTGTCGAAGGAGACGGACCCTTTGTGAATAACTCATGCGCGCATATTGCAAATTTCGAGCCTTGGCAGGTAGGCCTGTATGTCATTATCAAAGAAACTACCAAATAGATATCACCAACAGGTAAGATTGCAGTTTGTAGCTTATGTCTTTCATTTTTAACATGCGGGTAATCAACCACTGACGGCTATATTTTAGCAAAGAATTCCCTCTGTGGCGATCAAACAGTAATTCTACGAAAATGGTTGAGACCATAAGGACATAAGACATAGGAGCTGGTTTAGGCCGTTCGGCCTTTCGAGTCTGCCCCGTCAATTCTTCACGGCTGATCGATTTTCCTCTCAACACATTTTCTTGTTTGTTCCCATAACCTTTCACACCGTGACTAATCAAGAACCTATCAAGCTCGGCCTAAACTGCTCCAGATTACCTGCATCCACAGACTCCTATGGCAACGAACTCCACAGGTTCACCTCCTCTTGGCTAAATAAAAAAATTGGCTAAATAATTACCTTCTCAACTCTGTGCCAAATGGACATCGCTCTATATTGAGACTGTAGCCTTTTGTGCTAGAATCCCCCACCAAATGAAACAACTCTTCACATCAACTCTATTAGGCCTTTCAACACTCAACAGGATTCAGTAATATTCCCAACTCATTCTACTAAATTCTAGAGAGAACAAGCCTAGAACCTTCAAGAGCTGCAAATATGCTAACCATTTCATTGCCGGAATCATTCTCGTTGATCTCTTCTGAACCCACTCCGAGGAAAGTACATCTTTTCTTAAACTCCTCACAATATTCCAGGTGTCATTTATACCGGTCCCATACATTACATTACATCCTTGCTTTTGTATCCTAGTCCTCTTAAAAGCAGCGCAAAGATTTCATTCGTCTGACTCACCATGGATTGAAACTGCAAATTAACTTTCGAGAGCCTTGCAAATCGTCTATAGTTTATTCGTTGATGCATGATTTATAGTCTATAGTTTATGCATGATCACACACTTAGCGACACTATAGTGCGTCTGCCACCTATTTGTGCATTCTCCTAATCTGCTTAAGTCCTTCGACAGCCAGCCGTCTTCTTCAATACTACCCTCGCCTCAACCTGTTTTCATGTCATCAGCAAACTTGACCACAGTGCCATCAATTTCATTGTACAAATCATTACCTAGTTCCCATTGGACAGTCCGAAAAGTTTCACATTATTCACACTCTTTGCCTCGTGCCAATCAGTCGTTGCTCAATCTATTCTTGGAAAACCATAGACTCTTATTTTGTTAGGCAGCCTGAAGTGAGGCACCATCTCAAAGTTCTTCTGAAAATATAAATCGATTCTGCTTTGTCTATTATTCTTGCTATTTCTTCAAAGAATTTCAACTGATTTCTCATATCAATATTTGATATTTCTGGCTGCTTGCCTTTATATTTCTTCTTTTCCACCCATGTTTTCAGTTGCTTTCTGTTGCTATTTTATAATTTCCCTTCTCCTAAATCCTTTAATTTGTGCTGTATTACATTCCCTCCTTTTCTGTTTCCATGTTGCCTTTGACTTCTTTTATCAGCTACATTTGCATCATGATGCAGGCCTTTAGAATACTTCGCCTTATTTGGCATTCATCTACCCCACACCTTCCATTTTTTTCCAAGAAACTCGAGCAATTGCTACTCTGCCTTCTCACTGTTAGGGATCATTCCACTAAATCTTATCCAGCTTCTATCTCGTGCCTCTTTAGTTCCTTTTGTTATACTGCTTGGAGGTCGGTGACCAGTGGTGTGCCTCGAGGGATCTGTTCTGGGACCCTACTCTTCGTGATTTTTATAAAAGACCTCGATGAGGAAGTGGATGGATGGGGTAGTAAGTTTGTTGATGACAGAAAGTTTGGGGTGTTGTCGATAGTATGGAAGGCTGCCATAGGTTACAGCGAGACATTGATAGGATGCAAAATTGGGTTGAGAAGTGACAGATAGAATTCAACCCAGATAAGTGTGAAGTAGTTCATTTTGGTAGGTTAAATATGATTACAGAATATAGTACTACTGGGAAGACATTTGGCAGTGTGGGGGATCAAAGGGAATTTGGGGTCCGTGTCCATACGACGCTCAAAGCGGCTGTGCAGGTTGGCTCTGTGGCTAAGAAGGCATAAGATTTGTTGGGCTTCATGAATCGTGGAATTGAATTTAGGAGCAGAGAGGTAATATTACAGCTATATAGGACCCTGGCCAGACCCCACTTGGAGTACTTTGCTCAGTTCTGGTCGCCACACTGCAGGAAGGATGTGGAAACAATAGCAAGGGTACAGAGGAGATTTACAAGGATATTGCCTGTATTGGGGAGAATTCCATATGAAAACAGGTTGAGTGAACTCGGCCTTTTCTCCTAGGAGCGACGGAGGTTGACAGGTGACATGATAGAGAATTATAAGATGATGAGAGGTATTGATCTTGTGACATGGCTGCCACAAGAAGGCACAGGTTCAAGGTGCTGGGGATTCGGTACAGGGGAGATGTCAGGGGTACGTTTTTGGAATGATGAGTGCGTGGATTGGGCTGCCAGCAACGGTGGTGGAGGTGGATACCATAGGGTCTTTCAAGAGACTTTTGGATAAGCACATGGAGCTTAGAAAAGTAGAGGGCTATGGGAACCCCAGTAATTTCTAAGGTAGGGACATGTTCGGCACAGCTTTGTGGCCAGAAAGGCATGCATTGTGCTGTAGGTTTTCTATGTTTCTATGATACACTGTGGTACCAGTATATTTGACTTTGGCTGCTCACTCTCCAAATGCCCGGACTGACCTATCATATTATGATTGCTGTTTCCCAAGTGTTCTGTAACTTGAGCTCGCTAATGATATCCGGTTTTTTACAAAACACTCACATCCCCCTATTGGGCTCGGCGACAACCCTGCTCCAGAGAGAAAAAAAAACATCGATGCACCATTTCACAAATTCTCTCTCTTAGGATCCTGGATCAGTTTGATTTTCCCAATCTATCTGCATATTGAAATACTCCGGGACTGAGATAACATGGGCTATTTGACATGCTCTTTCTGTCGCCGACTGTAATGTTTAGACCACATCTTGGCTACTGTTCGAAGGCTTGTAAATAACTGGTATCTTTGTAGTTTTATTACCTTAGTTGTTTTTTTAATCTACTCACAAAGATCCTATATCTGTATGTCCCATGTCATCTGTTTCTATAGATTTGATTTCATTGTTTACCAGCACCGACAATCCGCATCCTCTGCCTACCTGTCTGTCATGTCAATAGATTATGCTTCCTCGTATATTAAGCTGCCAATTACAACCGCATTTAAGCGAAGTCTCCCTGATGTCCAAAACATCATAGTTGCGAATTTCTAACTAGCTACTCGATGATCTAACATGTTCCGTATACTGTGTGCAATCGAAGTTAGCACGTTGTACCCTGTTTTGGTCTGTCACGTACCCCGTGACCGGGTTATAGAACCAGCAGAGGTGGAAAATACTTTGGAGTCTGGTATTGCTATATACTAATAGTAACTAAGCAATACAGTACTATAGAATGCAAATGTATGGAGCAGGTTAGCAATAATATGTAGATATTTATACAGAAGTGTGGAAATAGGAACACAACTAGGCTTTTTCAAACCCAGGGATAAATGGATACAGTCTTACGATATGATGAAGAGAATTCAGTTCAGGTCGAGGTAGTTGGTTAAGTAACGTTGGAGAGAGAGAGAGAGAGATGATGAGAGGTGATGCCGTTGCCGTCGATCTTCCCGTTCTCTTCCGAAGTCCTGCTGTGGTCACCGACTATGACGATAATACATACGACCGTTCTTCAGTGGTGGAACTATCACAAAGGCAAGAGAGGACACACAAATAGTTCCCCACCGGTCTCATCTTTTCACACTTTGAACCACTGATCGATTTCCCCGAATTGATCCTCCAAACCCTCCCCCCCCCCTTCCTGTGGGTGCACAAAGCTCGTTCAGTATCCAGTGGTGTGTCTGTCTGTGTCCCAGCGGACCAGCTTTTGATCTCCACATGCTGGACACTGGCTGTCCATCAACCTGCACCGCCCTACTCTTCCTGCAGGAATCTTAACAAGCAGGCAAAGTGTTCTTGGGAAAAAGGTAAACAATCTGGCAGAAGAAACCATAACATTAATCTTCTCTCTCTCTCTTGCTCTTTCTCATGTGCGCTGGACGCCTCCCACCGCCCTGCCCCCCCCCCTCTCAATAGCAGCACAATTGATAGGGTCAACTCCGGACCCCGTTTCAAGCTCGGTTTGCCCATGACAGGTCAAACTTTTCAAATTTGTCACCCTTTCACATTTCAAACCCTCGGACTGACTGCAATTTTCCCCATCATCTACCTATTCGTGATTACAGCCTCACTGCACACTACCTCCGTTTGTGAACCAACATTCGTATCTTCAGTCCCATCTCTCTGGTTCCCATCGCCCTGCAAAATTCAGTTAATGCCCCAGAAGATATCCCAATGAATCATTACTCTAAAGCCCTGGCCTCTCAGTTTCTCAGCCAGGTATTGAACTGCCAACTCTTTCCCTATTCTTGCCCTCAATGGTGCGTTGAACAGGTAAAGATTGTTACCCCGGAGGTTCTGTTTTCCAAAATTCGACCTGGCTCTCTCTTCAGAGCTTTCTCTCTTTGCTTTCTCAAATATTTCAAAGGCATGTTTACTGTCAGAGAAACGCATACAATATACATTCTGACTTTTTTTTTCTTCACAAACATCCACGAATACCGTGGAGTGCCCCGATGTATGAATGACAGTTAAATGTTTGAACCCCAAAGCCCCTCAGCTCCCACACAACGCATAAGCGCAGCAAAGCTATGACTATCCCCCAACCCCACCAGCAATAAATACATCGATACCCTCCATCCAAGTACTCAAGCGTGCAACAAGGCATCGATAAAGACACATACTTGCAGCTCTATAAAACTCCGGTTAGGCCACACTTGGAGCATTGTGTCCAGTTCTGGTCGCCTCACTATAGAAAGGATGTGGAAGCATTGGAAAGGGTACAGAAGAGATTTACCAGGAAGTTGCCTGGTTTAGAGAGTATGGATTATGATCAGCGATTAAGGGAGAGAGAGCTTTACACTTTGGAGAGAAGGAGGATGAGAGGAGACATGATAGAGGTGTACAAGATATTAAGAGGAATAGACAGAATGGACAGCCAGTGCCTCTTCCCCAGGGCACCACTGCTCAGTACAAGAGGACATGGCTTTAAGGTAAGGGGAGGGAAGTTCAAGGGGGATATTAGAGGAAGGTCTTTCACTCAGAGAGTGTTTGGTGCGTGGAATGCACAGCCTGAGTCAGTGGAGATACCAGTGAAGTTTAAGAGACTACTGGACAGGTATATGGAGGAATTTAAGGTTGGGGGTTATATGGGAGGCAGGGTTTGAGCGTCGGCACAACATTGTGGGCCGAAAGACCTGTAATGTGTTGTACTAGTCTATGTTCTATTAGTACCCCGAAGACTATTCGTTCACCTGGTATTCGAGATAACACGGGAAAAATACGTGTCGCCTTCACAGCAAAGGGGAGGCATATCAAACAACACGTAATTTACGATGTTAAAATTTTGTGTCGTCACTGCTGTCGAGCTCTCTGCCCAAAGAACGAGTCTCTGGGCACATAGCCAGCAGCCAGCTTGCTGCATTTGACCTTCTGTCTCCCACGACACGCACATTTCCTGCAGTGACACCGACCACGAGTCCACCGGCCCCTGAGCCACGAAATCCCCGAACCTTGAAGGCATACTAGTAAACTATGCCGTGTGCTTGGCGTATCGAATAGCGGTCAGTCCTGAGATAACCAAAGGGGGTCCCATTCCCCCTTTGCAGCGCTGATTTGTAAAGCTCTCCCCTGCACCTGGGTGAAGATGCCTTTATCTTTTGCATCTCAGACTGCAGTTGCTATGCATATAGCACGCTAAGCTGTAAGTTTGGAATGGAGTAGCTAATGTATTGAGGTGCAAACTCCACCAATGTCGAGCATTAGCAGAGAACTTTAGCTGACGTATGAAGGCTGGCAAGGGCACTGGTAAACATTTTCTGCTTTACCGAGACTAGATCCGTATGGAATTTACACTTCTGTATTAACTGGTCGTGAAGAGGCATCTTGCAACAGACTAGTTCGAAAAAGGCTGCACTCTTTCGGCTTAGCAGTGGCGTGCAATCGCAGAGGACGAGTTAAAACAACTACTTTAGATCTACAAACCACGCCTCCTTATTCAGTGGCTATACCTGGGACTCCACGGCAATTATTCATTTAATTAATGTATTGTATTATTCCTTTAACACCATCTACCCTCCCAAAATATTTATGTTATACTTCTGACTCGCTTCCAATATCAATGCTGAAAATCTGACTGCTGCAGGGAATTACCGGGTCAGGTACCAATTCTGGAGGTAAATTGACAGTCGACCCAGTTCCAGCCGCAGCTGAAGCCTGGTCACTGGTAATATTTTTTGCATCAGCTATTTATGCCAGATTCGATATTCGGCAGTCTCAAATATACGGCACTTCTTTATTTACAAGGCAGCACATTTCAATCATTTACGTTTATGGTAAATTTGAATGTCAGTACTTATGTGCACCAAATCCATGCACCGGTTCAAGAATAGCTTCCATTGTTTCCTTCCTCCCTAGTTGCTGCACTACCTCCACATCGTGAATTTCACAACGAAAGTGGGAGAAGCCGTATATTTTGATGAAAATGGTGACCCGGTGCCAAGATACGAATTCGTGAACTTACAAGCGAATCTCAATGGCAGCGTTGATATTGTAAATGTCGGATATTATGACGGGTCGGCTCCGGCAGGGCACGAACTAACGCTGAATGTCGGGAGAATCAGGTGGAGCACGGCCGGAAATGTGGTAGGGCTTCATTACCATGCCTTTACGCTGGCGAAATGAAAAAGAGATGCATGCCTGTGATAGGGGTGATATTGCAGAAATAGATAAGTTCGATTATGCTCTATCTTAATTCAATGTAAGGTGCAGTCTCCACAATTCAGCCTGTTTTGTTAAGAGCTTAGAAGAGTGAGGGTTTATCTTATTCAAATGTTACAGGTCATAAGGGTCGATGTTGAGTTCGGTTGAGCGGCTGGAGGGTATGGAATAATGGGGAAAATCACGAGTTACGGCCTTCATCATTTTATTCTGAGGTGCGTAGTGTGGTGAAGGCTAGATCATGAGTTATGTTTAAGTTGGAAACAGATAGATATTCGAATGGAACTAAGGCGGAAGCTGAACTTCCACGAAACGGGAGTTGATGCCAGCCATGGTATATCGGGTGAATCGAATGGGCTACACTTATATCACTGTGTCTTTGTGAGAAAGTAACTTTGATTCCTCTTCCCGCAGCAACATTTACTCACCATACGATAGTGTTGCTTAACGCCAGTGTGGATTTTTTAAAGTCATAACATCATTGTATAACAGAACACGGCAACACAGAAACAGGCCCTTTCTCTCTTCTGGTCTGTGCTGAACTGTTACACGTCGCAGGCCCATAGACCTGCACATGCACAATAGACCTACAGACATGTCGCATCCATGTACTAACAAAAACGTCTTTGAAACAGGACTTCTATCCCACTTAACAATCAGTATTCCTGTTTGAGTACTGTCGGGGAGGAGCGCCATACCTGGGGGAAGCAACAGTGGCCGCGCCTTTGGCTCAGAGTCTGGCCCTGTGGCTCAGAAGGGTAGGGAATGGTAGGGAATGGAGGGATTTGAGCAAAGTGCAGGGATTCAGATTTCAAGTACATTAGGACCTCTTTTGGGACAGGCATAACCTTAAGAAAAAGGACAGGTTGCACTTGAATCCGAGGGTGACCAATATCCTGGCAGGGAGATTTCCTAAGGCTATTTGGGCAGATTTTGAACTAGAATTGCTGGGAGTGGGAAACGAACTGAAGAGTCTGTTGAAGGGGTGGTTGGCACACAAATAGAGAAAGCTTGGAGACAGTGCGGAAGGGAAGATAGGCAGGTGATAGGGAAGGGATACGCTCCGTCCAATGCTTTCAGGTGAGACTATTTTAACGCGAGAAGCATCATGAACAGCACCGATGAGCTTAGAGCGTGCACAAGTAGATGGAGCTGTGACTTTGCAGAGCCATTGCAGAGACTTGGATGGCTCAATGGCACGAATGGTTACTTAGAGTGCCATGCTTTAAATGTTCCAGAAAGGAAAGGGAGGGAGATAAGAGGGGAAGGAGTTTTGCACTGCTGATCAAAGAGAGAGTGTCACGGCTGCAAAAAAGGAAGAAGTCATGGAGGGATTACCTATTGAGTTTCTGTGGGTGGAATTTAGAAACAGGATTCTACTGGGTGTTTTTTATAGACCACCCAATGGTAACAGGGACATCGAGGAGCAGATAGAGAGACCGATTCTAGAAAGGTGTAAGAATACCTGGGTTGTCGTGGTCGGAGATTTTAATTTCCCAAATATTGATTGGCATCACCCTCCAGCAAGTGGTTTTGTTGAGCTGGAGTTTGTCAAGTGTGGTCAGGAATGTTTCCTGACACAGTATGTAGATAGTCCTAGAAAAGCAGACGCCGTACTTGCTCTGGTATTGGGAAATGAACCCGGACAGGTGTCAGGTCTCTCAGTGGGAGAGCATTTAGAAGATAATGACCACAATTCAATCTCCTTTACCATAGCATTGGAGAGGGATAGGAACAGACACGTTAGGAAAGCGAGAAAGTAGAGTAAGGAGAAATGTGAAGCTAACAGGCAGGAACTTGGAAGCATAAATTGGAAACAGATATTCTCGGACATTTACGGCAGAAATGTGGCGAATGTTCAGGGGATATTTGCGTGGTGCCCTGCATACGTATGTTCCAATAAGAAAAGGAAAGGATGGTAATGTACAGAATCTGTGGTGTACAATTGCTGTAAAAAATCTTGTCACCAGAAAAAGAAAAGCCTACGCAACGTTCAAATAAGTAGGTAATGATAGAGATCTGGAAGATTATAAGGCTAGCAGAAAGGAAATTAAGAATGAAATTAGGAGAGCCAGAAAGGGCCATTAGAAGGCCTCGGCGTGGAAGATTACCGAAAATTCCATGGCATGTCCAGGCATGTGAAGAACAAGAGCATAAGACGTGAGAGAATAGGACCAATTAAGTGGAAATGTTGACAGTGGAAATGTGTGTATCGAACCGGAGAATATAGTTGACGTACTTAGTTAATACCTTGCTTCAGTATTCACTACGGAAATGGATCTTGCCGATTGTAGGGATGACGTACAGCCGATTGAAAAGCTTGAGCATTAAGAAAGAGGATGTGCTTGAGCTATTGGAAAGCATCAAGTTGGATGTATCCGGGAACGGACGAGATGTAACCAGACTACATTGTGAGGAGAGGGAGGAGGTTGCTGAGCCTTTGGCACTGATCTTTGCATCATCAACGGGAAGTTGGTTGGTTCTGGAGGAGTGGAGGTTTGCAGATGCTGTCCCCTTATTCAAGAAATGGAATAGAGACAGCAGGAGTTTATCAACATTTGAAAACGCATAATATGATTAGGATTAGTCAGCCAATTCCCTTTTATGGCAAATGTGAACGTCTGAATTTTCCATGCTCCGAATTGACGTCCTTCTTATGGAATACAGTGACACAAAATGCGTTAGGGCACTTTTCTAGTTTGAGGAAATGTAAAATAGTTGCATGCCTGGGAGAGGGATGGTTTGCTTTGATTACTGGTATCCTTAAAAGAAGCGAGCAGGGACAGTCGGCACAGTTTGCGCGCCGATCCTCGAGGAGATATTGAATTTTGCATAATGATGCACTTGGCAAGATCCAATAAAAGGAGCGGCCATTTTTTGAGTGGATCACTGTCAGAGTGGGAAATTGACCGTGGTTTCTTCGAAGCTTGCCTGAAGAACGTTTTGGAATTCCTTGAGGAACTTAAAGTTGGATAAAGCGGACTCAGAGGATGTTGTAGATTTTGGCTTTCAGAACACCCTTGATATCGTAATACAGAGAAGTTACTGTCAATGGTTAGAACATTCTTTGAGTGGTAGGGGGCAGTGAATGCGAAAAAAAGGATAATTTACTGGTTGTTTGTAAATCACTAGTGGTGTTCCACAGGGAGTAGTGTGGGGACCACATCGTTTTATTGTTGGATATCAATGATTTAGATGACGCAATAGAGGACTTTGTTGACAAGTTACCAGATGACTTGAGGATTGGTGGTGGGGCGAGTAGTTTTGAGCAAACCGATAGGGTGCAGAGGACTTAGATAAATCAGGAATATAGACAAGAAAATGGAAAATGAAATATTTTGTTGGCTAAATCCTTCAAAGATTTCAAGCTTACTTTTAGTGTCAGAGAAATGTATACAATATACATCCTGCAGTGCACTTTCTTCACAACCATCCACGAAAACAGACGAGTGTCCCCTAAAAATGAACCACAGTTAAATATTAGGAATCCAAAGTCCACCCCCCAGCTCTCCTCCCTCCCGCACGTAAGCGGCAGCAAGCAACAATCCCCCCGCCCACCTACCACCAGCAAAAAGTATCGGCACCCGCCACCAAGTACTCCAGCATGAGCAAAGCTACACCAAAGACACAGACCTGCAGTACTCCAAAGACCACATTCATTACCCGGCATTTGGCACACACCAGGCTTTCTCTCTCTCTCATAAGGGAGAAAGAGGTGTCTCAGTTTCAATGTTTGCGAGCTCTCTGCCCAAAATCTGGGCTCTCTGGACACACAGCTTTAAATTTTCCATCTCCTGCGACACTCAAGCCTTCTGCTCTCACATCAAACTCCGATATCCCCCGTCTACAGATCCACTAAAACTCGGTCCTCCGAAGGCAAGCGGAGCTCATAGGCGGAGCCCTTAGAGTGCCGAACAACGGCCAGTTATCAAATCCCGAGAGGGTTTCCTTTCCCATTCCCGCAAAGAATCTCAATCACCGTGAAACTCCAGGTCAGGGCCCTCAAAAGAACACTGAAAGGGAAAACATAGAGATATTAAAGATGGAAATACCGCGGTGTCTGCAGATGGAAAGAAAAGAGTCGCTGTTGGGCCATTAAGCCTGCTAAGCTCCGCCTTATTTTCCTTGTCATGCATTTTGACAGTAGAAATAAATGTGCCGCCTATTTTCTAAAGTGGGAGAGCGTACAAATTTCTCAGATCCAAAGCGACTTGAGACTCCCTGGGGAGAACATCTCAAAGGATCACTTACAAGTTGTGACATTGGTGTGGAAGGGAAGTACAATCTTGGCATTCTTTTCAAGAGGTAGAAAATACAAGAGCGGGGTGTGATGTTGAGGCCTTATAAGGCACGGGTGAGGCCTCGCCTTGAGTATTCTGGACAGTTTTGAGCCTCTCAACTAAGAAAATATGAGCTGCTATTGGAGAGGGTTCACAGGATGTTCAGAAGGATGATTCCTGAAATCAAATGGTTTATCATACGAGGAATGTGCGCCTGCTCTGGACTTGTACCCACTGGAAGTTAGAACGATGGGTAGAGCGGTACACTTTGAAACCTTTCGAGTGTTTCAAGTTCAATACAGAGTGGAAGTGGAAAGAGTTTTCCCAATGATCGGGAGTCTAGGACTAAAGGGTACAGACTCAGGATACACGAGCGTGGGGTGGGGTGCGGGGGTGAGGAGGTTAAGAAAGGATCAGCCATACTTGAAGACTGGAGCAGACTTGATGAGCCAATAGCCTCATTCTGCTCCTGAGTCTATGGTCTTATGGAGATTTTCTATGGATGTATTGAATCTGTATTTAGTCGGAAGATTGACATCAAGTCTATAGAATTGAGGCATAGAGGCAGCGTAATCATGGACACTATTCAGGCTACGGGTTAAGCAGGTATTGACTGAGGAAGATTAGCGTGGATAAATCCTAGGATTTGGCAAAGAGTTTTCTGTTCGAGCCGAGTACAGAAATTACAGGGTCCCACGGCAAAGCTATATAAAACATGCCTTGCCTCGAGAGATAAGCCGGAGGATTGGAGAATAGCTGATGATCTTCTGTTACTTTAAAAGGGCTTAGAGTATAGTTCAAAAAAACTCTTGACCGATGAGGCTGATATCAGCAGTGGTAAAGTTATTAGAAGGCATTCTAAGGGTCCGGATATATAAATATTTGGTCAGACAAGGGCAGTTGAGGGATATTCAACATGGTTTTGTGGGTGGAATGCCGTGTCTTATCAACGTTATATGCTTTCCAGGAATTTACCAGGCAAGGCCGTCCATGACCTCGGTAAAACTTTTCACAATCTCTCGCATGGGAGTTTGTCAAGAATTTGCAGTCCCATGTACTGCACAGCAAAGAGACTAACAACCGGATCTGGAACAGCTAGAAAAATGGCAGAAAATACAGATGGAATTTGATGCAGAGCAGTGTGGTATATTTCACTTTTGGAAGAGCAACCAAAGTAGGTCTCACACCATAACCGATAGAGCACTGAAGACTAAGGTACAGCAGAGAAACCAGGGATGTGTTAGGAATGTAATCAGATGCATTCATTTAACACTTCTTACTCGCTTATTTCCGGAGAACCGCAATTTTGCAAACCGGATTTTATCTGCTCTAAATGAAACAAAACACCTTCACTTCCAAAGTCTCAAAGTGGTCTTTTCAGCATTTACCGTGTGTTGCTACTCATTCTTTATTCATAATATAGCCTATAATTAACATTTCAAAATTCATTTGTTATTTAGTTTTTCTTCCTTCTCAAGCTCAATTCTAAGGTTTTCTGTCAGTTATTCAGCATGCTCAGCTGCATTATTTAGTCTTCCAATTAATACCATCAGGACGTTTTGCCCTTCTGCAGATCCCACGAGCTGTTTGCTCAGAACCCTGTCGCCGTGGAACAAGAAAAGTCACCCGGAAAGGGCAGCCGATATGTTGTTTTAACTGTGTAGAGTGCGCCGATGGTGAAATCAGCAACGTCACTGGTAAGTGTTGAGATGTTCAGCAATTTCTTACATTTCCACAGTTCCAAGTTCCCACATATTTCATGTAAAATTCTCATTTTCCCAGATTCCACGGATTGCATCAGGTGTCCATCGGAATACTGGTCCAATAACGCAAAGACGCAATGCATTCTCAAGAAGGTTGAGTTTCTGTCATTTGGAGAAGTCCTGGGGTTTGTATTAGTGACCCTTGCTCTCGTTGGAGTGTGTTTTACATTGGCCACAGCTGCAATTTTCTACCGGTATCGACACACCCCTATGGTCAAAGCGAACAACTCCGAGCTCAGTTTCCTGTTGCTCTTCGCTCTCTTGCTTTGCTTCATTTGTTCGCTCGCCTTCATCGGACAACCGTCCGGCTGGTCTTGCATGTTGCGCCGCACAGCTTTCGGGGTTGTTTTCGTCCTCTGCATTTCCTGCATTTTAGGCAAAACAATCCTTGTCGTGGTTGCCTTTAAAGCAACCCTTCCTAACAACAGCGTAATGAACTGGTTTGGACGAGCGCAGCAACGTCTGGGTGTATTTGTCCTTACCTTTTTGCAAGGTATATTTTGTGTTGTCTGGTTAGGTGTGTCACCTCCCTACCCTCTGAAAAACATGAGACATTACAGAGACATCATTATTCTGGAATGTGACGTGGGCTCATTGATCGCCTTTTACTTGGTGTCGGCCTACATTGCTCTGTTGTCCATTGTGTGTTTAGTACTTGCTTTCCTTGCCAGAAAGCTCCCGGACAGCTTTAATGATGCCAAGTTCATCACCTTCAGCATGCTGATTTTTTGCGCTGTTTGGATAACTTTTATTCCAGCTTATGTGAGCTCTCCAGGAAAGTACACTGTTGCTGTCGAAATGTTCGCTATCTGGGCATCAAGCTTTGGTCTGCTCCTCTGCATTTTTGCACCGAAATGTTACATTATCTTACTGAAACCGGAGAGTAATACAAAGAAAAATATAATGACGAAAGACAATTCATTGTAGCTACCAATTTGTAGTCCTTTTTATTTCATTACCTCAACGAACTGTGTAATCCTCGTCCATGAAACGTAGTTTTTGGCCTGTTTTATGCGTCACCCGGTAAATTTGTGAAGATTTAACTCAGGTATTTGAAATGTATTTACATCTGCTGGGAGTAGATTCGATTGGATTTTGAGAATGTTTAACAGCGAGTATGACCAAGAAGTAATGCGATGTCTGATTCCTGTTTACGGATATTTCATGTTTAAGTTTCACTTGTTGGAACTTCTTCTCTGCCCGTACTAATCCCAACTTTACACAAAAACCGCACTGTCATTCAGCGAGATTGGAACTTGGGTAAATTTAAACATTGCAACGTTTCAAATTAATTTTATTTATCAAGTAAATTAAGAGGTTCTTCATCGGATATTTGTTAATAGGGTGCTGTTGTTTTTAACAATCGTAGTAAGATCACCATCAGGTCCTCCTGTAGTATTTGATATGCTGCATTGGTGACATTAGCCTGACAACTGACAGGTTCTGTGACCCTTGTGGTCTAAAAGCTAAGGGTTTTGAACCAGATGATTTTGGGCCAATGCACACTCCTTTAAAACCATCTAAAATGATATAGATTCACATATGATTCTGCAGAGAATAAAAGTGGTGCAAATAGTTAGTAGCCAATCGAAAGAAAACACAGAAAATTACCAGTTTGACGTGAATAGCGGGGAAAAGCATCGGAGAGTATCCAAAAGTCGGTGAAATCAAAATATGACGAAAATAATAACATCGTTCAGTTGAGTGAACATGCATTTATGAAGCGGAATCATGTTTGACTAATCTTATATACTTGTTTTTGTGTGGCGCGGAAAATGTCCAGTAGTTTGCAGTTAGTTTACAATAGTGACATTGTGTGCTCTGTTTAGTTATCGATAGGCTGTTTTATGATCGAAGAATCGTGCTGCTATCAAGAGATATGATTTTGTTTGCTGCATTAATAATTCCAATTAAAACATATTAGCTTCATTGATTTGTCATATAATATTCGCGCAGCTGCTTGTAAAAGGTTGTACTTTCTCTCCATGTCCGCTTTGCTTTCCTGCAGGTGCTCTGGTATCATGTCATATTCCATTTGTCAACGGTGATTCACACGATGTGATGAAATAAGTACCACAGTTGATTATTTTCCACCTTTATTAGTAGCAAGGTTACAAGAGAGAACCCCCTTCTGCACTCCCACAGAGTCAGCTACGGAGGTCTCTCTGTCGAAGCACAGAGATACTGAGTTTTTATACCATCTTTGTCACGTATGCAGAAAGCAATTTCTAGCTAACCCTGACAGTCACATGTCCAGCAACAGTGATAGTCTGAGACAAAAAAGAACACTTAATCACCTCAAACAAAATAGATATTCCAGTCAAGTAAGTGGATTATTGATACGAAAGGACAATCAATTTGATAGGCATTCCAGCCACTTTAATTAAGAAAGGAATGCCCTGCCTGGTTTGTTGGAACCAAAACTTAAATTACAAAGATAAGAGCATCCACCGACGTTTATGCTTTAATTAAGTAAGGAATGTACTGTCTCATCTCCATCAGCAACCGCCTCTTATCGAAACTAAAAGCTGTGAAAAATCAGGAGACATCCCCTTGAGTGTTTTGTGAGCTTTTTGACCCGAAACCTAAAGGTGTGAAAAATCCGGAGACATTATCTCCCTCCAAAGAGCAGCTGCTCAAACTCGCTGCAGCCATTCTCAAAGCAGAATACACAGACTCAACGTTAACCATTGATTACAGGAATCTGAGAATCCCCTTAAGATTTTATCATTCTCTCCTTTTTATCATTTGATGATAAATTAAAGTAGTGCTGAGAATGGATCAGAGAGCTTGTTCATAAAGACGTTACAACAGGTGTTAAAGCAAGTCATCAATACGCAGCATGCTATGATAATATTATTGCTCCGTGTTGCAAATAAGATGTCCAAGATCCTTCTAGTACCGAGCCTATTCACCCAGCCCCTCCGGTGGTTAGTCTAAAACTGTCTAGTTGCTACTGGAGATACATTATAGGACTCATTCCTAACGTGGGTAACACACTTGTCTCCCACAATCTCACATACTCCTAACTGCTGTGGTAAATGGTAATCCAATGCATATTGAGTTTGCTGTGCATAGAGTTCTAATTCCGCCATCTCCTGGTTGATCGCCTCCAATCCTTTCATAGTGCTGTTACCCAGTGCCGTCAGCCCACAAATGAGGTGGTTACCGTTCATTGCGGGTATGGTTCCTGCCGACGCCCCTCGAGAGAGTACTCAGAAACCCGTGGCCCAAAGACAGGATCATTCCAATCTGCACAGAATTCCTTACTCACAGATCCGGCTGTCAGTCGTTGTCGAATGTGAGGCTTCTGGGGGCAGGTAACAGTAAGGGGATCGATCGCCAAGAGTGGAGGTAGGTTGCTGGTAGCGGTAGTGTCGGTGCCATTGAACAAGACTACGTATCCTTTCCTGGATCGATAGCAAGTGCTATTACCAGTTAAAATTTTATCATACCGTAAATGGTCCTTAGGGTACAGGGAGGAGCATTTAAAAAGTCCCTGAGCCAGCTGACAATACAGTCCCATTACAATATCCACATACATACTGATTCATGGATACATTCGCAAGATAATTTTACCTTAGTTACCTTACATCGGTGGTCCAAACAATGCTTCTCCAAGCAAGGTATTTCTCGGGGTTGCTGGGATGTGACGCACCCCCATCCTGATCCCATGTAACAGAAGGGGTAGTCCCTTGTGCTCTTGCAGCGTGGGCTAGTTACCCACTCTCACTCATCCCTTAGCCCATGCCACTCACGGGTTCCCAAGCACCCAGGGTTCTGTTTACCACACTGGCATGATTATCTACAGTCGTATCACTACATTGTCCCCATGTCCGTTTCCGAAACTTTCCCCATCTCCCTCAACATTCTGCCCCTGATCCATCCTTCACTATTAGGTCATGCTCCTTCCAGAGTAGCCCTGATGTGTTAGCTACAAACAGTGCTTCTACAGATTGTGCCAAAGGATAGCATGCATACGGTTACCATGCAATCGCTTATGTGTTTGATAAAACAGGTTATCTTCCAAAGCATTATATTCAACATAAAGCAAAGAGGTAAGTCCGTAAACGATTAATCTTGGGCTGGGAGCGATCTCTTGCAGCCGCTGAGGTGTATCCAACGTTCCTGGCTCTCTACTTTAATGGTTGTCGGCATTTGCAACAGGACCTAAAGGGCACCTTTCCATCTAGGTCCAAGCTTGGGTCGTTCCCAGTCACGAATTAGCACTAGGTCTCCAACCCTTAGGTCGGGCCGGTTCCTTAAAGTTGTTCTGCGCCTAAGAATGGAGAAACTTTAAAGAGTATGTTAACTGGCGAAAATATTTCTGCAATTCCTCTTCCATGATGTGGAGATCAACCTGAGTCGGGGGTCTTATATTGGTATCCCAGGGTGTCCTTCCTGGTCGGCCATAGACGATCTCTGCCGTGGATACCCCTGTGGCAGAGTGTGGGGTAAGTTTCATATGATATAGTGCCAAGGGAAGCACCTTTAAACAATTCAGCCCCGTTTCTGAGGTCTATTTCGTTATTTAAAGAGCAAACACGAGGAAATCTGCAGATGCTGGAAATTCAAACAACACATAAAAAATGCTGGTGGAACACAGCAGGCCAGACAGCATTTATAAGGAGAAGCACTGTCGACGTTTTGGGCCGAGACCTTCCGTCAAGACTAACTGAAAGGAAAGATAGTAAAAGATTTGAAAGTCGTAGGGGGAGGGGGAAATGCGAAATGACAGGAGAAGACCGGAGGGGGTGGGAGGAAGCTAAAAGCTGGAAAGGTGATTGGCAAAAGTGATACAGAGCTGGAGAAGGGAAAGGATGGTGTCCCTTGATGTCCCTTGTTTCAGTTGGGCTTAATCATAGGCACCTGATTCTCTCCTGGGGCTGGGGGTAAGTGGCCCTGGGTTCGAGCTGGGGCCGGTTTGTCTCGTCAGTGTCCCCTTGCAGCAACTAGCTGGTGAAGGGCTAGTGCAGTCCTTCGTGATCTCTAGGCCTGGTTGAAGGACCTCCGCTTCACAGAGCCTTGTTTTCTCCAGTGTTACATACCCCGTGGGTATCTTGTGGCTGTCTTATGACCATGATGTAATTGAATATCTTGTGCGCATGATGTAATTGTTTTGTAATGGTGGGTGATATAATTTTCCCACCAGTGTAAGGTCAAATGATGTAACTTTCCCGCCGGTGTGAGGTCATGTAATGGCCTATTCCAACAGGTCCTCGTCCTGCCCAGGAAAGCTTCGAAGAACCCAAACCTCGAAGAACCCAAGTCTCGAAGAACCCTAGCCTCGAATAACCTTGGCCTCGTCATATACTCGTTTAATTCCGGGGTCCGAGCCCGAGTCAAGACCCAGGTTCTGGGTTCTTGTCCAGTCTCTCGCGCGGAGTCCAAGCCCAGGCAACTAGTTCCCAGTTCCTTGTCCTGGTCCGTCTTTACCAGCCAAAGTCCTAGCCCAAGTCTGTTTTCCTGTCCCAGCTCCTAGTCTTTGTCCTGTCCCGTCCCTCAATCAAGCCCAGTCCAGTTCCCAGTATTTCAGTGTCTGTGTCTTGCACTTCTGACAGTAATACAGTATCCGGAAGAAGAATTCGCTCAATATGGAATGCTGGAGACTCTGGTGTTAGAGAAATTCAGCTGCTGAGAATTGAATTCCTTTGCTAGGGTCTATCAGTACAAACACCAGACAAGCATCCACAGTTTCCTTAGGCAAATCGAGAAGAGGAAAGAGCAGTTCAAACTGTAAAGAACCTCCCGACAAGACACATACAAGGCACTGATACCTTATTGCTCCGCCCCTCTTGTTAATACTATTAAAAAATGTCAATCGACTATAGACTGAGAGAACTCTACGCGTTCAACTTCCCTTTTTCCGAGCTCACTTACCAAACTTCGACAAAGTGAGAAAATATGAGAGAACACATTGTAAGAATAGAAAGAACATGCATGATCTCAGACAGAGAGCAAAATTCTTGTTACAGCTCAGGATTTGTTTTGTGCACAGTTCGCTTTCCAGTTTCATATTGCGTCTCTCTCCAGCTCTCGGATACTCTGGCATTTGTCAAGGTCTCTCTTCCCAGTACAATTAAGCCAACAGGGATCCAGCGGCCTCTCAGAGTCAGTCGGCCGCTGGAGCCGATCGCAGCGAGGTGATTTCCAGACAGAAGCTGGAGTTACAAGAACTTCAGTTCGCCGTTTATCACCTGTCGCAACGGGGAAGCTGGAGTGATTCGACTGAGACTGTTGGTTGGTCTGCGGATCAAGTATATCTCCGACCACGCAGGGATTCGACGGGAACATGGATTCATGTCGCGGTTTCCTCAGCCAATCCTCATTGGTACTTGCAGTCCAGCAGAATCGGTAACATTCAGAGTGCCAAAGTAGCAAACTACTGCCTCCACAGAACTGCTAAGTCTATTGTTACATATTCAGGCAACAATAAATATATGTGAGTTAGGCAAAGGTTTTAATAACAAATAACACGTTTATTAAACACTGAAAACAAACCCCCCAAAAGTAAACAAACACTAACGTAACCGGAAAACAGCTGCTGTGCGGCAGCTTAACAGTTCTTAAAGCGATGCAGCTCTAACAGTTCTTAAAGCGATGTTGCAAAAATAGTTTTTTAAAACGATATTGCCAAAAGTTCAAAATGCTCAGTCCATTTAAAAGGAGAGACTTTTTAAGGCGATTTAAATTCTCTTCCACGTCGTTTTCCTTCGATCCCCCGGCGTCGAACTCTTCCCACGAAGAATTTTATGAAACGTAACGGCTTAAAGGCACTGACCTGTCCTTCCACACTGTCCTCAATCTTCTGCTATCCCGCAGAGATTAACACGAGAACAGTCAACGAAATCCTTCCAAATGTGGATCACACAAGGTCGAACCCATTCCACCGTCGAAAATCGATTCTCCTCGATCTTTAACTCCCGAACTTTTATCTTCACTCTCCACTAATTCTTAACTAGCAGTATTGTAAAGAAACTGCTGGCAATGACCTTTTAAACTTTAGGCATTAGATAAAACTTCATCTTTCAACTAAACTGCGTCATCACATTAAATCACGCAGTGGCATGAAGTCAACTTGGCAAATCCAGCCACGAAATGCCCCACCCCACAGTGAGGGGTCCACCTCTTATACCCTGTAAAAAAAACCTGTCACATGATCTCTACTGGCGGGAAAATGACGTCACTCCACCATCACAAGACCATTACCTCAAGTCCAGTGTAACTTCAACCCCAGTCACGTGACAAGGTACCATTGTCACGTGTCACGAGTACGTAACACTATCCAGTGTCGAAAGGACTGCGCCGGTAGCAGCGACCATTCTCAAACCAAAGGACGTAGGATTCACGCCAAAAGCAGAGACCTTCTGGGGAATAACAGAAGACAGAGAACTATATATAACCATACAACAATTACAGCACGGAAACAGGTCATCTCGGCCCTTCTAGTCTGTGCCGAACGCTCCCCTACTCCCACCTACCTGCACTCAGCCCATAACCCTCCATTCCTTACCTGTCCATATAACTATAAAAGTAAAAAGCTGACAGGTCAAAACGATAATATATAGAAGGCAGATGAAGGAGAATTAGTCAAATGATAACAATCTGCAAACAGCATGGAGGCATTGGGTTAACGGGTTATTTTATTGGTTCAATACGGAAGTTTAGTCAATTGATTCACTTAAAGAGTCCTCATGTAAACCAACGTCCTGTCATCAATTCAAATTTTTAACTCATGGCAGCAGCAAATTTACGAGCATTCAGTGGCCACTTCATTAAGTATAGCTGTACGCCCGCTCGGTAACGCAAATATATGATCAGTCAATTATGTGGCAGTATCTCAATGTATAAAGCATGCGGGAATGTTCGGCGGGAAGATTTGTTGCTCAGACCATGTATCACAACGGGAGTGAAATATGGGGAAAACCTTATTTGGAAAACCAACGGGGAAAATTCATGTTCCAGGAGCTGCTGATCTCCTGGAATCTCTATCGTTTATTAAGAATAGGGCAAAAAGAAAATAAAAATAAATGTCCAGTGAGCTACAGTATTATATACGAAACGCCTGGTAAATGAAAGAGGTCAGAAGAGAATGGCCAGACTGCTTGAAGGTGCCAGTAAAGGGACAGTCACTTAAACACCCTCGTATTACAAAGGTGACGTTCAGAGCAGAATCTCTGAACCCACAGCACGGAGTACCTCTGGGTAGGTGGGCTGCATCAGCTGTGACCACTTTACCAGAAAATTTTTGTAACCGAATAATGTGACAACTGAGTGCATCTCCAGACTCAAGGTCAACCTCCATCCAACTGTTATAAGACGTTTGAACAGTTCTGTAGTATGAAACAATGGACTCCTGGTCTCACCATCAACCTCGTTATGACTTACGGTAGTTATGACAATCTAATTGCACTGCTCTTTCTCTTTAACTGTAACCTTTAATTGTGCATTCTGTTATTGTTTTCATTGTACTTTCGCAGTGTTCTGCTGTAATGATATTCTCTCCAATTAATATTGGTTCACGATTCTGCACTCTGTTACGGAAACCAATTGGTTCAGAACTACAGAATGCTCTTGATAGTGTGGAAAGTTTGTATCGTCCTACGGCACTTCTTAGATTCTTCCACAAATCAGTGCTCCTTTTCGAGTGAATGCATAGCCTAATGCGTAGGAGCACAATTGCGCAAGCGCGTGAAGGTCGGCCTGTGAGACAGCGGGAGAGTTTGAAAAGCGAATAGATTCAGAGGGGGAAGGTAATTTCTTCGGCAGTTTGAACGAGGCACGTCTGCTCAAGCCTGTGAAGGTCGGCATGTGAGACAGCGGCAGAATTTAAAAAGCGAGCAGATTAACGGACTGGGCGACGGAAGTGGGAGACAGATTAAGAAGGCTTTAGCTCGACAGGCTGAGGACGAGCTTGCTCTCAGTGAGGTAAAGCCGCGTAAGCTCCTTTAATTAATCTAATTAACTTATAAGTAGGTAATGGAGGCAGTAGTTAGGGCAGTCGGGTGCTGCGTTTGCAGTTTGTGGGAAGTCAGTGCGAGTACAATTGTCCCTGATGACTACATATGTGAAAGGTGCATCCAGCTGCATCTCCTGACAAACCGATTTAGGGAACTGGAGCTGGAGCTGGATGAAATTCGGATCATTCGTGAGCCAGAGGCATCAATAGACAGGAGTTTCAGGGAGATAGACACCCCTAAAAGTCAGGAGACAGGTAGCTGGGTGACTGTCAGTAGAGGGAAGAGGAATAGACAGGAAGAGCAGAGAACCTCTGTGGCCGTTCCCATCAATAATAAGTATACCGTTCAGGGTACGGTTGGTGGGGACGACCTGCCAGGGACCACTTGCAGTGGTCGCGTCTCTGGCACCGAGACTGGACTGTCAGCTGAGAAGGGAAGGAGGGAAAATAGGAGATTAGTAGCGATAGGGAATTCGATAGTTGGGAGGACAGATAAGAGATTCTGTAGGAGATATCTAGAATCCGGGCTGATCTGTTGCCTCCCTGCTGCCAGGGTCCGCGATATCACGGATCGAGCTCTCAGTATTCTCAAGAGGGAGGGTGAGCAGCCATATGTCGTGGTCCCTGCAAGGACCAATGACGTGGCTAAGAAGAAGGAAGAGGTCCGGCAAAGAGATTTTAGGGAGTTCGGTGCAAAGCTGATGGACGGAATCTCCAGGGTTCAAGTCTCAGGATTGCTACCCGTGTCACGTGCTAGTGAGGCTAGAAATAGGAAGATAATGCAGCTAAATACGTGGCTAAGGAGTTGGTGTAGGAGGGAGGGCTTTATGTTTCTGGACAATTGGGCCTTGTTCCAGGAAAGGTGGGACCTGTTCCGACGGGATGGGTTGCACTTGAACTCGAGGGGGACTAAGATCCATGCGGGAAGGTTTACTAGTTCTGCTCCGGGGAGGGTTAAACTTGTTTTGCAGGGGGAGGGGAACCAGAGTGTTAGAGCAGATAGTGAGGTGGAGGAGGATAAAGGCCATGCGAGAACTGCAAGTATAGTGCATAGACTAAAGCTCGCTGTAACATATGAAGAGGCTTTGAGGAAAGAGAAGCAGAATAAAGGGTCTAAAGTTTGTAAGGTTGAAGGGCTAAAGTGTTGAAACCTCAATGCAAGAAGCATCAGTAACAAAGGTGATGAACTGAGAGCTTAGATAGGTACATGCAATTATGATGTAGTGGCCATTACAGAGACTTGGCTAGCACCAGGGCAGGATACCTCAATATTCCAGGATTTCAGTATATTGAAAGGCGGGGGGAGGGGAATATGGGGAGGGGTGGCATTACTCGGCAGGGGTACTGTTACAGCTACAGAAAGGGTGGGTAATGTAGCAAGATCCTCTTTTAGGCAGTATACGTGGAAATCAGGAACAAGAACGGAGCAGTTACTCTATTGTGCGTTTTCTATTGGCCCCCTGGTAGGAGCAGATTGGGGGGTAGATTTTGGAAAGGTGCAAAAATAACAGGGTTGTTATCATGGGTGACTTTAACTTCCCTAATATTGATTGCCACCTGATTAGTTCCAATGGTTTAGATGGGGCAGAGTTTATTATGTGTGTCCAGGACGGATTCTTGTCACAGTATGTTGAAAGGCCGATTAGGGGGAATGCTTTACTAGGTGTAGTATTAGGAAACGAACCAGATCGGGTCACAGTTCTTTCAATGGGTGAGCATCTGGGGGACAGTGACCACCGCTCCATGGCCTTTAGCATTATAATTGAAAAGGATAGAATTAGAGAGGACGGGAAATGTTTAGCTGTGGAAGGGAAAATTATGAGGCTATGAGGCGAGAACTTGCGGGTGTGAATTGGGATGATGCTTTTGCAGGGAAATGTACTATGGACATGTGGTCGATGTTTAGGGATCGCTTGCAGGATATCAGGGATAAATTTGTTCCGGAGAGGGAGATAAAGAATGATAGGGTGCAGGAACCATAGGTGACAAGTGAGGTGGAAAATCTAGTCAGGTGGAAGCAGACAGCATACATGAGGTTTAGGAACAAAGGATCAGATAGCGCTATTGAGAAATATAGGATAGCAAGGAAGGAGGTTAGGAAGGGGCTGAGGAGAGCAAGAAGGGGGCATATAAAGGCCTTGACGAACAGGTAAAGGAAAACCTTCAATTATGCGAAGAACAAAAGGATATGAGAAGTGAAGGTAGGACCGATTAGAGATAAAGGTGGGAAGATGTGCCTGGATGCTCTGGAAGTGAGCGAGGTCCTCGATGAATGCTTCTTTTCGGTATTCACTAATTAGCGGGAGCTTGATGACGGTGAGGCCAATATCTGTGTGGTTAAAGTTCTGCAGCATGTTGATATTAAGGGATAGGAGGTTTGGGAGTTGTTAAAATACATTCGGACGAGTAATAGCCCGGGGCCTAACTGAATATTCCCCAGGACGCTCCATTAGGCGAGGTTAGAGATTGCTGAGCCTCTGCTAGGATTATTATTTCCTCGTTGTCCACGGGTATGGTACCGGAGGACTGGAGAGAGGCGAACGTTGCCCCTTGTTCGCTTAAGTTCGTTGGACTACAGCCTATTGACCTTGCAATAAATCTGCTGATGATCTTACACCTTATTGTTTGCCTTCCACGCACTATCTCCGTTGCTGTTACATTTCACCCTGCACCGTTTTACGTGTTTCACCCCAGTACATTGTGTAGTGGTTTGACCTATGTGAGTTCTATGCAAGAGATATATTTCACAGAATTTTAGTGCATGTGACAATTCCAATTCCAATTTATTATCAGTATGGGTTGTGTGTCATAGAGCCCAGGTTATACTATTGATAAATCCGTTCAGTCAATATTCAAGTTCACCCTGGTATTCTGTTTCAACAGCAATAATCATCATAATGTACCACGTTGGATGACGCCGGCGATCATGATGGAGGGAACGCGTGCATTGCACATCTGTTCAAAGAGAAGTATCACCAACGGGCAACCCAAGGGTTGAAATGAATTAAAGTTAAGATCTGCAAATGGCTCAAGAAAATAAAACGAACTTACAGGTCAAAATAATAACATATAGAGGGCAGAGGAAGGATATTTAGACAAGTGATAACAATCTGCAAACAGCATAGATGCATTGGGTTAACGGGCCACTTTATTAGGTCAACACGCAAGTTTAGTCAATTGATCCAAATAAAGAGTTCTTAAGTAAAGCAACGTCCTGTCATCACTTCAACTTTTTAACTCGTCGCACTAGCAAATGTAGGAGCATTCAGTGACCACTTTATTAAGTATAGCGGTACGGCCGCTCGATAATGCAAAAGTATAATCAGTCAATTGTGTAGGAGTAACTCAATGTATAAAACATAGAACATAGAACATAGAATAGTACAGCACATTACAGGCCCTTCGGCCCACAATGTTGTGCCGACCTTCAAACCCTACCTCCCATATAAACCCCCACCTTAAATTCCTCCATATACATGTCTAGTAGTCTCTTAAACTTCACTAGCGTATCTGCCTCCACCACTGACTCAGGCAGTGCATTCCACGCACCAACCACTCTCTGAGTGAAAACCCTTCCTCTAATATCCCCCTTGAACTCCCCTCCCCTTAACTTAAAGCCTTGTCCTCTTGTACTGAGCAGTGGTGCCCTGGGAAAGAGGTTCTGGCTGTCCACTCTGTCTAGTCCTCTTAATATCTTGTACATCTCTATCATGTCTCCTCTCATCCTCCTTCTCTCCAAAGAGTAAAGCCCTAACTCCCTTAATCTCTGATCATAATCCATACTCTATAAACCAGGCGGCATCCTGGTAAATCTCCTCTGTACCCTCTCCAATGCTTCCACATCCTTCCTATAGTGAGGCGACAACAACTGGACACAGTATTCCAAGTGTGGCCTAACTAGAGTTTTATAGAGCTGCATCGTTACATCGCGTCTCTTAAACTCTATCCCTCGACTTATGAAAGCTAATACCCCATAGGCTTTCTTAACTACCCTATCTACCTGTGAGGCAACTTTCAGGGATCTGTGGACATGTACCCCCAGATCCCTCAGCTCCTTCACACTACCAGGTATCCTGCTATTTACTTTGTACTCTGATTTGGAGTTTGCCCTTCGAAAGTTTACCACCTCACATTTCTCCGGGTTGAACTCCATCTGCCACTTCTCAGCCACTTCTACATCCTATCAATGTCTCTCTGCAATCTTCGACAATCCTCTACACTATCTACAACACCACCAACCTTTTGTCGTCTGCAAACGTGCCAACCCATCCTTCTACCCACACACCCAGGTCGTTAATAAAAATCACGAAAAGTAGATGTCCCAGAACAGATCCTTGTGCGACACCACTGGTCACAACACTCCAATCTGAATGTACTCCGTCCACCACGACCTTCTGCCTTCTGCAGGCAAGCAGATTCTGAATCCACCTGGCCAAACTTCCCTGGATCCCATGCCTTCTGACTTTCTGAATAAGCCTACATTGTGGAAATGTTCGTGAGGAAAATTTGTTGTTCAGACTATGTATCATAATGGGGCTGAAATATGCGGCGTTATCCATATTCCAGGGGATGTTGATCTACTGGAATCTCTACCGTTTATTTAGAATGGGACAAAAAGATAAAAAATAAATTTCCAGTGAGCTACAGTTTTATGTACGGAAACGGCAGGTACATGAAAGAGGTCAGAAGAGAATGGCTAGACTGCTTGGAGGTGCCAGGAAAGCGACAGGCACTTAAACACCCTCGCATTACAACAGTGGCGTACAGAGCAGAATCTCAGATCTCACAGCACGTTGTTACTTGAGGTTAAGGGGCTGCAGGAGCAGTAACTACATCCCAGGAAATTTTGTAACCTAATAATGTGGGTCCTGAGGGTATCACCGTACTCAAGGTCAACCTCCAGCCGACTGTTGTAACACGGTTGAACAATTCCCTACTACCAAACAATGGACACATGTTCTCGCCATCTACCTCGTTATGATCTCCCACCTTATGATCTACTTGCACTGCACATTCTCTTTAACCGTAACCCTTAATTGTGCATTCTGTTATTGTTCCCATTGTTCTTTCGCAAGGTTGTGCTATAATGATATTCTCTCCAATTAACATTGGTTCACAATTCTGCACTCTGTAATGCAAACCAATTGTTTCCGAACTATGCTTATGTCAGTGTGGAAAATTCGTATCGTCGTCTGACACTTCTTCAATTTTTCCACATCTCAGTACTCCTAGATGCAGTAGATGTAGTGTATATGGATTTCAGCAAGGCATTTGAAAAGGCACCCCATCCAAAGCTTATTCAGAAAGTAAGGAGGCATGGGATCCAAGGGGACATTGCTTTCTGGATCCAGAACTGACGCCCACAGAAGGCAAAGAGTGGTTGTCGACGGGTCATATACTGCATGGAGATCGGTGACAAGTGGTGTGCCTCAGGGATCCGTTCTGGGACCCTTACACATTTTGATATTTATATAAATGACCTTGATGAGGAAGTGAACGAATGGGTTAGTATGTTTGCTGATGACACAAAGGTTGGGGGTGTTTTGAATAGTGTAGAGGGCTGTCAGAGGTTACAGAGGGACATTGATAGGATGCAAAACTATGCTGAGAAGTGGCAGATGGAGTTTAACCCAGATATGTGTGAAGTGCTTCCTTTCGGTAGGTCAAATATGATGGCAGAATATAGTATTGCTGGTAAGACACTAGGCAGCGTAGACAATCAGAGGCATCTTGGGGTCTGAGCCCATTGGACGCTCAAAGCAGCGGCGCTGCTTGATTCGGTGGTTAAGAAGACGTACGGTGTATTGGCCTTCATCAATCGTGGAACTGAGTTTAGGAGCCGAGAAGTAATATTGCAGCTATATAGGACACTGTTCAGACTCCACTTGGAGTACTGTGCTTAGCCCTGGTCGCCTCACTACAGAAAGCATGTGGAGACCATAAAAAGGGTGCAGAGATTTACAAGGACGTTGCCTGGATTTGGGAGCATGACTTGTGAAAACAGGTTGAGAGAATTCGGGCTTTTCTCCTTGGACCGACGGCTGATGACAGGTGACCTAATAGAGATGCATAAGATGATGAGATGCATTGATCGTGTGGATAGTCAGAGGCCAAAATGGCTGCCACAAGATGGCAAAGGTTTAAGGTGCTTGAGAGCAGGTACAGACGAGATGTCAGCGTTAAGTTTTTTTTATGCGGAGAGTGCTGAGTGCGTGGAATGGAATGCCGGCAACTGTGGTGGTGGCGGATACGATAGGGTCTTTCAAGAGGTAGGTACACGGAGCTTATAGAAATAGAGGGCTATGTGTAACCCTAGAAATTTCTAAGGTTGGGACATGTTCGACACAACATTGTGGGCCGAAGGGCCTGTATTTTACTGTAGGTCCTCTATGTTTCTATGCTTCCTTTTCGAGTTAATGCGTAGCCTAATAAAATGGTTACTTCATGTAATATTCTGTAACTCTATGAAAAGAGAACTTAAAAGGGATACGCTTAATCATTGCTGTAATTGAATTAGTTCAGAATGCTGTTTGTGACCGAGTGAATAAACGTTGTTCTTAAACCACAACTAAGTGGAATAGTGAAGCAGGACTCGGAAATATCAGAGAAAAAAAATATGTAGAAAACTGACGGTCAATCATGTCCATGATGTAATTGCTGCGCAAAACAGTCAGAGAATCGATGGTTGATTCATCCTGTATAGACTAGAATTCAGACAAAAATGAATATTATCAATAGATAGAAGGTGCAAACACGTATTAAATTGGTAAATTGGCAAGCGCGGCTGCAGTAAATTATTGTTGTAATATAGGAACAGTATACAAAACGGCAATGGAATTTGAATTAAATCGTTGGATAATATTAATATTAGGGAAAATCTTGGGATTTTTTACCAAGGACATAGTAACAATGTGTCAAGAAAGGAATAGGTCAAAAGAGATTCATAAATAGGAAAACGTTTTCTTTTATTATATTCAGAGTCCCTGGAATGTCCGACAACCGATGAGAAAGATACAGCAGGTTTCGATTTTACGAAGAATTTCACCACAGTTCCACGCATTCAGATGCTCCACATGGTTAAACATGCAAGATCTGGGAGAATACTGCGCACGAGTGCATATCAGTGATTTTTTTTTTAAAGGGACATTTGGGTTTTTCATTTACGTCCACAAGCTGCGACTTGCAGTGTGAAGCAGGACCTACACTTTTCTTTCTGCAGTTTCACCTCGTCTCTATCAGTCCAATCTGATGCTGGTACAAGTGTACGAGGGGTTGTGAGTAGGGAGGAGCTTCTGAAGACTGTTTGAGGCCCTGACAAGATGAAATAATAGGTACTGAAGTACCAGATGGAAATTAATGTTAAAAAGTGAAGACGCCAGTTTCAATGAAGCTAGAACATTTGAATATAAGAGTTACATGCACAAAATGCTTCGGAACGCTGTAGGTCAGGCGGCATCTACGGATATTTTAAAGAGCCGACTTTTCGGGCAGGACCTTTCATCATGTCTGGAAAGAAAGGAAAAAGTTGCCAACATAAGCAGGTGGGAGAGGGGTAGGCGTGCAGTCTGGAAGTTTATAGGTTGGCCGGCTGTATAGGGAAGTGTTGTGGCAAGAGTAAAGGGCTGGATAACAAAGAATATGATAAGAGGGGGAGAGGACAACGGCAGAAAGTGAAGGAGGAGATGCCCAGGGGATATGATAGCCAGGTATTGCCAAGAGTAGAATTGGGGCGGGCGGAGTGCAGATACTAGAAGGGGAGGGGAATGGACGTTGGACAAATTGATGCTCATGCCATGGGAATGGGGGCTACCCAGGGGAAATACGTAGTGTTTCTCAACCAGTGTCAGGCTGACCTTATCACTATTGGAGGATGTGGACCGAAGCATCATAAGACGATTTTGGATTGGAATTTTAGTAGTCGGTCACTCGACAATCATGCTTTTTGCTCATGAAGGGAAGGTGCTCCACAAAGCGGGCAGAGACCTATTTATCGTCTCACCAAATGTAAAAGAGGTCTATAAGTCCATAAGAACGTAAAGCATAGGAGCTGTGTTGAGCCATTCTGCCCACCGTGTCTGCTCAGTTTTTCCATCATTCTGATCACATTCAACCTCATACACCTGCCTTCTCTCCAGATCCTTTGATGCTTTGACCAATCAGGAAACTATGAACTTCCGCTTTAAATATACCCACGGATTTGGCGGCTACTACGGCCTCTGGCAGATTATTCCACAGATTCACTACTCTCTAGCTATAAGTATTCCTTTTCCCCTCTCATCTACACGGTCGCCCTTCAATCTAGTTCGAGATACACTCAGCAGCTCCCAGAAAACATCCTCTCCATATCCACCTCATCCAATCCATTCAGGATTCGGTAGGTTTCAATGAGATTCCCCCGTAGCCTCTTAGATTTTAGTCAGTACAAGCCCAAAGCTGTCAAACGTTCCTCATATGTTACCCTGTTCATTCCGAAATTATCCTTGTGAACTGCCCCTGGACTTTCTACCGTGACAATACATCCTTTCTGAGACATGGGCCCAAAACTGTTGACAATGCTCCACTGCGGACTGACGAGTGTCTTATAAAGCCTCAGCATTACCTCCTTGTTTGTATTGTTACGGACCCCGTAACTGGATGTCTTACCAGCAAAGATAGGAGTAGCCGTTGAAGTCTGGTGATACTATTTTTAACAGTATTTATTAGCAAAAATACACAAAAATAATATCAATGCAAATATACAGATAATATACGTCGTCAATACTAAACCTAAAAGTGCGGGTATAATAATAATCAATAAGAAATAAGCTCTATCGTTGTCTAGGAGATAATGAATTGTCCGATGGAAATATAAAGTTCACACAGGCTGCAGTGTTTGCTTGTCGCTGTGTTGCAATTGTTGGAGAGAGAGAGAGATAGCAGAATGGGAACAGTTACCGCTATTGTTTTTTGCCAACCTTCCTTTATGATTTCGATCCGTCAGTGTCTCGTTGCTGTGGCCGTTCAAGTATGACCTCTCCTTTAGCTAAACCGTTCTTCCGTGATGAGCCCGCCACCCAGGCAAGGGAGGACACACACGAGTTCTCAACGGCTTTCGCTATAAAACGCTGTCACTGGATTTCTAGCGTTTCTCCTGGTGTGTCTGAGGGGTGTTCCCCAGACCCGACTTTTATTCTCACTCACGGGGTCTCAGATGTCAATCAGGTTGGGATGATGCAATCCCTCAACCAGACCACTCTGGCTGTCCCCTGAGGGGTTTCAATGAATAGTACAGTACTCAATACACAATTCCTTCTCCAAGAGACAATAGCAGTAATCAGTGGTTCCATTCCGCTTTTGTTAGGAGACATTCCACTACTTTGTGTATTCTCTTTGTCTATAAAAACTGCCTTTTCTGTTATCCTGCGTCTCTCTCTCATTACTGACATGATGTGTATCTCTCTCATTTCCTGGGTATCAGACCCGAAATAATGACGATCCTGCGATTCTCAAAAAGGAGGGGGCGACTTTGCACCCTTCGGCCCATCAGAGTTGCTCCACATTCGTAACAGTATATCCTATTCACCTTGAAATTAATGCCAACATTGCATTTGCTACTTTACCACAAGCTCACCCAGCAAATTAACCTCTAAGAGTCTTGAAAGAGGACTTAAGTCCCTCTGCACCTCTGACGTTTGTATTTTCTCTCACTTTCAGTAACAGTTTGCTCTATAGCCAAAATATTTCATCATACATTTCCCACCAATTAATTTCATCTGCCACTTTTTACCCATTCTTCTAATCTGTCCAATGCAATCATATTAGTTCCGCAGCAGTACCTACCAAAGCTTTGAATCAACCAAAAACTTTGCCACAAAGCAATCAATTTCACTATCGAAATCATTGACAAACAACGGTCCCAATACTGATGTGTGAGGATCACCACTAGTCACTGGTAGCCAACCAGGAAAGGCCCCCTGTATTCCATCTCGCGGAAGAAAACGTGCACTTCGCATTCAAATCGCCCCTCAACACTATTCAGGTCGCATCATGAGCACCGGATACAGTCGTCGACTCCTGTAGATTGGCAAGTGAGTAGTGCCTTGCTGGGTGGATTGTGTGTGCCCCTAAATCGAGTTGAGGTACGACGTAGATAGGAAGGTGCAACATTTCTTCCACTTGCCTTGATAAGTTCCAGGAGCGACATTAGTAGATAAGAACGAATGCACAAAGGAATACCGATGGGTAGTATCCCGGCAGAAAGTAGAGAATGGGGTGTGGAGATAAAGCTCCGCTTCATGGTGGGCGCCGTTGAAGATGACAGAAGCTGTGGAGAATGATTTGCTGGATGTGAAGAATGATGACAAATGGAGGACAAATGGAACACTAGCCTTCTCTGGCCCCGGGTAGATAGTGTTGGGGAGGATAGTGTTTTGCGAAGAAAAAGCATTTCAGGATGTATATTTATCTGACGTTAAATGTACCCCTGAAACCTTTGAAACATTTGATATATGGGAAATGATGGAGATGCGGATGATTACAGCATCAACAGTGGAAACAGTGACACACCTTGCTTTGAAGAAGGAGAACCTCTCTTATGTTCTGGAAAATAAAGCCTCTTTCTGGGAAAAGGGAATGCCATATTTGCAGGAGACAGGGTGGGAAGAGATACAACCAGGATAGCAGTCAGATTCGGTAGTTTTATAAAAGATATAGGAACACGGATTGTCTCCAGAAACGGAGACAGAGAGATAGAGAACGGGGCGAGAGATGTCAGAAATGGAGCAAGTAATTTTAAGGGCAGGGTAAAAGTTTGAAGCAAGGTTGATAAAATTCTTGTCCTCAGCACGAGTACATCAATAGCAGCGTCCCGTTGGAAATTACTTCCTCCCTGTCCTTAAATTATCCGCTTTATCCACGCCAAATGGGCTTGTAAATTTGATTAAAACTTCTGCTGGCTATTTTGATTATAGCTCTTCCTAGCCTGTCTCCTTTAAATCTGTCAGTTCCTACGTCTCCACATCATCTATTCTCAGACTGACGTTATTCATATTGCTCTTCATTCTGGTTCCTCCGTTACCCCTCTCTTTTCCTCAGCTGGTTCCTATCTGAATTCCCTTTCTCACATTATTCACTGTCTAATTTAATCGGATTTCTACTTCACCAGCCCTTTTACCTATTCCACCTATCACCACCCAGCTTTTTACCATCTCCCTCAATCATCCTCCTGGCTTCACCCAAAACCTTCTAGCTTGTACTCAGTCCGCTACTTTCACTTCCTTAATCTCACTATTCCCTTCCATTTAGGGTAGTTAAGTAAACTTATGGCGTGTTAGCTTTCATAGGTCGAGGGATAGAGTTTAAGAGTCGCGGGGTAATGATGCAGCTCTATAAATCTCTGGTTAGGCAACTCTTGGAGTACTGTGTCCAATTCTGGTCGCCTCACTATATGAAGGATGTGGAAGCATTGGAAAGGGTACAGAGGAGATTTGCCAGGATGTTGCCTGATTTAGAGAGTATGCCTTATGATCAGAGATTAAGGGAGCTAAGGCTTTACACTCTGGAGAGAAGTAGGATGAGAGGAGACATGGTAGAGGTAAACAAGATATTAAGAGGAATCGATAGAGTTGAAAGCCAGAGCACCACTCTTTCCCAGGGCACCACTGCTCAATACAAGAGGGCAGGGTAATGGGTGGAAAGTTCAAGGGGGATATTAGAGGAAGGTTTGTTTTACTCAGAGAGTGGTTGGTGAGTGGAATGCACTGCCTGAGTTAGTGGTGTAGGCAGATACACTAGTGAAATTCAAGAGACTACTAAACAGGTATCTTGAGGAATTTAAGGTGGAGGGTTAAATAGGAGGCAGAATTTAAGGGTAGGCACAGCATTGTCGGCCGAAGGCCCTGTACTGTGCTGTATTGTTCTATTTTCAGTATTGATGAAGGGTCTCGACCCGAAGTACGCTAAGATGCTGCCTGACCTATTGAGTTCATTCAACACTTGCTTGGGTTGTTCTACATTTTGACATCTGCAGTATCATTTGTCTTTGTTTTATTCTAAAAATAAAATGTAGTACATTACTGAAGTTATAGAGGGTACAAATGAGTAGTGCGGTGTCATAAAGGAGGGCGATGGGAGTGGACCCAAGAGAAAGACACAGACACTGAACTACCAGGAACAGGACTAGGCATCAGAAGGAAGCAAGGGAAGTGAAGAAGAAAGGACGCTGGCCATGACAAAGGCCCCGGACGAGACAAGGTTTCGGGGCTTGGGCGAGGACTTGACGAGGATAGCGGAACCAGGACATGGAACTAGAAACTAGGAGCCTGAGCTTGGACTCCGAGCCAGAGTCTGGACAAGGACCCAGAACCTGGGTCTCGACTCGGGCTCGGACTCCAGAATCCGGCGAGGTCAAGACGTGGCTGCAGGACGAGGAGAGACGCAGGACTGGACGCGAGACTCCTGGACGGGACAAGGGAACACTAGCACAGGACGAGGGAATCCTTGCACCGGGCCGGGCATGATACTCCAGTGCTGGGCGACGCACATGGACATGACGAGAGCCCAGAGCCTAGGTCGAGGGAAAAACAGGAACATTGAACAGCGAGCCGGGACCCCTCCTTGCGTACAGGACGTAGGGCCGGGACTCATTACTCAGAACACAGAACACGACGAGACTGTTCCCAACTCTAGTTAGCGGAAAAACGGCCGGACCTACCTAGCCAAAGCGTGGACTCAGACAGACAGTTCCAAAATGGGTGAGGCTCCGGGCAGAGGCAAGGTGAGGCACGGCAAGGGTCAAGTCGGAGGCAAGGTGTGGTGAGGCAATGCTTCAGGCAGAGACAAGGCGAGGCGAGGCTCCAGGAAGAGGCAAGGCTCCAGCAGAGGCAAGGCGAGGCAAGGTGAGGCAAGGCGAGGCAAGGCAAGGCTCCAGGCAGAGGTGTGGCAAGGCGAGGCAAGGGTCAAGTCGCAGGCAAGGTGTGGTGAAGCAATGCTTCAGGCAGAGGCAAGGCGAAGCGAGGCTCCAGGAAGAGGCAAGGCTCCAGCAGAGGCAAGGCGAGGCAAGGTAAGGCTCCAGGCAGAGGCGAGGCAAGGCGAGGCAAGGCAAAGCAAGGCTCCCGGCAGGAAGCTAAAGAGAAGGGATACAGACAAGGGGTTTGAACAGGAACAATCCAGTACCCTGAGGCTGAATCCTGAAGCTACTTATGAAGCCAGCCCAAACAAGAACCAAGTCCCTCAACAGAAACTGGCGAAACCCGGAAAACCTAGAATCAGGAACATAGACCAGATGGCAAACCGGAATGCAATTTTCCTGAACAGGACATGACATGCATCTGTATTACCCTCCTTTCAGAAAGAAGAAGAATTGACCTGTGATGGTAGCTTTACTTTTTAAAAAGACATTGAATGGGGTTACTTCCTGTGTTGCAGAGAAAATGAGATGACGGGACGGAAAACCATATCATCAGAGTGGAAGCAGAGGAATGTTTCACTTGGCTGGGGAGTCTAGAACAACCACTCGGAACTGAGATAAGGTGAAATTTCCTCTCAAATAGGATAATGAAACTTTGGTATTCTTTACTACACAAAACAGAGATTTTGTGTTCCGGATATAAATGAAAACAAGAATGAGAGGTTAGTGCAGAAAAATATGCAATCATAGGATATTAAACATTATATAGCTGAATGGCAAAGGTCAATTATTCGGACACATTTTCATTCTTTGAAAAATCTGCATAACTTCGATCTAAATAATTTTTTCGCTGTTATTTACTTACGGCTTCACTTCTGATATGTAACATACATCAAGCGTTACAAAGACCACAGTAACCAAAGGGCAACAGACAGTTGTGGAAATTGAAAAGCTTTATGTTACAAAAGAAGGAAATTTTGCAAAAGGACAGGTCAGACTCTTTTGGCTTTTTTGGTGTTCCCTTAGGTTTTTATCGGGGACAGCAATTTCGTTGTTTTCGCTGTTCCAAAAGTAAAAGTCTGCGAAAACGTCTGAATGGATAAGAGAGCAGTAAGCGTGACACAACACAAATCCTGATTACGAAATAATATAGGGAACTGCGGATCAGTTTACCAAACACAAGTTGGTGTGAAAAAGCTGAAATATGTTTTATAAGGCAATATTATAACAGCAAGCCAATACACAATTAGGCAAGGTCAATTTGTCATTATGAAAGAGAAATGGATCAACAAGTGTATTGGAAATTTTCACGATGTAACCAACAAGGTAATTAAATGGTGTCAATAGATATAACGTACTAGGATTTCCTAGCAGAGTAGTGTGTCGAATGCACAGACTTGTGTGACACCAGTGTTGAGAATAATCGTGGAACTGTTGCTGCCTCTCAGAAATCGTTCTTTCTCGGTATCAGACTGCTGATCATGTTTCTCACCCGTCATTATTGTTTGATATTTTCCAAATGAGTGTCTTCAGTGAATCTATCAGGATGCCTGAGTTCTGAGAGTGAAGCCATTGACGCAAATGCTGGCATCTGGATTGGTAGTGACCTGGTTCCCTTTCTCTTTTGGCTGCGAAGAGACTGAAAGAAATTTATTTTAGATTGAACTTGCAAAAGAAAATACAACTGTGAATCTGTGTTCTAAAAGGGACTTGCAAGTGGAATCAGTTCAGAATAGACAGCAACTCCCGTGCAGGAGCCTTATGTTTGCTGGGTAACACTTGTACCTGAAGTTGGAGGCATGGGCCTAATTTTTCTATAGCTTCTGCCCGATGGTATTAGTGTAAAGGGGACATGGTCTCGATGGTGGTTTTCTTCAATGACAGATGCTGCTTTCTTGTGGCAGTACTCCACGTAAATGTACTCAATGGTGGAGAGGGGTTTTTGCTGTGATTGACTGTGGTGTATCCAGATCTTTCTGATGTCTTCTGCATTCGTGAGCATTGATGTGTGCAGCTATAGTTGTTTTTGAAGTTGTTTTTAATTTAGATTTAATTCCGTGTATTCATGACTGGGTCGTTTGTTTAATGATTAAATTACATCTAAGGTGCCAATTATAAGAAGCATGAAACTTTTATACACTCTGCGTTACTTCTTCATTCATTGGAAAATATTTCCACCCTGCTGGGAGTGCAGATTTACTTGCATCGAACAAAGGGTATTTCATATTTCTCCAAAATTCCCCAGGCATCAATCAGATGTAACTAGAATAATACAAGTGTCCCTAATGTATCATATCATCATGGGGATCATAATATATTACAACAGTGGCTGAACGTTTAAACCACTTTGGGACTTCATTTCGTATTAGAGACAATATAAATACACGATGGTCTGACTGTCACAGGTTCATGTAACAGAGCAATGTCTCAGTATCTGCTTTTCGTGTTCCTTGCCGCTGCGACAGAAACGAATGGAATCCTCTGCAAGCATCGATCTAAAGACAATTTACCGGATTTAGCCAAGGATGGTGATCTCATTCTTGGCGGAATATTTGCAATGCATGATCCGATCCATGACTTCCATACATTTACCTATACACCGAAGAGTACTGGATGCAAAAGGTAAGCTTACCTCTTGTAGACCGACATTTCGTCATCATACAGTCTAAGAGAAATCGTTTACACGCATTAAGTCAATCTTTCAAATTCAGACCTATTTATGAGCTGATATTTCGTGTACCGTGACATTGTCCTTTATTGCTCTTCGGCAGCGTGGTGGAATATCAATTTGGCACCTCAAAGGGAAGTGTTTGAATTAAAGTCTTCTTTTGTCTTACAGGCAGAAATGTTATTATTTAGTATTTACACTGCCACAATGAGATTAAGGCACAATCATGCACAAAAATTCAGCTTTGTAGGTAATATTATGCCTTACTTTTCATCGTACGGTGTAGTGAAGAGCACAATTGCGTCTGGTTTCCAGCTCAAAGATCCAAGTAAAACACGTCGAACGGTGCATCTTGACTAAGGAATGTGCTTGATGAGCTATCGCTATGCCTCTTTTAGGAATTGTGTATTAACCGAAAAGAGCGTGTCCATTAAAATCAAACTACCATCGGCCGCTCTGCACCAGTCAATGGTTTTCCATTGTGATGTGGCGAATTCTATGATAGATGTTAGGGAATCTATGCAGGAGGTATAATCAGTGTTGACGCAAAAGCCGACAGATGATGGAGTCAACAGTTAATGTAAACAGCTGAAAGAACTCAGCAGTTCAGGCAGGATCTGTAGATGGAAATACACAGACAATGTTTCGACTCGACGCATTCGACAGTAGTTTCAAAGCCTGACTTCGACTCTAAGATACGATCAAGAGTGTACTGATTTCATTCAGGAATGCAATTTACGTGCAATGCTGTGACTTATAATCAGGTTGTCATAAGAACATATGACCATAAGACGTAGGGGCAGAATTAGGCCATTTGGCCCATCGAGTCTGCTCCGCCAAGCAATCATGTCTGATCCTGTTTTCAGCTTCTCGATTCCATTCCCGGCTTTCATCCCGTAACCTTTGATGCCATATCTAATCAAGAAACTATTAATCCTTGCCTTAAATACACCCATGACCTAGCCTCCACAGATACCGGTAATAAGAAATTCCACAAATTCACCGCGTACTAACGGAATTTCTCGGCATGTCTGTTTGAAATGGCGGGGGGGGTCTCTATCCTGAGGATGTACCCTCTTGTACTAGATCACCCCGCCCACCTCCGTAGGAAAAATGTTTTTCACATCTACTCTGTCTAGGTCTTTCAACGTTCCAAATGTTTGGATGCCATCCTACCTAATCCTAAATCCCAGCGAATGCAGGCACAGAGCTATCGAAGGTTCTTCATATAATAACAATTTCATTCCCGGAATCATCCTTGGGTATCGGCTCTGGACCCTCTCCTATGCCACCACATCTTTGCTCAGATGAAGAGCCTTAAACTGTTCAGAGTACGCTAGGTGAGGCCTCGCTAGTGCCTTATAAAGCCTCGGTATCACATCCCTTTTCTTGTTTTCTAGACTTCATGACATTAGTACTGACATCGCATTTGTCATCCTGACGCTGACTCAATCTACAAGTTAACCTTTTGGTTGTTCTGAAGAACTTAATTGTGGAGGAACTCAGCGGGTGAGCAGCCTCTACAAAGGAGGATAAAGGGTCGATATTTAAGGCGGAAACCATTCATCATGACTGGAGAGCTGCTCGGCTCCAACCAGGCTCCGCTTCTTCGACTATGTGAAATACTCCACGCGTCCATTCCAGTCCTGATGAAAGGACTCGGTAAAAAGCGTGACTATCCATTTCACACTGAAGATACTCCCCTACTTGTTATGTTCCTCCAGCATTATTTGTGTGTTGCTTTGTTCCAGTTATCCGAGCGCTCAGCATTACTAGGATCATGGTTCCTGTCGTGCCCTATCATATATTATGCATTGACTCCTGTTTATTGTGAAATGCGGTGTTTCGTATCTTGAGTTAGTGAAATGAACAAAAACCAGTGTGCATACTGCGCCGATGTCAGTACTGCGAACATCTTATATCGAAAACAAGAAAACATTTACATTTTAATTCATTGACATGACATCTGATTAAATTCGGAATCTAAGCGCTTTTATCATCTCTTCTTACATTTATCCCACAGATTTGATTTTGAAATCTTCCGACTGGTGCAGACAATGATTTTTGCCATTGAGGAAATAAACCGGAATGAGAATCTCCTCCCGGGAATCACACTCGGGTATCAGATACACGATGACTGCTCGACCTCGGCGATCGCATCGAAAGCAGCGCTCGCATTGATCAACGGAGATGAGGAATCAATTGAATTCCCTCAGTGTAGAGGTTCCTCCAACGTCGCCGCCATTGTTTGTTGCGACATATCTACAAATTCCATCGTAACCTCCAGGACAATTGGACCCTTCGGCATTCCGCTGGTAATGTGTCGAATATTTTACTTCATTTTTACTCTGGCGGTACAAGTATCGTTATTCTCAGGTGCACAAACATATGATCTTCACGCGCCTTAATTTGGAATAGTAACACAATGAAATCGTTACTAATATACTGAGATGTTTAGAGTGTTTGATATCTATCATATATAATATTTTATCGCGTTTCTATTCCAGCTGAGGTTCCCTCAGGTGTTATAGATCAGAGAGGTAGTGCAGATGAACTCACACTAACTATAAGTGCTCCCAATACCGTATATCTTAAATAGCCCTTAATAATCGAGTATAGCTCCTTGCCTTCACGTATGACTTAACTACTAGGCCCGGCGGAACCGTTTCTACGGACGGGAGAGAGGGGAAAGGCGAATTTTCTTGAGCATTAAACCTGTCGCTTCCAGTATATGGAGCTCGTTATCCGTGGTCTACAGTTAATCTAAAAAAAAAGAAAATTCTGAACTCAGACGTACTCTGGCTTGCGGATATACCCATTCATGGAGAAAATATCAAGAACAATCCCCGAGGAAAATTCCGGAGGTGAGCTTCCTAATGCAGTTGACGTTGAGTTCAACGCGGTCGAGTAACTCCTGAAAAGCTGCTGCAGACAAACACTGTCGGACTTCATGTTTCTTTGGATTCAACAGCTGCGTGGAGAAGTGGAGTCTGCTGCATGCTTAACCGTTAACTATCCACATCCTCCTGCCGTGTCTTCCGTATCATGCAGATAGCTGGGACGCAATTTCCATAGTCGACCTCGACAAACGGATGGCATCTTATTTCCACTAGAAAGTGTTATGAGAAATTGCCAGTAAGTAACTCTAAAAAAAATAATAATGTAGCCCTTGTTAAACATCGCGTAATAAAACAAATAACAAACGGTTCAAGTTCAGAACCTTTGGCCCAGTTGTGCTCTGCCAGAGTAATTAACTAAGTTCATAACTAAACTGGTCCCTTTTGTTTATGCAGAGCCCTTCGTACTTCGTTGTATGCACTTTCGTGTGCCTAAGGGTCTCTTGAAAAGGTCCGTCCTATTTGCTTACACAATAAACACTGCCAGCATAATACAGGCACCTCCACCCTCTCTGTAAAACTTTTGCTTGACTAATCTATATTAAGCATAAACACTTTATCTTTAAAAGAACGTTCTCTGTTTTAGATATTTAAAACTTGAAGAGAGATACCGGTAATCCATTCAGTCGATGCCTCTCCTAAACCTCTGTCAGATATCTCCTCGGGCTCAGCCAATCTGGTGAAAAGAATACAAATATATCACAACTCTCGTTATAGAATATAACATATAATCTAGGCAGAAATCTAGTAAATCTCTTATGCACCTCTTTCATCGCTTCCACATCGTTCCTGTAATGCGGCGACCTGATACGAATATAATTATCGTGATTTGTCTTCTCAGAGATTTACTACCAGAAAAATAAGTAAGTAGTTTATGGTGGAATGTAAATTATTTCAGTAATTCCGGTTTTATATTTTTCACTTCCTTCATGTTGTATTTAAAATGCCATAGTTATTGCCGAGGATCAATCAATCAATTTCATTTAAAACCACAAGCCAGTTATTTATCAATTTATCTCCTTTCTACAGGTTAGTCACTACTCCACCTGCTCCTGTCTCAGCGATAAGGGAGAATACCCCACCTTTTTTAGAACTATCCCCAGTGACCAGTACCAGTCCAAACTCCTCGCTGAACTGGTGAGAACATTTGGCTGGACTTGGATTGGAACCATTCGAAGTAACACCGATTATGGTAATTTCGGAATGCAAGGGTTTGTGGAACATGTGGAAAGGTTTGGCGTCTGCATTGCCTACTCTGAGTCATTTTACAGGACCGACTCGGCAGAGAAAATTAGGAGAATTGTCCAGGTGATTAAACAGGCGTCTACTAAAGTGGTAGTCGCCTTTGTTGACGATGGTGAAATGCGAATTTTATTGAATGAGATTTGGCGGCAAAATGTAACTGGCATACAATGGATTGGAAGTGAATCCTGGGTGACAAGGCACTTTCTTCCACCTGAACAAAGAGCAATTTATCTCACCGGGACAATTGGTCCAGCCACGCAAAGGACAGAGATAGATGACCTCAGAGATTATCTTCAAAATGTCCACCCTTCCAACTTTCCTGACAATATTTTGGTGATGGAGTTTTGGGAAAATTTATTCACCTGCTCCTTTAACATAGACAACAGGACAATTCCCGATAACTCTCGAGATCAAGTTCGGCAATGCACTGGAAAGGAACAGATGGAGGGGATAGAAAATAGCTATCTTCCTGCAATAATGGATGGCAGTTCATACCACGTGTATAAAGCGGTCTATTCCATTGCTCACGCACTGCACGGCATGTTCACCTGTGTCGAAGGAGACGGACCCTTTGTGAATAACTCATGCGCGCATATTGCAAATTTCGAGCCTTGGCAGGTAGGCCTGTATGTCATTATCAAAGAAACTACCAAATAGATATCACCAACAGGTAAGATTGCAGTTTGTAGCTTATGTCTTTCAATTTTAACATGCGGGTAATCAACCACTGACGGATATATTTTAGCAAAGAATTCCCTCTGTGGCGATCAAGCAGTAATTCTACGAAAATGGTTGAGACCATAAGGACATAAGGCATAGGAGCTGGTTTAGGCCATTCGGCCTTTCGAGTCTGCCCCGCCAATTCTTCATGGCTGATCGATTTTCCTCTCAACACATTTTCTTGTTTGTTCCCAAAACCTTTCACACTGTGACTGATCAAGAACCTATCAAGCTCGGCCTAAACTGCTCCAGATTACCTGCCTCCACAGCCTCCTATAGCAACGAACTCCACAGGTTCACCTCCTTTTGGCTAAATAATTACCTTCTCAACTCTGTGCTAAATGGACATCGCTCTATATTGAGACTGTAGCCTTTGGTGCTAGAATACCCCACCAAATGAAACACCTCTTCACATCAACTCTAGTAGGCCTTTCAACACTCAACAGGATTCAGTAACATTCCCAACTCATTCTACTTAATTCCAGAGAGAACAAGCCTAGAACTTTCAACAGCTGCAAATATGCTAACTATTTCATTGCCGGAATCATTCTCGTTGATCTCATCTGAACCCACTCCAACGAAAGTACATGCTTTTATAAACGTCTCACAATATTCCAGGTATCATCTAACCGGTCCCTAACATTACACTACATCCTTGCTTTTGTATCCTGGTCCTCTTAAAAGCAGCGCAAAGATTTCATTCGTCTAACTCACCATGGATTGAAACTGCAAATTAACTTTCGAGAGCCTTGCAAATAGTCTATAGTTTATTCGTTCTAACAAAGTCCATGATCGCACACTTAGCGACACTATAGTGCATCTGCCACCTATTTGTCCATTCTCCTAATCTGCCTAAGTCCTTCGACAGCCAGCCGTCTTCTTCAATACTACCCTCGCCTCCACCTGTCTTCATGTCATCAGCAAACTTGACCACAGTGCCATCAATTTCATTGTACAAATCATTACCTAGTTACCATCGGACAGTCCGAAAAGTTTCACGTTATTCACACTCTCTGCCTCGTGCCAATCAGTCGTTGCTCAATCTATTCTTGGAAAACCATAGACTCTTATTTTGTTTAGCAGCCTTAAGTGCGGCACCATCTCAAAGGTCTTCTGAAAATCGAACTAGACGATATACATCGATTCTGCTTTTTCTATTATTCTTGTTATTTCTTCAAAGATTTTCAACTGATTTGTCAGGCACGGTTTTCCCTTAAGAAAACTATCATTGCTTTGGCTTACTTTGTCTTGTGACTCCAAATACCCAGAAACAACATCCTTAACAATCGATTTCAAAATTGTCCCAGCAACTGAGGTCTGGATACCTGGCCTATAACTTTCTTTCTTGTGGACGCGGTCCCTTCAAGAAAGCGTGGAGTGAAATTTACATTTCACAGTCCTCCCAAACCATGCAGAATCTACAGATTCTTGAAATATCATTATTAAATTCTCCACAATCTCTCAATTACGACGTTTAGAAACCTGAGGGCCACTCCATCAATTCCAGGTGACCTATCTACCATCAGACCGTTTTGTTTCCCTAGTACCAACTCCGTAGTTATCGCAGAAGTACGAACTTCTGTCCCTTGATACTCCTGAACTCCGACTGGTGACTGCTTCTGTAAATCTGGTTGAAAATACTCACTCGGTTCGTTTGCTTTTTCCTTGCCCCTGTTACAATTTCTTCTCCGTCGTTTTCCAGTCGTCCGATACTTACTCCAACCTCTTTTACTCTTTATATACCTGAAAGAAAGTTTCTTCTACCAATATTTGATATTTCTGGCTGCTTGCCTTTATATTTCTTCTTTTCCACTCATGCTTTCGGTTGCTTTCTGTTGCTATTTTATAATTTCCCTTCTCCTAATTCCTTTAATTTGTTCTGTATTACATTCCCTCCTTTTCGGTTTTCATGTTGCCTTTGACTTATTTTATCAGCTACATTTGCATCATGATGCAGGCCTTTAGAATACTTCGCCTTATTTGGCATTCATCTATCCCACACCTTCCATTTTTTTTCCAAGAAGCTCGAGCAATTGCTACTCTGCCTTCTCACTGTTAGGGACCATTCCACTAAATCTTATCCAGCTTCTATCTCGTGCCTCTTTAGTTCCTTTTGTTATACTGCTTGGAGGTCGGTGACCAGTGGTGTGCCTCAGGGATCTGTTCTGGGACCCTACTCTTCGTGATTTTTATAAAGGACCTCGATGAGGAAGTGGATGGATGGGTTAGTAAGTTTGCTGATGACAGAAAGGTTGGGGTGTTGTGGATAGTGTGGAGGGCTGTCACAGGTTACAGCGAGACATTGATAGGATGCAAAATTGGGCTGAGAAGTGACAGATAGAATTCAACCCAGATAAGTGTGAAGTAGTTCATTTTGGTAGGTTAAATGTGATTACAGAATATAGTACTACTGGGAAGACACTTGGCAGTGTGGGGGATCAAAGGGAACTTGGGGACCGAATCCATACGGCGCACAAAGCAGCTGTGCAGGTTGGCTCTGTGGTTGAGAAAGCATAAGGTTTATTGGGCTTCATGAATCGTTGAATTGAATTTAGGAGCCGAGAGGTAATGTTACAGCTATATAGGACCCTGGCCAGACCCCACTTGGATTACTTTGCTCAGTTCTGGTGGCCACACTGCAGGAAGGATGTGGAAACAATAGAAATGGTACAGAGAAGATTTACAAGGATGTTGCCTGTATTGGGGAGAATTCCATATGAAAGCAGGTTGAGTGCACTCGGCCTTTTCTCCTTGGAGCGACAGAGGTTGACAGGTGACATGATAGAGGTGTATAAGATGATGAGAGGTATTGATCGTTGACATGGCTGCCACAAGAAGGCACAGGTTCGAGGTGCTTGGGAGTCAGTACAGAGGAGATGTCAGGGGTACGTTTTTGGAGTGGTGATTGCATGGAATGGGTTGCCGGCAACGGTGGTGGAGGCGGATACCATAGGGTCTTTCAAGAGACTTTTGGATAAGTACATGGAGCTTAGAAAAATAGAGGGCTATGGGAACCCTAGTAATTTCTAAGGTAGGGACATGTTCGGCACAACTTTGTGACCCGAAAGGCCTGCATTGTGCTGTAGGTTTTCTATGTTTCTATGATACCCTGTGGTACCAGTATATTTGACTTTGGCTGCTCACTCTCCAAATGCCCAGAGGGACCTATCATATTATGATTGCTGTTTCCCAAGTGTTCTGTAACTTGAGCTCGCTAATGATATCCGGTTTTTTACAAAACACTCCCATCCCCCTATTGGGCTCGGCGACAACCCTGCTCCAGAGAAAAAAAAACATCGATGCGCCATTTCACAAATTCTCTCTCTTAGAATCCTGGATCAGTTTGATTTTCCCAATCTATCTGCATATTGAAATACCCCGTGACTAAGATAACATGGGCTATTTGACATGCTATTTCTGTCGCCGACTGTAATGTTTAGACCACATCCTGGCTACTGTTCGAAGGCTTGTAAATAACTGGTATCTTTGTAGTTTTATTACCTTAGTTGTTTTTTTTAATCTACTCACAAAGATCCTATATCTCTATGTCCCATGTCATCGGTTTCTATAGATTTGATTTCATTGTTTACCAGCACCGACAATCCGCATCCTCTGCCTACGTGGATGTCATGTCAATAGATTATGCATCCTTGTATATTAAGCTGCCTATTACAAACGCATTTAAGCGAAGCCTCCCTGATGTCCAAAACATCATAGCTGCGAATTTCTAACTGGCTACTCGATGATCTACCATGTTCCGTATACTGTGTGCAATCGAAGTTAACACGTTGTACCCTGTTTTGGTCTGTCACGTACCCCGTGACCGGGTTATAGAACCAGCAGAAATGGAACATACTTTGGAGTCTGGTATTGCTATATACTAACAGTGTTTATTATAACTAAGCAATACAGTACTATAGAATGCAAATATATGGAGCAGGTTAGCAATAATATGTAGATATATATACAGAAGTGTGGAAATAGGAACACAACTAGGCTCTTTCAAACCCAGGGATAAATGGATACAGTCTTACGATATGATAAAGAGAATTCAGTTCAGGTCGAGGTAGTTGGTTAAGTAACGTTGGAGAGAGAGAGAGAGATGATGAGAGGTGATGCCGTTGCCGTCGATCTTCCCGTTCTCTTCCGAAGTCCTGTTGTGGTCACCGACTATGACGATAATACATACGACCGTTCTTCAGTGGTGGAACTATCACAAAGGCAAGGGAGGACACACAAATAGTTCCCCACCGGTCTCACCTTTTCACACTTTGAACCACTGATCGATTTCCCCGAATTGATCCTCCAAACCCTTCCCCCCCCCCTTCCTGTGGGTGCACAAAGCTCGTTCAGTATCCAGTGGTGTGTCTGTCTGTGTCCCAGCGGACCAGCTTTTGATCTCCACATGCTGGACACTGGCTGTCCATCAACCTGCACCGCCCTACTCTTCCTGCAGGAATCTTAACAAGCAGGCAAAGTGTTCTTGGGAAAAAGGTAAACAAGCTGGCAGAAGAAACCATAACATTAATCTTCTCTCGCTCTCTTGCTCTCTCTCATGTGCGCTGGACGCCTCCCACCGCTCCGCCCCCCCCCCCCCCTCTCCCAATAGCAGCACAATTCATAGGGTCAACTCTGGACCCCGTTTCAAGCTCGGTTTGCCCATGACAGGTCAAACTTTTCAAATTTGTCACCCTTTCACATTTCAAACCCTCGGACTGACTGCAATTTTCCCCATCATCTACCTATTCGTGATTACAGCCTCACTACACCCTACCTCCGTTTGTGAACCAACATTCGTATCTACAGTCCCATCTCTCTGGTTCCCATCGCCCTGCAAAAATAATTTAATTCCCCAGAAGATATCCCAATGAATCATTACTCTAAAACCCTGCCCTCTCAGTTTCTCAGCCAGGTATTGAACTGCCAACTCTTTCCCTATTCTTGCCCTCAATGGTGCGTTGAACAGGTAAAGATTGTTACCCCGGAGGTTCTGTTTACCAAAATTCGATCTGGCTCTCTCTTTAGAGCTTTCTCTCTTTGCTTTCTCAAATATTTCAAAGGCATGTTTACTGTCAGAGAAATGCATACAATATACATTCTGACTTTTTTTTCTTCACAAAAATCCACGAATACCGTGGAGTGGCCCGATGTATGAATGACAGTTAAATGTTAGAACCCCAAAGCCCCTCAGCTCCCACACAACGCATAAGCGCAGCAATGCTACGACTATCCCCCACCCCCAACAGCAATAAATACATCGATACCCTCCATCCAAGTACTCAAGCGTGCAACAAGGCATCGATAAAGACACAGATTTTCAGCTCTATAAAACTCCGGTTAGGCTACACTTGGAGTACTGTGTCCAGTTCTGGTCGCCTCACTATAGGAATATGTGGAAGCATTGGAAAGGGTACAGAAGAGATTTACCAGGAAGCTGCCTGGTTCAGAGAGTATGGATTATGATCAGCGATTAAGGGAGAGAGGGCTTTACACTTTGGAGAGAAGGAGGATGAGAGGAGATATGATGGAGCTGTGCAAGATATTCAGATGAATAGATAGACTGAATAGCCAGGGCACCACTGCTCATTAGAAGAGGACATGGCTTTACGGTAAGGGGAGGGAAGTTCAAGGGGGATATTAGAGAAAGATTTCTCACTCAGAGAGTGGTTGGTGCGTGGAATGCACAGCCTGAGTCAGTGGTGGAGGCAGATACACTAGTGAAGTTTAAGAGACTACTAGACAGGTATATGGAGGAATTTAAGGTGGGATGTTATATTGGAGGCAGGGTTTGAGGGTCGGCACAACATTGTGGGCCGAAAGACCTGTAATGTGCTGTACTAGTCTATGTTCTATTAGTACCCCGAAGACTATTCGTTCACCTGGTATTCGAGATAACAGGGGAAAAAGACGTGTCGCCTTCACAGCTAGAGGGGAGGCATAACAAACAACTCGTAATTTACGATATTAAAAATCTGTGTCGTCACTTCTCTCGAGCTCTCTGCCCAAAGAACGAGTCTCTGGGCACACAGCCAGAAGCCAGCTTACTGCATTTGATCTTCTGTCTCCCACGACACGCACATTTCCTGCAGCGACACCGACCTCAAGTCCGCCGGCCCCAGAGCCACGAAATCCCGGAACCCTAAAGGCACACTAGTTAACTAGGCCGTGTGCTTGTCATTTCGAATAGCGGCCAGTCCTGAGATACCCAAAGGGGGTCCAATTCCCGCAAAGAATCGAAGTCAGCGTGTAAATCCAGTTCGGCGTCTTCAAAAGAACCCTGAAAAGGTAAAATAGATATATTAAAGATAAAAGTAGAGTTGTTTCTGAAGATTCAAGCAAAGACGCCATCGTTCTTCTAAGTTCTTCCCAATTCTTAGGACAATCTTACCAATATGTACCAAAATGTCAGGCTGCTCACTCTCCGTTTTAGAATGTCATATACAGTATCCCAGATGTTCATGACTCTGGCACTCGTGAGACAGCGTATCATTAGGGCTTCTCTACCGCGTCTCAGACCCTCCTAACTATGGAATCACATATCACCACTACATTCCTCCTCTGCCACGTTCCCTTCTGCGACACTGCGCCACATTCAGTAACAGACCATATCGCCAGGCACAGTACCAGAAACTCGTTCGCTGTGACTCCCCTGAAATGTATCAAAAAAGGTATACATTATTGAGGGGAACAGCCAGAGCAGCGCACGAAATCGACTGCCTAGTTCCGTTCCCTTTACTCTCAGTCACCCACTTAGATGCCTCCTGCAACCTTGGAGTGACCACCTTTCGATGGCAGATGACGATCATTTCCACTGTTTCCCTGATGAAACAAAAGCATTTCAGGATGCAGCTCTAATTCTCTGTCTTTGAGGGGCTGTAGCTCGTTGAATGTGGTACGGATGTGGCTGTTTTAGAGTTTGGAGGTCTTTCGGAACTCACGTAGCCTTTACACAGTACAAATGCCATTTTCTCTGCCCTGGCTATATACTAACAGACGACGAATGAGCAAGAAAAAGCTTGTGTTGCCCACGGCGATTATAGTAGACGTCTGTTGAGCCAGATCCAAACGACTGTCTTCTCTAACACTGTCTCATTTCAGCAATATTCAGCATTTGCCCCTGTATTGTTTTTATTCGACCTTGCTACTGAAATCTCGTACTCCCTTTGACCGCTGTTACGGCTATGCAGCGCTGATCTGTAAAGCTCTCCCCTTCACCTGGGTGAAGATGCCTTTATCTTTTGCATCTCAGACTGCAGTTCCTATGCATATAGCACGCTAAGCTGTAAGTCTGGAATGGAGTAGCTAATGTATTGAGGTGCAAACTCCACCAATGTCGAGCATTAGCAGAGGACTTTAGCTGACGTATGAAGGCTGGCAAGGGCCCTGGTAAACATTTTCTGCTTTACGGAGACTAGATCCTTATGGAATTTACTCTTCTGTATTAACTGCTCGTGAAGAGGCATCTTGCAACAGACTAGTTCGAAAAAGGCTACACTCTTTCGGCTTAGCAGTGGCGTGCAATCGCAGAGGACGAATTAAAACAAATATTTTATATCTACAAACCACACCTCCTTATTCAGTGGCTATACCTGGGACTCCACAGCAATTATTCCTTTAATTAATGTATTGTATTATTCCTTTAACACCATCTACCCTCACAAAATATCTACGTTATACTTCTGACTCGCTTCCAATATCAATGCTGAAAATCTGACTGCTGCAGGGAATTACCGGGGCAGGTACCAGTTCTGGAGGTAAATTGACAGTCGACCCAGTTCCAGCTGCAGCTGAAGCCTGGTCACTGGCAATATTTTTTGCATCAGCTATTTATGCCAGATTCGATATTCGGCAGTCTCAAATATACGGCACTTCTTTATTTACAAGGCAGCACATTTCAATCATTTACGTTTATGGTAAATTTGATTGTCAGTACTTATGTACACCAAATCCATGCACCGGTTCAAGAATAGCTTCCATTGTTTCCTTCCTCCCTAGTTGCTGCACTACCTCCGCACCGTGAATTTCACAACGAAAGTGGGAGAAACCGTATATTTTGATGAAAATGGTGACCCGGTGCCAAGATACGAATTCGTGAACTTACAAGCGAATCTCAATGGCAGTGTCGATATTGTAAATGTCGGATATTATGACGGGTCGGCTCCGGCAGGGCACGAACTAACGCTGAATGTCGAGAAAATCAGGTGGAGCACGGCCGGAGATGTGGTAGGGCTTCATTACCATGCCTTTACGCTGGCGAAATGAAAAAGAGATGCATGTCTGTGATATGGGTGATATTGCAGAAATAGATATCTTCGATTATGCTCTATCTTAATTCAATGTAAGGTGCAGTCTCCACAGTTCAGCCTCTTTAGTTAAGAGCTTAGAAGAATGAGGGTTTATCTTATTCAAATGTTAAGGGTCGATGTTGAGTTCGGTTGAGCGGCTGGAGGGTATGTAATAATGGGGAAAATCACGAGTTACGGCCTTCATCATTTCATTCTGAGGTGCGTAGTGTGGTGAAGGCTAGATCATGAGCTATGTTTAAGTTGGAAACAGATAGATATTCGAATGGAACTAAGGCGGAAGCTGAACTTCCACGAAACGGGAGTTGATGCCAGCCATGGTATATCGAGGAATCGAATGGGCGACTCTTATATCACTGTGTCTTTGTGAGAAAGTAAGTTTGATTCCTCTTCCCGCAGCAACATTTACTCACCATACGATAGTGTTGCTTAACGCCAGTGTGGATTTTTTAAAGTCATAAGATCACTGTATAACAGAACACGACAGCACAGAAACAGGCCCTTTCGCTCATCTAGTCTGTGCGGAACTGTTACACGTCCCAGTCCCATCGACCCGCACACGCCCAATAGACCTACAGACACGTCCCATCCCTGTACTAACAAAAACGTCTTTGAAACAGGACTTCTGTCCCACTTAACAATCAGTATTCCTGTTTGAGTACTGTCGGGGAGGAGCGGCATTCCTGGGGGAAGCAACAGTGGCCGCGCCTCTGGCTCAGACTCTGGCCATGTGGCTCAAAAGCGTAGGAAAAGGAAGAAGGCGGCAGTAATAGGGGACTCTATAGTTAGAGGTCAGACAGGCAATTCTGTGGACGCATGAAAGAAAAGCGGATGGTAGTTTGCCTCCCAGGTGCCAGGGTCTGGGATGTTAGTGATCGAGTCCACGATATCCTGAAGTGGTAATCCAGATATCTTGGTAGGAAAAGGAGGACGTCCGGAAAGCAGACGATAGGGAGTTAGGAAGGAAGTTGAGAAGCAGGAGCTCAAAGGTAGAAATCTCCTGATTACTGCCTGTGCCAAGCGACTGTGAGTATAGGAATGGAGTGAGGTGGAGGATAAACGTGTGACTGAGGGATTAGAGCAAAGTGTAGGGATTCAGATTTCAAGTACATTAGGACCTCTTTTGGGACAGGCATAACCTTAAGAAAAAGGACAAGTTGCACTTGAATCGGAGGGTGACCAACATCCTGGCAGGGAGATTTCCTAAGGCTATTTGGGCAGAGTTTAGACTAGAATTGCTGGGAGTGGGAAACGAACTGAAGAGTCGGTGGAAGGGGCGGTTGGCACACAAATAGAGAAAGCTTGGAGACAGTGCGAAAAGGAAGATAGGCAGGTGATAAGGAAGGAATACGCTCTGTCCAATGTTTTCAGATGAGACTATTTTAACGCAAGTAGCATCATGAACAAAGCCGATGAGCTTAGAGCGTGCACAAGTAGATGGAGCTGTGACTTTGCAGAGCCATTGCAGAGACTTGCTCAAGGGCACGAATGGTTACTTAGAGTGCCATGCTTTAGATGTTCCAGAAAGGACAGGGAGGGAGATAAGAGGGGAAGGAGTTTTGCACTGCTGATCGAAGAGAGTGTCACGACTGCGAAAAAGGAAGAAGTCATAGAGGGATTATCTACTGAGTCTCTGTGGGTGGAATTTAGAAACAGGAGGAGGTCAATAATTCTACTGGGTGTATTTTATAGACCACCCAATGGTAACAGGGGCATCGAGGAGCAGATAGACAGACCGATTCTAGAAAGGTGTAAGAATAACTGGGTTGCCGTGGTGGGAGATTTTAATTTCCCAAATATTGATTGGCATCTCCCTCCAGCAAGTGGTTTTGTTGAGCTGGAGTTTGTCAAGTGTGTTCAGGAATGTTTCCTGACACAGTATGTAGATAGTCCTAGAAAAGCAGACGCTGTACTTGCTCTAGTATTGGGAAATGAACCCGGACAGGTGTCAGGTCTCTCAGTGGGAGAGCATTTAGAAGATAATGACCACAATTCAATCTCCTTTACCATAGCATTGGAGAGGGATAGGAACAGACACGTTAGGAAAGCGATAAAGTAGAGTAAGGAGAAATGTGAAGCTAAGAGGCAGGAACTTGGAAGCATAAATTGGAAAGAGATATTCTCAGGGAAATTTACGGCAGAAATGTGGCGAATGTTCAGGGGATATTTGCGTGGTGCCCTGCATACGTATGTTCCAATAAGAAAAGGAAAGGATGGTAATGTACAGAATCTGTGGTGTACAATTGCTGTAAAAAAATCTTGTCACGAGGAATAGAAAAGCCTACGCAACGTTCAAATAAATAAGTAATGGTAGAGATCTGGAAGATCATAAGGCTAGCAGAAAGGAAATTAAGAATGAAATTAGGAGAGCCAAAAAGGGCCATTAGAAGGCCTCGGCGAGGAAGATTAACGAAAACTCCAAGGCATCTCCAGGCATGTGAAGAACAAGAGCATAAGACGTGAGAGAATAGGACCAATCAAGTGGAAATGTGTGTATCGAACCGGAGGATATAGTTGAGGTACTTAATTAATACCTTGCTTCAGTATTCACTACGGAAATGGATCTTGCCGATTGTAGGGATGACGTACAGCGGATTGAAAAGCTTGAGCATTACGAAAGAGGATGTGCTGGAGCTATTGGAAAGCATCAAGTTGGATAAGTCTCCGGGGACGGCCGAGATGTAACCAGACTACTGTGAGAGGAGAGGGAGGAGGTTGCTGACCCCCTGGCACTGATCTTTGCATCATCGACGGGAAGTTGGTTGGTTCTGGAGGATTGGAGGATTGCAGATGCTGTTCCCTTATTCAAGAAATGGAATAGAGATAGCCCAGAAAATTATACACCAGTTCGTCATTCTTCAATGGTTGGTAAGTTGATGGAAATAATCCTGACAGCAGGATTTTATCAACATTTGAAAACGCATAATATGATTAGGATTAGTCAGCCAATTCTGTTTGATGGCAAATGTGAACGTCTGAGTTTTCCATGCTCCGAATTGACGTCCTTCTTACAGAATACCGTGACACAAAATGCGTTAGGGCAATTTTCTACTTTGAAGAAATGTAAAATAGTTACATGCCTGGGAGAGGGATGGTTTGCTTTGAATACTGGTATCCTTAAAAGAAGTGAGCAGGGACAGTCGGCACAGTTTGCGCGCCGATCCTCGAGGAAATATTGAATTTTGCATAATGATGCACTTGGCAAGATCCAATAAAAAGAGAGGCCATTTTTGAGTGGATCACTGCCAGAATGGGGAATTGACCGTGGTTTCTTTGAAGCTTGCCTGAAGAACGTTTTAGAATTCCTTTTGGAACTTAAAGTTGGATAAAGCGGACACAGTGGATGTTGTAGAATTTGGCTTTCAGAACGCCCTTGATATCGTAATACAGAGAAGTTACTGTCAATGGTTAGAGCATTCTTTGAGTGGTAGGGGGCGGTGAATGCGAAAAAAACGATAATTTACTGGTTGTTTGTAAATCACTAGTGGTGTTCCACAGGGAGTAGTGTGGGGACCGCATCGTTTTATTGCTGGATATCAATGATTTAGATGACGCAATAGAGGACTTTGTTGACAAGTTTCCAGATGACACGATGATTGGGGTGGGGCGAGTAGTTTTGAGCAAACCAATAGTGCGCAGAGGACTTACATAAATCAGGAATATAGGCAAGAAAATGGAAAATGAAATATATTGTTGGTCAAATCCTTCAAAGGTTTCAAGCGTACTTTTAGTGTCAGAGAAATGTATGCAATATAAATCCTGTAATGCACTTTCTTCACAACCATCCACGAAAACAGACGAGTGTCCCCTAAAAATGAACAACAGTTAAATATTAGGACCCCAAAGTCCACCCCCCAGCTCTCCTCCCTCCCGCGCATAAGCAGCAGCAAGCAACAATCCCCCTCGCCCACCTACCAGCAGCAAAAAAGTATCGGCATCCGCCACCAAGTACTCCAGCATGAGCAAAGCTACACCAAAGACACAGACCTGCAGTACTCCAAAGACCACATTCATTACCCGGCATTTGACACACACCAGGCTTTTTCTCTCTCTCATAAAGGAGAAAGAGGTGTCTCAGTTTCAATGTTTGCGAGCTCTCTGCCCAAAATCTGGGCTCTCTGGACACACAGCTTTAAATTTTCCATCTCCTGCGACACTCAAGCCTTCTGCTCTCACATCAAACTCCGATATCCCCCGTCTGCAGATCCACTAAAACTCGGTCCTCCGAAGGCAAGCGCAGCTCATAGACGGAGCACTCAGTGTGCCGAACAACGGCCAGTTATCAAATCCCGAGAGGGTTTCCTTTCCCATTCCCGCCAAGAATCTCAATCACCGTGAAACTCCAGGTCAGGGCCCTCAAAAGAACCCTGAAAGGGAAAACATAGAGATATTAAAGATGGAAATACAGCGGTGTCTGCAGATGGAAAGAAAAGAGTCGCTGTTGGGCCATTAAGCCTGCTAAGCTCCGCCTTATTTTCCTTGTCATGCATTTTGACAGTAGAAATAAATGTGCCGCCTATTTTCTAAAGTGGGAGAGCGTACAAAATTCTGAGATCCAAAGCGACTTGAGACTCCCTGGGAAGAACATCCGAAAGGATAACTTACAAGTTGTGACATTGGTGTGGAAGAGAAGTACAATCTTGGCATTCTTTTCAAGAGGTAGAAAATACAAGAGCGGGGTGTGATGTTGAGGCCTTATAAGGCACGGGTGAGGCCTCGCCTTGAGTATTCTGGACAGTTTTGAGCCTCTCAACTAAGAAAATATGAGCTGCTATTGGAGAGGGTTCACAGGATGTTCAGAAGGATGATTCCTGAAATCAAATGGTTTATCATACGAGGAATGTGCGCCGGCTCTGGACTTGTACCCACTGGAAGTTAGAACGATGGGTAGAGCGGTACACTTTGAAACCTTTCGAGTGTTTCAAGTTCAATACAGAGTGGAAGTGGAAAGAGTTTTCCCAATGATCGGGAGTCTAGGACAAAAGGGTACAGACTCAGGATACAGGAGCGTGGGGTGGAGTGCGGGGGTGAGGAGGTTAAGAAAGGATCAGCCATACTTGAAGACTGGAGCAGACTTGATGAGCCAATAGCCTCATTCTGCTCCTGAGTCTATGGTCTTATGGAGATTTTCTATGGATGTATTGAATCTGTATTTAGTCGGAAGATTGACATCAAGTCTATAGAATTGAGGCATAGAGGCAGCGTAATCATGGACACTATTCAGGCTACGGGTTAAGCAGGTATTGACTGAGGAAGATTAGCGTGGATAAATCCTAGGATTTGGCAAAGAGTTTTCTGTTCGAGCCGAGTACAGAAATTACAGGGTCCCACGGCAAAGCTATATAAAACATGCCTTGCCCCGAGAGATAAGCCGGAGGATTGAAGAATAGCTGATGATCTTCTGTTACTTTAAAAGGGCTTAGAGTATAGTTCAAAAAAACTCTTGACCGATGAGGCTGATATCAGCAGTGGTAAAGTTATTAGAAGGCATTCTAAGGGTCCGGATATATAAATATTTGGTCAGACAAGGGCAGTTGAGGGATATTCAACATGGTTTTGTGGGTGGAATGCCGTGTCTTATCAACGTTATATGCTTTCCAGGAATTTACCAGGCAAGGCCGTCCATGACCTCGGTAAAACTTTTCACAATCTCTCGCATGGGAGTTTGTCAAGAATTTGCAGTCCCATGTACTGCACAGCAAAGAGACTAACAACCGGATCTGGAACAGCTAGAAAAATGGCAGAAAATGCAGATGGAATTTGATGCAGAGCAGTGTGGTATACTTCACTTTTGGAAGAGCAACCAAAGTAGGTCTCACACCATAACCGATAGAGCACTGAAGACTATCAGGGAGAAACCAGGGATGTGTTAGGAATGTAATCAGATGCATTCATTTAACACTTCTTACTCGCTTATTTCCGGAGAACCGCAATTTTGAAAACCGGATTTTATCTGCTCTAAATGAAGCAAAACACCTTCACTTCCAAAGTCTCAAAGTGGTCTTTTCAGCATTTACCGTGTGTTGCTACTCATTCTTTATTCATAATATAGCCTACAATTAACATTTCAAAATTCATTGGTTATTTAGTTTTTATTCCTTCTCAAGCTCAATTCTAAGGTTTTCTGTCAGTTATTCAGCATGCTCAGCTGCATTATTTAGTCTTCCAATTAATACCATCAGGACGTTTTGCCCTTCTGCAGATCCCACGAGCTGTTTGCTCAGAACCCTGTCGCCGTGGAACAAGAAAAGTCACCCGGAAAGGGCAGCCGATATGTTGTTTTAACTGTGTAGAGTGCGCCGATGGTGAAATCAGCAACGTCACTGGTAAGTGTTGAGATGTTCAGCAATTTCTTACATTTCCACAGTTCCAAGTTCCCACATATTTCATGTAAAATTCTCATTTTCCCAGATTCCACGGATTGCATCAGGTGTCCATCGGAATACTGGTCCAATAACGCAAAGACGCAATGCATTCTCAAGAAGGTTGAGTTTCTGTCATTTGGAGAAGTCCTGGGGTTTGTATTAGTGACCCTTGCTCTCGTTGGAGTGTGTTTTACATTGGCCACAGCTGCAATTTTCTACCGGTATCGACACACCCCTATGGTCAAAGCAAACAACTCCGAGCTCAGTTTCCTGTTGCTCTTCGCTCTCTTGCTTTGCTTCATTTGTTCGCTCGCCTTCATCGGACAACCGTCCGGCTGGTCTTGCATGTTGCGCCGCACAGCTTTCGGGGTTGTGTTCGTCCTCTGCATTTCCTGCATTTTAGGCAAAACAATCCTTGTCGTGGTTGCCTTTAAAGCAACCCTTCCTAACAGCAGCGTAATGAACTGGTTTGGACCAGCGCAGCAACGCCTGGGTGTATTTGTCCTTACCTTTTTGCAAGGTATAGTTTGCGTTGTCTGGCTGAGTGTGTCACCTCCCTACCCCCTGAAAAACATGAGACATTACAGAGACATCATTATTCTGGAATGTAACGTGGGCTCATTGATCGCCTTTTACTTGGTGTCGGCCTACATTGCTCTGTTGTCCATTGTGTGTTTAGTACTTGCTTTCCTTGCCAGAAAGCTCCCGGACAGCTTTAATGATGCCAAGTTCATCACTTTCAGCATGCTGATTTTTTGCGCTGTTTGGATAACTTTTATTCCAGCTTATGTGAGCTCTCCAGGAAAGTACACTGTTGCTGTCGAAATGTTCGCTATCTGGGCATCAAGCTTTGGTCTGCTCCTCTGCATTTTTGCACCGAAATGTTACATTATCTTACTGAAACCGGAGAGTAATACAAAGAAAAATATAATGACGAAAGACAATTCATTGTAGCTACCAATTTGTAGTCCTTTTTATTTCATTACCTCAACGAACTGTGTAATCCTCGTCCATGAAACGTAGTTTTCGGCCTGTTTCATGCGTCAACCGGTAAATTTGTGAAGATTTAACTCAGGTATTTGAAATGTATTTACATCTGCTGGGAGTAGATTCGATTGGATTTTGAGAATGTTTAACAGCGAGTATGACCAAGAAGTAATGCGATGTCTGATTCCTGTTTACGGATATTTCATGTTTAAGTTTCACTTGTCGGAACTTCTTCTCTGCCCGTACTAATCCCAACTTTACACAAAAACTGCACTGTCATTCAGCGAGATTGGAACTTGGGTAAATTTAAACATTGCAACGTTTCAAATTAATTTTATTTATCAAGTAAATTAAGAGGTTCTTCATCGGATATTTGTTAATAGGGTGCTGTTGTTTTGAACAATCGTAGTAAGATCACCATCAGGTCCTCCTGTAGTATTTGATATGCTGCATTGGTGACATTAGCCTGACAACTGACAGGTTCTGAGACCCTTGTGGTCTAAAAGCCAAGGGTTTTGAACCAGATGATTTTGGGCCAATGCACACTCCTTTAAAACCATCTAAAATGATATAGATTCACATATGATTCTGCGGAGAATAAAAGTGGTGCAAGTAGTTTAGTAGCCAATCGAAAGAAAACACAGAAAATTACCAGTTTGACGTGAATAGTGGGGAAAAGCATCGGAGAGTATCCAAAAGTCGGTGAAATCAAAATATGACGAAAATAATAACATCGTTGAGTTGAGTGAACATGCATTTATGAAGCGGAATCATGTTTGACTAATCTTATATACTTGTTTTTGTGTGGCGCGGAAAATGTCTAGTAGTTTGCAGTTAGTTTACAATGGTGGCATTGTGTGCTCTGTTTAGTTATCGATAGGCTTTTTTATGATCGAAGAATCGTGCTGCAATCAAGTGATATGATTTTGTTCGCTGCATTAATAATACCAATTAAAACATATTAGCTTCAGTGATTTGTCATATAATATTCGCGCAGCTGCTTGTAAAAGGTTGTACTTTCTCTCCATGTCCGCATTGCTTTCCTGCAGGTGCTCCGGTATCACGTCATATTCCATTTGTCAACGGTGATTCACACGATGTGACGAAATAAGTACCACAGTTGATTCTTTTCCACCTTTATTAGTAGCAAGGTTACAAGAGAGAACCCCCTTCTGCACTCCCACAGAGTCAGCTACGGAGGTCTCTCTGTCGAAGCACAGAGATACTGAGTTTTTATACCATCTTTGTCACGTATGCAGAAAGCAATTTCTAGCTAACCCTGACAGTCACATGTCCAGCAACAGTGATAGTCTGAGACAAAAAAGAACACTTAATCAACTCAAACAAAATAGATATTCCAGTCAAGTAAGTGGATTATTGATACGAAAGGACAATCAATTTGATAGGCATTCCAGCCACTTTAATTAAGAAAGGAATGCCCTGCCTGGTTTGTTGGAACCAAAACTTAAATTACAAAGATAAGAGCATCCACCGACGTTTATGCTTTAATTAAGTAAGGAATGTACTGTCTCATCTCCATCAGCAACCGCCTCTTATCGAAACTAAAAGCTGTGAAAAATCAGGAGACATCCCCTTGTGTGTTTTGTGAGCTTTTTGACCCGAAACCTAAAGGTGTGAAAAATCCGGAGACATTATCTCCCTCCAAAGAGCAGCTGCTCAAACTCGCTGCAGCCATTCTCAAAGCAGAATACACAGACTCAACCTTAACCATTGTTTACAGGAATCTGAGAATCCCCTTAAGATTTTATCATTCTCTCCTTTTTATCATTTGATGATAAATTAAAGTAGTGCTGAGAATGGATCAGAGAGCTTGTTTATAAAGACGTTACAACAGGTGTTAAAGCAAGTCATCAATACGCAGCATGCTATGATTATATTATTGCTCCGTGTTGCAAATAAGATGTCCAAGATCCTTCTAGTACCGAGCCTATCCACCCAGCCCCTCCGGTGGTTAGTCTAAAACTGTCTAGTTGCTCCTGGAGATACATTATAGGACTCATTCCTAACGTGGGTAACACACTTGTCTCCCACAATCTCACATACTCCTAACTGCTGTGGTAAATGGTAATCCACCGCATATCGAGTTTGCTGTGCATAGTTCTAATTCCGCCATCTCCTGGTTGATCGCCTCCAATCCTTTCATAGTGCTGTTACCCAGTGCCGTCAACCCACAAATGAGGTGGTTACCGTTCATTGCGGGTATGGTTCCTGCCGACGCCCCTAGAGAGAGTACTCAGAAACCCGTGGCCCAAAGACAGGATCATTCCAATCTGCACAGAATTCCTTACTCACAGATCCGTCTGTCAGTCGTTGTCGAATGTGAGGCTTCTGGGGGCAGGGAAAATTAAGGGGACCGATTGTCTCGATCGCCAAGAGTGGAGGTAGGTTGCTGGTAGCGGTTGTATAGGTGCCGTTGAACAAGACTACGTAGCCTTTCCTGGCTCGATAGCAAGTGTTATTACCAGTTAATCATACCGTAAATGGTCCTTGGGGTACAGGGAGGAGTATTCAAAATTCCCTGAGCCAGCTGACAATAGAGTCCCATTACAATGTCCACATACATACTGATTCATGGATACATACATACATACTGATTCATGGATACATGGTCCGGCCGGTTCCTTAAAGGTGTTCTGCACCTGAGAATGGAGAAACTTTAAAGAGTATGTTAACTGACGAAAATATTTCTGCAATTCCTCCTCCATGATGTGGAGATCCACCTGAGTCGGGGGTCTTATATTCGTATCCCAAGGAGTCCTTCCTGGTCGGCCATAGACGATCTCTGCCGCGGATACCCCTGTGGCAGAGTGTGAGGAAATTCGCATGTGATATAGTGCCAAGGGAAGCACCTTTAAACAATTCAGCCCCGCTTCTATTTCGTTATTTAAAGAGCAAACACGAGGAAATCTGCAGATGCTGGAAATTCAAACAACACATACAAAATGCTGGTGGAACACAGCAGGCCAGACAGCATTTATAAGGAGAAGCACTGTCGACGTTTCGGGCCGAAACCTTTCCTCAGGACTGACTGAAAGGAAAGATAGTAAGAGATTTGAAAGTCGTAGGGGGAGGGGGAAATGCGAAATGACAGGAGAAGACCAGAGGGGGTGGGATGAAGCTAAAAGCTGGAAAGGTGATTGGCAAAAGTGATACAGAGCTGGAGAAGGGAAAGGATGGTGTCCCTTGATGTCCCTTGTTTCAGTTGGGCTTAATTATAGGCATCTAATTCTCTCTTGGGGCCGGGTATAAAGTGGCCCTGGGGTCGAGTTAGGACCAGTTTGTCTCGTCAGTGTCCCCTTGCAGCAACTAGCTGGAGAAAGGCCAGTGCAAACCTTCGTGATCTCTAGGCCTGGTTGAAGGACCACCGTTTCACGGAGCCTTGTTTTCTCTAGTGTTACATACCCCGTGAGTATCTTGTCGCTGTCTTATGACCATGATGTAATTGAATAACTTGTGAGCATGTAATTCGTTTGTGATGGTGGGGTGATGTAATTTTCCCACCAGTGTAAGGTCACATGATGTAATTTTCCCGCCGGTGTGAGGTCATGTGATGGCCTATTCCAACAGGTCCTCGTCCTGCCCAGGAAAGCTCCGAAGAACCCAAACCTCGAAGAACCCAAGTCTCGAAGAACCCTAGCCTCGAATAACCTTGGCCTCGTCATATACTCGTTTAATTCCGGGGTCCGAGCCCGAGTCAAGACCCAGGTTCTGAGTTCTTGTCCAGTCTCTCGCGCGGAGTCCAAGGCCAGGCAACTAGTTCCCAGTTCCTTTTCCTGGTCCGTCTTTACTAGCCGAAGTCCTAGCCCAAGTCTGTTTTCCTGTCCCAGCTCCTAGTCTTTGTCCTGTCCCGTCCCTAAATTTAGCCCAGTCCAGTCCCCAGTATTTCAGTGTCTGCGTCTTGCACTTCTGACAGTAATACAGTATCCAGAAGAAGAATTCGCTCAATATGGAATGCTAGAGACTCTAGTGTTAGAGAAATTCAGCTGCTCATAATAGAATTTCTTTCTTCGGGTCTATCAGTACAAACACCAGACAAGCATCCACAGTTCCCTTAGGCAAATCGAGAAGAGGAAAGAGCAGTTCAAACTGTAACGAACCTCCCAACAAGACACATACAAGGCACTGATATCTTATTGCTCCGCCCCTCTTGTTAATACTATTAAAAGCTGCCAATCGGCTAGAGACTGAGATAACTCTCCGCGTTCAACTTCCCCTTTTCCGAGCTCACTTACCGAACTTCGACAAAGTGAGGAAGTATAAGAGAACACATTGTAAGAATAGAAAGAGCATGCATGATCTCAGACAGAGAGCAAAATTCTTGTCACAGCTCAGGATTTGTTTTGTGCACAGTTCGCTTTCCAATTTCATATTGCGTCTCTCTCCAGCTCTCGGATACTCTAGCATTTGTCAAGGTCTCTCTTCCCAGTACAATTAAGCCAACAAGGATCCAGCGGCCTCTCAGAGTCAGTCGGTCGATGGAGCCGATCGCAGCGAGGTGATTTCCAGACAGAGGTTGGAGTTACAAGAACTTCAGTTCGCCGTTTATCACCTGTCGCAACGGGGAAGCTGGAGTGATTCGACTGAGACTGTTGGTTGGTCTGCGGATCAAGTATATCTCCGACCACGCAGGGATTCGTCAGGAACCTGGATTCATGTCGCGGCTTCCTCACTCAATCCTCATTGGTGCTTGCACTACAGCAGAATCGGTAACATTCAGAGTGCCAAAGTAGCAAACTACTGCCTCCACAGAACTGCTAACTCTTTCCAGTGTCGAAAGGACTGTGCCGGTAGCAGCGACCATTCTCAGACCAACGGACGTAGGCGTCACGCCAAAAGCAGAGACCTTCTGGGTAATAACAGAAGGCAGAGAACCATATATAACCATATAACAATTACAGCACGGAAACAGGCCATCTCGGCCCTTCTAGTCCGTGCCGAACGCTCCCCTACTCCCACCTACCTGCACTCAGCCCATAACTCTCCATTCCTTACCTGTCCATATACCTATCAAAATTTTTGAAATGACAAAATCGAACCTGTGGACAATGCCTTCCTGACTTCCTCCTTTTCTACAACTGTGACACTATGTCTTAACCGCAGTGCCACGCTTCCACCTCTCTTGCCTCCTTCGCTGTCATTTCTAAAACATCTAAGCCCTGATACTCTAAGTAACCATTCCTGCCGCCGAGCCATCCAATTTCTGTAATGGCGACAACATCAGAGCTCGAAGTACTGATCCACGCTCTAAGCTCATTCGCTTTACTCATGATGCTTCTTGCCTTAAAATAGACACTTCTCAAACAATCGCTCAGTGTGCACCCCTTCTCTATGACCTGCCTATCCTCACTCTCGCACTGTCCCCAACCTTTCTCTATTCATGAGCAGGCCACCCCTTTCTCCGTCTCTTCAGTTCTGTTCCACCCCACAGCAATTATAGTTTAAATTCTCCCCAATAGCCTTAGCAAACATCCCTGCCAGGATATTGGTCCCCCTCTGATTCAAGTGCAGCCAGTCTGGATATTTTCGGCCAGAGAACTGCTGCTCACTGGATCTTTATCTTCACCAATTTCTGTAAATCCTAAGCCTGTTGTGCGTGAAAATTCCAGCAGCTAAGTAATTTTTCAGATATTCGAAACACTCGATCTGGAGCCAACAAGCAGTCCACAATCAAAGATACTGAGATTAAATTTCTTCTCCGTACATGTATTTGGTATGATCAGGAAATCAACTGCTTGACCATCTCTGGTTGAGCTTTTTGTACATGATGGCTGAGTATATATTTCTATAAACTTGCAGGTGTATAGGTGTCCCTTGTAAAGTTGCCACTGAGTGTATCTATGATGGTTTATTTCCAAGGAGTGCAAGTAGTTCAGTAACAGCCCCATCACTCCGAGAACAATACTTGCTATTTTGCTATAACAGAAGGAAGGTTAAGCGGTCTGAATGCTCTGTTGGTTTAAATACAGAGTTTATGGCGAGAGGGATTTGTAGTATGTTCATACTTTGTTTACCAGCTTCCAAAGTAATATAGGTTCATCTAGATTCCCAGTGGAGAACAAACGTGGACTTCCCGATAATTGATAATGAGGCAAAGAAAACATAAAGAAAAACCATTTATGAAATGTTTTTATCATATTGAGTGAAGGACAGCTGCCACATGATGGAGAATTGTTTTTATCTTGTAGGAAGGAGTTTTTCCACTGATCCGGACAATGTCATCTTTAGAGCGAGAGTGTGAGGGTTAGCAGGGGCATGAAGAAAGAATTTGAAGCTGCAACCAGCTATGTCGAAGGAACTATGAAGTTTGTTGTTTTTTTTGTGAACTTCCTACTTGGACTAATTTAATACATTTCCCTCTGGCCTTATAGTTACCAATTGTAACCAGTTGACAGTGGTGACTCTATTAGTGCTTAACACGTATTCCACCAAGTCCAATCGACATGCAACTAAACTATTGCACTCCAAGCGCCGCTCCCCCACACCCCAAATATGAAAATAACGAAATGTCTCTGAATTGTTGAAACTGCAACCGCATTAACAATTTACGCTATTCCGCACTCTCACTGCCCTGAGATTGAGAAGCTCCCCTCATGTTCCCCTTAAATATTTCACTCTTTACTTCTAAGCTATGACTTCTAGCTCTAGTAGCAACAAAACTCTGTTGAAAAAGTCTGTTTGCATTACCCTACGTATATCATTCATAACTTGGCATACCTTTAACAGAAGACTGTGTGTCATGAACCCCAGGATTTACTGTTGATAACAAATAACAGCTGCAGTTAGTTTGGCTTAACAGCTCCGGCCGACAATAATGCAACCCAGGTAGTCCCAATTAAACTTAACATTTTCACGCCAGTACAGCATTCGCCCATCCCTGGATACGGGACCTTTAATTCTAAGACATAAAGTCCTGTGTAAACATCATATTCTCCCCAGCAGCAATGACCCTGTACAACCTTATTCTTAGACCAACCCGAACAGACAACACAATACACTGTGACATACAGGTTAAGCTTCAGGACAGTTTCTATCGTACTGTTATAAACCTATGAAGTATGTCGCTGAAGTTCGTTGGACTACAGCCTATTGACCTTGCAAATATATCTGCTGATGATCTTACACCTTATTGTTTGCCTTCCACGTACTATCTCCGTAGCTGTTACATTTCACCCAGCACCGTTTTACGTGCTTACCTGAGTACATGGTTTAGTGGTTTGATCGATGTGAGTACTATGCAAGAGATCTATTTAACGGTACTTTCGTACATATGACAATTCCAGTTCCAATTTGTTATCAGTCAGGGCTTTGTGTCATGGACCTCAAGATATACTGTTGATAATTCCCTTCAGTAATGATGCAAGTGCACCCTGATATTCTGTTTCGACAGGTAGATGTAATAGTAACAATAGAGGTTCAATAGTACTGTTCATCATCAAGTACCACGTTGGATGATGCCGTCGATCATGGTGGAGGGAAAGAGTGCATTACACTTGTGTTCATAGAGACGTATCGCCAACGAGCGGCCCAAATGTTGGGTGGAATTAAAGTTAAGATCCGAAAAGCGTTGAAGAAAATAAAAAGCTTACAGGTCAAAACGATAATATATAGAAGGCAGATGAAGCAGAATTAGTCAAATGATAACAATCCGCAAACAGCATGGATGCACTGGGTTAACGGGTTATTTTCTTGGTTCAATACGGAAGTTTAGTCAATTGATTCACTTAAAGAGTCCTCATGTAAACCAACGTCCTGTCATCACTTCAAATTTTTAACTCGTGGCAGCAGCAAATGTAGGAGCATTCAGTGGCCACTTCATTAAGTGTAGCTGCACGCCCGCTCCGTAACGCAAATATATGATCAGTCAATTATGTGGCAGTAACTCAATGTATAAAGCATGCGGGAATGTTCGGCGGGAAGATTTGTTGCTCAAACCATGTATCACAACGGGGATGAAATATGGGACTTTATTCATATTCCAGGAGCTGCTGATCTCCTGGAATCTCTATCGTTTGTTGAGAATACGGCAAAAAGAAAATAAAAATAAATTTCCAGTGAGCTACAGTATTATATACGAAACGCCTGGTAAGAAGAGGTCAGAAGAGAATGGCCAGACTGCTTGAAGGTGCCAGTAAAGGGACAGTCACATAAACACCCTCGTATTACAAAGGTGGCGTTCAGAGCAGAATCTCTGAACCCACAGCACGGAGTAGCTCTGGGTAGGTGGGCTGCATCAGCTGTGACCACTTTACCAGAAAATTTTGTAACCGAATAATGTGACAACTGAGTGCATCTCCAGACTCAAGGTCAACCTCCATCCGACTGTTGTAAGACGTTTGAACAGTTCTGTAGTATGAAACAATGGACACCTGGTCTCACCATCTACCTCGTTATGACCTCCCACCTTATAATCTACTTGCACTGCTCTTTCTCCTTAACTGTAACCCTTAATTGTGCATTCTGTTACTGTTTTCATTGTACTTTCGCAGTGTTCTGCTGTAATGATATTCTCTCCAATTAATATTGGTTCACGATTCTGCACTCTAATGGAAACCAATTGGTTCAGAACTACAGTAGGCCTATGACAGTGTGAAAAGTTTGTATCGTCCTATGCCACTTAGATTCTTCCACAAATCAGTGCTCCTTTTCGAGTGAATGCATAGCCTAATGCGTAGGAGCACAATTGCGCAAGCGCATGAATGTCGGCCAGTGAGACAGCGGGAGAGTTTGAAAAGCGAATAGATTCAGAGGGGGAAGGTAATTTCTTCGGCAGTTTGAACGAGGCACGTCTGCTCAAGCCTGTGAAGGTCGGCATGTGAGACAGCGGCAGAATTTAAAAAGCGAACCGATTAACGGACCGGGCGACGGAAGTGGGAGACAGATTAAGAAGGCTTTAGCTCGACAGGCTGAGGACGAGCTTGCTCTCACGGAGGTAAGGCCGCGTAAACTCCTTTAATTAATCTAATTAACTTATAAGTAGGTAATGGGGGCAGTAGTTAGAGCAGTCGGGAGCTCCGTTTGCAGTTTGTGGGAAGTCAGTGCGAGCACAATTGTCCCTGATGACTACACATGTAAAAGGTGCATCCAGCTGCATCTCCTGACAAACCGATTTAGGGACCTGGAGTTGGAGCTGGATGAACTTCAAATCATTCGGGAGGCACAGGCAGAAATAGACAGGAGTTTCAGGGAGATAGTCACCCCTAAAAGTCAGGAGACAGGTCGCTAGGTGACTGTCAGGAGAGGGAAGGGGAATAGACAGGAAGAGCAGAGCACCTCTGTGGCCGTTCCCATCAATAATAAGTATACCGTTCAGGAAACGGTTGGTGGGGACGACCTGCCAGGGACAAGTTGCAGTGGTCGCGTCTCTGGCTCCGAGACTGGACTGTCAGCTCAGAAGGGAAGGGGGGAAAATAGCAGAGCAGTAGCGATAGGGAATTCGATAGTTGGGGGGACTGATAAGAGGTTCTGTGGCAGATATCTAGAATCCGGGCTGATCTGTTGCCTCCCTGCTGCCAGGGTCCGCGATATCTCGGATCGAGCTCTCAGTATTCTCAAGAGGGAGGGTGAGCAGCCATATGTCGTGGTCCCTGCAAGGACCAATGACGTGGCTAAGAAGAAGGAAGAGGTCCGGCAAAGAGATTTTAGGGAGTTCGGTGCAAAGCTGATGGACGGAATCTCCAGGGTTCAAGTCTCAGGATTGCTACCCGTGTCACGTGCTAGTGAGGCTAGAAATAGGAAGATAATGCAGCTAAATACGTGGCTAAGGAGTTGGTGTAGGAGGGAGGGCTTTATGTTTCTGGACAATTGGGCCTTGTTCCAGGAAAGGTGGGACCTGTTCCGACGGGATGGGTTGCACTTGAACTCGAGGGGGACTAAGATCCTTGCGGGAAGGTTTACTAGTGCTGATCCGGGGGGGGGGGGGGGTTAAACTAGTTTTGCAGGGGGAGGGGAACCAGAGTGTTAGAGCAGATGTTGAGGTGGAGGAGGATAAAGGCCATGCGAGAACTGCAAATATAGTGCATAGACTAAAGCTAGCTGTAACATATGAAGAGGCTTTGAGGAAAGAGAAGCAGAATAAAGGGTCTAAAGTTTGTAAGGTTGAAGGGCTAAAGTGTTGAAACCTCAATGCAAGAAGCATCAGTAACAAAGGTGATGAACTGAGCGCTTAGATAGGTACATGCAATTATGATGTAGTGGCCATTACAGAGACTTGGCTGGCACCAGGGCACGATGCCTCAATATTCCTGGATTTCAGTGCTTTAAAAGGCGGGGGGAGGGGAATGGGGGGAGGGGTGGCATTACTCGGCAGGGGTTCTATTACAGCTACAGAAAGGGTGGGTAATTTAGCAAGATCCTCTTTTAGGCAGTATAAGTGGAAATCAGGAACAGGGAGGGAGCAGTTGCTCTATTGTGCGTATACTATTGGCCCCCTGGTAGCAGCAGAGATACCGAGGAGCAGATTGGGAGGTAGATTTTGGAAAGGTGCAAAAATAACAGGGTTGTTATCATGGGTGACTTTAACTTCCCTAATATTGATTGCCACCTGATTAGTTCCAATGGTTTAGATGGGGCAGAGTTTATTAAGTGTGTCCTGGACGGATTCTTGTCACAGTATGTTGACAGTCCGACTAGGGGGAATGCCATACTAGATCTAGTATTAGGAAACTAACCGGATCTGGTCACAGTTCTCTTAGTATGTCAGCATCTGGGGGACAGTGACCACCGCTCCATGGCCTTTAGCATTATCATTGAAAAGGATAGTATTAGAGAGGACGGGAAAATGTTTAGTTGTGGAAGGGAAAATTATGAGGCTATGAGGCTAGAACTTACGGGTGTGAATTGGGATGATGCTTTTGCAGGGAAATGTACTATGGACATGTGGTCAATGTTTAGGGATCGCTTGCAGGATGTCAGGAATAAATTTGTTCCGGTGAGGGAGATAAAGAATGATAGGGTGCAGGAACCATGGGTGACAAGTGAGGTGGAAAATCTAGTCAGGTGGAAGAAGGCAGCATACATGAGGTTTAGGAACAAAGGATCAGATAGCGCTATTGAGAAATATAGGATAGCAAGGAAGGAGGTTAGGAAGGGGCTGAGGAGAGCAAGAAGGGGGCATAAGAAGGCCTTGGCGAACAGGTAAAGGAAAACCCCAAGGCATTCTTCAATTACGTGAAGAACAAAAGGATACGAGGAGTGAAGGTAGGACCGATTAGAGATAAAGGTGGGAAGATGTGCCTGGATGCACTGGAAGTGAGCGAGGTCCTCGATGAATACTTATCTTCGGTATTCACTAATTCGCGGGAGCTTCATGACGGTGAGGCCAATATATGTGTGGTTAAAGTTCTGGAGCATGTTGATATTAAGGGAGAGGAGGTTTTGGAGTTGTTAAAATACATTCGGATGAGTAAGACCCCGGAGCCTAACTGAATATTCCCCAGGACGCTCCATTAGGCGAGGTTAGAGATTGCTGAGCCTCTGTCTGGGATCTTTATTTCCTCGTGGTCCAGAGGAATGGTACCGGAAGACTGGAGAGAGGCGAATGTTGTCCCCTTGTTCACAAAAGGTAGTAGCGATAGTCCTTGTAATTATAAACCAGTGAGCCTTACGTCTGTGGTGGGAAAGGTGTTGGAAAAGATTCTTTGAGATATGATCTATGGGCATTTGGAAAACCATGGTCAGATCAGGAACAGTCAGCATGGCTTTGTGAAGGGCAGATCGTGTCTAACAACACTGTTAGAGGTTGTAGAGGAGGTGACCAGGCATGTAGATGAGCGTAGTGTTGTGGATGTGATCTACATAGATATTAGTAAGGCATTTGATAAGGTTCCACACAGTAGGCGTATTCAGAAAGTCAGAAGGCATGGGATCTGGGCAAGTTTGGCGAGGTGGATTCCGAATTGGCTTGTCTGCAGAAGGCAGAGGGTCGTGGTGGAGGGAGTGCATTCGGATTAGAGAGTTGTGACTAGTGGTGTCCCACAAGGATCGTTTCTGGGACCCCTGAATTTCGTGATTTCTATTAAGGACCTGGATGTGGGTATGGAAGGGTGAGGTGGCAAGTTTTCAGACGACACAAAGGTTGGTGGAGGTATGGATAGTGTAGAGGATTGTCGAAGATTGCAGAGAGGCATTGGTAAGGTGCAAAAGTGGGCTGAGAAGTGACAGATGGAGTTCAACCCGGAGAAGTGTGAGTTGGTAGACTTTGGAAGGACAAACTCCAAGGCAGAATACAAAGTAAATGGCAGGATACTTGGAAGTGTGGAAGAGCAGAGGGATCTGGGGCATGTGTCCAAAGTTTTCTGAAAGTTGCCTCTCATGTAGATAGGGTAGTTCAGAAAGCTCGTGGGTTGTTTGCTTTCATAAGTCGATGGGATAGAGATAAGAGTTGCGAGGTAATGATACAGCTCTATAATACTCTGTTTAGGCCACACGTGGAGTACTGTGTCCAGTTCTGGTCGTTACACTATAGGAAAGATGTGGAAGCATTGGAAAGGGTACAGAGGAGATTCACCAGGATGCTGCCTGGTTTTGAGAGTATGCATTATGATTAGAGATTAAGGGAGTTAGATATCTCTTAGTATCTTGTGTAATTCTATCATCTTTTCTCTTTAGAGAGGAGGATGAGAGGAGAGATGATAGAGGTACACAAGATACTAAGAGCTATAGATACAGTAAACAGCCAGCGCCTCTTCCCCAGAGCACCACTGCTCAATACAAGAGGACATGGCTTTAAGGTAAGAGGTGGGAAGTGCAAGGGTGTTCTTAGAGGAAGGGGTTTTACACAGAAGGTGGTTGGTGCATAGAATGAACTGCCTGAGTCTGTGGTGGAGGCAAATACACTAGTGAAATTTAAGATACGTCTACACAAGTATATGGAAGAATTTAAGGTAGGGGGATATATAGGAGGCAGGGTTTAAGGGAGGGTGCATCATTGTGGGCCGAAGGCCTGTACTGTGCTGTACTGTTCTATGCTCCATGTTCTAATAAAATGGATACTGCGTGTAATATTCTGTAACTCTATGAAAAGAGGACGTTAACGGGATAACCTAAATCATTTCCGAAACTAAATTAGTTTTAATTCTGTTTCTGACTGAGCCAATTAATTTTGTTCATCAACCACAACCAAGTGGAATAAAGAATCATGACTCGGCCAGAAATATCAGGGGTAAACAAAAACGTGGACAACTGACGGTCAATCGTGCCCATGATGTAATTGCTACGCAAATCACACAAATAATCTATGGGTGGTACATCCTGTATAGACTGGAGTACAGGTACAAAAGTGAGTATTATCAAATGGATAGAAGGTGCAAGCACGTATTAAATTGGTAAATCGGTAAGCGCGACTGCAGTAAATTATTGACGTAATATAGGAGCAGTAAACAAAACAAGGCAATGGAATTTGAATTCAATAGTTGGCTAATGTTAATATTAGGGAAAATCTTGGAATTTTTAATTAAGGTCATAATAACAGTGTGTCAAGGAAGGAATAGTGTCAACAGAGATTTATTAATGGGAAAAGTTTTTTTTTTAAAATTCTATTCAGAGTCCCTGAAAGTTCCAAGAACTGATGAGGAAGATAAGGCGAGTTTGGACTTTGAGGAATTTCACCAAAGTTCCAAGCATTAAGTTGCTTCACAAGGCTAAAACATTTGGAATCAGGGGTAATACTGCACACGACGAGTGTATATCAGAATTTTTTTAAGGAACAATTCGGCCTATCACTGAGGTTCGCAAACTGCGACTTATAGTGCTTAGCAGGGTTAAACTTTTTTTCTGCAGATGAACCTAGTCTATATCAGTGAGGTGGCTGAAGGGAGGCAGATGTTATATTGCCAGCTCTGATGCTGATATAAGTGTACGAGGGGTTGCGAGTACAGAGGAGCTTCTAAAGTCTGCTTGAGGCTCTGACAAGATGAGTTCACAGGTACTGAAGTACCAGATGGAAAATAATGTTAAAAAGTGAAGCCACCAGTTTCAATGAAGATAGAAGATTTCATTACAAGTGTTACATTCACAAAATGCTTTGGAACTCTGCAGGTCAGGTGGCATCTACGGAGGTTGTAAAGAGTTGACTTTTCGGCCCGGACCTTTCATCATGTCTGGAAAGAAAGGGGAAAGAAACAAAAATAAGCAAATGGGAGCAGGGATGGCGTGCAACGGAGGTGACAGGTTGAAAAAGTAAATGGCTGGATAGCAAATAATTTGTAAGAGGGGGAGAAGACAATGGGAGAAAGAGAAGGAGGAGGAACACCAGTGGATATCATAGCTAGGTAAGGCGAAGAGTAGAAGTGAGGTGGGCGGAGTGTAGATACTAGAAGGGGAAGGGAAAGGGAAATATTGACTGGACTTTAGAGAAATTTTTGCTCATGCCATGGGAATGGAGGCTACACAGAAGAAATACTAAGTGTTTCACTTTCAGTGTGAGGCTGGCCTTGGCATGACACTAAAGGAGGCAGTGAACCAAAGCATCATAAGAGGAATGTGGATTGGAATTTAAATAGTTGGACACTGGACAATCATGCATTTTGCGCATGAAGAAAGCATGCACAAACCAAAAAGCAATATTACAACAGCAAACCAATGCATAATTAGGCAGAGTCAATTTGTATTTCTGAAAGAGAAATGGATCAACAAAAGTATTGGCAATTTTCACGATGTAACCAACAAGGTAATTAAAAGAGTGTCTACTAGGATTTCCTAGTAGAATGGCGTATCGAATGCCCAGACTTGCGCTGCACCAGTGTTGAGAATAGTCGTGGTGAAAATGTTGTTGCCTCTCAGGCATCATTCTTTCTTGGTATCGGACTGCGGATCCAGTTTCTTAACCCGTCATTATTGTTTGATATTTTTCAAATGAGTGTCTTCCATGAATGTGTTAAGATGCTTGAATTCTGAGAGAGAAGCTATAGACGCAAATTCTGGCATCTGGATTGGTTTCTGACCTGGTTTCCCTTGCGTTTGGGGAGCGCAGAGACTGAAAGAAAAGATTTTAAGTTAAACGTGTAAAAGAAAATACCACTGAGAATCTGTGATGTAAACGTATCTTGCAAGTGGATCTGTAGGTCGTAGAATCAGTTCAGAATAGTCAGCAACGCCGGTGCAGGAGCCTTATGTTTGCAGGGTAACAATTGTACCTGAAGCTAGAGGCATGGGGACTAATTCTTCTATAGCTTCTTTTCGATGGTATTAGTGAGGAGAGGACATGGTCTCGATGGTGGGGTTCTTTAATGACAAAGGCTGCTTTCTTGTGACTCCATGTAAATATACTCAGTGGTGGAGAGCATTTTTGCTTTGATTGACTGTGATGTATCCAGAGCTTTCTGATGTATTTTGCATTTGTGAGCATTCATGTGTCCAGCTATCGTTGTTTTTGCAGTTGTTTTTAACTTAGATTTAATTCAATTTATTCATGACCGGATCGTTTGCCTAATGACTAAATTGCACCTAAGTTGCGAATTATAAGAAGCACGAAACTTTTATACACTGCGGGTTTCTGCTTAATTCATTGGAAAATCTTTACACCCTGCTGGGAGTGCAGTTTTACCTGCATCGAATAAATGTTATTTCATATTTCTCTAAAATCTCCCGGGCATTAATCAGATATACCTCGAATAATACGTGTCCCTCATGTACCATATCATCACTGGGAATATAATACGTTACAACAGTGGTTGCACTTTTAAACAGCTGTGGAACTTCATTTCGTATTAAAGACAATATAAATACACAATGTTCTGACCGTGACAGCTGCATGTAACAGATGATGTCCCAGTTTCTGCTTTTCGTGTTACTCGCTGCTGCGCCAGAAACGCATGGATTCCTCTGTAAGCCTCGAACAAAAGACAGTTTGCCGGCCTTAGCCAAGGATGGTGATGTCGTATTGGGGGAATATTCGCAATACATGATCCGATTCATGACTTCCATACATTTACCTTTACACCGAAGAGAACTGGGTGCACAAGGTGAGCTTACTTCTTGTAGACCGACGTTTCGTTATCACACCGTCGAAGAGAAATCGTTTTCACTCATTCAGTCAATCTTTCAAACTGAGGGCTCATGATAAGCTGATAATTTCGTATACCGTTGACATTATCCTTTATTGTTGTTCGGTAGCGTGGTGGAATATTAATTTTACCGTGGTACCTCAACGGGAAATGGTTGAATTAAATTTTTCTTGTGAATTTCTAATATAAATGCTGTTATTCGGTGTTTCAAATGCCACTGTGAGTTTAAAGCAAAATCATGCACTGAAAAAATACAGCTTTGAAGGTATGCCTTACTTTTCTTCATCCTACTGTTGTAATGAATAGCACAATTGTGTCTGGATTCCAGTTTAGAGATCCTAGTAAAACATGTCCGATGGTGCATCTTCACTGAGGAACATGTTTGATGAGGTATAGCTACGCCTCATTTAGGAACTGAGTATTCACCTAAAAGAGTGTGCCCATTAAAATCAAACTACTATCGTCCGTTCTGCACCAGTCAATGGCTTTCCACTGTGATGCTGCAAACCATGCGTTGCGAATTCTATGATAAGTGTTAGGTAATCCATGTAGGAGATATAATCAGTGGAGACGGAAAAGCAGGCAGATGATGGAGGTAAAAAGGCAACTGAAAGAACTTAGACTTCGACTCTAAGTAGCGATCAAGCTTATAATTATTTTGTTCAGGAGCGCATATTTTTAATGTTAAGGAAATAGCGATTTTGCGTGCAATGCTGACATATAATCAGGTCGTCATAAGAACATATGACCATGAGACATAGGGTTAGAATTGGACCATTTGGTTAATCGAGTCTGCTTCGCCAAGCAATCATGGCTGATCCTGTTTCCTCCTTCTCGATTCCATTCCCGGCTTACACCCCGTAACCTTTGATGCCATGTCCAATCAAGAAACTATCAATACTAGCCTTAAATGCACCCAGCGACCGAGCCTTCACAGATGCCTGTAGTAAGAAATTTCACAGATTCACCACGCTCTATCTGATGAAATTTCTCGGCATGTCTGTTTGAAATGGAGGGCCCTCTATTCTGAGGCTGTACCCGCTTGTCCTAGACAACAACCCCAGCCCCACCCCACATCACTAGGAAAAATCATTTCCACATCTACTCTGTCTAGGTATTTTAACATTCCAAAAGTTTGTATGAGATCCCACCTAATCCTTCTAAATCCCAGCAAGTGCAGCTCAGAGCTATCGGAAATTCTTCATATAATAACTCTTTCCTTATGGGAATCATCCTTGAAAACAGCCTCTGGACCCTCTCCGATGCCACCACATCTTTGCTCAGATGAAGAGCATTAAACTGTTCAAAATACGTAAGGTGTGGCCTCACTAGTGCCTTATAAAGCCTCGGCATCATATCCCTTTTCTTGTTTTCTAGACCTCCTGAAAGTAATGCTGACATCGCATTTGTCTTCCTCACGCCCACTCAATCTGTAAGTTAACTTTTAGGTCGTTCCGAAGAACTGAATTGAGGAGGAACTCAGCCTCAATGGAGGAGATAAAGTGTCGATATTTCAGATGGAAACCATTCTTCAAGACTGGAGAGGCTGCTCGTCTCCGGCGAGACGTCGCTTCTTTGACTATACGAAATACTCCACGCGTCCTTTCCAGTCCTAATGAAAGTACTCGGCACAAAGCGTGACGCTTCATTTCCCTTTGTAGGTACTTCCCTACATGTTAAGTTCCTCCAGCATTCTTTGCCTGCTGCTTTATTCCAGTTATCCGAGCGCTGTGTATTACTAGGATTATTGTTTTTCTAGTGCGCTCGTGTGATATGCATTGACTCCTGTTTATTGTGAAATGGGGCGTGTTTCGCATCTTGAGTTAGTGAGATAAGTAAGAACCAGTGTGCCTCCCGAGCCGAGGTCAGTGCAGCGAACATCATATATCGACAAGAAGAAAACATTTACATTTTATTTCTTTGACGTCACATTTGATTAAATTCAGATTTAAGCAATTTTATCGTCTCATCTTACATTTATCCCACAGTTTTGATTTTGAAATCTTCCGACTAGTGCAGACAATGATTTTTACCATTGAAGAAATAAACCAGAATGAGAATCTCCTCCCGGGGATCACACTCGGGTATCAGATACACGATGACTGCTCGTCCTCCGCGATCTCCTCGAAGGCAGCGCTCGCTTTGATCAACGGAGATGAGGAATCAATTGAATTTCCTCAGTGTAGAGGTTCCTCCAACGTCGTTGCCATTGTTTGTTGCGACATATCTACAAATTCCATCGTAACCGCAAGGACAATGGGACCCTTCGGCATTCCGCTGGTAATATGTCGAATATTTTACTTCATTTTTACACTGGTAGTACAAGTATTGTTATTCGCAGGTACAGAAACATAAGATCCTCATGCGCCTTAATTTACCATATAACCATATAACAATAACAGCACCGAAACAGGCCATCTAGGCCCTTCTATTCCGTGCCGAACGTTTACACTCACCTAGTCCCACCTACCTGCACTCAGCCCATAACCCTCCATTTCTTTCCTGTTCGTATACCTATCCATTTTTTTAAAATTACGATAGTAACACAATAAAATCGTTACTAATATATTGAAATGTTTATAGTGCTTGATATCTGTCACATATAATATTCTATCGCCCATCTATCCAGCTGAGGTTCCCTCAGGTGTTATAGATCAGGGAGGTAGCGCAGATAAGCTCACACTAACTTTAAGTGCTCCCAATACAGTGTGTCTTAAATAGCCCTTAATAACCAAGTGTAGCTCCTTACCTTCAGGTATGACTTAACTACTAGCCCCGGCGGAACCGTTTTTACGAACGAGAGAGAGTGGAAATGCGAATTTTACGGAGCTTTAAACCAGCCGCTTCTAGTAGTTGGGGCTCGCTAGCCGTGGTCCGTCGTGCATCTACAAAAAATTGATAACTCTGATATCAGGCTCACTCTGTCTTGCGGATATACCCACTCAAGGGGGAAGCTTCAAGATGAATCCCCGAGAATAATTCCGGAGATGAGCTTCCTAAGGCAGTCAACGTTGAGTTCAACACGGTCGAGCAACTCCTGTAAAGCTGCTGCTGTCAAACACCGTGGACTTCATCTTTCTTTGGGTTCATCAGATGCGTGGAGAGGGGGAGACTGCTGCATGCTTAACCGTTAACTATCCACATCCACCTGCCCTGACTTCCGTATCATGCAAAGAGCTGGGACGCCATTTCCATGGTCGACCTCGACAAACGGAAGGCCTCTTATTTCCACCAGAATAAGTGATGAGCCATTACCAGTAATTAACTGTAAAACATTAATGTAGCCCTTGTTAAACGTCGCGTAATAGAACGAACAACAAGCAGCTCAAGATAGAGACTTCGGCCCAGTTGTGCTCTACCAAAGTAATTTACTAAAACCATAACTAAACTGGTCCCTGTTGTTTATGCACTGCCCTCATGCTTCGTTCTATACACATTCGTGTGCCTAGGGGTGTCTTAAAAAGGTCCCTCCTATTTGTTTACAGAATAAACACTGCCAGCCTCCTGAAGGCACCTACACCCTCTAGGTAAAGTTTTAGCTTGGCAAATCTATATTAAGCATAGCCACTCTATCTTTAAAAGCACGTTCTCTGTTTTAGACATTTAAAACTTGAAGAAAGATACCGGTAATCCACTCAGTCGATGCATCTCCTAAGCCTCTGTCAGATCTCTCCTCGGACTCAGCCAATCTGGTGAAAAGAATTCAAATATATTCGTTATAGAATATAACATATAATCCAGGCAAAGATCTTGTAAAACTCTTATGCATCTCTTTCAACGCTTCCACATCGCTGCTGTAATGCAGCGACTAGAAACGAATGTAATGATCGTGATTTGTCTTATCAAAGTTTTACTACCAGAAAAATAAGTAAGTAGTTTATGGTGCAATGTAAATTGTTTCAGTAATTCCGGTTTATATGTCTCACATTCTTCATGTTGTACATAAAATGTCATAGCTATTGCCAAGGATTTTAAAAATCTCACGATGAACCGCAAAAAGTATATCAGTCAATTTCATTTAAAAACACAAGCCAGGGATTTATCAATTTATCTCCGTCTTTACAGGTCAGTCACTACTCCACCTGCTCTTGTCTCAGCGATAAGAGAGAATACCCCACTTTTTTTAGAACCATTCCCGGCGACCAGTACCAGTCTAAACTCCTCGCTGAACTAGTGAGAACCTTTGGTTGGACTTGGATTGGAACAATTAGAAGTAACACTGATTATGGTAATTTCGGAATGCAAGAATTTGTGGAGCATGTGCAAAATTTTGGCGTTTGCATTGCCTACTCAGAATCATTTTACAGTTCCGATCCGGCAGAGAAAATCAGTAGAATTGTCCAGGTGATTAAACGGGCGTTTACTAAAGTGGTCGTAGCCTTTGTTCTCCCTGGTGATATGCGAATTTTATTGAATGAGATTTGGCGGCAAAATGTAACTGGAATACAATGGATTGGAAGTGAATCCTGGGTGACGAAACACCTTCTTCCACCTGAACAAAGAGCAATTTATCTCACCGGGACAATTGGTCTAACCACTCAAAGGACAGAGATAGATGACCTCAGAGATTATCTTCTTAACGTCCATCCTTCCAACTTTCCTGACAATATTTTGGTGATGGAGTTCTGGGAACAGTTATTCACCTGCTCCTTTAGCATAGACAACAGGACAATTCCCGATAATTCTCAAGATCAAGTTCGGCAATGCACAGGAACAGAACAGATGGAAGGGATAGAAAATAGCTACCTTCCAGCGATAATGGATGGCAGTTCATACCACGTGTATAAAGCGGTCTACTCCATAGCTCACGCACTACACGACATGTTCACCTGTGTCGAAGGAGACGGGCCCTTTGTAAATAACTCATGTGCGCATATTGCAGATTTCGAGCCTTGGCAGGTAGGCCTGTATCATTACCAAACAAAGCACCAAATAGATATCACCAACAGGTATTATTGTAGTTTGTGGTTTATATCTTTCAATTTTAGCATGTGGGTAATCAACGACTGAGGGCTATATAATAGCAAATAATTCTATTTCTGGCGATGAAATAGAAATTCTAAGAAAAAGGTTTAGACTATCAGAATATAAGACGTAGGAGCTGATTTAGGCCATTAGGCCCTTCCAGTATGCCCCGCCAATTCTTCATGGCCGATCGATTTTCCATTCAACATATTCTCTTGCTTGTTCCCATAACTTTTCACACACTGACCAATCAAGAACCTATCAAGCTCGGCCTGAAATGAACCAGATTACCTGCGTCCACAGCCTCCTATAGCAAAGAACGCTACAGATTCACCTCCTCTTGGCAAAGAAATTCCTTCTCAGCTGTATACCAAATAGACGTCGCTGTATATTGAGGCCCTTGGTGCTAGTATCCCCCACCAAACGAAACGCACTTCACATCAACTCTATTAAGCCTTTCTATATTTAATAAGATTCAGTAATATTTCCCACTCACTCTACTTAATTCCAGAGGGAACGACCTTCAACCGCTGTAAATACGATAACCATTTCATTGCCATAATCATTCTCGTTGATCTCTTCTGAAACCTCTCCAACGACAGCACATCCTTTCTTAAACTCTTCACAATATTCCAGGTGTCACCTAAACGATGCCTTACATTCCCTCCTTGCTCTTGTATCCTAGTCCTCTTGAAAGGACGCAGATATTTCATTTGTCTATCTCGCCACGGATTTAAACTGCAAATTAAACTTTCGGGAGCCCTGCAAATAACGTGTATTTATTCCTTTTACCGAAGTGCATGATCGCACACTTCGGGATACTGTCGTGCGTCTGCCATGTATTTGTCCATTCTCCTAATCTGCCTATGTTCTTCTGCAGCCAGCCGTTTTCTTCAATACTATCCTCCACTCCACCTGTCTTTGTATCATCAGCAAACTTGACCACAAGGCCATCAATATAATCGTACAAGTCATTAACATATATATGTAAAACAACACCTCTGTGGATAATCACTAGTCACCAGCAGACAGTCCGAGAAGTTTCACGTTATTCCCACTCTCTGCCTTGTGCAAATCAGTCGTTGCTCGATCTATTCCTGGAAACCCATGGACTCTTATTTTGTTCGGCATCCTTAGGTGCGGCAACATCTCAGAGATCTTCTGAAAATAAGAAGTCCACGACATCCATCGATTCTTCTCTCTCTATTATACTTGTTATATCTTCATAAAATTTCAACTGATTTGTCAGGCACGATTTTCCCTTAAGAAAACCATGATTACTTTGGCTTAGTTTGTCATGTGACTCCAAATACCCGGAAACAACATCCTTAACAATCCACTCCAAAATTGTCCCAACCATTGTGGTAAGGGTAACTGGCCTATAACTTTCTTGCTTCTGGACTCGCGCCCTTCTGAAAGAGTGGAGTGACATTTACATTTCCCAGTCCTCCCCAAGCATGCAGAATCTACTGATTCTTGAAGGATCATTATTAAATTCTCCACAATCACTCAGTTACGACGTGTGGAACCCTGGGGACGAGTATATCAGATCCAGGTGACTTATCAACTTTTTGTTTCACAAGTACCAACTCCTTAGTTATAGCAGCAGCACGCACACCTGCCCCTTGACATTGCTGAACTCCGGCAAACTACGAGTGTCATCTTCTGTATAACTGTTGCAAAAGACTCACTCGGTTCGTCTGCCTTTTCCTTGCCCGTTACTATTTCTGCTCCGTCGTTTTCCAGCCGCCCGATACCTACTCCAACCTCTTTTACTCTTTATATATCTGAAAGAAAGTTTTGGTATCAATATTAAATATTTTTGGCTGCTTGTCTTTATATTTCTTCTTTCCTGCTTATGTTCTTAATTTCCTTCTGCTGCTTTTTTTTATAATATCCCTTCCCTAAATTCCTTTAATTTGTGCTCTACTTACATGCCGTCTATTTCTGTATTTATGTTGGCTTTGACTGCCTTTATCAGCGACATATGCATCATGAGGCAGGCCTTTAGAATACTTAGCCTTATTTGGCATTTATCTACCCCACACATCCCTATGTTTTTTTCAGAAGCTCGAGCAACTGCTAATCTGCCTTGACACTTCCACGAAACCTTATTCAGTTGCTATCTCGTCCCTGTTTAGTTCCCTTTACTACACTGCTTGGAGGTCGGTGACCAGCGGTGTGACTTAGGTACGTGTACTGGGTCCCCTACTCTTCAAGATTTTTATAAATGACCTCGAGGAGGAAGTCGATGGATAGGTTAGTAAGTTTACGAATAACACAAAAGTGGGGGTGTTGTGGATAGTGTGGAGGGCTGTCACAGTTTGCAGCGGGAACATTAATAGGAAGCAAAACTGGGCTGAGAAGTGGCAGATGGAGATTAACCCAGATAAGTGTGAAGTGGTTCATTTTGGTAGCCCAAATATGACGGCAGAATATAGTATTGCTGGTACAATTCTTGGCAGTGTGGAGGATCAGTGGGAACTCGGAGTCCGAGTGCATAACACGCTCAAAGCAGCTGCGCAGCTTGGCTCTGTGTTTAAGAAGGCATACGGTTTATTGGCCTTCATCAATCGTGGAAATGAATTTAGGAGCCAAGAGGCAATGTTGCAGCTATATAGGACCCTAGTCAGACCCCGTTTGGAGTACTTTGTTCGGTTCTGGCCGCCTCAAGGATATGGAAACCATAGAAAGGGTGCAGAAGAGATTCACAACGATGTTGCCTGGATTGGGGAGTATGCCTTCTGAAAACAGGTTAAATGAAGTCGGCCTTTTCTCCTTGGAGCGACGGAAGATAAGAGGTGACCCTATAGGAATGTATAAGATGATGAGAGGCATTTAACGACTGGATAATCAGAGGCTGAAATGGCTGCCACAAGAAGGCACAGGTTTAAGGTGCTTGGGAGTCAGTACAGGGGAGTTGTCAGGGGTAAGTTTGTTATGCAGAGTGTGGTGAGTGCGTTGAATAGGCTACCGTCAACAGTGGTGGAAGCGGATACGATAAGGTCTTTCAAGAGTCTTTCAAAGCTTAGAAAATTAGAGGGCTATGGGTAACACTAGTAATTTCTAAGGTAGGGACATGTTCAGCACAACTTTGTGGGCCGAAGGGCCAGTATTGTGCTGTAGGTTTTCTATGTTACACTGTGGTACCGATATATCTAACTTTGGTTTCTCCCTCTCCAATTGCCCGGTGAAACCTAACATATTATGATTGCTGTTTCCCAAGGATTCTATAACTTGAGCTCCGTAATCATATCAAGTTTATTACAGAACACTCCCATCCCTCTCGTCGGCTCAACGACAACCCTGCTCCTGCAAAAAAAAAAACATCGAGGAGCCATTTCACAAATTCTCTCTCTTAGAATTCTGAATCAGATTAATTTTCCCAATCTATCTGCATATTGAAAAACCCAGTGACTAAGATAACATTGGCTACTTGACATGCTATTTGTGTCTTTAGGGCCTTCTTTCTTTGCTTTCTTAAATGTTTCAAAGCTGCATTTAATGTCAGAAAAATACACACAGTACATATCCTGATTTTTTTCCCTCACAAACATCCACGAATACAGTGCAGTGCCCCAAAATAAGATTGACAGTTAAATGCTAGAACCCCAAAATGGCCCGATTTCCCCCCACCAACCCATAAGCGCAGAAAGCTACGGCCATCCCCCTCCCCCAACAGCAAAAATATACATCGGTGCCTGCCACCAAGTACTCAATCATGAAGCAAAGCATTGATAAAGACACAGGCTTACAGTACCCGGAAGACTATTCATTCACCTGGTATTCGAGATGGTAGGAAATAAAAGAGGTGTCCCCTTCACAGATGAAGGGGAGGTATAACAAAAAACTCACTGATTTACGACCTTAAACGTCTGTTGCGTCACTTCTCCCGAGCTCTCTGCCCAAAGACCGGGTCTCTGGGCACACAGCCAGCAGCCCGCTTACTGCATTTGATCTTCCGTCTCTCACGACACACATGTTTCCTGCAGCGATACCGACCTCGAGTCCGCCGGCCCCAGAGCCACGAAATCCCAGAACGCTGAAGGCGCACTAGTCTACTAGGCCGCGTGTTTGGCATATCGAATGTCGGCCAGTCCTAAGATCCCTAGAGTGGGTCCCATTCCCACAAAGACCCGAAGTCAGCGTGTAACTCCAAGTTGGCGTCTTCAAAAGAATCCTGAAAAGGAAAAATAGAGATATTAAGGATCGAAATAGAGCTGTTTCCGAAGATGCAAGCAAAGGCGCCATCGCTCTCTTCAGTTCCTCCCAATTCTTATGACATTATTACCAATAGGTACCAAAATGGCAGGCTGCTCACTCTCCGCTTTATAATGCCATGTACAGTATCCGAGATGTACCTGACTCTGGCACCTGTGTGGCATCGTATCATTACGGCTTCTCTGCCGCGTCCACAGACTCTCCTAGCTACTCCTCTAACTATGGATTCATATATCACCACTACATTCCTCCTCTGCCACTTTCCGTTCTGTAACAGTGCGCCAGATTCAGAACCAGACAACCGGTCGCAATGGTTCTCGCGAACAGTATCGAAAACTGTGCACTTGCTATTTAAGGGAACGGCCTCCACAGGTACTCTGTTCTGGATTCCTATTCCCTTTCCCTTTCCTGACACTCAATCATTCACCTACATCCTTCATCCTTGGGGTTCAACCTCCCAGTAGTTGCTCTATATCATTTGCTTAATTTGTCTTACGAATCGATGGTCATCGAGTTTGACCATAAGACCATAAGACAGAGGGGCTGAATTAAGCTCTGCACCACAATGATTCTGCTCTGCCATTTCATCACGGCCGATCCCATTTCCCATTCCAGCTCATACCCGATCCGAGAAGTGGTTGACCCAGGCCCCTGGGAGGCAACATACTATATAGGCCTCTATCCAACATCCACAGCCTCTCCTACTACTAATCTATCTTTGGAGACACATTTCACCGCTACATTCCTCCTCTATCAGGTTTCCTTGTGAACCCCATCGCCAGACTCAGTACCAGAAACTCGGTTGCTGTGGCTCCCTTAAATTGTATCAAAAATTATATGCATTATTGAGGGGAACGGCCACAGGAGCACTCTAAAACTACTGCCTAGCTCCCTTCCCTTTACTCTCAGTTACACATTCGGATGCCTCCCAGAACCTTGGAGTGACCACCTTTCTGTGGCAGATGGCGATCATTTCCACTGTTTCCCTGATGAGCCAAAAATATTTCGGGATGCAGCTCTAGTTCTGTAGTACGTTCTCTGCGGGGATGTAGCTCGGCGAATGTTGTACATATATGGTTATTGTGGACTTTGGAGGTTTTTCGGGACTCACGCACCCTTTGCACAGTACAAACGCAGCCACTAGAGCCACTTTTGCAGCCCTGACTATATGCTAATAGACAACGAATGAGCAAGAAAAAGCTTACCATATACTTTTGTCGCCTACGGCGGTTATAGGAGAAGCCTGTTGACCCAAAGCCAAACGATTGCCTTCTCCAACATTGTCCCAGTCCAACAATATTCCCTACGCTTGCCCCTGTATTCTTTTCATTCGACATTGCTAATGAATTCCCATATTACCCTTTGGCCGCTGTTACTGCTATACAGCACTGATTTGTAAAGCTCTCCCATTCACCAGGGTGAAGCTACCTTCACTATTTGTATCTTGGGCTCAATTTCCCAATCACATAGCACGCTAAGCTGTAAGGGTGGAATGGAGTAGCTGATATTTCGAAGTGCAAACTTCACCAATATCTGTAATTTCACTCATCGGTTATTAGCAGAAGAAATTAGCTGAAGGCTGGCAAGGGCACTGGTACACATTTTTGAGATTAGATCCGTATGTAATTTACTGCTCTATATTAACTGGTGGTGTAGGGCATCACCCAACAGACTAGTTCGTGAAGGACTGCACTCTTTCATCTTTGTAGTGGCGTGCAATCGCAGAGGACGATTTGAAATAAATACCTTAGATGTACAACACACACCACCTTATTCAGTGGCTATACCTGGTGATCCATTGCAATTGTTTTATTCCTTGAACACCCTCTACTCTCCCAAAAATATCTACGTTATACTTCTTCCCCGCCTCCAATATCAATGCTGAAAATCAAACTGCTGCAGGGAATTACCGGGTCAGGTATCAGTTCTGAAGGTAGATTTACTGTCAACCCAGTTCCAGCCACAGCCGAAGCCTGGTCCGCTGATTTTCACTGGCAGTACTTTTTTTGCGTCAGCTATTTTATGCCAGATTCGACCTTCGGCACTCTCAAAAATGCGGCTCTTTTTTACTTGCAAGTCAACACATTTCAATCATTTACGTTTACTGTAAATTTGTACGTCAGTACTTATGTTCCAAACCCATGCACCGGTTCAAGAATAATTTTCATTGCTTCCTTCCTCCCTAGTTGCTGCACTACCTCCGCATTGTGAATTTCACAGCAAAAGAGGGTGAAACCGTATATTTTGATGAAAATGGCGACCCAGTGCCAAGATACGAATTCGTGAACTTACAAACGAATTTCAAGGGCAGCGTCAATATTGTAAATATCGGATATTATGACGGCTCGGCTCCAGCAGGGCACGAGGTAACGCTGAATGTCGAGAAAATCAGGTGGAGCACGGTCGGAAATGTGGTAGGTCTTCTTCTACCATGCCTTTACGCTGGCGAAATGAAAGAGTGGCATGCCTCTGAATTTTAAGAAACAAATCAGAAAAGCTAAAAGAAGATATGAGGTTGCTTTGGCAAGTAAGATGAAAATAAATCCAAAGGGTTTCTACAGTTATATACATAGCAAAAGGATAGTGAGGGATAAAATAGGTCCCTCAGAGAATCAAACTGGACAGCTATGTGCGAAGGCAAAAGAGATGGGGGAGATTTTGAACAATTTCTTTTCTTCGGTATTCACTAAAGAGAAGGATATTGAATTGTGTAAGGTAAGGGAACCAAGTAGGGTAGTTATGGAAACTATAATGATTAAAGAAGAGGCAGTACCCGCGCTATTAAAGAATATAAAAGTCGATAAATCTCCGGGTCCTGACAGGATTTTCCCTAGGACCTTGAGGAAAGTTAGTGTATAAATAGCAGAGGATCTGACAGAAATATTTCAAATAGCATTAGGTACAGTGCTGGTGCCGGAGGATTAGCGTATTGCACATGAGATTCCATTGATTAAAAGGGGTTCTAAGAGTAAACCGAGCAGTTATCAGCCTGTAAGTTTAACGTCAGTGGTGGGTAAATTAATGGAAAGTATTCTTAGAGATGGTATATATAATTATCTGGATAGACAGGGGCTGATTAGGAATAGTCAACATGGATTTGTGCGTGGAAGGTCATGTTTGACAAATCTTATTGAATTTTTTGAAGAGGTTTCTAGGAAAGTTGACGAGGGTAAAGCAGTTTAAGTTTTCTATATGGACTTCAGTAAGGCCTTTGACAAGGTTTCACATGGAAGGTTAGTTAGGAAGGTTCAATCATTAGGTATTAATATTGAAGTAGTAAATGGATTCAACAGTGGCTGGATGGGAGATGCCAGAGAGTAGTGGTGGATAACTGTTTGTCAGGTTGGAGGCCGGTGACTAGTGGTGTTGCCTCAGGGATCTGTACTGGGTCCAATGTTGTTTGTCATATACATTAATGATCTCGATGATGGGGTTGTAAATTGGATTAATAAGTATGCAGATGACACTAAGATAGGTTGCGTTGTGGATAATGAATTAGGTTTTTAAAGCTTGTAGAGAGATTTAGGCCAGTTAGAGAGTGGGCCAAGAGATGGCAGATAGAGTTTAATGCTGATAGGTGTGAGGGGCTACATTTTGGTAGGACTAATCAAAATAGGACATACATGGTAAATGGTAGGGCACTGAGGAATGCAATAGAGCAGAGTGATCTCGGAATAATGGTGCATAGTTCCCTGAAGGTGGAATCTCATGTGGATAGGGTGTTGAAGAAAGCTTTTGGTATGCTGGCCTTTATAAATCAGAGCTTTGAGTATAGGAGTTTCGATGTAATGTTAAAATTGTACAAGGCATTGGTGAGGCCAAATTTGGAGTATTGTATAAAGTTCTGGTCACCGAATTATAGAAAAGATGTCAACAAAATAGCGAGAGTACAGAGGAGATTTACTAGACTGTTACCTGGGTTTCAGCACCGAAGTTACAGAGAAAGGTTGAACAAGTTGGGACTTTATACATTGGAGCGTACAAGGTTGAGGGGGGACTTGATAGATGTATTTAAAATTATGAGAGGGATAGATAGAGTTGACGTGGATAGGCTTTTTCCATTGAGAGTAAGGATGATTCAAACAAGAGGACATCAGCTGAGAGTTAAGGGGCAAAAGTTTAGGGGTAACACGGGGACGAACTTCTTTACTCAGAGAGTGGTAGCTGTGTGGAACGAGCTTCCAGTAGAAGTGGTAGAGGCAGGTTCGATTTTGTCTTTTAATAAAATTGGATAGGTATATGGACAAGAAAGGAATGGAGGGTTATGGGCTGAGTGCAGGTAGGTGGGACTAGGTAAGAGTAAACGTTCGGCACGGAGTAGAAGGGCCGAGACGGCCTGTTTCCGTGCTGTAATTGTTATATGAGTGATACTGTAGTAATAACTATTGTCGATTATGCTCTAGCTTAATGTAAGGTAAGGTGCAGTCTCCACAGTTCAACTTGTATTGTTACGAGCTTAGAAGAATGAGGGTTGACCTTATTCAAAGGTTACAGGTCGTAAGAGTCGATGTTGAGATCGGTTGAGCGGATGGACAGTATGGAAAAATGGGAAAAAATCACGAGTTACGGCTTTCATCATTTCATTCTGAGGTGTGTAGACATTTGCTTCAGGGATGTTCGTGCATCTCCGGGATTCTCTGCCGCCTTCGTGTGCTGAAGGCCAGATCATGAGTTACGCTTAAGATGGAAACAGGTAGATATTCGAATGGAACTAAGGCGGAAGCTGAACCTCCACGAAACGGTAGTTGATGCCAGCCATGTACTAAATGGTGCATCGAAGAATCGAATGGGCCACTCTTATTTCACCGTGTCTTTGTGAGAAAGTAAGTTTGATTCCTCTTCCCACAGCAACATTTACTCACCATACGAGAGTGTTGCTTCACTCCAGTGTGGTTTCTTTAGAGTCATAAGATCACTGTGTAACAGAACACGACAAAACAGAAACAGGCCCTATCGCCCATCTAGTCTGTGCGGAACTGTTACACGTCCCAGTCCCATAGACCTGCACACGCACAATAGACCTACAAACACGTCCCATCTATTTACATACCAAAACTTCTTTGAAAAAGACTTCTGTTTTCGTTAACAATAAATTTTCCTGTTTGAGTACTGTTGGGAAGGGGCGGCATACCTGGGGTATGCAACAGTGGCCGGGCCTCTGGCACAGAGTGTGACCCTGTGGAGCAGCAGGGTAGGGAAAGGAAGAGGGCGGCAGTAATAGCGGACTCTATAGTTAGGGGTGAGACAGGCGATTCTGTGGATGCAGGAAAAAATGCGGATGGTAGTTTGCCTCCCAGGTGCCATGGTATGGGATATTTCCGATCGAGTCCACGATATCCTGAAATGGTAATATATACAGCCAGATGTCATGGTAGGAAAAGGAGGACGTCCTGAAAACAGACGACAGGGAGTTCTGAAGGAAGTTGAGAAACAGGACCTCAGAGGTAGAAATCCCGGGATTACTGCCTGTGCCATGCGACTGTGAGTATAGGAATAGAGTGAGATGGAGGATAAATGTGTGGCTGAGGGATTGGAGCAAAGTGCAGGCATTTAGATTTCAATATCATTAGGCTGCTGATCAGAGAGTGTGTCACGGCTGCAGAAATGGAGTAGGTCATGGAGGGATTGCCTACTGGGTCTCTGAAGGTGGAATTTAGAAACTGGAAGAGGTCAATAATTCTACTGGGTTATTATTATAGACAACCCAATGTTAACAGGGACAAAACAGGAGCAGATAGGGAGACAGATTCTGGAAAGGTGTACTAATAACTGGGTTGTCGTACTGGGAGATTTAATTTCCCAAATATTGGTTGGCATCTCCCTCCAACAAGGTGCTTAGGTGAGGTGGAGTTTGTTAGGTGTGTTCAGGAATGTGTCGTGACACATTGTAGATAGGCCTGCAAGAAGAGGGGCTGTACTTGATTTTGAATTGGGAAATAAACCTGGACAGATATCAGATGTGTCAGTGGAAGAGTATTTTGAAGATAATGACAACAATTCTGTCTCCTTTACCATCGCATTGGAGAGAGATAGGAACAGACACGTTAAGAAAGTGTTAAAGTAGAGTAATTGAAATATGAGGCTATCAGGCAGGAACTTGGAAGCATAAATAGGAAACAGAATGTTCTCAGGGAAATTTACGGCAGAAATGTGGCAAATGTTCAGGGGATATTTGCGTGTAGTCCTGCACAGGTACGTTCCAATGAGACAGGGAAAGAATGGTAAGGTACGGAAACAGTGGTGTACAATTGCTGATGAAAATCTTGTCACGAGGAAAAGAAAAGCTTACACAAGTTTCAAATAAGTAGGTAATGATAGAGATCTAGAAAATTATAAGGCTCGCAGGAAGGAGATTAAGAATGAAATTAGGAGAGCCAGAAGGGGCCATTAGAAGGCCTCAGTGAGGAGGATCAACGAAAATCTCAAGGCATTCTACAAGTATGTGAAGAGCAAGAGCTTAAGCCGTGAGACAACAGGACCAATCAAGTGCGACAGTGGAGAAGTGTGTATGGAACCGGAGGATACAATTGATGTACTTAATGAATATTTTGCTTCAGTATTCACTACGGAAAAGGTACAGCGAATTGACGAATTGACGTACAGCGAATTGAAAAGCTTAGGCATATAGAAGAGGATGTGCTGGAGCTATTGGAATGCATCAATTTGGATAGGTCTCCGGGAACGAACGAGATGTAACCAGGCTACTGTGGGAGGAGAGACAAGAGGTTGCTGAGCCTCTGGCAGTGATCTCTGCATCATCAACGCGACGGGGCTTGTTCTGGGTGATTGGACGGTTGCAGCTGTTGTTCCCTTATTCAACAAAGGAAGTAGGGATAGCCCATAAAATTATACACCAGTGCATCTTACTTCAATGCTTGGTAAATTCATGGAAATAATCCCGACAAGCAGGATTTCATGAACATTTGGAAAGGCATAATATGATAGCAATAGTCAGCATGGCTTTATGAAAGGCGGGTTGTGCCTTAAAAGTCTGATAGATTTGTTTAAGTATGTGACTAAGCACATTGATGAACGTAGAGCAGCAGATGTAGTGTATATGGAGTTCAGTAAAGCATTTGATAAGGTACCCAATGCAAGGCTTATTGAGAAATTAAGGAGGCATAGGATCCAAGGGGAACCTGTCTTTTGGATCCAGAATTGGCTTGCGCACAGAAGACAAAGAGTGGTTGTAGCCGGGTCATATTCTGCATGGATGTCGGTGACCATTGATGTGCCTCAGTGATCTATTCTGGGACACCTTCCCTTCGTCATTTATTTTCATATATCACATGGATGTGTAAGTGGAGAGACGGGTTAGTAAATTTGCTGATGACACAAAGCATGGGGTGTTGTGAATAGTGTGGATGGCTGTCGGAGGTTACAACGGGACATCGATAGGATGCAAAACTGGACTGAGAAGTGGCTGAAAGAGATCAGCGCATGTAAGTGTAAGGTGGTTAACTTTGGTATGTCAAATATACTAGCAGAATGTAGTATTAATGGTAAGACTATTGGCAGTTGGAGGATCAGAGGGCTCTTAGCGTGAGAGTCCACAGAACAAGCAAAGCTGCTGCACAGGTTTAATCTGTGGTTAAGACAATATACGGTGCAACTGAATTTAAGAGCTGTGAGGTAATGTTACAGCTATATAAGATCCTAGTCAGACCAGCTTGTAGTACTGTGCTCAGTTCTGGTCACCTCGGTACAGAACGGATATTGAAACTATAGGAAGGTTGCAGAGGATATTTACAACGATGTTGCTTGGATTGGAGAGCATGCCTTACGAGAATAGGTTCAGTGAAATTGGCCATTTCTCCTTGGTGCGACGCGGGGGGGGGGGGTGGACAGGGGGGGGTGTTGAGCGGGAACCTGATGGATGTGCATAAGATGAAGAGAGGCATTTATCGTGTTGATAGTCAGAGTCTTTTTTCCTTCAGTTGAATGGCTAACACCAGAGGGCCCAGTTTTAAGGTGCTTGGAAGTAAGTAAAGGTGAGATCTCAAGGGTAAGTGGTGAGTGCTTGGAACGGGCTGCGGGTGTTGGTGGTTGAAGCGGATACGATAGGGTCTTTTAAGAGACCCCTGGAAAGGTACTTGGAGCTTTAAAAAATAGAGACTATTTTTAGAGACTATATTTAGAGACGAGGCAATTTCTAAAGTAAGTTCATTTTCGGCACTGCGTTGTAGGCAGAAATGCCTGTATTCTGCTGTAGATTTTCTATGTTTCTATGTTTCTAAATGTTGCAATCAAGCCTGCATCCAAGACTTACACTGGCAGCTCGGTCCGCACGCTCATGAATTTCTGACCGAAGAGGTTCGCACTCATGCTCCCCTTAACCATTTCACCTTTCGACATTAACCCATGGACTCTGGCTGTCGTGTCATCACTTAATGAACAAAAATTCCTGCTAGCATTTCCCTTGTCTATACCCCATATCTCTATCAAAACTGCTGTCATTCTTCCAAGTTCCATAAAATAAATTCCAAACCTATTCAAACTTTCGCAATAACTCAGGTCCTCAAGTCCTGAGGACCTCAATTCTTGTAAATTATCTCTGCTCTTTATCAATCTTAATTGCATTTTCCCTGCAGTTAGATTACTAATACCTCACACCATACTCCAGATTAGAACCCAGCAAATTTTATACTTCAACATAACTTCACACTTTCTGAATTCAATTCATTGATTTATGAACGCCAATTTGCCATAAGTTATCTGAACAAACATGTCCACCCGTGACTTCAAATTCAATGAATTATAGATCTCCAGTTTTATGAACTATTCCCAGGCCCCTGTGTCCATAGGAACTACTCAGTGCCCTGCCGGTCACAGTGCAGGTCATACCCCGGATTTCCTCCCAGTGTGCAACACCTCACGGTTGTGCGCATTAAGTTCCATCTGTCATTATTCAGCCCATTTTTTCAGCTGTTATAAGGCACAATTTAAGCTTCGACAGTCACCCTCGAGTTCCACTACAGGCCAAATTTGCAGTCATCCGTTACCTGCTGATCAATTGAATCACATTGTAATTCAGTTAGATGATATAGATGACAAGCTACAAAGGACCCAACACCGCAACTCCATGGCTTCTCCAGTGAAGACAATTTAGTACTTCTTCTAAAATGCCAACAGACAGTAACTTCTTGACCAACCACCGTTGAGGGATCTTGCTGTTGTCCCCACCCGGCAGTGGACATCTATAGACTTCATCACCTTCTCTGGTAACTTCCTCGAAAATATTCAATGCTGTTGGCGTTGCACGGACGTGGCTGTGGGCCGAACCCAAGTGCTGAACATGGGCGTGGAAACTGCGGAAGGGCACGCTGCCGTCGTAGCAGGAGTAGAAAAGGTTCCAAGGGGGGATTCGTCGGAGTCTTGGTCTCAATAGATAATTCAGGAACAAGGCTGTGTTTAATCGTTCTAAACACCATGGAGCGAGGTACTCGAATTCGAGTTGACCAACGAACTGGCACCTTCTAGTGGTGGTCTCAGGACTCTTATACTACTCTGCTGGCATGCAGGTGTTTGTAATTCTTGGAACCTGGGAATAGATTGGGCACTAACAGGGTGTTAATGGCCCAATTCCGGAGTAAGGCAGCCAGGTGCCGGAAGGGGCCATTCAATACCTCCCACCCCCCTCAATGGGAACCTCCCGGCCTGTCTGGGTGGTCCTGATGGAAGTCCTGAATGAGGGAGGGGTCTGGGATAAAGGATCGGGGGGCCCAGGAACGCTCTTCAGGACCGTACCCTTCCCAGTCCACCAGGTATTGGAGACCCCTGCCCCGACGGCGCACATCTAGCAGTCCTCGGACAGTGTATGCCGGATGGTTGTCGATGAGCCGGGCTGTGGGGTGAGTCTCAGCTGGTGGAAACAAAGGGCTGACGGAGACAGGTTTTATCTGGGACGCATGAAAGGTTGGGTGAATGCACATGGACTTAGACAGCGTGAGGCGGACCGCTGTGGGGTTGATAATCCTTTCGACCTTGAATGGTCCCAGGAAGCGGGGGGCGAGTTTCCTAGGATCGCATTTGAGCTGGATGTCTTTGGAGGAAAGCCTTGGAGGTGCTGGAGTCCGGAGTCGGTCGGCTGTTTTCTTATTTCGATTTGTCGATCTGAGTAGGGCTTTGCGAGTTTCCTCGCAATCCTTCCGGCACCAATCAACATGGTCCCGAATAGACGGTACCGCGATATCTTCTTCCTGAGCGGGGAACAGCGGGGGTTGGTACCCAAGGAAGCACAGGAACTGGGATCTCCCAATGGCAGAGCTCATCAGGGAGTTGTGGGCGTACTCAACCCACGGGAGATGGTCGCTCCAGGTTGACGGGTGGTTTGCCGTTACACAACGTAACGTCGCCTTCAGGTCTTGGTTGACCCGTTCCGTCTGCCCGTTCGTCTGGGGGTGGAAGCCGGATGACAGGCTGACCCTTGCTCCTAGGGCTCGATAGAAGGCTTTCCATAACTGCGATATGAACTGTGGACCCCGATCGGAGAATATGTCCGCGGGGATTCCGTGGAGGCGGAAGACGCTGTGGACGAGAAGATCTGCGGTTTCTTGCGAGGATGGGAGTTTAGGGAGGGCCACAAAGTGCACCGCCTTAGAGAATCGGTCTACCACTGTGAGGACAGTTGTGTTTCCGCGGGAAAGGGGTAGACAGGTGACGAAGTCCAGGGCGATATGCGACCAGGGACGACCAGTGATAGGTAGAGGACGAAGTAGACCGGCCGGTGGTCGATGAGAGGCCTTTCCCCGGGTACAAATGGAACACGCCAAGAAATAAGAGCGGGTGTTCCCCTCCATGGACGGCCACCAGAAGTACCTCCTCAGGAGAGCCAGGGTCCGATCACTCCCGGGGTGGCAGGCAAACCGGGATGTGTGTCCCCATTGGTGGACCTGAGGCCTGACGGAGGCGAGCACGTACATGCGATCGCTTGCTGCGCTTCCAGGATCGGGGTCGTCCCGCTGGGCTTCTCTTACCTTCGCCTCGATCTCCCAAGACAGAGTGGCCACCACGCAGATTGGAGGGAGGATCGTCTCAGGACTGGTGGTGTCTTCCTTAGTGTCATGTTGACGGGACAGCGCGTCCGGCTTCCCGTTCTTGGATCCTGGACGGTATGCGAGGGTAAGCTGGAAACGTCCGAGAAACAATACCCAACGGGCCTGACGGGAGTTCAACCGCTTGGCGGTCTTCATACACTCCAGGTTCTTATGATCCGTGCATACCACGAACGGGTGTTCTGCCCGCTCCAACCCGTGCCTCCACTCTTCCAGCGTTAGTCTGACGGCCAGTAGTCCCCGATTGGCCGCGTCGTAATTTCGCTCGGAGGGAGACAGTCGGCGAGAGTAGAAGGCGCAGGGCTGCAGCTTTCCGTTCGAACTTGCTCATTGAAATAGGACCGCTCCTACTCTGGAGTCGGAGGCGTCCATCTCCACGATGAATTGCCGGGATGGGTCCGGGTGAACCAGGATGGGGGCAGCGGTGAAACGCTTCTTCAGATTGGTGAATGCTGAGTCAGCCTCGGGATCCCAGCAGAATGGTGTGGTGGGCGAGGTAAGCCGGGTAAGTGGGGGGGGGGGGGCGCCACCTGACTGTAGTTTCTAATGAACCGGCGATAGAAATTCGCAAACCTTAGGAACCGTTGGAGTTGCTTGCGGTCCGTGGGTTTGGGCCACTCCGCCACAGCCCAGATCTTGTCGGGATCAGCATTCACCTGACCTTTCTCAATGATATACCCTAGGAAGCTGACCGAGGGGACGTGGAATTCGCATTTCTCCGCCTTTACAAATAATTTATTCTCCCCCAGCCTCTGCAGGACTTGACGGACATGGTGCACGTGTTGTTGGGGATTGTCGGAAAAAATCAGGATGTCATCCAGGTAGACAAACACGAAGCGGTTCATGAAATCTCTTAGGACATCGTTAATCAGGGCTTGAAAAACGGCGGGGGCATTGTTGAGGCCGAAAGGCATGCCTAGGTACTCGAAGTGGCCTAAAGGGGTTTTGAAAGTCGTCTTCCACTCGTCCCCCTCTCTTATCCGGACCAAATGGTAGGCGTTCCGGAGGTCCAACTTTGAGAAAATGGGGCCGCATGAAGTGGCTCGAACACAGAACTTATGAGAGGTAGTGGGTATTTAACCTTAATGGTTATCTGAGTCAGGCCTCCGTAGTCGATTCAGGGACCGAGAGAGTCGTCTTTCTTCCCCACAAAGAAGAACTCTGCGCCCACCGGGGAGGATGAGGGTCGAATAATGCCTGCCGCGAGGGATTCACTGATGTAGCCTTCCATTGCCTCCTTCTTTGGCCGGGACAAGTTAAATAGGCGACTGGTGGGTAGAGCGGCCGCGGGGAGAAGGTCGATTGCACAATCGTATGGGCGGTGCGGGGGTAGGGAAAGGGCCCGCTGTTTGCTGAACACATGTGCTAAGTCATGGTACTCCTTGGGGACCCGGGATAAGTCAAGGGGTTCCAAAACAGTTGGCGTCACGGTAGCTTCTCTGGGCCCGTGCCTCCAGTGGGTGGTCAACGGCTCCCGCTGTATTCCGGCCTGGGTGGCTATCTCTGCGTCCAGCAGGTTGCCCTCCGCACCGGAATTCACCAGAGCTGATAGGGACAGGGACTGCAGTTGGTATTTCACGGTTGCCGGGATCTGCATCCGTGTCTGGGGTGCTGAAAGGAGTGTCATTCGACTCACCAGGGCTCCTTTTCACACTGGTGCCCTCCCTTTTGGCCGCTGAGGGCGGGTATCCCGGAAGTGGCCTGGTTGGCTGCAATAGTAACAGTCCCCAGCTCTCCACCTCCGCGTTCGTTCGGCCGGGGAGAGCCGGGTTTCGTCCCAGCTGCATCTATTCCTCCCCTAGGGGGGTGGGGTCAGGAACAGCAGCAGCCACACGGGGAGCGGCTGGGGAAGGGGACCTGGCTGAGACGGGCAAGGTGGACCGGGGACTTCATCGAGGACCGGGGCGACTGGTCTCTCTCTGACGCTCCTGAAGTCGGTAGTCTAATCGGATGGCTAGCGAGATCAGCGAGTCCAGACAGTCCGTGTCGTCCCTCGTGGCCAGCTCATCCTTGATCTGATCCGAGAAGCCCTGCCGAAACACCTCTCGTAGGGCCTCATCATTCCACCCGGAGTCTGCGGCCAATGTCCGGAACTCGTTGGAATACTTGGCCACACTTCGCGAAGCCTGGCGAAGATTAAGCAGCCGTCTCGCGGCGTCCTTGCCACGAATGGATTGCTCGAAAACCATTCTCATTTCTGCGACAAAGGAGGGATAGGAGGAACAGCCCTCCGGCAGGTTATCTCACACCGCGGTTGCCCAAGCCAAGTCATCCCCTCGTAGCAAGCCCATGATGTACGCAATCTTCGATTTGTCGGAGCGTAGGTACGTGGCTGCAGATCAAAAACCAGGGAGCATTGGAGCAGGAAGGCCCAGCACCTGCCTAGGTCCCCGGCGTAGGGTTCAGACTCGGGCACAGGCGGTTCTCGAAGGGATGGGATTGTGGACTCTGAGGCCGAAGCCATCCCGGGCGGAGCAGTTTGGGTAGCCGGGGATCTCGGAGTGGGTGGGGAGGCCAAAGCGGAGACCTGGTCCATCCGTTCACTGACCTTCTGCACGTTCATGGTTAGCGTCTGAAGGTTGTCTGTGATCTTCCGAAGCAGTTGGTCATGGGCGCCCAACAGGTAGCCCTGGCTGGTCAGGGCCTCTTGTACGGGATCCGTGTCTGCTGGATTCATAGTGGCCAGTTCGTTCTGTTGCACGGACGTGGCTGTGGGCCGAACCCGAGTGCTGAACACGGGCGTGAAGACTGCGGAGGGCGACGCTGTCGTCGTAGCGGGCGTAGAAAGGGTTCCAAGGGGGGTTTCGTCGGAATCTTGGTCTCAGTAGATAATTCAGGAACAAGGCTGTGCTTAATCGTTCTGAACACCATGGAGCGAGGTACTGGTATACGAGTTGACCAAAGAACTGGCACCTTTCAGTGGTGGTCTCAGGACTCTTATACTACTCTGATGGCATGCAGGTGTTTGTAATTCTTGGAACCTGGGAATAGATTGGGCACTAACGAGGTGTTAATGGCCCAAATCTGGGTAAAGCAGCCAGGTGCCAGAAGGGGCCAGGACAGTCGGTTAGATACGAAATCCCACATATCAAGCTATGTTGACTATCCCTAAATTTCGAAATTGCTCCATATTCGGTCCCTTCAGATACTTTTAAATTCCTTACCCGTTATTAACGACAAAGCGATACCCATGATTAATGTCAGTAGCACCTTCCTTTATTTTACATCACATATTTCACTCCGTGGCTTGCCTGACGAACTAGTTGGAATTCTCTTAGGAACGAAAAGCGGGATAAAGCGTACTCAGTGGATTCGTAGATTTTGACTTTCAGAGGTCCTTGATATCGTAATATATAGAAGTTACTGGCAATGGTTAGTGCATTCGTTGAGTGGTAGGGGACAGTGAATGGGAATAAAGTGATAATGTTCTGGTTGTTTAGAAGTCACTAGTGGTGTTCCACAAGGGGTGGTTTGGGGACCGCTTCCTTTTATGCTGGATATCAATGATTTAGATGACGCAATAGATGACTTAGTTGCAAAAGTTTCTAGATGACACGAGGATTGGTGATGGGGCGAATAGTTTGAGCAAACAGGTAGAATGCAGAGAACTAAGATAAATTACGAGAATAGGCAAGAAAATGGAAAATTGAATATAATATTGGCCAATGTCGTCAAAAGTCTCCAAAGGTTTCCAACGTACATTTAGTGTCAGAGAAATGTGTACAATATACATCCTGCAATGCATTTTCTTCACAACCATCCACGAAAACAGACGAGTGTCCCCTAAAAATGAACGACAGTTAAATGTTAGAATCCCAAAATCCCACCCCGCCCCCAGCCCCCTCCCTCCCGCGCGTAAGAGGCAACAAACGCCCCACCCTCCCAGTGGAAAAAAAGCATCGGCACCCGCCAACAAGTACTCCAACATGAGCAAAACTACACCAAAGATACAGACCTGAAGTACTCCAAAGACTACATTCATCGCCCGGCATTCGGCACACAACAGGCTTTCTCTCTCCCTAATAAGGAAGGAAGAGGTGTCTCAGTTTCACTTTTTCGGAGCTCTCTGCCAAAGATCTGGGTTCTCTGGACACACAGCCTTAAATTCTCCATCTCCTAACTCCGATATCCCCCGACTCCAGATCCACGAAAACCCGGTCCTCGGAAGGCGAGCGGAGCTCATAGGCCGATCCCTTAGTGTGCCAAACAACAACCAATTATGAAACCATGAGAGGGCGTCTCATTCCTGCAAAGACTTTCAGTCAGCGTGAACTCCAGGTCAGGGTCTTCAAAAGAACCCTGAAAGGGAAAACATAGAGATATTAAAGATGGAAATAGAGCTGTTTCTGCAGATGCAAGCAAAAAAGTCGCCGTTAGGCCAATAAGCCTGCTAAGCTCCGCCTTCTTTTCCTTGTTATGCATTTTGACCGTGGAAATAAATGTGCAGCCTATTTTCCAAAGGGGAGTACTTCCAAAGATCTAAGATCCAAAGCGGCTTGAGACTCCCTGGGAAGAACATCCGAAACGCTATCTTACAATTCGTGACGGTGGTGTGGAAGGCAAAAACAATCTTTTCAAGAGGTTGAGAATACAAGAGCAGTGTATGATATTCAGGCTTCATAAGGCACTGGTGAGGCCGAGTCTTGAGGATTCTGAACAGTTTTGAGCTTCCCAGCTAAGAAAACATGAGCTGCAATGCGAGTGAGTTCAGAAGAAGTTCACAAGTATCAGTCCTGAAATGAAATGGATTATCATACGATCAACGTTCGCTGGCTCTCGACTTGTACTCGCTAGAAGTTAGAACTATGGGTATAGCGAAACGCTTTGAAACCTTTCGAGTTTTTCAAGGCCAATACAGAGTAGAAGTGCAAAGCGTTTTCCCAGTGTTCCGGAGTCTACGACAAGAGGGTACAGACGCAGGATACACAGGCGTCCATTTAAAGCAGAGATGCGAATAAATTTCTTTAGCCGGTGGATGATGAATCTGTGTATTCGTTAGCACAGGCAACCACAGAGGCCAGGTAGTTGAGTGTATTTAAGGCAGAGGTTGATAGGTTCTTGACTGAGAACAGCATCAAAGTTTACGGGAAAAAGGCGGGGTGCGGTAGTGAGGAGGTTTTAGAAAGAATCAGCCATGATTGAAGAGTGGAGCAGACTTGATGAGCCAATGGCCTCATTCTGCGTCTATGTCTATGGTCTGATGGTGATTTTCTATGGATGTTTTGCATCTGTATTTAGTCGGAAGATTGACACCAAGTCTATAGAATTGAGGCATAGAGGCAGCAAATCATGGACAGTATTCAGACCACTGGTGAAGCAGGTATTTGCTGAGTAAGATTAGCGTGGATAAACCCTAGGATTTGGCACAGTGTTTTCTGTTCGAGGTTAGTGCAGAAATTACAGGGACCCTCGCAGAGATATATTAAACATGCCTTCCCTCGAGAGATATGCTGGAGGACAGGAAGATAGCTAATGATGTTCTGTTATTTTAAAAGGGCTCAAAGTATTGTTCAGAAAATTGTTGACTGATGAGCCTGACATCAGTAGTGATAAAGTTATTGGATGGTATTCTAAGGGACCGGATATATAAGTATTTTGCTAGACAAGGACAGATGAGGGATAATCAACATAGCTTTGTGGGTGGAATGCCGTGTCTCCTCAACTTCATATGCTTTCCAGGAATTTACCAGGCAATGTCGGCCATGACTTCGGCAACGCCTTTGACAATCTCCCACATGGGAGTGTGGTCAAGAAGCTGCAGTCGCATGCAATATACAGCAAGGAGACTAACAACCGGATCTGGAACATCTTGAGAAATGGGCTGCAAATGCAGGTGGAATTTTAATACAGACCAGAGTGGTACATTGCGATTTTGATAGAGCAACTGAAGTAGGTCTCACACCATGAACGAGAGAGCTCTGAAGAGATCGGTACAACAGTGAAACATGGGATGTGTTAGGAATGTGTTCAAATGCACTATTTACCACTTCTTACTCGCTTATCACAGGAGAACCGCGATTTTGAAATCCAGATTTCATCTGCTCTAAATGAGGCAAAACACCTCACTTACAAATTCTCAATGTGATCGTTTCAGCATCTACCGTGTGTTGCTTCTCATTCTTTATTCATAATATTGCTCATAATTAACTTATTTCAAAGTTCATTGGTTATTTATTTTCTTCTTCTTCCTCAAGCTGAATTCTCAGGTTTTCTGTCAGATGTTCAGCATGCTCAGCTGAACATGCTGAACAGCTGAAGGGTACCAGGCATATAAACGATGGTATTGCAGTGAATTTAATGTACATGGATTTTAGTAAGGCATCTGACAAGGTTCCATACGGTAGGCTTATTCAGAAAGTCAGAAGGCATGGGAACCGGGGAAGATTGGCCAGGTGGATTCAGAATTGGCTGCCTGCAGAAGATAGAGTGTCGTGGTGGAGGGAGAACACTAATTTGGATGGTTGTGACTAGTGGTATCCCACAAGGATCGGTTCTGGGACCTCTATTTTTCGTGATTTTAATTAACGACCTGGATGTGGGCGTGGAAGGGTGTGTTGGCAAGTTGCAGACGTCACAAAGGTTGGTGGTTTTGTGGATACTGCGGAGGATTGTCGAAGATTGCAGAGAGACATTGATAGGATGCAGAAGTGGCCTGTGAAGTGGCAGATGGAGTTCAACCCAGAGAAGTGTGAGGTGGTACACTTTGGAAGTACAAACTCCAAGGAAGAGTACAAAGTAAATGGCAGGATACTTGGAAGGGTTGAGGAGCAGAGTGATCTGGGTGTATATGTCCACAGATCCCTGAAAGTTGCTTCACAGGTAGATAGGGTAGATAAGAAAGCTTAAGAAAGCTTTCATAAGTCGAGGGATAGAGTTTAAGAGTCACGGGGTAATCATGCAGCTCTATAAAACTCTGGTTAGACCACACTTGGAAGTACTGTGTCCAGTTCTGGTCGCCTCAGTATAGGAAGGCTGTGGAAGCATTGGAAAGGGTACAGAGGAGATTTACCAGGACGTTGGTTTAAAGAGTATGCATTGTGATCAGAAATTAAGGGAGCTAGGGCTTTACTCTCTGGAGAGAACGGGGATGAGAGCAGACATGATAGAGATATACAAGATATTAAGAGGAATATATAGAGTGGACATTCAGCGCCTCTTCCCCACCTCACCACTGCTCAATAAAAGAGGACATGGTTTTAAGGAAAGGGGTGTAAAGTTCAAGGGAGATATTAGAGGAAGGTTTTTTTTTTGAGTGGTTGGTTCGTGGAATTCACTGCCTGAGTCAGTGGTGGAGGCAGATACACTCGAGAAATTTAAGAGACAGGTATATGGAGGAATTTAACTTGGAGCGTTATATGGGAGGTAGGGTTTAAGGGTCGGCACAGCATTGTGGGCCGAAGGGCCTGTACTATACTGCATTGTTCTATGTTCTATTTTCAATGTTCAGCTGCATTAGCAGGACGTTTTCCCCTTCTGCAGATCCCACGAGCTGTTTGCTCAGAACCCTGTCGACCTGGAACAAGAAAAGTCACACAGAAAGGGCAGCCGATATGTTGTTTTAACTGTGTAGAGTGCGCCGACGGTGAAATCAGCAACGTCACTGGTAAGTGCTGAGATGTGCAACAATTTCTCGCATCTCCGCAGTTCCGATTTCCCACACATTTTCATATTCTATTCTCATTTTCCCAGATTCCACGGGTTGCATCAGCTGTCCATCGGAATACTGGTCCAATCAAGCAAAAACGCAATGTGTTCTCAAGAAGATTGAGTTTCTGTCTTTTGGAGATGTCATGGGGATTGTATTAGTGACCCTTGCTCTCGTTGGAGTGTGTTTTACATTGGCCACGGCTGCAATTTTCTACCGGCATCGATACACCCCTGTGGTCAAAGCGAACAACTCCGAGCTCAGCTTCCTGTTGCTCTTCGCCCTTTTGCTTTGCTTCATTTGTTCGCTCGCCTTCATTGGACAACCGTCCGGCTGGTCTTGCATGTTGCGCCGCACAGCTTTCGGGGTTGTGTTCGTCCTCTGCATTTCCTGCATTTTAGGCAAAACAATCCTTGTTGTGGTAGCCTTTAAAGCAACCCTTCCTAACAACAGCTTAATGAACTGGTTTGGACCGGCGCAGCAGCGCTTGGGCGTATTCGCCCTTACCTTTTTGCAAGGTTTAGTTTGCGTTGTCTGGTTAAGTGTGTCACCTCCCAATCCCCTGAAAAACATGAGACATTACAGAGACATCATTATTCTGGAATGTAACGTGGGCTCATTGATCGCCTTTTACTTGGTGTCGGCCTACATTGCTCTGTTGTCCATTGTGTGTTTAGTACTTGCTTTCCTTGCCAGAAAGCTCCCGGACAGTTTTAATGATGCCAAGTTCATCACCTTCAGCATGCTGATATTTTCGGCTGTTTGGATAACTTTTATTCCAGCTTACGTGAGCTCTCCCGGAAAGTACACCGTTGCTGTAGAAATGTTCGCTATCTGGGCATCAAGCTTCGGTCTGCTCGTCTGCATTTTTGCACCGAAATGTTACATTATCTTACTGAAACCGGAGAGTAATACAAAGAAAAATATAATGACAAAAGACAATTCATTGTAGCTACCAATTTGTAGTCCCTTTATATCATTACCTCATCCATTAATTGTAGTTTTGAACCTTTTTTATCTGTCAACCGGATTATCTTGTGCAGATTGAACGCAGGTATTTAAAATGTATTTACATCTGCTGGGAGTAGATCCGATTGGATTTTGAGAATGTTCAACAGCGAGTATGACCAGGAACATAATATGATGTCTGAATTCTATTTATGGTTATTTCATGATTAAGTGTCACTGGTCGGACCTTCTCCTCTGCCAGTACTAATCCAAACTTTACACAAAAACCGCACTGTCACTCAGCCAGATTGGAAATTGGGTAATTTTTTTAACATTGCAACTTTTCGAATTAATTTTATTGATCAAGTAAATTAAGAGTTTCGTCATTGGAGATTTGTTAATAGGGTGCTGTTGTTTTGAACAATCGTACTAAGATCACCAACAGGTCCTCCTGAAGTATTTGATATGCTACATTGGTGACATTAGCCTGATAACTGCCAAGTTCTGAGACCCTTGTGGACTTAAAACCAAGGGTTTTGAATCAGATAGTTTTGGATCAATGCACGCTACTTTAATACCTTCCAAAATGATATAGATTCACATGTGTTTCTGCGGAGAATAAACGTGATGCAAATATTTAGCAGTCAATGGAAAGAAAACACAGAAAATTATCAGTCTGCTAGTTCAACGTGAATAGTTCGGAAATGTATCGGAAAGTATCAAAAATTCGTGATATCAAAACTCGACGAAAATAATTAATTAAAGAATATTAGCTACATTGATTTGTCATGTAACATTCGCCCAGCTACCTGTAAGTTATTTCCTGCAGGTGCTCCGGTTTCATCTCACAGTCCAAAGGCCTAGCGGTTGGTAGAATAATTGGTCATCAAAAATTGTCCCGTGATTACACTCGGATTGAATCCGGGGATTGCTGTTCGCCGTGGCTCGAAGGGCCGGAAGGACCTATTCAACGCTATATCTCAATATATAATATATAACTAGTCACCTGTCACGTCACGTGTACTTGTTAGCTTTAGCATCTTGCGCTTGTATGATCTAACATAAGAAGATTTTCCACTGATAGATAGAAGTTCATAGTCTTCTTTTGCTGTAGCCCATCCACTCCTTCATTCGACGAGATTTTGTAAGCTACTGATCTATTTCTGCTCACTACTGCTGATTTGGGTATCTTCTTTTTGAGTTACTGTCGCTTTCTTGTCATCTTGAACCGGATTGGCCATTCTCCACCGACATTTTCACATATGGTCCCTTAATAAAGTGGCCACTGTGTGCCCTTCCATTAGTTCCTGCCACGAGTTAAAAATGTATAGATTTTTGCTTGTGAACTGCTGATGTGATCGATTTAATAAACGTTCCGCTTCACCTGTTGTCTGGAATTCTGCAATGTCTATTCGCTCCATTCGCGCCTGCCCAGGATTACCACTTTGGCATGGTCGTGAAAATTGTTGAATGCCATTTCGCTCGTGTTAGCAATCGCTTAAAACAATTTTCTCAAACACAGTAATTGTTATAAAATAAAATGTCAGGGCGCAGGATTGTACGAAACGTTGGAGGACAATTAATATTTATGGTAATGTTGGCTCTTATTATGAATTTGGAATTAATAGGACCTACTTAGGTGGGCATGCTGTGAATACAACAGCAAACATTGATTACAAATACTTGATGCTGAATCTGCACCAATGTTCATCTATGGAAGTGCAATGCTTCCAAAGATGTTGATGTCATCCAGAATGAAAATGGATTACCTGGCTTATCATAACAGAGACAGTGGTTCCCTTCAAAACTAGAAACATAGAAACATAGAAAATAGGTGCAGGAGTCGGCCTTTCGGCCCTCCGAGACTCCACCGCCATTCAGTATGATCATGGCTGATCATCCAACTCCGAACCCTGTACCTGCTCACTCTCCATACCCCCGGATCCCTTTAACCACAAGGGTCATATCTAACTTCCTCTTAAATATAGCCAATGAACCGGCCTCAACTGTTTCCTGTGGCACGGAATTCCACCGATTCATCACTCTCTGTGTGAAGAGGTTTTTCCTCATCTCGGTCGTAAAAGGCTTCCCCTTTATCCTTAAACCGTGACCCCTCGTTCTGGACTTCCCCAACATCGGAAACAATCTTCCTGCATCTAGCCTGTCCAAGCCCGTTAGAATTTTATAACTTTCAATAAGATCCCCCCTCAATCTTCTAAATTCCAGTGAGTATAAGCCTAGTCGATCCAGTCTTTCTTCATATGAAAGTCTTGCCATCCCAGGAATCAATCTGGTGAACCTTCTCTGTACTCCCTCTATGGCAAGAATGTCTTTCCTCAGATTAGGGGACCAAAACTGCACACAATATTCTAGGTGCGGTCTCACCAAGGCCTTGTACAACCGCAGTAGAACCTCCCTGCTCCTGTATTCAAATCCTTTTGCTATGAATGCCAACATACCATTTGCCTTTTTCACCGCCTGTGTACCTGCATACCCACCTTCAATGACTGGTGTACAATGACATCCAGGTCACGTTGCACCTCTCCTTTTCCTAATCGGTCACCGTTCAGATAATAATCTGTTTTCCTGTTCTTGCAACCAAAGTGGATAACCTCACATTTATCCACATTAAATTGCATCTGCCATGAATTTGCCCACTCACCTAACCTATCCAAGTCACCCTGCATCCACTTCGCATCCTCCTCGCAGCTAACACCGCCGCCCAGCTTCGTGTCATCCGCAAACTTGGAGATGCTGCAATTAATTCCCTCGTCTAAATCATTAATATATATTGTAAACAACTGTGGTCCCAGCACTGAGCCTTGCGGTACCCCACTAGTTACTCCCTGCCATTCTGAAAAGGTCCCGTTAACTCCCACTCTTTGCTTCCTGCCTGCCAACCAATTCTCCATCCACATCAATACCATACCCCCAATATCATGTGCTTTAAGTTTGCACACTAATCTCCTGTGTGGGACCTTGTCAAAAGCCTTTTGTAAATCCAAATATACCACATCCACTGGTTCTCGCCTATCCACTCTACTAGTTACATCTTCAAAAAATTCTATAAGATTCGTCAGACATGATTTTCCTTTCTCAAATCCATGCTGACTTTGTCCGATGATTTCACCTCTTTACAAATGTGCTGTTATCACATCTTTGATAACCGACTCTAGCATTTTCCCCACCACTGATGTCAGACTCACCGGTCTATGATTCACTGGTTTCTCTGTCCCTCCTTTTTTTAAAAAGTGGGGTTACATTAGCCACCCTCCAATCCTCAGGAACTAATCCAGAATCTAAGGAGTTTTGAAAAATTATCACTAATGCATCCACTATTTCTTGGGCTACTTCCTTAAGCACTCTGGGATGCAGACCATCTGGCCCTGGGGATTTATCTGCCTTTAATCCCTTCAATTTACCTAAAAAGAGATGACAGTATCGAAAATCACATAATTCGAATGTAAGCAGTTAAATAATCCACTTGGCTGAGGTGTTTAGAACAACCACACGGAACTGAGATGAGGAGATATTTCTTCACTAATAGGATAATGAATCTTTTATATTCTTTACCACACAAAACAGAGATTTATGAAGTTCCAGATATTAATGAAATCAAGGAATATGACGATAGTGCAGGAAAATGTGCAATCATATGATATTAAACATGATATAAATAAATAATAAAGGTAAGTTATTCGGACGCATTTTCATTATTTCAGAGATCTACATAACATCGATCTCAATGAAATTTGCCCTGTTATTTGTTTACTGCTTCCGATATGTAGCATGCATAAACAGCTACAAAGACCACTGTAACCAAAGGCCAACAGACAGTTGTAGAAATTGAAACTCTTTATGTCACAAAAGAAAGCAATTTGACAAAAGGACGGCACAAACTCTTATGGTGTTTTTGGTGTTTTCCTCGGATTAAAACTGGGACAGCAATGTCGTCGTTTTCGCTATTCCAAAAGTAAAAGTCTGCGAAAACGTTTGAGTGGATAAGAGAGTAGTAAACATGACACAATTCACAGCGAGATTAAGGAAAAACATAGGGAACTGCGGATCCGTTTACCAAACACAAGTTGATGTGAAAAAGCTGAAATATCTTGTATAAAGCAATACAGTAACAGCAAACATAAACATAATTAGACAGAGTCAATTTGCATTTATGAAAGAGAAATGGATCATCAAATGTATTAGCAATTTTCACGATGTAACCAACAAGGTCATTAAATGGGTGTCAGTATATATAACGTACTAAGGTTTCCTAGTAGAGTAGCATATCGAATGCGTAGATTTGTGCGGCACCAGTGTTTAGAATAATCGTGGTGGAAATGTTGCTGCCTCTTAGGCATCATTCTTTCTCGGTATCAGACTGCTGATCCAGTTTCTCAACACGTCATTATTGTTTGATGTTTCCAAGTGAGTGTCTTCCACGAATGTGTTAGGATGCTTGAATTCTGAGAGAGAAGCTATAGACGCAAATTCTGGCATCTGGATTGGTTTCTGACCTGGTTTCCCTTGGTTTTGGGAGCGAAGAAACTGAAAGAAAAACAATTAAAAATGGAAAAGCAAAAGAAAATGCCAGAGAGAATCTGTGTTGTAAAAGTGACTTGCAAGTGGATCTGTAGGTCGTTGAATCAGTTCAGAACAGTCCGCAACGCCGGTGCAGGAGCCTTATGCTTGCAGGGTAACATTTGTACCTGAAGCTGGAGGCATGAGGCCTAATTTTTCTACAGCTTCTGTTTAATGGTATTAGTGAGAAGAGGACATGGTATCGATGGTGGGGTTCTTTAATGACAAATGCTGCCTTCTTGTGACAGTACTCCATGTAAATGTGCTCAGTGGTGGAGAGCGATTTTGCATTGATTGACTGTGATGTATTTAGAGCTTTCTGATGTCTTTGCATTCGTGAGCATTGATGTGTCCAGCTATAGTAGTTTTTGAAGTTGTTTTTAACCTAGATTTAAATCCATTTATTCATGACAGGATCGTTTGTCTGATGACTAAATTACATCTAAGGTGCGAATTATCAGAAGCATAAAACCTTTATACACTTCGGGTTTCTTCTTCATTCATTGGAAAACCTTTACACTCTGCTGGGAGTGCAGATTTACCTGTATCGAATAAATGTTATTTCATATTTCTCTAAAATTCCCCAGGCATTAATCATATATACCTCGAATAATACGTGTCCCTTGTGTACTATATCATCACGGGGAACATAATTCATTACAACAGTGGTTTCATTTTTAAACCGTTGTGGGACTTCATTTCGTATTAAAGACAATATAAATACGCGATGTTCTGACCGTGACAGCTCCATGTAACAGAACAATGTCTCAGTTTCTGTTTTTCGTGTTCCTCGCCGCTGCGCCACAAACGCATGGAATCCTCTGTAAGCGTCGATCAAAAGACAGTTTGCCGGACTTAGCCAAGGATGGTGATGTCATTCTTGGCGGAATATTCGCAATACATGATCCGATTCATGACTTCCATACATTTACCTTTACACCAAAGAGAACTGGGTGCCAAAGGTGAGCTTACCTCTTGTAGACCAACATTTCGTTATCACACCGTCGAAGTGAAATTGTTTTTGCCCATTGAATCAATCTTTTAAATTGAAAGCTAATTATGAACTGATAATTCCGTGTACCGTTGACATTATCCTTTATTGCTATTCGGTAGTGTGGTGGAATATTAATTTTACCAAGGTACCTCAACGGGAAATGTTTGAATTAACGTCTTCTTGTGTCTTTGAAATTTAAATGTTGTTATTCAGTATTTCCATTGCCACTATGAGATTAAAGCAAAATCATGCACAAGAAAACGCAGCTTTAAAGATAATAGTGTGCCTTTCTTTTCTTCATCCTACTCTTGTACTGAATAGCACAACTGCGTCTGGCTTCCAGCTCAGAGATCCTAGTAAAACACGGCTGACGGTGCATCTTCACTGAGGAAAGTGCTTGATGAGGTATCGCCACGAGTCATTTAGAAATTGAGTATTCACGTAAAAGAGTACGCCCATTAAAACTGATCTACCATTATCCGCTCTGCACCAGTCAGTGGATTTACATTGTGATGCTGCAAACGATGTGTTGTGAATTCTATGATAAATGTTAGGTAATCCATGTAGGGGATATAATCAGTGGAGACGCAAAAGCCGGCAGATGATGGAGTCAGTAGTTAATGTGAAGAGACAGCTGAAAGAACTCAGCAGGTCAGGCAGGATCTGTCCATGGAAATACACAGACAATCTGTCATATATTTGTTTATGACTGAGTGGATTACCGGTAGCTAATATATTTGTTTTTTCTTAGTATTAACACTGTCTGTCACCAAGGCATTAGATAGTAGTTTCAGAGCCTGACTTCGACTCTAACACACGATCACGATTTTATTCAGGAATGCAAAGTTTTAATGTTAAGGAAATACCGATTTTACGTGCGATGCTGTGACGTTCTATCAGGTTGTCATAAGACCAAATAACCACAAGACGCTGGGGTAGAATTAGGCCATTCGGCCCATCGAATCTGCTCCGCCAAGCAATCATGGCTGATCCTGTTTCCCCTTCTCAATTCTATTCCCGGGCTTCGCCCCATAACCTCTGATGCAAAGTCCAGTTAAGAAACTATCAATCCCTGCCTTAAAAACACCCAGCGACTTCGCCTCCATAGAAGCCTGTGGCAACAAATTCCACAAATTCACCACGTTCTGTCTAACGAAATTTATCCGCATGTCTGCTTGAAATGGAGGCCTCTCTATTCTGAGGCTGTACCCGCTTGTCCTAGACCACCTCCCTAGGAAACATCCTTTCCACATCTACTCTGTCTAGGTATTTCAACATTCCAAAGATTTGGATGCGATCCCACTTAATCCTCTGTAAAACCCAGCGAGTGCAAACTCAGAGTTACGGAAAGTTCTTCGTATAATAACCATTTCATTCCCGGAATCATCCTTGGGAACTGCTTCTGGGCCGTCTACAATGCCAACATATCTTTGCTCAGATGAAGAGCCCTAAACTGTTCAAACTACACAAGGTGAGGCCTCGCCAGGGCCTTATAAAGCCTCGGCATCACATCCCTTATCTTGCATTCTGAAAGTAATGCTGACATTGAATTTGTCTTCCTCACCACCACTCAATCAATAAGTTAACCTTTATGTTGTTCTGCACAAGGACTCCCACGTCCCATTGCATCTCAGTACTGTGGATTTTCTCCCCGTTTAGAAAAGTGTTTGTCCATTTATTTCTACTGCCAACGTGCATGACCATGCATTTCCGACTTTGTATTTCATTTGCCACTTTCTTGCACTTTCTCCTAATTTATAGGTCCTTCTTCAGCCTGCCTGTTTCCTCAACCCAGCCTGCCCCTTCACCAAACGTCGTATCATCTGCAACCTTGAAAACAAAGACATCTTTTATCACCTAAATCATAATGTACGCAGCATAAACAGAAGCAATCCCGACAGAGACATCTGCGGAACACTAACAAGTCACTAGCAGACAACCAGGCAGGATCCTTTTATTCCCACTTTCTGCCTCCTACCAATCAATCAATGTTCTAATCATCTTACTAACTTTCCTGTAATACATTGGGCTTTTAACTTCGTAAGCTGCATCATGTTTGGCAGCAGGTCAAATACCTTCTGAATGTCCAAATATACAACATCTACTGCATCCACTTCATCTAGCAAATTTGTAATCTCCTCAAAGAATTCGAACCGGTTTTCCCTTAAGGAAACCAAGTTGACTTTGTCCTATATTGTCCTGGGTCTGCAAGTATTCCCTAACCTCGTCCTTAACAATTGACTCCAATATCTTCCCAACCACTGAGGACGGACTGACTGCTCGATAATTTTCTTCTGCTGCCTTCCTCATCTCTGAAAGTGTGGAGTACTATTTGCAACTTTCCACTTCTCTGGCACCATGACAGAGTCCAATAACTTTTGAAAGATCTTGTCTAATGCCTCCACAATCTATTTCAAAGCACTCAATTGAAGTTCATCTGGTACGGGTGACGGATGCACCCTTAGGTCTTTCAGCTTTTCGAGCACCTTCTGCCTTATAATATTAAGTCCACTCATTTCTCTTATTTCACACACTACAAGAACTGGCACACTTCTTGTGTCTTACACAGTGAAGAGTGATGAAAATATTTATTTCACCTGCTATATATTTGTCTCCCGTTATTATTACTCTATTTATCCAGCCACATTTTCTTGTGGTCCAATATCCACTGTCATGTCTGATTTTTTTTGAAAACTTGAAAACGTTTTTACTATCCACTTTGATTCTTTGTGCAACCTTGCTTTATATTTCATTTTTCACTTCGAATGATACTTTTAGTTGCTCTTTGCAGGTTTTAAAAGCTTCCCAATCCCAATTCACTGTCTTTCCGCTAATTTGTGATTTGTTGTGTGCCCTCTCTTTTGTTTTTGCATTAGCTTTGACTGTCTCACCTGCCGCGGTTGATAAATTTTACCATTTGAGTATTGTTTTCGTTTTTGGATACAACTGCCCTGCCCCTTCCTTATTTTCTGGGAATATTTTCCCAGAATCTATTCCCAGAAACTTCTCTACTGTCATTAATGCCAGCAACTCCTTCTAACCTATCTCCCGTACCACTGTAAATTCCTTTACTCCACTAAAATATTGCTACGTCAGACTTTGCTTTCTCCAGATGAAATTTCAAGTTGATTTCAATCATACTGTGATGACTGGCTCCGAAGTATTCTTTAACCTTAAGCTTCCTAATTGTCCCAGTTAATTAGACAATCCATTATAGCTGATACTCTGGTAGGTTCTACGACAAACTGCTCTAAAAAGTCATCTCGTAGGCATTCAACAAACTCACTCGCTTGAGATCCATTACCAAACTCATTTTCTCAATCGACCTCATATTCAAATCGCCCAAGATTAGCACAACATTGTTCTTTTGACAGGTCTTTTCTATTTCCTGCTGTAATCTATGTTCCACATCCCAGCTTCTATTGGGATGCCTGTATATAACTGCCATCGCAGTTATTTTACCCTTGCAGTTTCTTAATTCAAACCACAAGGATTAAACATAGTCGATCTTATGTCACGTATTTCCACTGATTTGATGCCATTCTTAAACAGCAGAGAAAGAGCATGTTGCGGTGACGCCAAGTATGTACCGCAATCGGGTGAAATTCATAAATAATTTATCCCCGTGTGTTATTGTCGAAGCATCTGACGTTCTCATCTCGTAACGTTGACGCTTCTTGCAATTCATTTAACATAAGAACGCATATATCATTTCCTTAAAACAGTGTGTTGAGGTAGTACCGTGGAATTCAATAACATAATGCAGCATATATCGTGACAGTTGAAGAGAAAATGCAGTGCAAACTGTCAATAACTTGCCATACCGGTGTCGATTGATAATGTTTAAACTCCATCTTATTGCAATTCGGGAGCATTCGATATTATTATTACAGCCGGTTAGAAAAATTATTTTGGAGGTCTCAAGATGGCGCTTATGGAGTGAGACTGTTTTAGGCTTCGCTGCAATCCTTTAACTTTTTTCTACCTTCAATCACCCCCTAATTGACCTGTTTATACCTATTCCAAAGGGGTTGATATTTATGAATTTTTTTCGAGAGTTTGAATTATTTCTCAACTCGTTAAAATTTCTAAACCACGAGAACCTAGGGAATCGAAACTGGCGAAAGAACCGTTAACTTTGGAAGCAATTGCGAAACTTATGGACGAGAGACTTGAAAAACTGGAGAATAAACTAACCCCAAAGCTTTCTACACTCGATGAAACTTTAAAGACAGTCAACGCCAAACTTCAATCACTTCAACAACAACAAGCAAGAATTTTAGCTCTCGAAGATTCCGCTCGCCAGAGAGATCGCAAAATTGAAATTCTGGAACAACAGCAGTATTCGACTTCTCAACTGCTGGATCGTTATAAATCTAAACTTACTGATCTTGAAAACCGGTCTCGAAGACAAAACCTCCGGATAATTGGGCTTCCGGAAAATTTTGAGAACAGTGATCTGTCTGTATTTTTCTCTAAATTTTTAATGGACGTCTTCGGCTCAAAAGTTCTGGATACCACTCCAATAATCGACTGTGCACATCGCATCAACCAGCTCTAGGTACAAAATCACGACCAGTGTTTCTCCGGATTCATTATCCTCATGCTACAGAACGTCTGATTCGGGCTGCCCGGGAAAGGGGTATGATCAGCTTTCAAAATTTCAAATTTCATATTCTGGAAGGCTGCAGTCCCGAGGTTTTGAGGGCAAGAATGGCTTTTAAATCGGTTATGTCGGAAATTAATCGGAAAGGCTACAAACAAGCGTTGTTATTTCCAGCACAATTGAGAGTTACTCTCAAAGATGAGACTCGTCAGTTGTTCAAATCTCCAGCGGATACTCAAATATTTCTTGAAGAATAGTACTTTTTTCACTACGAGTTGACAAATGTATTGTATTTTTACTATTTGTATTAACTTTCTTCTTTATGCTAACAATTAGTCTATAGGTTCGGACCTTTTATAATTTGATGATTCTGATGTGATGGTTGATAGTGTATTTTTTACACACTTAAGTAAAGGTCCGTTTTTTGGTTTACTCTGAGTTCGTTCTTTTTAAATTATTATTCTGCTAGTTTTGAAAGTAACTCATTAGATGTTTTTTTAAGCTTTTATACATTTTTATATCTTTAACGCTTAAATATTAAGGTTTTTTTAAAAACTTTTTTTTAAGACGTCGTTTCTTTTTTCCATAAGACCTTAGTGCTTGGATACGTCACGTCCGTTTGGATCTGTCTGAACAAGATTGAGGACTTTCTTTTAAAATATTAATATAATATTATCCATTCTCGGGTTTTAACGTTTTAGTAATTTTCTTTTTTCTTTTAATCCTTTTGTTATATATATATAACACTAATTTTATAATTTAATCTTTGTTATACTAACCCTTTTTTAATATGGGTGGTTTGTGTCTGTTTTTATTGACTTTTTCGTTTGAGTTGCCGTTTTGAGACATGGGAGTAAAATTTGTATTAGTTTGCCTGCTTGCCTCTTTCTGGCTTTTTTCGGGGGTTTTGAGGGTGTGGGAGGGGGATTCTTTTTTTTTTTGCTTTTGTTTCTCGCTTAGTTTTACTTCATGGGCTGACTCGAAACTTCTAAAATGGTCGGTGTGTCGTAACTTCCGGTTCCTTCTTGAACTTGCTTCCCTCTTCCGGATTCATGAGTTCATTTTTTTTAACCTTATGTGTTAATTGCGATAAATATTGGCAATATGGATAAGATTAACAATTTTGTTTCTTAGAATACTAACGGTTTAAATCATCCGATCAAACGGAAAAAAAATATTCAAAGTATTCCACAGAATGAATGCTAATATTATCTTTGTACAAGAGATTCATGTGAGGAAGAAGGATAGTCAACTTTTTTTAGGTTTTGGAAGGAACAACAGTATCATTCGAATTCCCAAGCCAATGTAAGAGGCGTTTCCATTTTTATAGATTCTTCAACCTCTCTTATACACTATGAAACAATTTCGGACCCACAAGGTAGGTTTTTGCTTTTCACTGGTTCACTTTTTAATCAAAAAATTGTTTTAGTTAATGTTTATGCTCCAAACACTGACAGTCCTGAATTTTTTAAGTGTTTATTTACATCCTTTCCTAATTTAAATGAGTACGTGTTGATAACTATTGCTTAAATCCCTCGATGGATAGATCTAAGTCCACCCAGGTTCCTCCGAATAAATCGGCCTCTCTTTTTAATTCCTTTATGGTTGATTCTGGAATTTCTGAAATTTGGCGATTCTTATACCCCAACGATAAAGAATTTTCATACTTTTCTCATGTTTATCATAATTATTCAAGAATTTTCCCATTCCTTCTTAATTTTTTTTTCTGATACTCCTGGCTGTATTTTCATGATCACATTAATTCAATGGGAAAAAGAACTTCACTGTGTTATACCCACTGAGCAGTGGGAGAAAATTTTACAATTAGTCAGTTCTTCTTCTATTTATGCTAAACATGCCCTAATACAATTGGGCTCACATGTCCAAGGATAAACTTGCTTGATTTTATTCTTATGTTAATTCAACCTGTGACAGATCTCATTCTGAAGTCGCTTCATTGACCCACATGTTTTGGTCTTGCCCTTGTTTGCAAAATTATTGGAAAGATATTTTTGGTACTATTTCAACAGTTTTGGATATCGAATTGCAACCTCATCCTATTACTGCAATTTTCGGTTTACCAGTGGTGGATAATAGTTGTTTATCCCCCTCAGCCCGGCGGATGATTGCATTTGTTACATTAATGGCTAGAAGATCTGTCCTATTGAACTGGAGAAAACTTAATCCTCCAACTATATTTCAGTGGTTTTCTCAAACTATTTCTTGTTTAAGTTTAGAAAAAATTATAAGTGTTGTCTTCGACCCTTCAGTTAAATTTGAAGAAACTTGGAGACCATTTATTCAACATTTTCATATGAACTAAACTGACTTTTCTGAAAACCTTACTTTTATTATCCTTAATTATTTGGATGGAGGTGCGGTGTTATTGACGCTACAGTGTATATTTGACATAATGCAATGGCCCATGTTGGTTAGGTATTTTTTCTTCTTTTTTGAGGGGGGTTTCTTATTTACTCGATTTTTCGTAATTACTATGAGTTTGGGAGGTTATTATATATGGATTATCATCTATTTGTATTTATACCTTAACCTATTAATTATGTTCTCTCAAGCTCTCTGTATTCATGTTTCATTTATGTTTGTTTAAAATTAATAAAAAGATTAAAAAAGAAAAAGAACAGTTACTTGTGCCTAATTGAATGTTTGCTTCAGTTTATTATCTTCTGCGCGATGGAGACAAGAAGGTCTGGGTGCGTGGAGCCTTTGGTTATGCTGGCCGCTTTACTGAACAAGTATGGATATGGCGGTCTTGGTCAGGCGTGTTTCCATAATGTGCGGAGAGTGCCCGCAACTCTCTGAAGTTGTCATTCGAAGCTGTGGTGCAACTGAATAGGATGGTTTCTTTGCAGCATCGATAACAAAAAAAATGGTACTTTCAGTGGGTACTGTCAAGTAGTGTCAGTTCCTAAATATGGTTTGTGATAGTGTTCTACCTTCTATCTTAATTGGCAAACAACCTGAACAATGTTGACAGTCACAGTATCATGAATCGGAAGAGCTCGCAGCTGGTCCTTTCAACCCATCTTAACTATGCCGACCGTCCTGCCTCCCTGCATCAATCAGATACGGCGCATCATCCCCGTATGCACTATCCAAGTATCTTACCGAAAGCCTTTGAAACTTTGTAATTGCGTGTGTACAATGTAACCGCAACTTTGCTAATGAAAGGATGTTTCAGCATCTATGAATTTTGAAATCTTTGAAATGAGTTTTTCTCCGATGTTATTAAGTTGAACAGTTAGCTACATTAAGGGTCTGACCCGATTTAAGAACTAGAAAAGCGTTGATATGATTTTTATGTTGTTATTAACGCTCTAGGTTCGGCCACATCTGTTATATTTCGTTTATTTGGTGTTATTAGAGGGTAAGTGCTATAAGAATAGGTGGCACAAACTTGGCTCGTTTTCTGTAGAGAAACAGATTTTTAGGTGATCCCTGAGAGAAGTTTATAAAATTATGAGAGACATGGGTAGTATAGACAGCCAGTATAATTGTCCAAGGATTAAAATGCCTAATACTCGAATACATAGGTGAGAAGAACCAAGTTGAAAGGAAATGACCGGATAATTTTATAAGCCGAGATCCGTGGATCTTTGAAAAGCACTACTTAGGGTTGCAGAAGGCAAAGAAAATATAAAACATTTAAAATTTTATAGGCATATAAATGTGTAGATAATAACGGTGGTGCGGATAGGGACATCGGCAGAATTACTTTAATTCCCGCATGTAAGCACCAGTATAATTAAGGCAAAACCTTTGTTCCTGGAAATCCAAGGAACACACACGAAATGCTGGAGGAACTCAGCAGGCCAGGCAGCATCAATGGGAAAGAGTAAGTAGTCAGGCCGAGATCCTTCATCAGGACCTGCCTGGACTGTTGACTTACTCCAGCATTTTGTGTGTGTTACTAGTATAAATGGTTCGGCACAACGTCGTTGGCCGATGGTCTTTTTCCTCTATGGGTTGTTCAATGGCTTATCGGCATTTTCATTGAAGTAAAATCACGCAGATCTATTATCAGAAATATCGACAGAAATTGCGGAAGATGCGGATACACATTTATATTCTGAGTAATTATGTGTCCACCCCACCCAAATTTTATGTCAATATACGTTGGGTCCATATTAATTCCACTCAACTCCACCGGTATTTAAAATCTCTGAAAGAATCTTCCGATCATTCTCTGTGAATAACCTGAGAGAGCGACCACAGAAATCGCTTTGCCAGAGCGCAATCAGTCCTCGTGTCGCAGGATTAAGACGGTCTGCAGAAGGTGAATCTCTTGAGCAGCACAAACTGAATTTTGGAGGAACTCAACCGGTGAACCGGAGAATAGAATATTCTCCTCCTATTTATGCAGAATAAAAGGTAGGTATTTCTTGTGGAAACCATTCATCACGACTGGAGGAGCTGATCTGCTCCGGCCACGCTGCACTTCTTCAACTATGTGAAATACTCCACGCGTCCATTCCAGTCCTGACTATACGCGTGACTATCTATTTCCTTCTGTAGATAATTGCCGACCTGTTAAGTTCCTCCAGCATTATTTGTGTGTTGCTTTAATCCAGTTATCCGAGCGTTGTGTATTACCAGGATTATGGTTCGTCTCGTTTACTCTCCTTTGGCATGCATTGAGTCCTGTTCTTTTTTGTGAAGTGGGGCGGGTTAGATATCTTGAGTTGGTGAAATAAACAAGTACCAGTGTGCTTCCAGAGCCGATGTCAGTACTGCGAACATCCTTCATTGAAAACAAGAAAGCATTTACATTTTAAGTCATTGACGTGACATCTGATTAAATTCAGAATCTGAGCACTTTTATCATCTCATCTTACGTTTATTCCACAGTTTTGATTTTGAAATCTTCCGACTGGTGCAGACAATGATTTTTGCCATTGAAGAAATAAACCTCAATGAGAATCTCCTCCCGGGGATCACACTCGGGTATCAGATACACGATGACTGCTCGTCGTCCGCGATCGCCTCGAAAGCAGCGCTCGCTTTGATCAATGGAGAAGAGGAATCAATTGAATTCCCTCAATGTAGAAGTTCCTCCAACGTCGCCGCCATTGTTTGTTGCGATTTATCTACCAATTCCATCGTAACTGCAAGGACAACGGGATCCTTCAGGATTCCGCTGGTAATGTGTCGAATGTTTTACTTGAATTTTACTTTGGCGGTACTGTATCCTTATTCGCAGGGACACAAACCTATGATCCTCGCTTGACTTAATTTGGGATAGTAACACAATAAAATCGTTACTAGATATATTGAGATTTTACAGTGCTTGATGTCTATTATATACAATATTCTATAGTCCTGATATCCAGCAGAGGTTCCCTAAGGTGTTATAGATCAGGGAAGTAGTGCAGATAAGCTCACACTAACTATTAAGTGCTCCCAAAACCGTGTGTTTTAAATAGCCTTTAATAACCAAGTGTAGCTCCTTGTCTTCACCTATGACTTAACTACTAGGACCGGCTGAACCGTACAATGTAAATTATTTCAGTAATTCCTTTTTTATATTTTTCACATTCTCAATGCTGTATATAAAATGTCATAGTTATTGACGAGGATTTTGAAAATATCAGCCTGAACTGCAAAAAGTACATCAGTCAATTTCATTTAAAAACACAAGCCAAGGATTTATCAATTTATCTCCTTCTCTACAGGTCAGTCATTACTCCACTTGCTCCTGTCTAAGTGATAAGAGAGAATACCCCACTTTTTTTAGAACTATACCCGGCGACCAGTACCAGTTTAAACTCCTCGCTGAACTCGTGAAAACATTTGGCTGGACTTGGATTGGAACAATTAGAAGTAACACCGATTACGGTAATCTCGGAATGCAAGAATTTGTGGAGCATGTGGAACATTTTGGCGTCTGCATTGCCTACTCAGAATCATTTTACAGGACAGACCCGGCGGAGAAAATCAGTAGAGTTGTCCAGGTGATAAAACAGGCGTCTACTAAAGTGGTAGTAGCTTTTGTTCACCCTGGTGAAATGCGAATTTTATTGAATGAGATTTGGCGGCAAAATGTAACCAGAATACAATGGATTGGAAGTGAATCCTGGGTGACAAGACACTTTCTTCCACCTGAACAAAGAGCAATTTATCTCACCGGGACAATTGGTCTAGCCACGCAAAGGACAGAGATAGATGACCTCAGAGATCATCTTCAAAATGTCCACCCTTCCAACTTTCCTGACAATATTTTGGTGATGGAGTTTTGGGAAAATTTATTCACCTGCTCCTTTAACATAGACAACAGGACTCGAGATCAATTTCGGCAATGCACTGGAAGGGAACAGATGGAAGGGATAGAAAATAGCTATCTTCCTGCGATAATGGATGGCAGTTCATACCACGTGTATAAAGCGGTCTACTCCATTGCTCACGCACTACACGATGTGTTCACCTGTGTCGAAGGAGACGGACCCTTTGTGAATAACTCATGCGCGCATATTGGAAATCTTGAGCCTTGGCAGGTAGGCCTGTAGGTCATTATCAAAGAAAATATCAAATGGAGATCATCGACAGGTTAGATTGTGGTTTGCAGCTTATATCTTTCAATTTCCTTATGTGGGTAATCAACCACTGACGCTGTATTTTAGCAAATCATTCTATTTGTGACGATCAAACAGTAATTCTAATAAAATAGCTTAGACCATTAGGACATAAGGATGATTGCTCTTTCCCAAGGGTTCTATAACTTGACCTCCCTAATCATGTCCGGTTTATTACAGGACACCCGCATACCCCTAGTTGGTTCACCGACAACCCTGCTCCAGGAAAAAAAACATCGTGGAGCCGTTTCACAAATTCTCTGTCGTAGGATACAGCATCAGCGTGATTTTCCCAATCTATCTGCATATTGAAATACCCTGTGGCTAAGCTAATATTGGCTACTTGACATGCCCCTTCTATCGCCCGCTGTAATTTTTCGATCACACCCTGGCTACTGTTCGAAGGCTTGTAAATAACTCCTATCTTTGTAGTTTTCTTATTTTTGAACTTTTTTTTAATCTACTCACAAGAATTCTATGTCACCTGTTTCTATAGATTTGATTCCATTGTTTACCAGTACAGACAATCCGCCTCCACTGCCTATCTGTCTGTGATATTAATAGATTATGTATCCTTGGATATTAAGCTGCCAATTAAAAACGTAATTCAGCGATGACTCCGTGATATCCAAAGTATCATAGCTGCGAATTTCAAAGTGGCTACATGATCTACCCTGTTTAGTAGACTGCGTGCAAACAAACTCAACACGTTCTATCGTGTGTTTGTCAAACTTTTCTAATTTGTCCCCCTTTCACATTGCAAACTTTCGGACGGACTGCAATTCTCCCTATCATCTACCTATTCTTGCTGACAGCCTCACTGTACACTACTTCTGTTTATGAACCAATATTCCTATATACAGCCCCATCACTCCGGTTCTCATCAGCCTGCAAAACTCGCTTAATCCCCCAACGATATCCCAATGATTCATAAATTTGAAGCCCTGCCCTCTCAGTTTCTCAGCCACGCATTGATCTGCCAACTCTTTCTCTATTCTTGTCCTCAATGGCGCGATGAACTGGTAGAGTTTTACTCTGGAGGTTCTGTTTTTCAGCATTCGACATCGCTCTCTCTTTAGGACGTTCACTCTTTGTTTTCTCAAAGATTTCAAAGGTGCATTTAATGTCAGAGAAATATATGCAATATACATCTTAAAATTATTTTTCTTTACAAACATACAAGAATACAGAGGAGTGCCCCAAAGAATGAATAACAGATAAATGTTAGAACCCTAAAGAACCCTCGCTCCCCACCGAGCACTCAAGCATGCAGCAAAGCATCAATAAAGAGGTGGACTTGCAGTACCCCAAAGACTATTCGTTAACCTGGTTTTCAAGATACCACGGGCTCTCTATTTCTCCCTAATAAGGGAAAAAAGAGGTGTCCCCTTCACAGCTAGAGAGGAGACATAGCAAAGAACTCGCTGTTTACGATGTTAAAAGTCTGTTGCGTCACTTCTCCCGAGCTCTCTGCCCAAAGAACGGGGCTCTGGGAACATAGCCACCAGCCAGCTTGCTGCTTTTGATCTTCCGTCTCCCACAACGCACCCGTTTCCTGCAGCAACACCGACCTCGAGTCCGCCCGTCTCCAGAGCCACGAAATCGCGGAAAACTGAAGGCGTACTAGTCTGGTAGGCCGCATGTTTGGCATATCGAATAGCAGCCAGTCGTGAGATCCGGAGAGGGGTCCCGTTACCGCAAAGAACCGAAGTCAGCGTGTAACTCCAATCAGCGTCTTCAAAAGAACCCTGAAAAGCAAATATAGAGATATTAAAGATAGAAATACAGCTGTTTCCGAAGATGCAAGCAAAGGCGCCATCGTTCTCCTCAGTTCCTCCCAATTCTTGTGACATTATTATCAGTATGTACCAAAATGTCAGGCTGTTCGCTCTCCCCTTTAGAATGTTATGTACCGTATCCGAGATGTACCTGACTCCGGCACCTGTGAGACAGCGTGCTACAGACTCGCCTAACGACTCCTCTAACTATGGAATCACATATCACCACTGCATTCCTCCTCTGCCACATTTCCTTCTGCGACACAGCTCCAGATTCAGTGCCAGACAAGCGGTTGCTATGGCTCCCCCGAAACAGTGTCGAAAACTATACACTCGCAATTTAGGGGAACGGCCACGTGGGTACTCTGTTCTAGATTCTTATTCCCTTTCCCTGCCTGACAGTCAACCATTAACCTAATCCTTAATCCTTGGGATTCAGCCTCCATGTAGTTGCTATCTACCATTTGCTTAGTTTACCTTAGGAGTCGATGTTCATCGAGTTTGACCATAAGACCATAAGACAGAGGAGCTGAATTAAGCGATTCAACCAATCGATTCCGCTCCGCCATTTTAAACACGGCTGATCCCATATCCCATTCAGCCCCATACCCGATCCGGGACGTGGCTGACCCTAGACCCTGGGAGGCATCTAGGCCTCTATCTCATGTCGGCAGCCTCTCCTATCTACTACTCCATCTTTGGAGACACATATCGCCGCTACAATCTTTCCCTATCACGTTTCATTGTGAACCACATCACCAGACTCAGTACCAGAAACTCGGTCGTTGTGGCTCCCCTGAACTGTATCAAAAATAATATAAATTATAGAGGAGAACGGCCACAGGAGCGCTCTGCAACGACTGTCTATTCCTTCCCGTTACTCTCAATCACGCATTCAGGTGCCTTCTGCAGCCTTTGAGTGACCACCTCTCTGTAGCAGATGACGATCATTTCCTCTGTTTCCCTGATGAGATAAAAGCATTTCAGGATGCAACTATAGTTCTTTAGTACTTTCTCTGAGGGGCTGTAGCTCGGAGAATGTTCTACAGATGGGAGTTTGGAGGTCTTTCGGAACTCAAGCACCCCTTGCATGGAACAAATGCAGTCACTGGAGCCATTTTCACTGCACTGACTGTATACTAATAGATGACGAATTAGCAAGAAAAAGCTTACCACATACTTGTGTCACCCAGGGCGGTTATAGGAGAAGCCTGTTCCGCCAAATTCAAAAACTGCCTTTTCTAACACTATCCCACTCCAACAATACTCCCTGCACTTGCCCCTGTATTGTTTTTATTCGACCGTGCTCCCTTTGGCCGCTGTTACGGCTACGAAGCGCTGATTTTGTAAATCACTCCCCTTCACCTGGGTGACGATACCTTTACTTTTTGCACCTGCAGCCCAATTTCTCATGCACTTAGAACGTTAAGCTGTAAGTTTGGAATGGAGTAGCTAATGCATAGTGGTGCAAACTCCGCCAATATTTGAAATTCACGCTTCGATCATGAGCGGAGGACATTAGCTGAAGTATGAAGGTTGGCGAGGGTACTGGTACACATTTTCTGCTTTCCGGAGATTAGATCCATATGGAATTTTCTCCTCTGTATTAACTGGTTCTGAGGAGGCATCTTCCAACAGACTACATAGAAACATGTGAAACCTACAGCATAATACAGGCCCTTAGGCCCACAATGATGTGCCGAATATGTCCCTACCTTAGAAATTACTAGGCTTGCCCTTAGCACATAGCCCATAGACTAATTCCAAAAGGGTTGCACTCTTTCGACTGAGCAGTGGTGTGCAATCGCAGAGAATGATTTTAAATAAATACGTAAGATCTACAACCCACACCTTCTTATTCAGTGGCTATACCTGGGGATCCACGGCACCTGTATTATTCCTTGAACACCTTCTATCCTCCTCAAAATATCTACTTATACTTCTGACCCACCTCCAATATCAATGCTGAAAATCAAACTGCTGCAGGGAATTACTGGGTCAGGTACCAGTTATGGAGGTAAGTTGGCAGTCGATCTATTTCCAGTCACAACTGAAGCCTGGTCCGCTCAGTTTCATGAGCAGTACTTTTTGCATCAGCTATTTTATGAAAGACTCGATCTTCGGTAGTCTAAAATATGCGGATCTTTTTTACTTACAAAGAAGCACATTTCAATAATTTACGTTCACTTCAAATTTGAATGTCAGTACTCATGTGGACCAAATCCATGCACCGGTTCAAGAATAGCTTCCATTGCTTCCTTCCTCCCTAGTTGCTGCACTACCTCCGCACCGTAAATTTCACAGCGAAAACTGGAGAAACCGTATATTTTGATGAAAATGGTGACCCAGTGCCAAGATACGAATTCGTGAACTTACAAACGAATTTCAAGGGTAGCGTTGACATTGCAAATGTCGGATATTATGACGGCTCGGCTCCGGCAGGGCACGAACTAACGCTGAATGTCGAGAAAATCAGGTGGAGCACGGCCGGAAATGTGGTAGGGTTTTTTTTTACCATGCCTTTACGCTGGCGAAGTGAAAAGGAGTTGCATGCCTCTGATATGGGTGATATTGTAGAAATAGATATTGTCAATTATGCACTATCTTAATGCAATGTAAGGTACAGTCCCCACAGTTCAGCCTGTTTCGTTAAGTGCTAAGAACAATGAAGGTTGACCTTATTCAAAGGTTACAGGTCGTAAGAGTAGCTGTTAAGACAGTTGAGCGGCTGGAGACTATGGAATAATGGGGGGAAATCACGAGCTACGGCTTTCATCAGTTCATTCTGAGGTACGTGGACATTTGTTTCCAAGATGTTCGTGCATCTCCGGGATTCTCTTCCTGCTTCTTGTTGTGAAGACCATATCATGAGTTAATTTAAGATGGAAACAAATCGATATTCGAATGGAACTGAGGCAGAAGATGTACTTCCACGAAATAGGAGTTGAAGCCAGCCCAGTTCACTCATGATTAGACTGAATGGTAATCGGTGACTCGAATGGGTTTCTCTTATATTACTGTGTCCTTGTGAGAAAATAAGTTTGATTTCTCTTCCCACAGCAACATTTACTCACCATAAGATAGTGTTGCTTAACTCCAGTTTGTTTTTTTAGAGTCATAAGAGTATAGTGTCACAGAACACGACAGTACAACAACAGGGCATATGGCCCATCTAGTCTGTGCGAAACTGTTAAACGCCCAAGTCCGATAGGCTTGTACACGGACAACAGACCTACAAACACGTCCAAATCATGTCCTTAACGATACTTCTTTTAAACAGGACATCTGTCCCCCTTAACAATAAGTGCTCCTGTTTGAGTACTGTTGGGGGTGGGGCGGCCCAACTGGGGGAAGCAACAGTGGCTGCGCCTCTAGCACAGAGTCTGGCCCTGTGGCTCAGTACAGTAGGGAAAGGAAGAAGGTGGAAATAATAGCGGGCTAAGTTTTAAGACTAAATTTAGGGGTTCAGACAGGCGATTCTGTGGACGCAGGAAAGAAACGCGTACGGTAGTGTGCCTTCGATGTGCCAGGGTCTGTGATGTTTCTGATCGCGTCCACGTTATCCTGAAGTGGGAAGGCGAACAGCCAGAGGTCTGGTAGGAAAAGGCAGGCGGTCCCGAAAGCAGTGTATAGGCACTTAAGAAGGAAGTTGAGAAGCAGGAGCTCAAAGGAAGAAATCACGGGATTACTGCCTGTGGCACGCAACTGTGAGTATAGGAATAGAGCGAGGTGGAGGATAAACGCGTGGCTAAGGGATTGGAGCAGAGTGCAGGGATTCAGATTTCAAGATCATTGGGACCTCTTTTGGGTCAGGCATAACCTTTCGATTAAGGAAGTGCTGCACTTGAATCCGAGGGGGACCAATATCCTGACAGGCCGTTTTGCTAACGTTATCGGGCAGAGTTTAAACTGGAATTGCTGGAAGTGGGAACCGAACTGAAGAGACGGAGGAAAGGGCGGTAAGAGCCATAGAACCATAGAACACTACAGCACAGAAAACATTCATTCGGCCCCTCTAGTCTGTGCCAAAACTTTATTCCGCTAGTCCCATTGACCTGCATCCATTCCATAGCCCTCCAGACCTCTCCCATCCATGTATCCATCCAATTTAGTCTTAAAACTTAAGAGTGATCCCGCATTTACCACGTCAGATGGCAGCTCGTTCCACACTCCCACCACTCTCTGTGAAGAAGTTCCCCTTAATGTTCCCCCTTAACCTTTCCCCTTTCACCCTAAAACCATGTCCTCTCGTATTTATCTCTCCTAATCTAAGTGGAAAGAGCCTACTCGCATTTACTCTGTCTATACCCCTCATAATTTTGTAAACCTCTATCAAATCCCCCGTCACTCTTCTACGCTGCAAGGATTAAAGTCCTAACCTGTTCAATCTTTCCCTGTAACTCAACTCCTGAAGACCTGGCAACATCGTAGTAAATCATCTCTGTACTCTTTCAATCTTACTGATATCCTTCCTATAGTTAGGTGACCAGAACTGTACACAATACTCCAAATTTGGCCTCACCAATGTCTTAGACAACCTCACCATACTATCCCAACTCCTATACTCAATAATTTGATTTATGAATGCGAGGATGCCAATAGCCTTCTTTACAACCCAGTCTACCTGTGGCGCCACTTTCAGGGAATTATGTATCTGAACTCCCAGAACCCCTTGTTCCTTCGAACTCCTTAGTGCCCTACTATTTACTGTGTATGTCCTACCTTAATTTGTCCTTCCAAAATGCAACACCACCTCACACTTGTCTGCATAAAATACCATCTGCCATTTTCTGGCCCATTTTTCCAGTTGGTCCAGATCCCTCTGCAAGCTTTGAAAGCCTTCATCGCTGTCCACAACGCCTCCAATCTTAGTGTCATCAGCAAACCTGCTGATCCAATTTTCCACATTATCATCTAGATCGAGATCATTAATGTAGACAGCAAACAATAATGGTCCCAGCACAGATCCTTGAGTCACACCGCTAGTCACGGGCCTCCTGTGTGAGAAGCAATCATCAACAACCACTCTCTGTCTTCTACCACACAGCCAATTTCGAATCCAGTTTACAAATTCTCCATGGATACCTAGTGTCTGAACCTGCTGAACTAACCTCGCATGTGGGACCTTGTAAAGGCCTTATTGAAGTCCATGTAGACAACATCCACAGTCTTTCCTTCATCTACTTTCTTGGTAACCTCCTCGGAAAACTCTACAAGATTTGTTAAACACGATCTACCACGCACAAAGCCATGCTGACTATCCTTAATCAGCCCTTGGCTGTCCAAATACTTGTATATCCGATCTCTGAGAACACCTTCGAATAATTTATCTACTACTGATGTCAGGCTCACCGGCCTGTAATTACCTGGTTTACTTTTGGGGCCTTTTTTTAAAGAACGGAACAACGTGAGCTACCCTCCAATCCTTCGGCACTGCACCCGTGGCTAAGGACATTTTAAATATTTCTGCCAGGGCCCTGATACACTAGTCTCTCTCAAGGTCTGAAGAAATATCATGTCAGGCCCAGTGGATTTATCTACCTTTATTCGCTCTAAGGCAGCAACATAGACACTACTACTTGTTTCTCTTCCTTCTATATACGCTATGCCAATTTCCTGAGTAAATACTGATGTAAAAAATCTATCTATCTCATGAAGCTCCACACATAGACGACCACTCTGATCTTTTAGAGGACCAATTTGTCCCTTACTATCCTTTCACCCTTGATATACTTGTAGAAACACTTCGGGTGCCAAGCAACCTCATGTCTTCTTTTTGCCTTCCTGATTTCCTTCTTTAGTATTTTCTTACATTTTCTATACTTTTCCAGTACTTCATTTGCTCGTTGTTCCCTATACCTGCTGTACACCGCTCTCTTTTTCTTAACCAGATGGCCAATATCACTTAAGAACCACACTTCCCTATGCGTGTTTACTTTGCCTTTAGTCCTGGCAGGAACATGCAAACTCTGTCATGGTCCCACCTAGCAATTCCTCATCTTGTTATTACCTCTTTAACTGGGCCTTAATCCCCTCGTCTGATTTCTAATCTTTCCCAGTTCCACTGACTACAGCACACCTGGTTCCCATTAGAGAAGATAGGTCAAAACTCGAGCGTCACAGCCATGCTTTGCCAGTCCTTTGGTCGATGCTAGTGGGAACAGAATGAACTGGCCAAGAATGAACCCAGCGGACACGGACCTCGTGCAACAGGCCCTCGCCAGCCAAGGCTACCTACTCGGCGCCCACGACCAATTGCTCAGATAGGTCACGGGAAACCTCCGTGCGCTGTCCACGAACGTGAGGAAGGTCAGTGAGCAGGTTGACCGGGTATCCGCTTCCTTTACTCCGTCCCTACCAAGAACCCCGACTGACCAAACCGCACTACCTGGGATGGCTACGCCCCTTGGATCGGCAGCACAATCCTTTTAAGGATTGCTAACCGCTTGCTAACTCTATGTCAGGTTTCGTGAAGCGTAGTAAAATACTCCATCGAGTTCCGAACATTAGCGGCCGACTCTGGGTGGAATGAAGAAGCACTATGGGAAATGTTCCGACAGGGCCTCTCGGGTAAGATAAAAGATGAATTGGCAGCGAGGGATGACGCGAACAGCCTGGACTCTCTGATCTCTCTGGCCCCCAGGCTAGATAATTGATTTCAAGAGCGTCTGAGAGAAAAGATATGTCGCCCCGCTCCTCGGTTCAGCCCACGTCCCACCTTATCTTCAGCCAGCCTTCTTTCCCCAGCCACACCTGCTACTACCGTCCCCACTACCCTGGGGGAGGAACCGATGCAGCTAGGACGGAAACGTCTCTCCCCTGCCGAACGTCTTCGGAGCGGAGAGCAGGGGATTGTTACTATTGCGGCCAGCCGGGACATTTCTGCGATACCTGTCCTCTGCGGCCAAAAGGGAGGGCTCACCAGTAGAAAGGGTACCCTGTTGAGCCGGTCGACACTCCCTTCAGTCCCCCAGGCCCGGATGCAGATCCCGGCTACCGTGAAAAATCGACCAACAGTACTTGTCCCTATCCGCCTTGGTGGATTCCGGTGCCGAAGGAAATCTGCTGGACGAGGACCGGAATACCTCAGGATATCCCTGATTGAAGCATCGCAACCCCTACATCGACTGGTCTACCGGGAGAATAGCCAGCTGGAGCGTGTTTTGCCACACCATTTGCCTGCGGTCCGCGCCATCCCATTGGGAGGCTACCGCGACCTCGTCTGTCTTGGAACCCCTAGACTCGTCCGGAGACCTCGCAGAATACCATGACCTGGGACAGGTATTCAGCAAACAATGGGTTCTTCACCTGCCTCCGCACTGCCCGTATGATTGCGCGATCGATCTTTTCCCCGGGGCCTCGTTACCCACTAGTCGTCTTTATAACTTATCTCCACCGGAGAGAGAGGCCATGGGGAAATGCATTAGTGAGTCCCTCGCGGCGGGCATTACTCGACCTTCATCCTCCCCAGTGGGCGCCGTTTTCTTCTTTGTAGAGAAGAAGAATGAGTCGCTTCGTCCCTGTATTGATTACCAAGGCCTAAACAATATAACATTTAAAAATAAGTACCCACTACCCCTCATTAACTCGGCATTTGATGTAGCCCAGGAAGCTGACCGAAGGGACGTGGAACTCACATTTCTCCGCCTTCACAAGTAACTTGTTCTCCCACAGTCTCTGGAGGACGAGACGAACATGGCGTGTGTGTTTTGGGGGCTGCTAGAAAATGTTAAGATAACATCCAGGTAGACGAAAACGAAGCGATTAATGCAGTCCCTCAGCACATCTTTGGGCTTGAAAAACGGCGGGGGCATTGCTGAGGCCAAACAGCATGAACAAGTATTCGAAGTGCACGACCCGCAAGCGACTTCAGCGGTTTTGGGGGTTTGCAAACTTTTGTCGCCGATTTGTCAGGGATTACAGTCGGATGGCGGCGCCCCTTACCCGACTTACCTCGCATACAACACCCTTTTGTTGGGATTCCGAGGCTGATTCGGCATTCCCTGACCTGAAGACGCGGTTCACAACCGCTCCCATCCTGGTCCAACCGGACCCCTCCTGTCAATTCATTGTTGAGGTTGACGTCTCCGACTCTAGGGTAGGAGCAGTCCTGTCCCAACCATCAAGTCCGGACGAAATGCTTCATCCCTGTGCCTTCCTTTCGCGCCGACTGTCCCCAGCTGTGCGGAATTACGACGTGGGGAATGCGGTAACTACTGCCGGTCAAGCTAGCATTGGAGGAGTGGAGGCACTGGCTGGAGGGGGCGGAACACCCGTTTATTGTTTGGACTGATCATAAGAACTTGAGATATACACAGTCCGTTAAACGTTTGAACTCCCGCCAGGCCCGAAGGGCATTATTTTTTGGACGGTTCTAGTTTTCTCTCACATACCGTCTAGGGTCCAAGAGCGGGAAGCCGGTCGCGCTATCCGGCCAATACAACTCCAAGGGGGACACTTCCAGCCCAGAGACTATCCTCCTACCATCCTGTGTGGTAGTAACCTTCACTTGGGAGATTGAGTCCATAGTAAAGGAAGACCAACGGGATGACTCTGACGCCGGCAATGGACCCACCGATCACCTTTTTGTGCCTGTTTCCGTCTGATCTCAGGTTCAGTGGTGGGGGCACACATCGCGGTTTGCATGCGACCCCGGGAATGATTGGACATTGGCTCTCCTGAAAAGCCACTTCTGGTGGCCTTCCATGGAGGGTGATACCCGTTCCTATGTCTCTGCATGTTTTTTCTGTTCCCGTGGAAAAGCCTCCCATCGGCCACCTGCGGGATTAATTCGTCCCCTACCTGTTGCTGGTCGTCCTTGGTCGCACATCGCTCCGAGCTTTCGTCACTGGTCTACCCCTTTCACACGGAAACACCACTGTACTCAGCGTTGTAGACCGGTTCTCCAAGACGGTGCACTTTGTATCCCCCCATAAACTCCTTTCTGCTCAGGCGTCACCAGCCATGCTTTGCAAAGTTCGTTGGTCGACTCTCGTGTGAGCAAATCTCGTTTCCTGATTCCTTAGGACTGTCAGTTCTAGCTCCACATCATTTTCACTTACTGAACACAACCTTGCCAGAAAACAGCTTATCCCAATCCACTCTTCCTAGATCCCTTCTCATTTCCATAAAGTTGGCCCTTCTCCAATGTAGAACCTCAACTCCAGGACCAGACCTATCCTTATCCATAATTAACTTGAAACTAATGACATTATGGTTACTGAACCCAAAACTTTCGCCTACTCATACTTCTGTCACAGAGTCTGTGAGGGTTGGCTGGCAAATAGAGGAAGCTTGGAGACAGTGCGACAGAGAACATATCCGGGTGGTAGAGAGGGGTTACGCTCTGACCGATGGTTTGAGATGCGTCTATTTTAATGCAAGAAGCATCATAAACAAAGCAGACGAGCTTAGTGCGTGGATAAGTAGTTGGAGCTGTGATGTTGTGGCCATTACAGAGACGTGGATGATTCAGGGGCAGAAATGGTTATTAGACTGCCAGGCTTTAGATGTTCCAGAAAAGACAGGGAGGGAGACACGAGAGGACCGGGCGTGGCACTGCTGATCAGAGAGAGTATCATAGTTGCAGAGAAGGAGAAAGTCATGAGATTGTATACTGAGTCTCTGTGGGTGGAAGATAGAAACAGGAAGAGGTCAATAACTCTATTGGGTGTTTTTATAGACCACCCAATAGCAACAGGGACATCGAGGAGCAGATAGACAGACAGATTCGGAAAGGTATATCAATAACAGGATTGTCAAGGTGGGATATTTTAATCTCCCAAATATTGATTGGCATCTCCCTAGAGCAAGGGGTTTAGATCAGGTGTGTTCAGGAAGGTTTCCTGAAAGAATATGTAGATAGGCCTACAAGGGGAGCGGCTATACTTGATCTGGTATTGGGAAATAAACCTGGTCAGGTGTCAGGTCTGTTAGTGGGAGAGCATTTTGAAGATAGTGATCACAATTCTATCTCGTTTACCATAGCATTGGACAGGGATAGGAATAGACAAGTTAGGAAACCGTTAAATTGGATTACGGAGAAATATCAAGCTATCAGGCAGGAATATGGAAGCATAAATTGGGAACAGATGTTCTCAGGAAAATGGACGACAGAAATGTGGCAAATGTTCAGGGAATAATTACGTGTGTTCTGCAAAGGTACTTTCCAATGAGGCAGGGAAGAGATGACAAGGTACAGAAACCATGGTGTGCAATGGTTGTTGAAACTCTAGTCAAGAGGAAAAGAAAAACTTATGAAAGTTTCAGATGACTAGGTAATGATAGAGATCTGGAAGATTATAAGGCTAGCAGTAAGGATCTAAGAATGAATTAGGAGAGCCAGAAGAGGCCATCAGAAAGCCTTGGCGAGCAGGATTAAAGGAAACCCCAAGGCAATCTCCAAGTATGTCAAGAGCAAGACCATAAGACGTGAGAGAATAGGACCAATCAATGTGACAGTGGAGAAATGTGTATGGAACCGGAGGAGATAGCTGAGGTACTTGATGATTACTTTGCTTCAGTATTCACTACGGAAAAGGATCTTTTAGGGATGACTTACAGCAGATTGAAAAGCTTGAGCATTAAGAAAGAGGATGGGCTGCAGCTTTTGGAAATCATCAAGTTGGATAAGTCTCCGTGTCCGGACAAGATATATCCAGGCTACTGTGAAAGCAGAGGGAGTATGTTGCTGAGCATCGGGCAATGATCCTTGCATCATAAATGAGACGGGGGTGGTTCCGGAGGACTGGAGGTTTGCAGATGTTGTTCCCTTATTCAAGACAAAGAGTAGAGATAGCCCAGAAAATTATACACCAGCGCCTCTTACTTCAGTGGTTGGTCAGTTGATGGAAAAGATCCTGAAGGGCAGGATTTACGAACATTTGGAGAGGCATAACATGATTCGGAATAGTCAGCACGGCTTTGTCAAAGGCAGGTCGTACCAAAGCCTGGTTGAGTTTTTTAAGCATGCGACTAAACACATTGATGAAGGTAGAGTAGTAGATGTAGTATATATGGAGTTCAGCAAGGCATTTGATAAGGTACCCCATGCAAGGCTTATTGAAAAGGTAAGGAGGCATGGCATCCAAGCGGACCTTGCTTTGTGGATCCAGAATTGGCTTGCCCTCGGTAGGCAAAGTGTGGTTGTGGACGGGTCATATTCTGCATGTAGTTCGGGGACCAGTGGTGTGCGTCAGGAATCTGTTCTGGGACCCCTTATCTATGCCATTGTTTTATAAATCACATGGGTGTGTACGTGGAGGGATGGGAAATTTGCTGATGACACAAAGCTTGGTGTGTTGTGTATAGTGTGGACGGCTGTCAAAAGTTACGGCGGGACATCCGTAGGATGTGAAGCTTGGCTGAGAAGTGGCAGACAGATTTCAACCCAGATAAGTGTGAGGTGGTTCATTTTTGGGAGGTCAAATTGGCAGACTTGGCAGTCTGGAGGATCAGAGTGCTCTTAGGGTCCGAGACCATAAGGCCTTCAAAGTTGCTGCGCAAGTTGACTCTGTGGTTAAGAAGGCAAACGGTGCACAGGCCTTCATCAACATGCGATTGAGTTTAAGAGCAGAGAGATAATGCTACAGCTATATTAGATCCAAGTCACACCAGCTTGGAGTGCTGTGCTCATTTCTGGTCACTTCTCTGCAGTAAGGATGTGGAAACCATAGGAAGGGTGCAGAGGAGATTTACAACGATGTTGCTTGGATTGGACAGCATGCCTTACGAGAACAGGTTCAATGAACTTGGACTTTTCCCCTTGGAACGACGAAAATGAGAGGTGACCTGATAGAGGTGTATAAGATGAATACAGGCATTGATCGTGTGGATAGTCTGTAGCTTTTCCACAGGGCTGAAATGGCTAACACGAGAGGGCAAGGTGCTTGAAAGTAGGTACAGAGGAGATGTCAAGGGTAAAGAATACGCACACAACGCTGGAAGAACTCAGCAGGTCAGACAGCGTCCGTGAGAAAAGAGTAGCCAACGTTTCGGGCCGAGACCCTTCATGGGGGGGGGGAGAGAGAGGGCCGAAGCCCAGTAATAGAGATAGGGGAGGGAGTAGGGCCTAGAGGCGCCAGGTGGAAAACCAATCAGAGGAAAGATAAAGGGGGGAGGGAGAGGGGATAAGCATGAAAGAACTGTAGAGATAAAGAAGCAGAAAGTTGAAAGGGGAGGGAGGCACAGAGAGACCTGGGTAGGGAAGGAGGAGGGGGAGGGAATTACCGGAAATTGGAGAATTCAATGTTCATACCACCAGGCTGGAGGCTACCCAGACGGTAGATGAGGTAGATGAAGTAGATGAGGTATATGAGCAACACCTCTTCTACCGTCTGGTGAGTGCATGGAGGCTGCCGGTGATGGTGGTTGAGGCGGATAAGATAGGGTCTTTTAAAAGACTCCTGGATAGGTACTTGGACATGGTTTTCCGGTGAAAGGGGAAAGGTTCAGAGGGAACATTAGGGGGAACTTCTTCACTCAGAGAGTGGTGGGAGTGTAGAACGAGCTGCCATCTGACGTGGTAAATGCAGGCTCACTCTTACGTTTTAAGAATAAATTCGATAGCTAAATGGACGGGAGAGGTCTGGAGGGTTATGGACTGGGTGCAGATCAATGGGACTAGCGGAATAAAGTTCCGACACAAACTAGAAGGGCCGAATGAATGCTTTCTGTGCTGTAGTGTTCTCTGGTTCTATGGTTCAACATAACTTCCCACTTTCTGTATTCAATACATTGATTAATGAACACCAATGTGCCAAACGCTTTCTGAACAAACCTTTTCACAGGTGAGATCACATTCTATGAAATGTAGATCTCCAGTTTTATGAACTATTCCCAGACCCCTTTATTCATATGAACTTCTCAGTGCCCTGCGCTCGCTGTGCAATTCCTATTCTGGATATCCTCCCAGTTCCCAATATGCAACACCTCACACTTGTCTGCATTAAGCTCCATCTGTCATTATTTAGCCCTTTCTGATGATCCCCTGAAATGAAAGGGTTGATCATATGTGGAAAGCTTGATGGCTCTAGACTTGTACTCGCTGGTAGTTAGAAGGATAGGAATGGCGGATCTCTTTGAAATCTTTCGAATGTTTCAAGGCCAATGCAGAGTAGATGTGGAAAGAGTTTTCCCATCTTTCGGGAGTCTATGACAAGAGGGCACAGCCTCAGGAAACAGGGGCGTCCATTTAAAACAGAATTGTGAAGAAATTGCTTTAGCAGTGGGTGGTGAATTTGTGGATTCGTTAGCACAGACACCTGCAGAGGTCAAGTCGTTGAGTGTATTTAAGGCAGAGGTTGACAGGTACTTGATTGAATACAGCATCAAAGGTTACGGGAGAAGGGCGGATTGCGGGTCTGGGGAGGATAAGAAAGGATCAGCCATGATTGAAGAGTGGAGCGGACTTGATGAGCCAATGGCCTCATTATGCTCCAATGTCTATGGTCTTATGGAGATTTTCTATGGATGTATTGCATCTGTATTTAGTCGGAAGATGACACCGAGTCTATAGAATTGAGGCATAGAGGCAGCGAAATCATGGACACTGTTAAGACCACAGGTCAAGCAGGTATTTGTTGAGGAACATCAGCGTAGATAAACTCCAAGATTTGGCCAAGGGCTTTCTGTTCGATGCGGGAGCAGAAATTACAAGAACCCTCGCAGAGATATATAAAACATGCCTTCCCTCGAGACATATGCCGGAGGATTGGAGGGTAGATAATGTTCTTCTGTTACTTTAAAAGTTCTCAAAGTATCATTCAGAAAATTCTTTACCGACGAGTCTGACATCAACAGTGTTAAAGTTATTGGATGGTATTCCAAGGGACCGTATATATAAGTATTTGGTTAGACAGGGACAGATGACGGATAATCAACATGGCTTTGTGGATGGTATGCCGTGTCTCATCAATTTTAGAGGATTCCCAGGAATTTACCGGGCAAGGCAGTCTATGACTTCAGCAACGCCTTTGACAATCTCCCGCATTGGGAGTTTGCTCAAGAAGTGTCAGTCGCTTGTAGTGTACAGTAAGGAGAATAACAACCGGATCTGGAGCAGCTTAAAACATGACTGAAAATGCAGATGGAATTTAATGCAGACCAATGTGGTGTATTGCACTTTGGGAGGAGCAACCGAGGTAGGTCTTACACCATGAGTGTTCGAGCACTGAAGAGTACGGTGCAACAGAGAAGCCTGGGATCTGTTAGGAATGTGTTCAGATGCAATCATTTACCACTTCCTACTCGCTTACTTCAGGAGAAACGAGATTTTGAAATCCGGATTTATCTGTTCTAAATGAGACAAAACTCCTGCGCTTCCCAAGTTTCAAAGTGGTCGTTTCAGCATCTACCGTGTGTGGCTTCTCATTCATTATTCATAATATAGCCCATAATTAACTTATTTCAAAGTTCATTGAATATTTAGTTTCTTTTTCCTTTTCAAGCTCAAATCTAAGGCTTTCTGTCAGTTATTCAGCATGGTCAGCTGATTTATTTACACATCCAGTTAATACCATCAGGGTGTTTTCCGCTTCTGCAGATCCCACGAGCTGTTTGCTCAGAACCCTGTCGTCCTGGAACAAGGAAAGTCACCCGGAAAGGGCAGCCGATATGTTGTTTTAACTGTGTAGAGTGCGCCGACGGTGAGATCAGCAACGTCACTGGTAAGTGTTGAGATGTTCAGCAATTTCTTACGTTTCCGCTGTTCCGAGATCCCGCCCATTTTCATATTAAATGCCCATTTTCGCAGATTCCACGGATTGCATCAAGTGTCCATCTGAATACTGGTCCAATCAGGCAAAAACGCAATGTGTTCTCAAGAAGGTTGAGTTTCTGTCTTTTGGAGAAGTCCTGGGGTTTGTATTAGTGACCCTTGCTCTCGTTGGAGTGTGCTTTACATTGGCCACAGCTGCAATTTTCTACCGGTATCGACACACTCCTATGGTCAAAGCGAACAACTCCGAGCTCAGCTTTGTGCTCCTCTTCGGCCTCCTGCTTTGCTTCATTTGCTCTCTCGCCTTCATTGGACAACCGTCCGGCTGGTCTTGCATGTTGCGCCGCACAGCTTTCGGGGTTGTGTTCGTTCTGTGCATTTCCTGCATCTTAGGCAAAACAATCCTTGTAGTGGTTGCCTTTCAAGCAACTCTACCCAACAGCAGCGTGATGAATTGGTTCGGACCGGCGCAGCAACGCTTGGGCGTATTCGTCCTTACCTTTTTGCAAGGTTTAATTTGCGTTGTCTGGTTAAGTGTGTCACCTCCTTACCCTCTCAAAAACATGAGGCATTACAGAGACAGCATTATTCTGGAATGTAACGTGGGGTCATTGATTGCATTTTACTTTGTTTCGGCCTATATTGCTCTGCTGTCCATTGTGTGTATCGTGCTTGCTTTCCTTGCCAGGAAACTCCCGGACAGTTTTAATGACGCCAGGTACATCACTTTCAGCATGTTGATATTTTGCGCTGTTTGGATAACTTTTATTCCAGCTTATGTGAGCTCTCCTGGAAAGTACACCGTTGCTGTAGAAGTGTTCGCTATTTGGGCATCAAGTTTCGGTCTGCTCATCTGCATTTTTGCACCGAAATGTTACATTATCCTACTTAAACCGGAGAGTAATACAAAGAAAAATATAATGACGAAAGAGACCTCATTTTAGTTACCAAATTTTCTTAGTCTCGTTACATCAATTGTGTTTGTAATCCTCGTCCATTAAATGTAGTTTTGTATCTTTTTTACGTGTCAACCGGTTGATTTTGCGAGAATTGTTTAAAATGTATTTAAATCTGATATGAATAATTTAGATTGGATAGTTTAACAGATAGTATGACCAAGAAGTAATGTGATGTCTGATTTCTATCAAATGCCTTCCAAAAATCCAAGTAAATGACATTCACTGCCTCTCCTTTATCCACCATGCTTGTTACTTCCTCGAAGATTCGTCAGACAAGATTTCCCTTCACAGAAGCAATGCTGACTTTGGCTTATTTTATCTTCAAGTACCTCGAAATCTCATCCTTAATAATGGTCTCCATCATTTTCCCCAACACTGAGCTAACTGGCCTATAATTTACTTGGTTTTGACTTTCTCCGTTCTTAAAGAGTGGTGTGACATTTTCAATCCCCCAGTCATCCCGGATAAAGTATTTCTTGAAAGACTTAACAAAATACATCCATTGTCTCTTCAGTGAAAGCTCTCAAGATTCTGGTCCAGGTAACTTATTCACCTGAAGAGCTTTAAGTTTGCCTGAAAAGGTTTCCTTCTTAAGTTGCTCTTAAGAACCGTCTCGTAGGCATTCAACAAATTCCCTCTCTTGCGATGCGACGCCAACCTGATTTTCCCAATCTCCTTGCATATTGAAATCCCCCATTGCAATTCTGTCATTACCCTTGCTACCTGCCATTTCCAGCTATCTTTGCAATCTCAACCTACAAGCTCGGCTAATATTTGGAGGCCTGCATATGATTTCGATAATGGTTCGTTTAGCCTTGTAGAATTTCTATCATTATACCACAATACATTCTACACAATCAGGATAGATCACCAAACCCTCTATTTTCCCAGTATGCTGAGGAGAGCCGGACTATGCACATCTATACTGACGTCATTCTATAGATCTGCAATGAAATGCATTCTTCGAAGTCTCATCACTGCATAGCATGGAAACTGCTCTGCACTGGACAGAAAGCCTCCACAAAGGGTAGTTACAACTGCCATTGAGTGGCTGGCATCACCCTAGACGCCACAAAGAACTTCTCATGGTGGGCGCAAGTCTTCAGAACCTACATATAGCTACGGTGCCTGAGCCATTTGCACTGTACTATACTTGTTAAGGCAGTGTGGAAAATGAGTTTGTAAATCTTGCGGGAGCAAAGGATGTTGGCTATGTCGAGGGTAAAACGCCGTGAGAGTGATGAGGAAATTGCAGCAGAAAAGGATTCTCAAGTGCATGAGTGGCGTGGGTGCAGACAAACCCATCCCACAGATACTGGGCAAGGTCATTTGTTTCCCAACAATTGGTTTAATTATCATTACTATATGTCGCTCTGGTACTTCCAGCTCCCTCCCATATTCCTTCCCTTTTTCCCAGCCTTAATTCTCTTCTCTCTGCACCCTTCCCACTTTGTCCGCAATAGAAATCCAAATTTAACCATCAATTAACCATCAATTAATCAATTTAACCATCAAGCACATGTCATGAAATGTTGTCTTTTTTTTCTGACAGGAGTACAGTGCAACACATAAAATCACTGCAGCACTGTGCAAATTTCTTGAGCACACTGGCTATATATGTATGGGTTTAAGACTTTTGCCCAATGCTGTACATGCAAAAAAAGGCCGGAAAATGACCAGTAACATTATGAAGGATTGCAGCCACCCTCATCATGGACTGTTTGTCTCAGCACCATCAAAATGTTAGCTACGTAGCATCCACAACAAGACCACGAAACTCAAATCCATTTACTTCCTCCAAGGACTAACGCTGATTAATACCTCCACTCACCAACCCACACCTCCATAATCCCCTCCCCTAGCCACTAGTATATTTATCATTTCCTACCGGTCACTATAGACACAGACATTCCTATAGCTAGCTTTATTTTAAAAACGTGCAATCCACTCAATCTATGGATATAAGCTACCTTACACTTTTATATTTATTCTGTTTGAATTACTATCGTGTCCTTTAGTTACTATGATTTTTGTTGTGCTGGATCTAATCGAAGGCCGGAGTAACAATTATTTCATTCTCCTTTCCAGATGTCTACTGCAAATGACATTAAACCATCGAAAATCATGACCATTGATTCTTCTGTTCCCTCATTTAATTTCCCTGTCAGGTGTTTTATTTCCCAATATTCTTTCAGTTGCCTCTTTCTGCAAATCCCCCTTATTTACTTCTGTTAATTTTTCCTTTTACAAGCATGTGGAACGCTTTTCTGTTTCTGTTGACCGTTCGTTGACTCACCAATTCTCTTCAGTAATGCTTTCCTTGCATTATTTTTCATTCCCTCCGACTGGATGTAATTTTCGGTCCTGTTTTGAGGTAATTAATTATCTCTTGTTACCATATTGTATCTCAAAGCCAGCTTCTAGATGGCTCCAGGACATATTTATTTATTTGCACGTGCAGAGTATTTTGTGACATGCTGCTCCAGGTACACCTGATAACCCGATTAACCCGTACAATTTTCAATGATCAATCAACTTACCCAGTATAGCTTTGGACTGTGGAAGGAAACCGAAGTACTAGAGGAAATGCCATGCTTTCCACGAGGAGGACGAACGAAGATTCATTACAGACGGCGCCGAAATTCAACTCCAAACCCCAAAGTCCTGAACCTCGTGCTGTACGTTACACTACCCTAGCGTCAATTGCAGAGAATTACGATTTGAAACTTTGCATAATAAATTATGTGAAATTTTAAACTATGCTATCTTTGCCACAGTGTTTATCCCAATTTGAAAATTCAAAGCCCAGATCACGATCACTGCATCTTTCTGGCAACCGCTATTATTTACGTACGTTGTACGCTGTTACGTTTCTTTGTACGTTGTTGTCCTATATACACTTCTTGGGACAACTTCAAGCTCGCAAAAGTAATTTTGTCTTTATAACTGTCCTCGCCGAATTTTTTACATCAAAAGGGAAATCTTTACTTTAGGATTTGTGATTGACTGATTATTCAACTATGTAATATCTATTCCCCATCGCCCTTAAAGAGTTCGTTACTTACATTCTTGAACCAGTAAGTCTGGTCAGAGCGCCGTTCCGAAGAGAATTCCATTACTTGGACCAAGCAATATCAAAGGACTCATTATTTCTAAACCAGAAAGTCTTGCGCTCTGGAGAACTTCAGTTATTAACGTTAACTCATGCTGCTGCCCTTGTTTATGAGGTAGTGGTTTTAACACGTACAGAGAGGATAACTTGGGTGCATAACTGCCAGACATTTTGCAGTCAGTACACCCTGCAGATATTGCTTGCTGACCTTGGCTGATCGTCCTCCATTGCACTGAAACAACTTAATTTACATATATTCTCCATCTTTCCTATGCGCTTTGCTCTCCCTGAATACAATGTGATTTCAAACTTCTCTTTTAATACCTTTGCAGTAGTATACTGTTGCAATGTGTGAACGGCATAAAAGACATGTACTTCACCGTACATCAGTCAGTATTACCGCTACAAATCAACTTATCGAATTATTTACCAATTTACGAATAGTGAACAATGCAACCGTGGAATTGGAATAAAATGTTTGACTAACAACAGCAGTGGAGAAAATGTTGGCATTTGTAATCAAGGATGTAGTAACATTATATCATGAAATCAATTGTGTCAACAGGGTTATAAATATGAACTAATATTTGGCTAATTATATTTGACTAATTAAGCGTTCTTGTAGATTGTGACTAATAGAGTCGATGATGGTGATGTGGTAAGTGTAGATCTTCTGAAGGATTTCAGTGTGGTTCCATAACGAAGTTGTTTGACAAGACTACAACATACAGAACTGGGTATAATTCACTGTCACAGACTACATACCAGACAGAATTGGAAAAAAAAAGATAAGTTGGTCTTACACTGAAATTAATACCTTGCAACGTTCAGTTTGCGACATGGGTTAGAGTTTCGACTACAGCTGTTCCTCATTTAAGTCAATGATGTGGCTGAGGGGGAGCAAATTCTATACTTCCAAATCTAATGGAGACACGAATGTAGGTTGGGTTGTTTGCATGGAGGAGCAGGTTCAACAGTAGATAAAGAAGGTGCCAGATGGAAGCTAATATAAAATAAGTGTTTTTTTCCCATTTCATTGCAGAGGGAAGGTTTGATTATAGGAATAATGATATATTACTGCAAGTAATGAGAGCTCGAGTGAATATTGTGCTCTGTATTAGTAACTTTCCAAAAAAGAAGTTATATTTCTTACAGAGAAAGCGTAGGAAGTATTCAACAGAATCATTCAGCAATGGCAGGCTCACGCAATCGCAGATGAGACAGAATGGAGTAGATCTATATTTTCTAATGTTTAGGTAGAAGTGAGAAAATTTAATTGAAACTTACAAAATACGAGTGGTGGCATATGAATATTTCACCTGACAGAGAACCCTTCAGAACTGAGATGAGGAGAAATGTCTTCACTAATAGGATAAAGAATGTTTGGGTTACTTTATGATTCAAAACAGAGCTGGCTGAAATTCTACATATTAATAAAATCAAGGAATGTGGAGACAGTGCAAGAAATTGTACAATAATGGGAATTACACGTTATACCCATGAACGACAATTCTTAGGCCACATGCCCACGCCTTCGAATAATTGCTGCATTTGTTTTCCTATGTAGAAGCTTGAGATATTAAACAAATATTTAATAACTTCTTCTGCAGAATAAAAGGAAAAATAAATATAAAGTGCAAGGTAAGCAAACGCCAACAGACGTTTTAAATTTTTGATATCATTAAAGATATATATTAGGCAAAGATACGGGATGAAGTCTTGTGAAACACTGCCTGTTTGATTTTCCTAGGGTGTTTAAACGGTCATCAATTACGTTGGTCGCAGTCTTGCACAACCCTGGAATAGTCTGAGGAAATTAGGAAGTGGTGGCACTGACGCAATTCACAGTGAAAGCGAGAAAGGAACCAGGAAACACCGGTTCAGTTTCACAAATACTAGTTGTTGAGCTAATTTTGGAATATGTTTCATTGAAAAAAATATGACAACAGAGGTCTTATTCATAATCAGGCTTGAAAGAGAAATAACTTTACAAACGCATTTGGATATTTGATAGAGCATAGAACAATACAGCACAGTACCGGCCATTTGGTCCACAATGTTGTGCCCACCCTTAAACCCTGCCTCCCATATCACCCCCACCTTAAGTTCCTCCATATACTTGTTTAGTAATCTCTAAAATTTCACTGGTGTAGCTGCCTCCCCCTCCGGCTGTGCATTCCACGCACCAACCACTCTCTGAGTAAAAAACTTCCTCTAATATCCCCCTTGAACGTTCCTCCAGTTAAAGCCATGTCCTCTTGTATTGAGCAGTGGTGCCCTGGGGAAGAAGCGCAGGCTGTCCAATCTATCAATTCCTCTTAATATCTTGTACACCTCTATCATGTCTCCGCTCATCCTCCTTCTCTCTAGAGAGTAAAGCCCTAGCTCCCTTAATCTCTGAGCATAATGCATACTCTCTAAACCAGGCGCCATTCTGGTAAATCTCCTTTGTACACTTTCCAATGTTTCCACATCCTTCCTATAGTGAGGCGACCAGAACTGGACACAGTACTCCAAGTGTAGCCTAACCAGAGTTTTATAGAGCTGCATCATTACCCCGCGACTCTTAAGCTCTATCCCTCTACTTATGAAAGCTAACACTCCAAAAGCTTTCTTAGCTACCCTATCTACCTGTGAGGCAACTTTCAGGGATCTATGGACATGTACCCCCATATCACTCTGCTCCTCCACATCACCAAGTATCCTGCCATTTACTTTGTACTCTGCCTTGTAGTTTGTCCGTCCAAAGTATACAACCTTACCCTTCTCCGGGTTGAACTCCATCTGCCACTTCTCAGCCCACTTCTGCATCCTATCAATGTCTCTCTGCAATCTTCGACAATCCTCTACGTTATCCACAACACCGCCAACCTTTATGTCGTCTGCAAACTTGCCAACCTACCCTTCTACCCCCACATCCAGGTCGTTAATAAAAATCAAGAAAATTAGCGGTCCCAGAACCGATCCTTGTGGGACACCACTAGTCACAACCCTCCAATCCGAATGTACTCCCTCCACCACGACACTCTGCTTTCTGCAAGCAAGCCAATTCTGAATCCACCTGGCCAAACTTCCCTGGATCCCATGCCTTCTGACTTTCTGAATAAGCCTACCGTGTGGTACCTTGTCAAATGCCTTACTAAAATGCATGCAGATCACGTCCACTGCACTACCCTCATCTATATACCTGGTCACCTCCTCAGAGAACTCTATCAGGCTTGTTACACACGATTTGCCCTTCGCAAAGGCATGCTGACTGTCCCTGATCAGACCATGATTCTCTAAATGCCCATAGATTCTGTTTCTAAGAATCTTTTCCAACAGCTTTTCCGACACAGACATAAGGCTCACTGGTCCATAATTACCCGGACTATCCCTAACACCTTTTTTGAACAAGGGGACAACATTCGCCTCCCTCCAATCCTCCGGTACCATTCCCGTGGACAAGAGGACATAAAGATCCTAGCCACAGAGGCTCAGCAATCTCTTCCCTCGCCTCGTGGAGCAGCCTGGGGAATAATCCTTCGGGCCCCGGGGACTTAACTGTCCTAATGTATTTTAACAAGTCTAAAACCTCTTCTCCCCTAATATTAGCATGCTCCAGAACATCAACCTCACTCATATTGTCCTCACCATCATCAGGTTCCCTCTCAGTGGTGAATACCGAGGAGAAGTATTCATTGAGGACCTCGCTCACTTCCACAGTCTCCAGGCACATCTTCCCATCTTTATCTCTAATCGGTCCTATTTTCACTCCTGTCAACCTTTTGCTCCTCAAATAATTGAAGAATGTCTTGGGGTTTTCCCTTTACCCTACTCGCCAAGGCCTTCTCATGCCCACTTCTTGCTCTCCTCAGCCCCTTCTTAAGCTCTTTTCTTGCTACATTGTATTCCTCAATAGACTCATTTGATCCTTGCTTGCTAAACCTCACGTCTGCTGCCTTCTTCCATCTGACTAGATTCTCCACCTCACTTGTCACCCATGGTTCCTTCACACTACCATTAAGGTACCATTCAACCATTACCATCCTACCCTACCCATCTTCCTGACCGGGTCCAATTTATCCCTAACATCCTGCAAGAGATCCTTAAACATCGACCACATGTCCATAATACATTTCCCTGCAAAAACATCATCCCAATTCACACTCGCAAGTTCTAGCCTTATAGCCACATAATTTGCCCTTCCCCAATTAAAAAGTTTCCTCTCCTCTCTGATTCTATCCTTTTCCATGATCATTTTAATGGCCAGGGAGCGGTGGTCACTCTCCCCCAGATGCTCACCCACTGAGAGATCTGTAAACTGACCCAATTCGGTAACTAATACTAGATCTAGTATGGCATTCTCCCAGTCGCCCTGTCAACATACTGTGACAGGAATCCGTCGTGGACGCACTTGACAAACTCTGCGCTGTCTAAACCATTGGAACTAATCAGGTGCCAATCAATATTAGAGAAGTTAAAGTCACCCATGATATTAAACCTGTTATTTTTGCACCTTTCCAAAATCTGCCTTCCAATCTGCTCCTCGGTATCTCTGCTGCTACCAGAGGGCCTATAGAATACTCCGAATAGAGTAACTGCCCCCTTCCTGTTCCTGACTTCTACCCATACTGACTCAAAAACGGATCCTACCACATTACCCACCCATTCAGTAGCTGTAATAGTAGTCATGACCAGTAATGCCACCTCTCCTCCCCTTTTCTCCCCTCTCTATCCCTTTTAAAGAACTGAAATCCGGGAATATTGCCTCTTTAAATGCTAGATAAGGGGAGTAAGGGGCGGCCGTGGCTGTCGAGAGAAGTAAAGGACAGTATAAAAATAAAAGAGAAGAAGAATAACATAGCAAAGATGAGCGGGAAGCCGTAGGGCTGGGAAGCTTTTAAAGAGCAACAGAAGATAACAAAAAGGCAATACGCGGAGAAAAAATGAGGTACGAAGGTAAACTAGCCAAGAATATAAAGGAGGATAGTAAAAGCTTCTTTAGATATGTGAAAAGCAAAAAAAAAAATAGATAAGACCAAAATTGGGCCATTGAAATCAGAAACGGGAGAATTTATTATGAGGAACAAGGAAATGGCAGATGAGTTGAACAGGTACTTTGGGTCTGTCTTCACTAGCGAATACACAAACAATCTCCCAAATGTAATAGTGGCCAAAGGAACTAGGGTAATGGATGAACTGAATGAAATTTATATTAGGCAAGAAACGGTGTTAGATAGACTGTTGGGTCTGAAGGCTGATAAGTCCCCGGGACCTGATGGTCTGCATCCCAGGGTACTTAAGGAGGTGGCTGTAGAAATCGTGGACGCATTGGTAATCATTTTCCAATGTTCTATAGATTCAGGATCAGTTCCTGCGGATTAGAGGGTGGCTAATGTTGTCCCACTTTTCAAGAAAGGAGGGAGAAAGAAAACAAGGAATTATAGACTGGTTAGCCTGACGTCTTTGGAATGAACTGATCCTGCACCTTCTGCATTATTCCTAGAAATAACCTGCCAGTGTTGTTCCACTGTCTTCCCTGCTAGGGTATTGTTCCATTGAATTTTGGCCAGCTCCTCCCTCATAGCTCCATAGTTCCCTTTGATTAACTGTAATACTGACACATCCGATTTTCCCTTCTTCTTCTCAAATTGTAGGTTAAAACATATCATATTATGGTCACTACCTCCTAATGGCTCCTTTACCTCGCGGTCCCATCGTCTTAATAAGCTGATAAGGACGGCGGGCTCTGTCGTGGGCAAAGTACTGGAGAGTTTAACATCGGTAGCTGAGCGAAGGGCGCTGAGTAGGCTACGGTCAATTATGGAAAACCCTGAACATCCTCTACATAGCACCATCCAGAGACAGAGAAGCAGTTTCAGCGACAGGTTACTGTCGATGCAATGCTCCTCAGACAGGATGAAGAGGTCAATACTCCCCAATGCCATTAGGCTTTACAATTCAACTGCCAGGACTTAAGAACTTTTTTTTTTTAAAGCTATTATTAATGCTTTTTGAGTTAGTGATTTAGATGCATATCATATTATTACTGAGTTAAGTATTGTATGTAAGGAGTTTTTGCTACAACAAGTGTATGGGACATTGGAAAAAATGTTGAATTTCCCCATGGGGATGAATAAAGTATCTATCTATCTATCTATCTATCTATCTATCTATCTATCTATCTATATAAATCCGGTTTATTGCACAACACTAAATCTAGAATTGACTTCTCCCTGGTAGGCTCCAGTACAAACTGTTCTAAGAATCCATCTAGGAGGCACTCCACAAACTCCCTTTCTTGGGGTCCAGTACCATTCTTATTCTCCCAGTCTACCTGCATGTTGAAATCCCCCATGATAACTGTATCATCACCTTTGCGGCATGCCGATTTTAACTCTTCATTCAGCTTACACCCTGCATCCAGGCTACTGTTTGGGAGCCAGTAGATAACTCCCATTAGGGTCTTTCTACCCTTAGAATTTCTCAGTTCTATCCATACTGACTCTACATCCCCTGAGTCTATGTCCCCCCTCGCAAGGGACTGAATATCATTCCTCACCAACAGAGCCACCCCACCCCCTCTGCCAGTCAGTCTGTCCTTTCGATAAGACGTATATCCTTGAATATTCATTTCCCAGGCCCTGTCCGCTTGAAGCCAGGTCTCTGTTATTCCCACAACATCTTACTTGCCAATTTCCAACTGAGCCTCAGGCTCATCTACTTTATTCCTTATACTTCGTGCATTCATATATAATACTTTTAATTCGTTACTCCCCTCACCTTTCATATCAATTCCTTTTTCACTTGGCCATACTGTATGATCACTTCTTGAGCTTTCTACTCCATTGATTCTGTTGTCCTTTTTAACTTTTCTTATTTTCACAATCCCTTTAACTCCATCCTTATATTTCCAGTTCATCCCCTTCCCCCTCCCGAACTACTTAATTTAAACACAATTTTGCTGCACTGGCAAACCTGCCTGCCAGAATGCTGGTCCCCCGCCTATTAAGGTGCAACCCTTCCCTTTTGTGCAATTCATCCTTACCCTAAAACAGATCCCAGTGGTCCAAAAATGTAAATCCCTGTTTCCTGCACCAGTTCCTCAGGCACACATTCAGATCCATTATCTCCCTGTTCCTGTCCGCTCCAGCACGAGGAACTGGAAGCAAACCAGAGATAACCACCCTGGAAGTCCTGCTTTTCTGCCTTCTTCCGAGTTCTCTAAAGTCCCGCTGCAGAATGTCCTTCCTCTTCTTCAAGATGTCATTTGTACCGACATGCACTGCCACTTCCGGCTGTTCACCTTCACCCTTGAGGATTTCCTGCTATCTGTCCGTGATGTCCTGGATTCTAGCACCGGGGAGGCAACACACCATCTTTAAATCTCGCCTGTTGCCTCAGAAACTGTTTTCCGTACCTCTTACTATGGAGTCCCTACTACCACGGCTTTTCCTGATGTCTGACTCCTCGGCTCTGCTTCTGCACCAATTTTCGACTCGCAGACCTGTCCGCCTCTCAGACTGGCAGTATCTTCTGTCCTGACAGCTTCCAAGAGGGTGAACCTGTTTACGAGAGGTACATCCCCCGGGGTCTCTTGTACTTCAAGCATCCTTTCCTTCCTCATCGTCGCCCCCCTTCTCTCTTCCGGTATCGTTGGTGTAACGACCTTACTGTAGGTCCTGTCCAGAAAACTCTCGTTTTCGCGGATGAACCTGAGGTCATCTAGTTCTTTCTTCAGTGCTGCAACATGCTCCTTCAGAAGCTGAATCTGGACACACTTTCCACAGCTGTAACAGCCGGGGGCACCATCAGTGTCCCTGACCTGCACGTAGCACACTGAATCAGCTTTGCGGTCATGTCTTCATCCTCTCCAGTTGTGGCGTAGTCTCCTCCCTCAGCCTCCTCGCCGAAGACTCTCGAGCCAAAGACTAGCTGTTTTCACACCAGGCACTTCCCTCGACCAGACCGCTTCCCGACCAGACCGTCTATTCCCCTTCCCTCTCCTGACAGTCACCCAGCTACCTGTCTCCTGACTCTAAGGAGTGACTATCACCCTGTAACTCCTATGTATTTCTGCCTCTGCCTCCCAAATGATCCGAAGTTCATCCAGCTCCAGCTCTAATTCCCTAACTCGGTTTCTCAGGAGCTGCAGCTGGATGCACCTTTTACGGGTGTCATCCTCAGGGACAATTGTGCTCGCCCTGTCCTCAAACTTCCACCCTGCACTTCAATTGCTGGTCATTGTCGCAACTCCTTCTGTGCTACATTGACGTCGTCCACATCGTTACCGCTTTATACACGCCAGCTGAGCTTGTGAATTTGCCTACAACTTCTGCCGGCTATGTTGACTATACCTCTTCCTAGCCTGTCTCTAGTAAAACTCCCCTTCCCTTCTGTCAGTTCATATGTTTCCAACTCACCTGTTCACAGACTGGTGTTTTCCATACCGTTCCTCATTCTGGTTCATTCTGGTCCATCTCTTCCCTTGAACTGTCTATCTATTGCTATCTAGTGCCTCCCCTTCTTCCCTTTATCTCATGAGTGTGACATGTGATGAGGATGTTAGGAGAATTCAGGGTGACTTGGATAGGCTGGGTGAGTGGGCAGATACTTGGCAGATGACGTTTAATGTGAATAAGTGTGAGGTTATCCACTTTGGGAGTAAGAACAGGAAGGCAGATTATTATCTGAATGGTGTAGAGTTAGGTAAGGGAGAAATACAAAGTGATCTAGGAGTCCTTGTTCATCAGTCACTGAAGGTGAATGAGCAAGTGCAGCAGGCAGTGAAGAAGGCTAATGGAATGTTGGCCTTTATTACAAAGGGAATTGAGTACAAGAGCAAGGAAATCCGTTTGCATTTGTACAGGGCCCTGGTGAGACCACACCTGGAGTATTGTGTACAGTTTTGGTCTCCAGGGTTAAGGAAGGACATCCTGGCTGTAGAGGAAGTGCAACGTAGATTCACAAGGTTAATTCCTGGGATGTCCGGACTGTCTTACGCAGAGAGGTAAGAGAGACTGGGCTTGTACATGCTGGAATTAAGGAGATTGAGAGGGGATCTGATTGCAACATATGAGATTATTAAGGGATTGGACAAGATAGAGGCAGAATATATGTTCCAGATGCTGGGAGAGTCCAGTACCAGAGGTCATGGATTGAGAATAAGGGGTAGGTCATTTAGGACAGAGTTAAGGAAAAACTTCTTCTCCCAGAGAGTTGTGGGGGTCTGGGATGCACTGCCTCGGAAGGCAGTGGAGGCCAATTCTCTGGATGCTTTCAAGAAGGAGCTAGATAGGTATCTTATGGATAGGGGAATCAAGGGATATGGGGACAAGGCAGGAACCGGGTATTGATAGTAGATGATCAGCCATGATCTCAGAATGGCGGTGCAGGCTCAAAGGGCCGAATGGTCTACTTCTGCACCTATTGTCTATGATCCATTCTCTTCTTTCAGCGGATGCCTTCTTCATCAGCCCTTTTACCTAATTCACCAATCACCTTCCAGCAATTTACCATTCCCTTCCTCCATTCTCCTGGCTTCGCCCATAACCTTCTAGCTTGTACTCAGTCCGCTTCTTCCACCTTTTTATTCCCGTACTTCCCTTCCATTGGCAGTCTTGATGAAGGGTATCAGCCAGAAATATCGACTGTTTATTCATTTGGTTAGATACTGCCTGACCTATTGAGTTTCTTCAACATTTTGCTTGTGTTGATCTCATTTCTGACATCTGCAGGATCATTTGTATTTTTATTTATTGTAAGAGTAAAGACGTAGTACCTCACTGAAGTTATAGAGGGCAGAAATGAGTATTGTGGTCTGCATTGCCCTCTTCTCAGAAAGGGGAAGTATGGCAAGTATTAAACAGAATTGTCCTGGGATGGCAGGTTCACTGTTTCAGAGGACATTGAATGCGTTACGTCGTTATTTTCCTGTGTTGCAGAGAAAATGAGGTGACGGGACGGAAAATCATATAATCAAAATGTAAGCAGAAGAAGGATTTACCCGGCTGAGGAGTCTAGAACAACCACTCGGAACTGAGATGAGGAGAAATTTCCTCACTCATAGGCCAATAAATATTTGGAATTATTTACAACACAAAACAGAGATTTCTGAAGTTTCAGATATTAATGAAAACAAGGAATATCGGGATCGTGCTGAAAAAAAGTGCAATTGCAGAATATTAAGCTTGATATAGATAAATGACAAATGTAAGTTATATACAAGGACAAATTTTCATTCTTTCAGAGATTTGCATTACTTAGAAACAAAGAACCATAGAACAATACAGTACAGAAATAGGTTTTTTGGCCCTTCTTGGCTGTGCTGAACCATTTATCTGCCTAGTCCCACTGACCTGCACCTGGACCATATCCATCCATACATCTCTCATCCATGTACCTATCCAGATTTTTCTTAAATGTTAAAAGTGAACCCACATTTACCAGTTCATCTGGCAGCTGATTCCACACTCCCACCACTCTGTGTGAAGAAGCACCCCCCCCCCATGTTCCCTTAAAACTTTTCCCCCTTCACACTTAACCCATGCCATCAGGTTTTTTTCTCCCCTAGCCTCAGTGGAAAAAGCCTGTTTCCATTCACTCTTTAAAATACCCATCAGAATTTGATATACCTCTATGAGATCTCCTCTCATTCTTCTACGCTCCAGGGAATAAAGTCCTAACCTATTCAACCTTTCTCCGCAATTCACTTTCTCAGGTCCCAGCAACATCCTTGTAAACCTTCTCTGCACTCTCTCAACTTTATTAATATCCTTCCTGCAATTTGGTGACCAAAACTGCACACAATTCTCGAAATTCGGTCTCACCAATGCCATATACAACCTCACCATAGCATTCCAACTCTTGTACTCAATACTTTGATTTATAAAGGCCAATGTACCGAAAGCTCTCTTTACGACCCTATCCACCTGTGACGCCACTTTTAGGGAATGTTATATCTGTATTCCCAGATCCCTCTGTTCTACACTCCTCAGTGTCCTACCATTTACCTTGTATGTTCTACCTTGTTTTTCCTTCCAAAGTACAATACATCACACTTGTCTGTAATAAACTCCATCTGCCATTTTTCAGCCCATTTTTCCAGCTGGTCCAAATCCATCTGCCAGTTTTGAAAATCTTCCTCACTGTCCACTACACCTCCAGTCTTTGTATCATCAGCAAATATGCGGATCCAGTTTACCACATTATCATCCAGATCATTGATATAGATGACAAATAACAATGGAATCAGCACTGATCCCTGTGACACGCCACTAGTCACAGGCCTCCACTCAGAGAAGTAATCCTCCTCTACCACTCTTTGGCTTCTCCTATTGAGTTAATGTCTAATCCAATTTACTACCTCATCATGTATACTTCGCGATTGAATCTTCCTAGCTAACCTCCCATGCGGGACATTGTCAACGGCCTTACTGAAGTCCATGTAGACAACATCCACTGCCTTCCTTTCATTCACCTTCCTGGTAACCTCCTCGAAAAATTCTAATAGATTTTAACATATTAAACTGACCGACCACGCACAAAGAAATGTTGACTCTTCCTAATAAGTCCCTGTCTATCCAAATTCTTGTAGATCCTATCCCTTAGTACTCCTTCCAATAGTTTACATACTACCGACTTCAAACTTACCTGCCTATACTTCGTTCTAAATGAAATTTTCTATGTTATTTACTTACTGTTTCTGATATGTGACATACATAAACAGTTACAAAGACCATTGTAACCAAAGACCAACAGACAGTTGTGGAAATTGAAACTCTTTATGTCACAAAATAAAGAAATTTGGCGAAAGGACAGGTCAAAGTCTTTTGGCATTTTCCCAGGGTTATCCCAGGGTTTTAACAGGGACAGCAATTTCGTTGTTTTCCCTCTGCCAAAAGTAAAAGCCTGCGAAAACGTCTGAGTGGATACGACAGCAGTAAACATGACACAGCTCATAGCGGAATTGATAAAGAATATAGGGAACTGCGGATCCGTTTACCAAACACCGGATGATGTGAAAAAAACTGTAATCTCTTTTATAAAGCAATATTATAACAGCAAACCTATACATAATTAGGCAGAGTCAATTTGACTTTATGAAAGAGAAATGGATCAATAAATGTATTGGCTATTTTCACGATGTAACCCTCAAGGTCATTAAATGAGTGTCAGTAGATACAATGTACTAGGGTTCCCTAATAGAGTAGCGTATTGAATAGACTTGCGCGGCACCAGTGTTGAGAATAATCGTGGTGGAACTGTTGCTGACTCTCAGGCATTATTCTTCTTGGTTTCGGACTGTTGATCCTTAGCCCGTCGTTATTGCTTGATATTTTCCAATTGGGTGTCTTCCATGAATGTATCAAGGTGCCTGAATATAGTGAATAACGCAAATGCTGGCATCTGTATTGGTTGTTGCCTGGATTCCGTTGCCTTTTGGGAGTGAAGAGACTGAAAGAAACTGATTTTAAGTTGAATGTACAAAAGAAGAAAATGGTGCAAATGAAAATGCTACTGAGAACATGTGTGTTGAAACAAGGAGCTACAAGTGGATCTATAGGACGTGGAATCAGTTCAGATGCATGAAGTTGGCGACATCGGCGCAGCAGTCTTATGTTTACAGGGTAACACATGTACCTGATGCCGAAAGTATGGGGTCTAATATTTCTATAGCTTCTGTCTGGTGCTATTAGTGAAAATCGTTTGGATTTGGATGAAGGGTTTCTTTGATGACAGATGCTGCTTTCTTGTGGCAGTACCCCATGTAAATGTACTCAGTGGTGGAGAGGGCTTTTGCTGTGATTGACTGTGGTGTATCCAGAGTTTCATGATGTCTTTTGCATTTCTATGCATTGACGTCTCCAGCTATAGTTGTTTTAAACTTATAATTAATTCCATTTATTCATGATGGGATAATTTGTCTAATGTCTAAATTACACCCCAGGTGCCAATTATAAGAAGCATGAAATCTTTATACACTCGAGGTTCCTTCTTAATTCATTAGAAAGGCATGACACCCTGCTGGGAGTGCAGATTTACCTGCATCTAATAAATGTAATTTCGTATTTCTCTAAAATTACCCAAGCGTTAGTCAGATGTGCATAGAATAATACAAGTGTCCCTAATGTACCACATCATCATGCGGAACATAATACATAACGACAGTGGCTGTATTTTAAACCGCTCTGGGACTTCAGTTCTTATTAGAGGCAATATAAATACATAATGTTCTGACCGTGACAGGTCGCTGTAACAGGACAATGTCTCAGTTTCTGCTTTTCGTGTTCCTCGCCGCTGCGCCAGAAACGCATGGATTCCTCTGCAAGCGTCGATCAAACGACAGTTTGCCGGACTTAGCCAAGGATGGTGATGTCATTCTTGGCGGGATATTCACAATACATTTGGATCCGGTTCATGATTTCCATACATTTACATTTAAACCGAAGAGTCCTGGGTGCAAAAGGTGAGCTTACCTCTTGTAAATCGACATTTCGTCACCACACCATGTAAGAGAAATCGTGTTCACCTATTGAGTCAATCTTTCAAATTGAGAGCTAATTATAAGCTGATAATTTCGTGTAGCCTTGATATTGTCCTTTATTGCTATTTGGAAGCAAGGTGGAATATTATTTTTGCCTTGGTATCTCAACGGGAAATGGTTGAATTAAAGTCTTCTTGTGTTTTACAAACAGAAGTGTTATTAATCAGTATTTCCACAGCCACTGTGAGTTTAAAGCAACATTATGGTACAGAAAATACAGCTTTGAAGGGAACAGTATGCCCTATTTTTCTTCGTCGTGCGTTTGAATTGAACAGTGCAATTGCGTCTGGCTTCCAGCTCAGAGATCCTAGTAAAACACGGCTGACAGTGCATCTTCGCTGAGGAGGGTGTTTGATGAGGTATCGCTACGCCTCGCTTAGGAATTGAGTATTCACCTAAAAGAGTCTGTCCATTAAAACCGAACTACCATGGTCCGCTCTGCGCCAGTTAATGGATTTCCACTGTGATGCTGCACACTGGAATGTTGCGAAATCTATGATAGATGGTCGGTAATCCATAAGGGCGATATAACTAATGGAGACGAAAGAGCCGGCAGATGCTGAAATCAGTAGTTAATGCAAATAGACAGCTGAAGGAACTCCAAACAACACACACAAAATGCTGGTAGAACACAGCAGGCCAGGCAGCATCTGTAAGGAGAGGCTGAAGGAACTCAGCGTGTCGGGCAGAATCTGTAGATAGAAATAGACAGGTAATGCTTCGACTCCACACGTTCACCAAGTCCACAAACGGTCTGATCCGTTGAGTTTCTCCAGTAGCACGTATATATTTTTTCTTCTATACCATTAGCACTGTCAGTATTCAAAGCATTAGACAGTAGTTTCAGGGCCTGACTTCAATTTTCACGACCACGATTGTACCGATTTTACTCCGGAATGCAAACTTTTAATGTAAATGGAAGACCGATTTTACATGCAATGCTGTGACGTTAAATCAGGTTGTCATAAGTCAATACGACCATACGACATAAGGCAGAATTAGGCCTTTTGGCCCATCGAGTCTGTCCCGCCAAGCAATCATAGCTGATCCGGTTTTCCTCTTCTCGACACCATTCCCGGCCTTCACCTAATATCCTTTGATACCGTGTCTAATCAAGAAACTGTCCAGAGACCTGGTAAGAAATTCCATAAACTCACCACGCTCTGCCAAAAGGAATTTCTTTCCACATGCACGTTTGAAATGGAGGCCACTCTATCCTGGGCTGAGACTACCTTACCATGGGAAACATCCTTTCCACATCTACTCCATCTCGGCGTTTCAAAATTACAAATGTTTTAAAAAGATCCCCCGTAATCCTTCTAAATTCCAGCGTACGATAACTCTTTCGTTCCGGAAATCATCCTTGTGAACCGCCTCTGGACCTCCTCCAATGCCACCACATCATTACTCAGATGAGAAGCTCAAAATTATTAAAAATGCGCCAGGTGAAACCTCACCGGTGCCTTATAAAGCCGCAGAAGCACGTTGTTTCTTTTTTGTACTCTGGACCTCTTGGAAATAATGCTAACTTGCCTCACTCACCACTGACTCAGTTTGCAAGTCAACCTTTATGTTGTTCTGCACAAGGACTCCCAAGTCCCATTACTTCTCAGTCTTTTGGGTTTCTCTCCGTTTTTTAAAATAATTTGCACATTTATTTCTACTACAAAAGTGCATGACGATGCATTTTCAACATTGTATTTCATTTTCCACTTTCTTGCCCATTCCCCTAATTTATCTGTCCTTCTACAGCCTACCTCAGCCTTCAACCCTGTCTGCTCCTCCATCAAACTTCGTATGATCTGCAGCTATAGAAAGAAAGCCATCTATTTCATCAGCTAAATCACAATATACAAGGGGTGATTGATAGGTTCGTGACCTAGGTAGAAGGAGATGAGTTATACAGCTCTCGTTATATGCACCTGTAGGTCAACTCTTTGAGTGAAAATGCGGAAAGTTTGAAGTTAATAACTCATCTCCTTCCACTTTGGGCCACGAACTTATCAATCACCCCTGCTGTTGACAACTTCTGGAAGTCCAAGACGCCGACCTCTACAAAGAAGGGATTCGTATACTCCACGACCGTTGGACTAAGTGTATAAATGTAGGAAAAATAAATGTGCTAGGTCTTCTAAAATTGACTCCTTCTACCTTAGGCCACGAACTTACTAATCACCCCTCATATACAGCAGAATAATGAGCAGCCCGACACCGACCCCTGCGGAACACAACCAGTCACTGCAGACAACCAGACAGGATCCTTTTATTCCCAATTTCTGCCTCCTAACAATCCGCCAATGTTCTGATCATCTTAGTAACGTTCCTATAATACTTGGTAAGCTGTCTCATGTTTGGTACCTAGTCAAAGACTTTCCGAAATTCTAATTATACAGCGTCCACTACATCCCCTTTATCTATCCTATTTGTAATCTCCTCAAAGAATTCGAACAGGTTCAACAGGCAAAATATTCCCTGAAGGAAATTCTACTGACATTGCCCTATCTTGTCCTGTGTCCGCAAGCACTCCGTAACCTCACCCTTAGCAATCGACACCAGCATTTTCCCAACCACCGAGGACGGGCTTACTGGTTTACAATTTCCTTCTGCTGCCTTCCTTCCTTCTTAAAGATTGGAGTAATATTTGCAACTTTCTACTCCTCTGGCACCATGACAGAGTTCAATAATTTTGAAAGGTCTTTGCTAATGCCTCCACAATTCTTTTCAGAACACTCAGGTGCAGTTCATCTGGTCCAGGTGACAGATGTACCCATAGGTCTTGCAGCTTTTTTGAGCCTTCTCGTAATATTAACTGCACACACTTCTCTTCCTTCACACATTACAAGATCTGGCGCACTTGTCGAGTCTTACACTGTGAAGAGTAATGCAAAATACCCGTTTATTTCACCTGCCGTATCCTTGTCTCCCGTTTTTATTACTTTATTTCTACGGCTACATTTTCTGGCTGTCCTATATCCACTCTTATTTCTGCTTTTTTTTTACAAACTTGTAAAAGCTTTTACAATGCATTTTGATACTGTTTGCTAGCTTGCCTTCATATTTTATTTCTCCCTTCTAATGATTCTTTTAATTGATCTTTCTAGATCATTAATTTTTGAAGCTTCCCAAACCCAATCCCCTGTCTTCCCGCTGTTTTTTTGATTTGTTGTGGGCCCTCTCTTCTGTTTTTACGTTAGCTTTGAATTCCTTGCCTGCCGCAGTTATACTATATTACCATTTGAGTATTTCTTTGTTTTTGGAATACAACGTTCCTGCAACTGCCTCATTTTCCCAGAATCTCGCGCCATTGCTTTTCTGCTGTCATCTCTGCCAGGAGCACCTTGCAATTTATTTTGTACAACTACTCCCTCATACCACTGCAAGTTCTTTTACTCCATACTACTATGTCAGACTCTGCTTTTCCTTATGAAATTTCAAGTTGATTTCCTTCATACTGTGATTTCTGTCTCCTAAGTACTCTTTAACCTTAAGCTCCCTAATTGTCTCCAGTTCATTAACTGACAGCCGATGCAGTATATCTGATCCCCTAGTGAGTTCAAAGACAAACTGCACTGAAAAGCCATGTTATAGACAGTCAGCAAACTCACTCTCCTGAGATCCATTACCAACTTGATTTTCCTAATCGACCTCATGTTAACATCTCCCATGATTAACATAACATTCGTCTTTTGAAACACGTTTTCTATTTCCTGTTGTAATCTGAGGTCCACATCCAAGCTTCTGTTGGGAGCACTGTATATAACTGCCATCACAGTCATTTTATCCTTGCAGTTTCTTAACTCAAACAGACAGACAGACAGACATACTTTATTGATCCCGAGGGAAATTGGGTTTCGTTACTGTGGCACCAACCAAGAATAGTGTAGAAATATAGCAATATAAACCCATAAATAATTAAATAATAGTACGTAAATAATGCAAAGTGTAAATTAGTCCAGGACCAGCCTATTGGCTCAGGGTGTCTGACACTCCGAGGGAGGAGTTGTAAAGTTTGATGGCCACAGGCAGGAATAACTTCCTATGACGCTCAGTGTTGCATCTCGGTGGAATGAGTCTCTGGCTGAATGTATTCCTGTGCCTAACCAGTACATGTACTCCTGTGCCTAACCAGTGTGGAGCGAATGGGAGACATTGTCCAAGATGGCATGCAATTTGGACAGCATCCTCTTTTCAGACACCACAGTCAGAGAGTCCAGTTCCACCTCCACAACATCACTGGCCTTACGAATGAGTTTGTTGATTCTGTTTGTGTCTGCTACCCTCAGCCTGCTGCCCCAGCACACAACAGCAAACATGATAGCACTGGCCATCACAGACTCGCAGAACATCTTCAGCATCATCCGGCAGATGTTAAAGGACCTCAGTCTCGTCAGGAAATAGAGACGTCTCTGCCCCTTCTTGTAGACAGCCTCAGTGTTCTTTGACCAGATTCAGCCAGAAGGATTCAACATATTTCCACGGATTTGATGCCATTCTTTACATGCAGAGAAAGATCACGTGCTTCTGTTGGAGTGACACCAAGTATATGCCACAATCAGGTGAAACTCATAAGAATTTATCCCCGTTTGTTGTTGTCGAAGTATCTGATATTTTCATCTCGTTTCTCTGATACTTGCAATTCTTTAAACATAAGAACGCATTTCATTCAAACAGTGTGTTGAGGGAGTATCATGGAAAGCAATACCAGAATGCAGCACATATCGTGACAGTTTAAAGATAAAATGCAGTGCAAATTGTCAATAAAGTGCCATACTGGGGTCAATCTTATTGCAATTCGGGAGCATTCCATATTATTATTACAGCGGGATAGAAACAATTCTTGTGCATAATTATATGTGCCCTCTTGCTCATTATCTTTTGCGTGTGTGGGGGGGGGGGGATTTTGGTTATGTTGGTTAATTACTGAGGAAGTGCAGATATGAGAGGGAGTGTGGTGAGACTTTTCTCCCTAATGTGTCCTCAACTCTCTGAAATTTACTGTGGTATCGAACAACGCAGTTGTCATTCCAAGCTGTAGTGCATCTGAATAGGTAACAAAAAATGGTAATTTCAATGTGAACAACCAAATAGTGCCTCGTTCTAATTAAATTTTATAATATTGTTCTACGTTATACTCTAATTGGCAAACAACCAGTCACAATATCATAACTCAGAGCTCGCAGCTGGTCTCTTCAACCCACCTTGACTATGCCGACCGTCCTGCCTGTCTACGTTAATCACATACGCCTCATTAACACCGTATACACTAACTAACTATCTTCCCGAAAGCATTTCAAACTTTGTAATTTCATGTGTATAATGTAATTGCAACTTTGCTAATGAAAGGAAGCTTCAGCAGCAATAAACATTCAGAGTCATTGAAATGGGTTATTCTAGGATGTTATTAAGGTGAACAGTTAGCTACTTTCAGGGTGTGACGCTATTTCAGGACTAGAAAAGCGTTCATCTGATTTTTATGTTGTTATTAACACTCTAATTCGGCCAAATCTGTAGTATTTCGTTCATTTCAGGTCGTCCGGTTATTGGAAAGATATGGAGGCTTTGGATATGGTGCAGAAAAGGTTTACCAGGACAATGCCTAGATTAGAGGGCATGTGATATAAGAATAGGTGGCACAAACTTGGCTTGTTTTCCATAGACAAGCGAATTTTGAGGGAAGGCCTGAAAGACTTTTATAAAATTATGAGAGATATGGTTAGAATAGAAAACCAGTATAATTGTCCGAGATTCAAATGTCTAATACTCGAGGACATAGGTGAGAAGAGCTAAGTTGAAAGGAATGACCGAATAATTTTTTAAGCTGAGATTCGTGTGTCTCTGGAACACACTGCTAGGGGTGATGGAGGCAAACAAGGTATAAAACCTATAAAATTTTATAGACATTTGAATGTGTAGATAATGGCAGTGGTGTGGATAGGGACATAGTATAGGCAGAAAGAATTAATTTAATTCCGCTTGTAAGCACCAGTATAATTATGACATTTCCAGATGCTGGAAATCCAAGGAACACACACTAAATGCTGGAGGAACTCGGCAGGCCAGGTAGCAACAATGGAACAGAGCAAGCAGTCGACGTTTCAGGCCGAGACTCTTCATCAGGACCTGCCTGAACTACTGAGTTCCTCCAGCATTCTGTATGTGTTACCAGTATCAACGCTTCGGCATGATATTGTTGGCCGATGGTTTTCTTCCTCGACTGAACTGCTCAATGGTCTAACTGCATTTTCATTAAAGTAAAATCACGTTGATATAATTTCAGAAATATCGACGGAAATTACGGAAGATGGCAATGTAAATTGAAATTATGAATTATTATGTGACCACTCCACCGACACTTTAAGTGACTATATGTTGGATCCATATGAATTCAAGTTAACGCCACCGGAATTTCAAACCTCTGAAGGACGCTTCCAGTCATTCTCTGTCTATAAACCGACAGAGTGACCATAGAAACCACATTGGCTATGCTTAATCAGTCCTCGTGAGGTAGAATTAGAACAATCTGCAGAAGCTGAATATCTTGAGCAGCACAAACTGAATTCTGGAGGAACTCAGCGGGTGAACAAGTTAAGTTAGAAGATTTATTTTATGTTTATTTTATGCCCGAAGGTGGGAAATTTTTGATGTTTAAAAATAACTTAAGTGTTTAAAGCTCCATAGGGTCTTCTCGTCTTATGTGCTTATTCTCGCTTCTGCACGAGAAGATCAATTTCATTGATTGGAAAATAAAGACAGATAAACTCTCGTGATGCCTTTCATACGGGCCTTCAATTAAAAGACAAGTGATTACGCTACCTTCGCACGGTCAAGATACCGCGGCCGTTAAAAAAATCACAGGGCAGGCGGGACCTCTTATACATGTAAGAGCAAGAGGCGATGTTTTTGGTAAACAGGCGGAGTTTGTGTTTGCCGAGTTCCTTTATTTTCTTTTAATCTTTCCTAAGGACACTCCTGTGTAGGGTTAACGATGATTCAAATGGGGTTTTCTTGTTGTATTGCTTATGTCATAAGGGCCTCAAGTTTGGCATCGGTTAATTGTCAGTGATTTAATTCTTTCTGACTTACACTGGTGTGTTGGGAGGGGGTTGGCCCCTTATTACTCATTTTAGCATAATTTCTTTTATATGGGGTTGGATAAAATAGTCCAATAGGATTTAAGGGGGTTGTGAGTTTGATATAGGGATTTGTTGGTGTAGCGTATACTTGAGCTGTGACGCTTTCTTTACAGATGGCTGCTTTCGGGCCCACTGAGGAATGATCCTTTAAAAATTATAATCATTACCCTCCTGATAAAGTTGTTTCTTGATTCAAAAAAGCTGTACCTTTTTTGAATAACTATTAATTTTTACAACTGGTTTTGTTAAAAAAAGTTTTTATTATCGAGTTGAAGAATTAACGCAGAATTTAAGTTCTTTTCTTGGACAACTCGAAATCGTGGGTAAGAGGCTCGGATTCATAGGAATAATAAGGTTAATATAGTTGCTTTAAGCATGAGGTTGAGGGTAGTGAGTTGTGGAAGGTGAGGGTTGTAAGATGTTCCTAGGAACAAGATAACAGACAGGGTGTTTATTAATAGGATATTGGAATATTCAGCCAAGAAGAAGAGGGCAAATGAGCCTCCTGCATATTCAGTGTTAAATCCTGATACTAGTTCGGACTCGCCGAACTATGGAGGGGAATAAAGGGTCGATATTTCGGGTGGAAACAATTCATCATGATTGGAGAGCTGCTCGGCTCCAGCCAGACTCCGCTTCTTCAACTATGAGAAATATTCCACGTGTCCTTTCCAGTCCTGATGAAAGGGCTCGGCACAAAGCGTGACTATCCATTTCCCTCTCTAGATACTTCCCGACCTATTAGGTTCCTCTAGCATTATTTGAGTGTTGCTTTGTTCCAGTTATCCAAGCGCTGTGTATTACTAGGATTATGGTCCCTCTCGTGCACTCTCATGTGGCATGCATTGACTCCTGTTTATTGCGACATGGGGCGTGTTTGGTATCTTGAGTTGGTGAAATAAACAAGAACCAGTGTGCTTCCCGAGCCGAGGTCAGTACTGCGAAAATCCTTTATCGACAACAAGAAAACATTTACATTCTAAGTCATTGACGTGATACCTGATTGAATTCGGAATCTAAGCACTTTTATCATCTTATCTTTCATTTATTCCACAGTTTTGATTTTGAAAGCTTCCGGCTGGTGCAGACAATGATTTTTGCCATTGAAGAAATAAACCAGAATAAGAATCTCCTCCCGGGAATCACACTCGGGTATCAGATCCACGATGACTGCTCGTCCTCCGCGATCGCCTCGAAAGCAGCGCTCGCATTGATCAATGGAGAAGGGGAATCAATTGAATTTCCTCAGTGTAGAGGTTCCTCCAACGTCGCTGCCATTGTTTGCTGCGATATATCTACAAATTCCATCGTAACCGCAAGGACAATGGGATCCTTTGGGATTCCGCTGGTAATGTGTCGAATATTTTACTTCATATTTACTCTGGCGGTTCCTTATCCTTATTAGTAGGGGCAAAAGCATATGAAGCTCACGTGCCTTAATTTAGGATAGTAACACAATAAAATAGTAATTCGATATATTGAGATTGTATAGTGGTTGATATCATTCATATATAATATTCTAAAGGCCTGATATCCAGCAGAGGTGGACACTTAAGGTGTTATAGACCAGAGATGCAGTGCGGATAAGATCAGACTAACTATTAAATGCTCCCAATAGCTTATGTCTTAAAGCTATTGGGAGCATTAATAATTGGTTCCCTTAATAACCAAGTGCAGCTCCTTGCCTTCTAATAGGACCAGAGGAACCGTTTCTACTAACAGGAGAGGCGGGAAAGAGCAATTTTCTGTAGCGTTAAAACCAGTTGCTTCCAGTAGGCCAGGCAGCATCTATAGGAGAAGCACTGTCGACGTTCCAGGCCGAGATCCTTCATCGACAGTGCTTCTCCTATAGATGCTGCCTGGCCTGCTGTGTTCCATCAGCATTTTGCCTGTGTTGTTGTTTGAATTTCCAGCATCTGCAGATTTCCTCGTGTTTGCTTCCAGTAGTTCGAGTTCCTTAAGCGTGGTCTATAGCTCATCTAAAAAAAGGAAAACTCTGACCTCAGACTTCCCCTGTCTTGCGGATAAACCCATTCATGGGGAAAGCTTCAGGATGAATCCCCGAGGAAAATTCCGGAGATGAGCTTCCTAAGACTGTTCAATGCGGATGAGCAACTCCTGTAAAGCTACTGCTGTCAAACACTGTCGTTCTTCGCTGTTCCTTTGAAATCATCAGCTGCGTTGAAAGGAGGAGCCTGCTGTATGCGTAACAGTTAACTCTCCACATCCTCCTGCCCGGTCTTCCGTATCATGTGGAGAGCTGGGACGCAGTGTTCATGGTCGACTTCGACGAACGGAGGGCCTGTTATATGTGCTGTAACAAGTTATGAACCATTCCCAGTAATTAACCGTAAAAAAAAACTAATTTAGCTCTTGTTAAACATCTCGTAATAGAACATAGAACAAACCGCTCAAGATCAGAGCCTTCGGCCCAGTTGTGTTCTCCCATACTAGTTCCTTTTGTATCTGCAATGCACTCATTACTCTGTTCTACACACATTCGTGCGTCTAAGGGTTTCTTAAACAAGTCTCTCCTATTTGCTTACACAATCAATCCTGCCAGAGTAATACAGACACCTCCTCCCTCTGAGTAAAAGTTTTGCTTCGCAGATCTACATTGATCATAACCACGATCACTTTAAATACATACCCACTGTTTTAGACTTTTTAAACATGGAAGAAAGATTCCGGTAATACACTCAGTCAATGCCTCTCATAAACCTCTGTCAGATCTCTCCGTGGACTCAGCCATTCCAGGAAAAATATATATCAGTAAACTTCTTCTGCACTATCTTCAAAGTCTCCACACCGTTCCTATAATGCAGCGACCAGAAACGAATGCAAATACTGTGATTTGTCTTATCAGAGTTTTATTACCAGAAAAATAAGTAAATAGTTTATGGTACAATATAAAATTATTTCAGTTATTCTGGTTTTATATTTTTCACATTCTTCGTGTGGTATATAAAATGTCATTATTATTGTCGAGGATTTTAAAAAATCACCATGAACCGCAAAAAGTACATCAGTCAGTTTTATTTAAAAACAAAAGCCAGGTATTTATCAATTTATCTCCTTCTCTGCAGGTCAGTCACTACTCCACCTGCTCCTGTCTCAGCGATAAAAGAGAATACCCCACCTTTTTTAGAACTATCCCCGGCGACCAATACCAGTCTAAGCTCCTCGCTGAACTGGTGAAAACATTTGGCTGGACTTGGATTGGAACTATTAGAAGTAACACTGATTACGGTAACTTCGGAATGCAAGGATTTGTCGAACATGTGGAAAGGTTTGGCGTCTGCATTGCCTACTCCGAGTCATTTTACAGGACCGACTCGGCAGAGAAAATCAGTAGAGTTGTCCAGGTGATTAAACAGGCCTCTACTAAAGTGGTAGTGGCCTTTGTTCACCCTGGTGATATGCGAATTTTATTGAATGAGATTTGGAGGCAAAATGTAACCGGAATACAATGGATTGGAAGTGAATCCTGGGTGACAAGAAATTTTCTCCCACCTGAAGAAAGAGCAATTTATCTCACCGGGACAATTGGTCCAGCCACGCAAAGGACAGAGATAGATGACCTCAGAGATTATCTTCATAACGTCCATCCTTCCAACTTTCCTGACAATATTTTGGTGATGGAATTTTGGGAAAACTTATTCACCTGCTCCTTTAGTATAGACAGCAGGGCAATTCCGGATAACTCTCGAGATCAAGTTCGACAATGCACTGGAAAGGAACAGATGGAGGGGATAGAAAATAGCTATCTTCCTGCGGTAATGGACGGAAGTTCGTACCACGTGTATAAAGCGGTCTACTCCATCGCTCACGCACTGCACGACATGTTCACCTGTGTCGAAGGAGATGGACCCTTTGTGAATAATTCATGCGCGCATGTTACAAATTTCGAGCCTTGGCAGGTAAGCATATACATCATTACCAAAGAAAGCACCAAATAGACATCACCAACAGGCATGATTGCAATTTGCAGCTTATGTTTTTCAATATCCATAAACTGGTAATCAACCACTGACCACTATACTTTAGCAAGTAATTCTATATGTGGCGATCAAACAGAAATTCTCAGAAAATGGTTTAGACAACAGGAGATGATTTACGCCATTCTGCCCTTCAGGTCTTTTTCGTTATTTCAGCATGGCTGATCGATTTTCCCCTCAACACCGTTTTCCTGTCTTATTCCCACAACTTTTCACGCCGTGACTAATCAATAACCTATCAGCTTCGGCATGAAATGCACCAGATAACTTGCCTCCACAGCCTCCTATAGCAACGAATTCCACAGATTCGCTTCCTTTGCGCTAAAGAAATTCTTTCTGAACTCTATACCAAATGGACGTCGCTCTCTATTGAGGCTGTAGCCCTTGATACCAGAATCCGCCACCAAATGAAATGTCCTCTTCACATCTACTCTACTAGGCCTTTCTACTTTCAATAGGTTTCAGTAATATTTCCCATTTTTTCTATTTAATTCCAGCCAGTACAAGCCTAGAACCTTCAACTACTGCAAATATGATAACACTTTCACTGCCGGAATCATACTCATTGAGCTCTTCTGAACACTCTGCAGCGAGAGCACATCCTTTCTTAAACTCCTCATAATACTCCAGGTGTCACCTAACAGGTGCCTTATACCGCCTCAGCATTACATCCTTGCTTCTATATCCTCGTCCTCTGGAAAGGAAATGAAAGGTTTAATTCGTCTACCTCACCACCGATTCAAACTGCAAGATAACCTTTCAAGGGTCCTGCAAAGGAACTTGCAAATCTCTTTGCACGTACAATTTTTGAATTTTCTCCCCGTTTAAAAAAAAATCTGTGGTTTCATTCCTTCTACCAAAGTGCATGTTCACACATTTAACGACACTGTAGTCCGTCTGCCACCTATTTGTCCATTCTCTTAATCTATCTAAGTCCGTCTGCAGCCACTTTTTTTCCTCAACGCTACCCAGTGCTCTATCTGTCTTCTTATCAACAGCAAACTTGGCCACAATGCCATCAATTTCATAGACCAGATGGTTAACAAACAAGGTAAAAAGAATGGGTTCAAACACGACCCCTATGGACTATCACTAGTCACCGGCAGAGAGTCCCAAAAGGTTCACTTTATTCCTACTCTTTGCCCCGTGCCAATCAGTCAGTGCTCGATCTATTCCTGGAAAACCATAGACTACTGACATTTCAAAGGTCTTCTGAAAATTGAAGTACACGTCATCCATCGGTTCCCCTTTGTCTATTATTCTTGTTATTTCTTCATAGAATTCCAACTGATATGTCAAGCATTATTTTTCCTTAAGAAAACTGTGATTACTTTGGCTTAGTTTGTCATGTGACTCCAAATACTCGGAAACAACATCCTTAACAATCGACTCCAAAATTCTCCCAACCTTTGTGCTCAGGGTAACTGACCACATAATTTCCCTGCTTCTGCCCTCCCTCCCTTCTGAAAGACTTGAGTGACATTTACAATTTCCAGTCTTCCCAAACCATGCGGAATCTACTGATTCTTGAAAGATCATTATTCACTATCTGAGATGTACCTGACTCTGACACCTGTGAGACAACGTGTCATCAGGACTTCCCTGCCGCGTCCACCGATTCTCCTAGCTGCTCCTCCAACTATAGAATCATATATCACCAATGCATTCTTCCACTGCCACCTCCCTTTCTGCAACACAGCTCCGGATTCAGTACCAAACAACAGGTCGCAGTGGCTTCCCCGAACAGTACTGAAAACTGTACAGTTGCTATTTAGGGGAACGACCTCATGGGGTACTCTGTTCTGGCTTCGTATTCCCTTTCCCTTGCCTGACAGTCAACCATTCACCTACCTCCTTCATCCTTGGGTTCAACCTCCCAGTAGCTGATTTCTATCAATTTCCTAGACTGTCTTATGTATAGACGGTCTTCCAGTTTGACCATAAGACCGTAAGACATAGGGGGTGAATTAGGCTATTCAGCCCATCACTTCCGCTCCGCCATTGTATCGTGGCTGATCCCAGATCACATTCAACACCATACACGATCCGAGACGTGGCTGACCTGGCTCCTAGATGCAACATACCATCTAGGCCTCTAACCCACGTCCACAGCCTCTCCTATCTACTCCTCTATCTCTGCAGACACATATCACCGCTACAATCCTCTTCTGCCACCTTTCCTTGTGAGCCACAGCGCCAGACTCTGTGCCAGCAATCCAGTCGCTGTGGCTCCCCCGAACAATATCCAAAATGGTATACATTATTGGGGGGAAATGGCACAGGAGCTCTTTGCACTGACTGTCTAGTTTCCTTCCCATTACTGTCAGTCACCCATTCCAGCTGCCTCCTGCAACTTTGGAGTGACCACCTCTCTGTGGCAGATGACGATCATTTCCTCAGTTTCCCTGATGAGCCGAAAGTCATGGGGTTGCAGTTTTAGTTCTTTAACATGTTCTCTGAGGGGCTGCAGCTCGGTGAACGTGGTACTAATGTGGTTATCCTGGAGTTTGGAGGTCTTTCGGAATTCCCACACCGCTATCACAGAACAAACGCAACCCCTGGAGCCATTTTCACTGCCCTGACTATATACGGACAGATGACGAATGAGCAGGAAAAAGCTTACCAGATACATCTGTAGTTCACGGCGGTTATAGGACAAGTCTGTTGAGCCAAATCCAAAAGATTGCCTTCTCTAATACTGCAACAATCGTCCCTGCACTTCCCCCTGTATTGTTTTATTCGACATTGCTAATGAGTCCCGCACTCCAATTTGCCGCTGTTACGGCAACGAAGCGTTGATGTATAAAGCTCTCCTCTTCACCTGGGTGAAGATACCTTTACCTTTCGCATCTGAGGCCTAATTTCCCATGCACATAGCACACTAATCTGCTAATGTATAGAGCTGTAAACTCTGCCAACAACTGTAATTCATGATTCGATCATTAGCAGAGGACATTAGATGAAAGATGAAGGTACTGGTACTGGTACAAATTTCCTGCTTTCCGGAGATTAGAGACGTATGGAATTTACTCCTCTGTATTAACTGGTGGTGAGGAGGCATCTTCTAACAGACTAGTTCGAAAAGAATTGCACTCATTCGGCTTAGTAGTGGCGAGCAATCCCAAGGAACGATTTTAAATGAATACCTTAGATCTACAACCCACACCTTCTTATTCATTGGCTACACCTGGGGATCCACGGCAAGTGTATTACTCCTTGAACACTTTCTACCCTTCCAAAATATCTACGTTACACTTATGACCCACCTCCAATATCAATGCTGAAAATCAAAATGTTGCAGGGAATTACCGGGTCAGGTAAATTGACAGTCGATCCAATTCAAGCCACAACTGAAGTCTGGTCAGCTGAGTTTCACTAGCAGTACTATTTTGCGTCAGCTATTTTATGCCAGATTCGATCGTCAGCAGTCTCAAAAATGCGGCTCTTTTTTTACTGCAAGGCTGCACATTTCAGTCATTTACGTTTACCGCAAGTTTGAATGTTAGTATTTAGGTGGTCCAAATCCATTCACCGGTTCAACAATAGCCTCCATTGCTTCCTTTCTCCCTAGTTGCTGCACTACCTCCGCACCGTGAATTTCACAGCGAAAGCGGGAGAAACCGTATATTTTGATGAAAATGGTGACCCGGTGCCAAGGTACGAATTCGTGAACTTACAAACGAATCTCAATGGCAGCGTCGACATTGTAAATGTCGGATATTATAATGGCTCGGCTCCGGCAGGGCACGAACTAACGCTGAATGTCGAGAAAATCAGGTGGAGCACGTCCGGAAATATGGTATGGCTTCTTTTACCATGCCTTTACGCTGGTGAAATGAAACACAGTTGCATGCTTGTGATTTGGGTGATATTGTAGAAATAGATATTGTCCATTCAGCTCCAGCTTAATGCAGTGTAAAATGCAGTTTCGGCACTTTAGCCTGTTTTGTTAAGAGCTTTGAAGAATGAGGGATGACCTTATTGAAAGGTTACAGGTCGTAAGGGTAGATGTTGAGATCGGTTAAGCGGCTGGAGAGTTGGAAATAATGGGAAACAATCACGAGTTACGGCTTTCATCAGTTCATTCTGAGGTACGTAGTCATCTGCTTCCAAGATGTTCGTGCATCTCCGGGGTTCTCTGCCAGATGTGCGGTGAGGGCCAGATCATGAGCAATTTTTAAGATGGAGACAGATAGATATTCAAATAGAACAGAAGGAGAAGCTGAACTTGCACGAAATTGGAGTTGTAGCCAGACTAGTTCGGCCATAATCAGACTGAATGGTACATCGAAAACTCGAATGGGCTACTCTTATATCACTGTGCCTTTGTGAGAAACTAAGTTTGATTTCTCTTCCTACAGCAACATTTACTCATCTTAAACTGATGCTGCTTAACTTCAGTCGTGTCATAAAGGTATAGTGTCACAGAACATGACAGCACAGAAACAAGCTCTTTGGCCCATCTAGTGTGTGCTGAACTGTTATACGTCCTATTCCCATCGACCTGCACACGGACAAGACCGACAAACCCATGTACTTATCCAAACTTCTTTAATTGTTGCAATCAAGCCAGCATCCAACAGCTCCACTGGCAGTTGGATCTGCATTCTCACTAATTCCTGACTGAAGAAGTTCCCACTCATGCTTCCCTTGACCAATTCGACTTTTAACCTTAACATATAACCTCAGGTTCTAGTGTCACCATTCACTGAAACAAAATCCTGCTTGCATTACCCCTGTCTATGCCCTTTATAACCTTGCTATCAAAACTACCCTCACCCTTCTGTGTTTTACGAAATACATTCCTAACCTATTCAAACTGTCCCAATAACTCAGGTCCTCAAATCCTGAGGTGAATTTTTTCTCTAATCTCTTTAAAACCTATTTACAATTTCTCTGTATTTAGATTACCAATATTGCATACCATAATCCAAATTAAAACTCAGCAAAGTTTTGTACAACTTCAACATAACATCCCACCTCCTATATTCATACTTTGATTAATGAACGCCAGTGTGCCAAACGCTTACTAAACAAACTTATTCACCGGTGACTTCACATTCAATGAACTATAGATCTCCAGTTTCATCAACTATTCCTAGATCCCTTTGTTCACAAGAACTGCTCAGTGCCCTGCTGCTCACCGTGCAAGTCCTACCCCGGATTGTCCTCCCAATGTGCAGCACCTCACACTTAAGTTCAATCTGCCATTATTCAGCCCATTTTTCAGCTGTTACATTGCCTACTGTAAGCATTGACAGTCACCCTTGCTGTCCACTACAGACCCAATCTTGCTGTCATAGCTAACCTGTTGATCTAGTTTACCACTTTATCATTCAGAAGGTTGATATAAATGAAAGCTACAACGCACCCCCCAGTCCATGCGGCACAGCAGTCACTGACATCTCGTCAGTCCTGCAATCATCTGCTGCAACTCTACGGCTTCTGCAGTGAAGACAATTTAGTACCTCATCTAGAATGCCAAGCGGCAGTAACTTCTTAACCAATCACGCTTGCGATATCTTAGCAAAGCCCCCACCCGGCAGAGAACATCCGTAGCCTTCACCTACTTTCCTGGTAACTTACTCGAATACACTCAGTGTTGTTGGTTAGATTGAAACTCCCACGTATAAAGCCAAGTTGATGATACCTATCAGTCCAAATAGTTATATATCCGGCCCCTTCAAATACTTTAAAATACTTTACCCATTATTAATGACAGTAGCACCTTCCTTTATTTTACATTAGATGTTTTATTCCAGACCAGATCTTCAGCCGACTCAAACATACGATTCTTCTTTATGCGGTACATATTTTGCAGCGCATCTCAACCATTTTAGTTTATGGCAAATGTGAACGTCTGTTTTTACGTGCTCCGATTTGCGTCCCTGTTACAGAATACCATGACACGAAATGCGATGTGGTCCTTTTCCACATTGACGAAATGTATAATAGTTGCATAAATGTGAGAGGGGTGGTTTGCTTTGAATATTGGTAACATTAAAAGAAGCGAGCAGGGACAGTCGGCACATTTTGCGCGCTGATCTTCCGAGGAGACATTGGATTTTGTATAATGATGCACTTGGCAAGATCGAATAAAAATAGCGGCCATTATCTGAGTGGGCGACTGTCAGAGTGGGTAGTTCACCGTGGGTTCTTCGAAGCTCGCCTGAAGAGCGTATTGGAATTCTTTGAATAGATTACAAGTAGGAGAAAGGGAACGCAGTGAATGTTGTAGATTTGGACACTCAGAAGGCCTTTTATTTCGTAATACAGGGATGTTACTGGCAATGGTTAGAGCATTGGCTGATTGGTCGGGGGCAGTGAATGGGAATAAAAGGATCATTTTCTGGTTGGCTGACAGTGACTAATGGTGTTCAATAGGGGTGCTGTGGAGACCAATTCCTTTCATGCTACATATCAATGATTTATTTGATGCAATAGATGACTTTGTTGCCAAGTTTGCAGATGATACATGGATTGGTGATGAGGCGAGTAGGTTTGAGCAAACTGGTAGGCTACAGAGGACTTTGACAAATTCGGAGAATAGGCAGGACGGTAGAAAATGAAATACAATGTCGGCAAATGCCTTGTCATGCATTTTGTTAGTAGCAATAAATGTGCAGACTACTTTCTAAACGGGGAGAATCTCCGAAAGTCTGAGATCTACAGCGACTTGAACCTCCCTGGGAAGAACGTCCTAAAGGCTAACCTACAAGATGAGTCGGTGGTGAGAAAGGGAAATGCAATTTTAGCATTCATTTCAAGAGGTAGAGAATACAAGAGCAGGGCATGATGTTGAGGCTTTGTAAGGCACTGGCGAGGCTTCGCCTTGAGTATTCTAAAGTGTTGAGTTCTCAACTAAGAAAATATGTGCTAGTATTGGAGACGGTTTAGAGGAGGTTCACAAAGATGATTCTGGAAGTGAAATGGTTTAACATACGAGCAGCGTCTGATGGCTCAGGGTCTGTACTCACTGGAAGTTAGAAGGATGGGGATGGCGGGTCTCATTGAAACCTTCCAAATGTTTCAAGGCCCAGACAGAATAGATGTGGATGGAGTTTTCCCGTCCTTCTTGAGTCTATGACAAGGCGGCACAGTCTCATGATAGAAAGGTGGCCATTTAAAACAGCGATACGGAGAAATTTCTTTAGCTAGTGAGTAGTGAATTTGTGGATTGGTTAGCACTGGAAACTGCGCAGGCTATGTCGTTGGGTGTACTTAAGGCAGGAATTGAGACATTCTTGATTGGACACAGCATAAAAGGATACGGGAGAAAGGCGGGATGAAAACAGATCAGCCAAGATTGAATCGTGGAGCAGACTCGATGAGCCAATGGCCTCATTCTGCTCCTGTCTCTTATGGTCTTAGTTCTATGTTGTTACGATCTTATGGAGATTTTCTATGAATGTTTTGCATCTGTATTTAATCAGAAGACTGATACCGAGTCTATAGAATTGAGGCATAGCGGCAGCAAAGTCATGGACACTATTCAGACAACAGGTCATAGAGGTATTTGCTGAGGAAGTTGAGCGTGGATAAACACCAGGATTTGGCAAAGTGTTTTCTGTTCAAGGATAATGCAGAAATTGCAGGGGCCCTCGCAGAGATATACAAAACATGCTTTGCCTCGAGTGATATTCTGGATGATTGGAGGAGAGCAAATGTTGCCTGTTATTTTAAAGCTGCTGAAGCATATCTCATAAAATTCTTGACAGCAGTGGGGAAGTTATTGGATGATATTCTAAGGGACTGGATATATAAGTATTTGGTTAGACGGGGACAGATGAGAGGTAATCATCATGGGATTGTGGGAGAAATGTCGTGTCTCATCAATCTTTTAGGCTTTCCTGCAATTTACCAGGAAAGGTCATGAAGGCAAGGCAGCCCATGTTGTATGCATGGACTTCAGCAATGCATTGGACAACGTCCCGCAAAGGAGTTTCATCAAGAATTTTCAGTCGCTTGGCATTCGAGATGTCATAGGAATTTAATTAGACATTAGTTCAGATACAGAAGCCAGAGGGTAATTGTGCATGGGTTCCTCTCTGACTGGAGACCTGCAAATAGAGGTATGCCGTGGAGAATGGGCCTGGATCCGTATCCAGCGATCTGGCTAATGATGTAGTAAACTAGATCTGTAGATCACCGGATGACACCAAGATCAGGGATGCAGTGTGCAGCAAGGAAGACTAACAACCGGATCTGGAGCAGCTTGAAAGTGGGCTGAAAATGCAGATGGAATTTAATGCAAACCAGCGTGCTGTATTGCGCTTTGGGAAGAACAAACGAGATATGTCTTACACCATGAGCAATAGAGCACGGAAGAGTACGGTACAACAAAGTAATCTGGAATCTGTTGGGAATATGTTCATATGCAATCATTTACCACCCTTACGCGCTTATTTCAGAAGAACCGCGATTTTGTAATCCGGATTTTATCTGCTCCGAATGAGCAAAACACCTTCATTTCAGCATCTACCTTGCGTGGCTTCACAATCTTTAGATATAATATTGCCCATAATTAACTTATTTCAAGGTTCATTGGTTATTCAGTTTCTTCTTCCTTCTTAAGCTTAATTCTAAGGTTTTCTGTCAGCTGTTCAGCATGTTTAACTGCATTATTTACACATCCAATTAATACCATCAGGACGTTTTCCGCTTCTGCAGATCCCACGAGCTGTTTGCTCAGATCCCTGTCATCCTGGAACAAGAAAAGTCACCCGGAAAGGGCAGCCGATATGTTGTTTTAACTGTGTAGAGTGCGCCAATGGTGAGATCAGCAACGTCACTGGTAAGTGCTGAAATGTGCAGCAAAGTCTCACAATTCCGCATTTCCAAGCTCCCACACATTTTCATATTAAATGCTCATTTTCGCAGATTCCACGGATTGCAACAAGTGTCCATCTGAATACTGGTCCAATCAAGCAAAAACGCAATGTGTTCTCAAGAAGGTTGAGTTTCTGTCTTTTGGAGAAGTCCTGGGGTTTGTATTAGTGACCCTTGCTCTCGTTGGAGTGTGCTTTACATTGGCCACAGCTGCAATTTTCTACCGGTATCGACACACTCCTATGGTCAAAGCGAACAACTCCGAGCTCAGCTTCGTGCTCCTCTTCGGCCTCCTGCTTTGCTTCATTTGCTCGCTCGCCTTCATTGGACAACCGTCCGGCTGGTCTTGCATGTTGCGCCGCACGGCTTTCGGTGTTGTGTTCGTCCTCTGCATTTCCTGCATCTTAGGCAAAACAATCCTTGTCGTGGTTGCCTTTAAAGCAACTTTACCCAACAGCAGCGTGATGAATTGGTTCGGACCGGCGCAGCAACGCTTGGGCGTATTCGTCCTCACCTTTTTGCAAGGTTTGGTTTGCGTTGTCTGGCTGAGTGTGTCACCTCCCTACCCTCTGAAAAACATGAGACATTACAGAGACATCATTATTCTGGAATGTAACGTGGGCTCATTGATCGCCTTTTACTTTGTGTCGGTCTATATTGCTCTGTTGTCCATTGTGTGTTTAGTGCTTGCTTTCCTTGCCAGAAAACTCCCGGACAGTTTTAATGATGCCAAATTCATCACTTTCAGCATGCTGATCTTTTGCGCTGTTTGGATAACTTTTATTCCAGCTTATGTGAGCTCTCCAGGAAAGTACACCGTGGCTGTCGAAGTGTTCGCTATCTGGGCATCAAGCTTCGGTCTGCTCGTCTGCATTTTTGCACCGAAATGTTACATCATCTTACTGAAACCGGAGAGTAATACAAAGAAAAATATAATGACGAAAGAGACTTCATTATAACTACAAAAGTCCCTTTGCATCAGTATCCCAACTGTGTGTATAATCCTCCTCCATTAAACGTAGTTTTGAATCTTATTTATGTGTCCTCCGGTTAATTTCGTGAAGATTGAGTTTAATGCTCAACAGAGAGTATGACCAAGAAGTAATGTGATGTCTGATGTCTATTTATAGTTACTTCATGATTAATTTTGACTGGTTAAAAATTCTCCTCTGCCAGTACTAATCCAAACTTTACACAAAAACCGTACTTACACTCAGTCAGATTGGAAATTGGATAAGTTTAGTCATTGCAACGATTCAGACTAACTTAATTCTTCAAGTAAATTAAGAAGTTCGTCATCGGGTATTTGTTAATAGGGTGCTGTTGTTTGAACAATCGTAATAAGATCAGCGTCAGGTCCTCCTGAAATATTTCATATGATGCAGCGGTGATATTAGCCTGATAACTGACAGGTAATAAGACCCTGGTGGTCTTAGAAACTAAGTGTTTTGAACCAGGAGTCAGTGTACACTCTTTTTACACCTTCCAAAATGATATAGATTCACATATGTTTCTGTGGAGAGTAAATATGATGCAAATATTTAGTCGCCAATGGAACGAAAACACAGAAAACTACCAATCTGCTTGTTTGACTTGAATAGTTGGGAAATTAATCGGAAAATATCAAAAAGTTTGTGATACCAAAATAAAATAATAACATCTTTGGGTGGAGTCAACGTGCATTTATGAATAGGAATCATTTTTGACTAACATATGCTTGTAGATACTTGTTGTATGGCGCGGAAAATGGCGAGAAGTTTGCAATAAGTTTAGAATAGTGACAATTTGTGCTCTGTTTAGTAAATGATTGGTTGTGTTATGACCAAAGAATCTTGTTACAATCAAGTGATATGGTTTTGTTCCCTGCATTAAAAATATTAATTGAAACATGTTAGCTACATTGATTTGTCATGTAACAATCGCGCAGTTGCCTGTAAGATGTTTGTACTCTCTCCCCATGACCGCGTTGCTTTCCTGCAGGTGCTCTGGTTTCATCCCACAGTCCAAAGACGTACCGGTTGGCAGAATAATTCGTCATTATAAATTGTCCCGTAATTACACTCAAACTAAATCGGGGGATTGCTGGTCGCGGTGGCTCGAAGGGCCGGAAGGACCTATTCAAAGTTGTATCTCAATAAATAATATATAACTAGGTACCTGTCACGTCACGGATACTTGTATTTTGCATCTTGCACTTGTTAGATCTTACATAAGGAGAAGATTTTCCACTGATAAAGAGAACTTCTTCTTTGCAGCAAAATTGTGAGCAATGATTAGGGTCATTAAAAGTGGAGATGTACACTCAGTAGCCATTTTGTCGGGTTCAGCTTTAGGAAGACCTGCGGTCTTCTGCTGCTGTAACCCATCCATTTCTTCGTTCGACGATGTTTTGTGCACCACCGATACACTTATGCTCACTACTGCTGGTGGGTGGCTATTTGAGTTACTGTTGCTTTCCTGTCATCTTGAACCAGTCTGGCCATTCTCCGCTGACATCTTTCATATGTGAAATCCCTTAATAAAGTGGCCACTGGCTGTCCTTACATTATTTGCTGCCAGGAGTTTAAAAAAATGTTTTGCTTGAGAACTGTCAATTGGATCGATTAAATGAATGTTCCTCTTGACCTGTGGTCTGGAATTGGGCAAGGTCTATCAGTTCCATTCGCGGCTGCCAGGATTTACCACTTGTGGTGTGGTTCTGAAAATAGTTCAATGCCATTTAGCTCGTATTAACAGACACTTAAATCAGCTTTCTTAAGCACAGTAGTCGTTTTAACATAAAATGTCACTGCGCACTGTTGTACAAAAGCTTGGTAGACATGATTAGAATTGTTGGTAATGCTGGCTTTGATTAAGAATTCGGAATTAATGTGTCCTACTTAGGTTGGCATGCTGTGACAAATGTTTACAACAGGAATCAGTGATTACAAATAGTTGGGGCTCAATCTGCACCAATGGTTCAGCTAAGGGAATGGAATTCTTCCAAATACGTTGGAGTCATCCAACATGAAAATGGATTATCTGGCTCATCGTGACCGAGACAATTGCTCCCATGTGAACTAGTCCCATTTTTCTGTGCTTGATGCACAGAACTACTAACTATTTTTTTTCCTTTTCACGTACCGGCTATGTACCTTGATAGCACCAAACTGAAGAATGTGAATAATAAATATGAAGGCTCATTAAAAGCATCTGTGGACAGGTAAAGAACTGTTGATATGAAAACGCTGTGTCAAGACTGCTCCACCAAATGTCAGCCCAGTGTGTCAATAGATCCGGTTATTCACTTTCCCTCCTTAAATATTAGGTCCCCTCTGATTTACAAAGAATGTTCTTTTTCATCTATAATGTTGGTTGATAACACCCAATATCTCATTATCACTACAGGGCGGAACGCTAGGGGTTTTCAGTTTTATCAGTTGTCAGGTTTAACAAAGTATTTTCTTTATTATCTTTCTCAGGGGCTCGATTTTCAGGAATAAGGCCATAGACCATAATACGTATGAGCAGAATTAGACCATTCAGCTCACAGAATCTGCTTGGCCATTCCATCACAGCTGATTCAAAATCGCACTCAAATCCATACACCTGCCTTTTCGCCATAAACTTTGATGCCGTGACCGATGAGGAAACGATCTATTTCCGCCTTAAATATACGCACAGTCTTGACCTCACTGCAGTTTGTGGCAGGGTATTCCACAGATCCACTATTCTCTGCTTTAAAAAAAAAAGCCCCCTTATCTCTGTTCTAAAAATCGCCCCTCAATCTTGAAGCTGTGCCCTTTTGTTCCGGATACCCTTACCATGCGAAACATCCTCGCCACATCCACCCAATCTAGTCCGTTCAACATTTGATAGCTTTCAGTGGAATCCCCAGACATTCTTCTATATTCCAGTGAGTAAAATCCCAAAGCTGTCAAACGCTCCTCATATGTTAGCCTTTTCATTCCTAGAATCATCTTTGTGAACCTCCACTGGACTCTCTCCAGTGACAACACATCCTTTCCGGGATATGGGACCCAAACCTATTGACAATGCTCCAAGTGCTGCCCGACTAGTGGCTTATAAGAGCTCAGCATTATCGCCATGCTTTAATATTCTACCTTTTGAAATAAATGCCAACATTACATCTGCTTTCTTTACATAGACCAAATATGTAAATTAATCTTCTGGGTGCCTTGCACAAGGATTCACAAGTCAATCCTGCACCTCTGATGTTTGAACCTTATCCCCATTTCGATAATAGTCCGCACTGTTGTTGTTTTCACCAAAATGCATTATCATACATTTCCCAGCACTGTATTCGACCTGCCAAATTTTGCCCATTTTTCCAATTTCTCTCAGTTCTGCTGCAGTCATTTTACTTCCTCAGTGCTACCTACCCATCCATCTGTCTTTGAATCATCCGCAAATGTTGCCAGAAAGCCATCAAATGCATTATCGAAATCATTGCCAAACATTGTTCGAAATAGCGGTCCCTGGCAGCCAATCGTAAAAAGCCCCCTTTATTCCCACCCGCTACCTCCTGCCTGACGGCCATTCTTCTCTCCATGCCAGTATCTTTCCTATAACACCAACGGATTATCTCTTGTTAACCAGCCTCCTGCATGGCACCTCAGCAAATGCCTTCTGAAAATCCAAGTAAATTACATCCAAATCCTCTGCTATATCCACCCTGATTGTTACTTCCTCAAACAATTCTCACAGATTTGTCAGACAAGATTTCCCTTCACAGAAACCATGCGGATGTTGGCTTATTTTATCATTAGTCTTCAAGTGCCCCGGAATCTCGGCCTTAACAATAGAATATAGAGATATAGAAAGCCTAAAATGTTGTGCCGAGCATGTACTTACTTTAGAAATTACCTAGAATTACCCATAGTCTTCTGTGTTTCTAGACTCCAAGTACCTATCCAGGAGTCTGTTAAAAGACCCTATCGTATCCGCCTCCATCACCGTCGCCAGCAGCCCATCCCATGTACTCAGCACTCTGCATATATAGCTTACCCCTGACATCTCCTTTGCACCTATTTCCAAGCACCTTAAACCTGTGCCCTCTCGTGTTTGCCATTAAGAACAGGCTCGTATTAACAGTCGCTTAAATCAGCTTTCCAAAGCACAGTAGTTGTACCAATAGGCACCATTTCTTTCCCCACCACTGAGGTTGGGCTAACTGACTTATAATTTCCCTACTTTTGGCTTTCTCCCTTCTTAAAGAGTGGGTGACATTTTCAATACCCCAGTCGTCCTGGATATTGGCGGCGCGGCACACGACAGCAGTGGCCTATCGGATCTAGTGCTACTTTAATTTAGTTTTTTTTAAATTTAAACTAAATTTAATGTTAAGGCACAATTAGGGTTTAGGGCAATGGATAACAGAGCGACTATCTACCATCGCCAGTTACTGCTACAATGCAGAGTTCGCACAGAAACAAACCTTCATGAAAATCTGTTGGGGACATTGCGCGACCTCGGCTTGCTGAAGGAATTGGGCCTGCAGTCCTCGGAGTCGCTTGATTGCCGGTGACCGGAGTTGGGGACGTCGCGAGTGGGCAGGAGCCCGTGCCAGGAAAAAAGTAAGCCCTAGCCGGCCGGCCCTCCTGTCGATTCTACTCTCCAATGTCCGCTTGCTGAGGGACTCAGGCTTTCAGTCCTCGGAATCGCCTCATGCCGGTGGCCGGAGGTGGGGACAGCGTAAGCGGCGTGCGAGGAAGCGGAAGCGAGGCGAGTGGGCAGGAGTCCGTGCAATGAAAAAAGCAAGCCCTAGCCGACCGGCCCTCCCGTCAATTCTGCTCTCAAATGGACATTAAATTGCCTATATCTGTAGCAACGAAATACTCGGCGAGAGTACAGAAACGGACGGAATCCCGAGCGCCGCCATTCAACTGTAGTTTTTGTATTGTTCATGTAGCACCATGATCCTGAAAAAAACGTTGTCTCGTTTTTACTGTGTACTGTACCAACAGTTATGGTCGAAACGACAATAAAAAGCAACTTGAACTTGAACTTGTTCATGCTACAATCAAGTAATTCTTGAAAGACCGTGACCAATGCATCCGTCATCTCTTCAGCAGTCCCCCTCAGGACTCTGGGATATAGTCCATTTGATCCAGGTGACTTATCCACCTTAAGTCCTTTAGGTTTGCCTGGCATTTTTTTCTTTTTAAATAGTAATGGAATTCACACTTGCTCGCAGACATTTACGGACCACTAGACCATGGCTAGTGTCTTCCACGGTGAAAAGAGAAGCAACATGCCTATTAGGTTCATCTGCCATTTCTTTGACACGCATTACTACCTCACCAACATATTTTCCCAGTGCTCCAATGTCAACTCTGAACTCCATTTTACCCTTTATATAACTAACTGAAAAAATAAACCTTCTGGTATCTTGCCCTATATTATTAGTTAATTTGCCCTCACATTTTATCTGTTTCCTTCTTATCTGATTTTAGTTGCAATAATCATCCAACTTCCACCCAACTTTGTTACCTTCTATGTTCCTTCTTTGGCTTTTATGCAGACCTTAACTTCCCTTCATGGTTGCCTACATCTGTCATTTGACAACGTCTTCTTCTATGGGATATATCTATCCTGCGTCTTGTGAACCATACCCAGAAACTTCAGCCATCTCTGCTCTGATATCATATCCGCCAGTGTCCACCGCTAATCCATCTGGCCAAGCTCTTCTCTCATGCCTCTATAATTCCCTTTATTCCATTCCTATAGCCATACATGTGACGTATGCTTCTCCCTCTCACGTTGCAGTATGAATTCATTCATACTGCTTCCTCGGGGTTTCTTTACATGAAGCTCCTTAATAAGATAGAAACATAGAACCTTAGATCACAATACAGTCCCCTCGGCCCACAAATTTGTGCCGAACATGTCCCGACCTTAGAGGATCTGGGTTAGTACACAGCACCCAGTTTAAGACAGCCTTCCCGTGAGTAGGTTCACGTAGAAATTGCACTAAAAACCCTAATGCGACGCTAAACTGATATTCCCAATCTCATTGCATATTAAAATACCCATAAAAATCGTGTTATTGTCCTTGTTACCTGTCTTTTACAGTTCCCTTTGCAATCTCAACCCCACATCTCGGCCAATATTTGGAGACCTGTATATGATTTTCATAATAGTTCATTTATCCTTGCACAATCTCCGGCATTATTCCAGAATACATTCCACATTCAGGATAGCTCACCAACACAGTATGCTGAGGAGAACTGGACTATGCACATCTGTACTGACGTCGTTTGCAGATGCACAGTGAAATGCATTCTTAGAAGCTTCATCACTGCATGGCATGGAAACTGCACTGCGCTGGACAGAAAGCCACTACAAAGGGTAGTTAAAGCTGCCATTGCATTACCAGCATCAGCCTAGCAGTCACGAAGAACATCCCATAGTGTGAACAAATCTTCAAAACCTATATATAGTTAGGGTGCCTGAGACATTTGTACAATACTATACTTGTTAAAGTAGTGTGGAAAGTGAGTTTATAAGTCTGGCAGGAGCAAAGGATGTTGGGTATGTCGACGGCAGAAAACCGTGAGAGGGCTGAAGAACTCGTGGTAGAGAAAGATTGCCAAGTGCAGGGGGTGGCGTGGGTGCAGACAGACCCATCCCAGAGATCCATGGTAAGGTCATTTGTTTCCAGACAATCGGTTTTTCTGATCATTACCGTATATCGCTCTGGTACTTCCCGCTCTCTCCCTTGTTCCTTCGCTTTTTCCAGCCATGATTCACTTCACTCTGCACCTGTACTGTGGATGGAAACCGGAGCACTCGGGGAAACCCATGCATTCGAAGAGGAGGACGGAAAAAGATTCCTTACTGACGGCGCTGGAATTGACCTCCAATCTCCAACGTCCCAATCGATAATACCTTCGTTCTATCCGCTACACTACCCTGGCGTCTACTCCAAAGCTTTTCGATTCGTAAGTTTGCATAAAACATTATGTGCAATTTTTAACTAAGCTATCTTTGCCGAACTGTTTATTCTTATTTGTAAGTTCAAAGCTCACAGTCACGATCACTGTATCTTTCTGACAATTGCTATGTACGTAAGGCACGACCTGCCCTTGACAAAGCCGTGCTGACTATTCCTAATCATATTATACCTCTCCAAATATTCATAAATCCTGCCTCTCAGGTTCTTCTCCAACAACTTACCAACCCCTGAAGTAAGACTCACAGGTCTATAATTTCCTGGTCTATCTCTACTCCCTTTCTTCAATAAATGAACAACGTTGGCAACCATCCTATCCTCTGGAACCTCTACCGTCCCTATGGATGATGCAAAGATCATAGCCAGGGGCTCAGCAAACTCCTCCCTCGCCTCCCACAGTAGCCTGCGGTGCATCTCATCCGGGCCCGGCTACTTATCCAACTTGATTCTTTCCAAAACCTCCATTACATCCTCTTTCTTAATATCTACATGCTCAAGTTTTTAATCTGCTGCAAGTCGTTCACTATTATCACCAAGAGCCTTTTCCATAGTATTCATTAAGTACCTCTGCTATTTCCTCCGGTCCCATACACACTTTCCCATGGTCACATTTGATAGGTCCTATTCTTTCACGTCTTATCCTGCTGTTCTTCACATACTTGTAGAATGCCTTGGGGTTTTCCTTAATCCCGTCCGCCAAGGCCTTCTCATGGCCCCTTCTGGCTCTTCTAATTTCCATCTTAAGCTACATCCTGTTCGCCTTAAAATATTCTAGATCTCTAACATTACCTATCTCTCTTAACCTTTTGTAAGCTTTTCTTTTCTTCTTGATCAGATTTATTACAGTCTTTGTACACCACGGTTCCTGCACCCAGCCATAACTTCCCAGACTTATTGGAACGTACCTACGCAGAACTTCACACAAATATTCCCTGAACATTTGCCACATTTCTTCCGTACTTTTCCTTGAGAACACCTGTTTCCAATTTGAGCTTCCAATTTCCTGCCTGATACCATCATAATTCCCCGTACTCCGGTTAAAGGCTTTTCTAACCTGTCTGTTCCTATCTCTCTCCAATACTATGATAAAGGAGATAGAAGAATGATCACTATCTCCAAAATGCTCTCCCAGTGGGAGATCTGACACTTGACCAGGTTCATTTCCCAATGCCAAATCGAGTACAGCTTCTCCTCTTGTAGGATTATCTACATATTGTGTCAAGAAACCTTCCTGAACACACCTGACAAACTCCACCCCATCTAAACCCCTTGCTCTAGGGAGATGTTAAACTATATTTGGGAAATTAAAATCTCCCATCATGACAACTCTGTTATTATTGCACCTTTCCAGGATCTGGTTCCCTATATGCTCTTCGATATCCCTGTTACCATTGAGCGGCCTATAAAAAACACCCAGTAAAGTTATTGACTCCTTTCTGTTCCTAATCTCCACCCACAGAGACTCGTAGACAATCCCCCATGGTGTCCACCTTTTCTGCAGCCGTGACACTATCTCTGACGAACAGTGCCACGCCCCCACCTTTGCTGCCTTCCTCCCTGTCCTTTCTGAAACATCTAAAACCCGGCACTTGAAGTAACCATTCCTGCCCTTGATCCATCCAAGTCTCTGTAATGGCCATCACGTCATAGCTCCAAGTACTGATCCACGCTCTAAGCACATCTGCATTGTTCACAACACTCCTTGCGTTAAAACCGATACATTTAAATTGCAGCAAGAGGCGGAGAGGGAAGAAGTAAAAGAAGCTCGGAGAGAAGCTGTTTTTTTTTAAACAGATCGCGGAAAAGAGGCTAGACTGCGCAGGCGCGTGACGTGGAGAGCCAAAGGTTTAAAAAGGAGAGGAAGTTTTCAACGGTTATTTAAATCGCAGCAAGAGGCGGAGAGGGAAGAGGTAAAAGAAGCTCGGAGAGAAGTTTTTTTTTAACTGATCGCGGCAAAGCTGCTAGATTGCGCAGGCACGTGACGTAGCGCGACGAAGGTTTAAAAAGAAAGACCGCCATATACAGCGGCCATCGTCGGAGTGGACTGAGGCAGAGTGGGTCGGCTTTGGCTCAATCAGGCTTCAGCGAGAATAGGCAGAGGCGAGGTTTGAACGGGGCACAATTGCGCAAGCGCGTGGAAGTCGTCCTGTGAGGCAGTGGGAGAATTTAAATAGCGAGCAGAGGCCGAGTATGTGCTTCACTCCAGGTGAGGTAAGGCCGGGTAAACTCCTTTAATTAATCTAATTAGATTAGGAGTAGGTAATGGAGGCAGCAGTAAGGGCAGTTGAGTGCTCCGTTTGCAGAATGTGGGAAGTCAAGGCGAGCGCAGCTGTCCCTGATGACTACACCTGCGAAAGGTGTATCCAGCTGCAGCTCCTGACAAACCGTGTTAGGGAACTGGAGCTGGAGCTGGATGAACTTCGGATCATTCGGGAGGCAGAGGCAGAAATAGACAGGAGTTTCAGGGAGATAGTCACCCCTAGGAGTCAGGAGACAGGTAGCTGGGTGACTGTCAGGAGAGCGAAGGGGAATAGACAGGAAGAGCAGAGAACCCCTGTGGCCATTCACATCATCAATAAGTGTACCGTTATGGGTACTGTTGGTGGGGACGACCGACCAGGGACAAGTTGCAGTGGTTGCGTCTCTGGCATCAAGACTGGACACTCAGCTCAGAAGGGAAGGAGGGAAAAGAGGAGAGCAATAGTGATAGGGGATTCGATAGTTAGGGGGACAGATAGGAGATTCTGTGGAAGAGATCGAGAATCCCGGATGGTCAGTTGTCTCCCTGGTGCCAGAGTCCGCAATATCTCGGATCGAGTTCTCAGTATTCTCAAGAGGGAGGGTGAGCAGCCGGATGTCGTGGTCCATGTAGGGACCAATGACGTGGGTAGGAAGAGTGAAGAGGTAAGTTTAGGGAGCTTGGTGCCAAGTTAAAGGACAGAACCTCCAGGATAGCAATCTCAGGATTGCTACCAGTGCCACGTGCAGGTGAATTTAGAAATAGTAAGATAGTGCACATCAACACGTGGCTGAAGACATGGTACAGGACGGAAGGCTTCAGATTTATAGATTATTGGGCAGTTTTCCAGGGATGGTGGGACCTGCTCCGGCGAGACGGTTTACATCTGAACTGGAGGAGGACAAATATTCTTGCAGGTAAGTTTGCTAGAGAAGCTGCAGTGGATTTAAACTAGATATGAGGGGGGAGGGGAACCAGAGTGTTGGAACAGATGTATGGAAGAAGGAAGAAAAAGAAGATAGTAAAGTTATTTGCACCGTTAGTGATAAACAGAGAGTAAGAGGTGGAGAATTTCTTAAATGCATTTATTTTAATGCTAGGAGTATTGTAAGAAAGGTGGATGAGCTTAGAGCATGGATTGATACCTGGAAATATGATGTAGCTATTAGTGAAACATGGTTGCAGGAGGGGTGTTATTGGCAACTATATATTCCTGGATTTCGTTGCTTCAGGTGTGATAGAATAGGAGGGTCAAGAGGGGGAGGCATTGCGTTGCTTGTCAGAGAAAATATTACAGCGGTGCTCTGGCAGAATAGATTAGAGGGCTCGTCTCGGATGGCTATTTGGGTGCAATTGAGGAATGGGAAAGGTGTAGTAAAACATATAGGGGTGTATTATAGACCACCTAATGGAGAGCGAGAATTGGAAGAGCAAATGTGCAAAGAGATAGCAGATCTTTGTAGTAAGCACAGGGTTGTGATTGTAGGAAATTTTAATTTTCCACACATAGACTGGGAAGCCCATACTGTAAAAGGGATGAATGGTTTGGAGTTTGTAAAATGTGTGCAGAATACTTTTTTGCAATACATAGAGGTACCAACTAGAGAATGGGCAGTGTTAGTTCTTATGTTAGGGAAGGAAATAGGTCAGGTGATGGAGGTATATGTTGGGGAGCGCTTCGGGTCCAATGATCACAATGCCATTAATTCCAATATAATTATGGAGAAGGATAGGACTGGAAACAGGGTTGAGATTTTTGATTGGAGAAAGGCTAACTTTGAGGCGATGGGAAAAGATTTAGAAGGAGTGGATTGGAACAGCTTGTTTTATGGGAAGGATGTGATAGAAAACTGGCGGTCATTTAAAGGTGAAATTTTGAGGGTACAGAATTTTTATGTTCCTGTTAGGTTGAAAGGAAAGGTTAAAAGTTTGAGAGAGCCATGGTTTTCAAGGGATATTGGAAACTTTGGAAAAAGCGAGTTATCTACAATAAATATAGGCAATATGGAGTAAATGGGGTGCTCGAGGAATATAAAGAATGTAAGAAGAATCTTAAGAAAGAAATTAGAAAACCTATAAGAAGATACGAGATTGCTTTGGCAAGTAAGGTGAAAATAAATCCAAAGGGTTTCTACAGTTATATTAATAGCAAAAGGATAGTGAGGGATAACATTGGTCCCTTAGGGAATCAGAGTGGATATCTATGTGTGGAGCCGAAAGAGATGGGGGAGATTTTGAACAATTTCTTTTCTTTGGTATTCACTGAAGTGAAGGATATTGAATTGTGTAAGGTAAGGCAAACAAGCAGGGAAGTTATGGAAACGATGACGATTAAAGAGGAAGAAGTACCGGCGCTGTTAACGAATATAAAAGTGGATAAATCTCTAAATCCTGGCAGGATATTTCCTAGGACCTTGAGGGAGGTTAGTGTAGAAATAGCAGGGGCTCTGACACAAATATTTCAAATGTCATTAGAAACGGGCATGGTGCCGGAGAATTGGCGTATTGCTCACATTGGTTCCATTGTTTAAAAAGGGTTCTAAGAGTAAACGTAGCAATTATAGGCCTGTCAGTTTGAAGTCAGTGGTGGGTAAATTAATGGAAAGTATTCTTAGAGATGGTATATATAATTATCTGGATAGACAGGGTCTGATTAGGAACAGTCAACATGGATTTGTGTGTGGAAGGTCATGTTTGACAAATCTTATTGAATTTTTTGAAGAGATTACGAGGAAAATTGACAAGAGTAAAGCAGTGGATGTTGTCTATATGGACTTCAGTAAGGCCTTTGACAAGGTTCCGCATGGAAGGTTAGTTAGGAAGGTTCAATTGTTAGGTATTAATATTGAAGTAGTAAAATGGATTCAACAGTGGATGGATCGAAGATGCCAGAGAGTAGTGGTGGATAACTGTTCTTCAGGTTGGAGGCCGGTGACCAGTGGTGTGCCTCAGGGATCTTTACTGGGTCCAATGTTGTGTGTCATATACATTAATGAACTGGATAATGGGGTGGTAAATTGGATTAGTAAGTATGCAGATGATTCTAAGGTAGGTGGTGTTGTGGATAATGAAGTAGGTTTTCAACGTTGGCAGGGTGATTTAGGCCAATTAGAAGAGTGGGCTGAGCGATGGCAGATGGAGTTTAATGCTGATAAGTGTGAGGAGCTACATTTTGGTAGGAATAATCCAAATAGGACATACATGGTAAGTGGTAGGGCATTGAAGAATGCAGTAGAACAGAGTGATCTAGGAATAAAGGTGCATAGTTCCCTGAAGGTGGAATCTTATGTGGATAGGGTGGTGAAGAAAGCTTTTGGTATGTTGGCCTTTATAAATCAGAACATTGAGTATAGGAATTGGGATGTAATGTTAAAAACGTACAAGGCATTGGTAGGGCCAAATTTGGAGTATTGTGTACAGTTCTGGTCACAGAATTATAGGAAAGATGTCAACAAAATAGAGAGAGTACAGAGAAGATTTACTAGAATGTTTCCTGGGTTTCAGCACCTAAGTTACAGGGAAAGATTGAACAAGTTAGGTCTTTATTCCTTGGAGCGTAGAAGGTTGAGGGAGGCTTGATAGAGGTATTTAAAATTATGAGGGGGATAGATAGAGTTGACGTGGATAGGCTTTTTCCATTGAGAGTAGGGGAACTTCAAACAAGAGGACATGAGTTGAGACTTAGGGGGCAAAGGTATAAGGGTAAGATGAGAGGGAATTACTTTACTCTGAGAGTGGTAGCTGTGTGGAATGAGCTTCCTGTAGAAGTAGTAGAGGCCAGTTCAGTTGTGTCATTTAAGGTAAAATTGGATAGGTATATGGACAGGAAAGGAGTGGAGGGTTATGGGCTGAGTGCGGGTAGGTGGGACTAGGTGAGATTAAGAGTTCGGCACGGACTAGGAGGGCCGGAATGGCCTGTTTCCGTGCTGTGATTGTTATCTGGTTATATGGTTATATGGTATATGGACAGGAAAGGAATGGAGGGTTATGGGCTGAGTGCGGGTCAGTGGGATTTGGTGAGAGTAAGTGTTCGGTACGGACTACAAGGGCTGAGATGGCCTGTTTCCGTGCTGTAATTGGTATATCGTTATATACTTATATCTCAAAACTTCGGTCTGAGCGCGTCCCTTCTCTATCACCCACCTATCGACCTTCACACGCTGATTTATTCACTTGCACTTAAACACAAGAAAATATCGACCTACTCCAATCAGTCTCATCTGAGATTGCGTGAGCCTGTCGTTCCAGAATAATTCTATTGAATTCTTCCTGCGCTTTCTCTGTAATAAATATAACTTATTTTTTGGGAAAGTCACTAATACAGAGTACAATACTCGTTTGAGCTCCCAGTAATTGCAGTAAGATATCATTATTCTTGTAAAGATATCTTCCTTATGAATTGAAATGCAGAACATGACTTATCTTACATTAGATTCCACCTGGCACCTTCTTACCTCCTCTGGGACACCATTAATGTGCTTCCCCGTATAAACAACCCAACCTACATTCTTGTCTCCATTAGATTTGGAAGTACAGAATTCGCTTCCTCGCAGCCACCTCACTGATATAGATCAAGAACAACTGTAGTCGAAACTCTGACCCCTGCCGCAAACGGAATGTTGCAACTGAATGAATTTTGTTGAGCATCTGACTGAACATATTGATGAAGGGAGAGCAGTAGATGTAGTGTATATGGATTTCAGCAAGGCATTTGATAAGGTACCCCATGCAAGGTTTATTGAGAAAGTAAGATGGCATGGGATCCATGGGGACATTGTTTTGTGGATCGAGAACTGGCTTGCCCACCGAAGGCAAAGCGTGGTTGTAGACTTGTCACATTCTGCATGGAGGTCGATCACCAGTAAAGTGCCTCAGGGATCTGTCTGGGACCCTTACTTCGTGATTTTTATAAATGACCTGGCTGAGGAAGTGGAGGGATGGGTTAGTAAGTTTGCTCATGACACTAAGGTTGGAGGTGTTGTGGATAGTGTGGAGGGTTGTCAGAGGTTACAGCGGGACATTGATAGGATGCAAAACTGAGCTGAAACGTGACAGATGGAGTTCAAATCAGATAAGTGTGAAGTGGTTCATTTTGGTAGGTTAAATATGATGGCAGGATATCGTATTCATGGGAAGACTCTTGGCAGTGTGGAGGATCAGAGGGGTCTTAGGGTCCGAGTCCATAGGACACTCAAAGCTACGCAGGTTCACTCTGTGGTTAAGAAGGCGTACGGTGTATTGGCCTTCATCAATCGTGGAATTGAATTTAGGCGCCGAGAGGTAATGTTGCAGCAAAATAGGGCCCTGGTCAGACTCCACTTGGAATACTGTGCTCAGTTTTGTTCGCCTCAGTACAGGAAGGATGTGGAAGCCATAGAAAGGGTGCAGAAGAGAGTTACAAGGATGTTACCTGGATTGCGGAGCATGTTTTACGAGCATAGGTTGAGTGAACTCGCTTTTTCTCCTTGGAGCGACTGAGGGTGAGAGGTGACCTGATAGAAGTGTGTAGGATGTTGAGAGGCGTTGATCCTGTGGATAGTCAGAGGCTTTCTCCCGGGGCGTGAAATGGTTGCCACAAGAGGACACAGGTTTAAGGTGCTGGGGAGTAGGTACAGAGAAGATGTCAGAGGTAATTTTTTTACACCGAGAGTGGTGAGTGCATGGAATGGGCTGCCGGCAACGGTGGTGGTTCCGGATACGATAGGGTCTTTCAAGAAACTTTTGGATAGGAACATGGAGCTTAGAAATGTAGAGGGCTATAGGTATGCGTAGTAATTTCTAGGGTAGGGACATGTTTGGCACAACCTTGTCGGCCGAAGGGCCTGTATTGTGCTGTAGGTTTCCTATGTTTCTAAATCTAATGGAAACTTACAAAATAAGAGTGTAGGCATATGAATATTTCACCTGACACAGAACCATTCAGAACAAAGATGGGGAGAAATTTATTCACGAATTAGATGAAGAATCTTCGGAATTCTTTACGATTCAAAGTATAGTTGGCTGAAATTCTATATAATAATGAAAACAAAGAATATGGGGACACTGTATGAAATTGTACAATATATCGGAATGAGACATGTTACCACGAATGACAAAGATCGATTCTTAGGCCACATTTCTATGCCTTCACATTAGTGTTGCACAACTTTATTCTATGTGGAAGTTTGTGATGTTGAGCAAATATTTTATGTCTGCTTCTGCAAAATAAAATGCAAAAAAACAGATAAAGAGCAAGGAAAGAAAACGCCAATAGACAGTGAGTTAATTAAAATTCTTGCTGTCACTGAAGAAAAACATTAGGCAAAGGTGCGGGCTGAAATCTTGTGAAACATTTTGCCTGTTTGTATTTTCTTAGGATGTTAAAAAAGTCATCAATTACATTGTTCGTAGACTTCCACGATCCTGAAACAGTCTGAGGAAATTAGGGAACAGTCAATCTGACGCAATTCACAATGAAAGTGAGATAGGAAATAGAGAACGGCGGTTCAGTCTCTCAAAAACTAGTTGTTGAGCTAATGTTGGAATATGGTTCATTGAAATGTGACAGCAGGGGTCTTATTCATAACCAGGCATGAAAGAGGAATGACTTTACAAACGCATTTGGATATTTTCAGGAAGTAATCAAGAAATGTTAATAAATGGGAGTCCACTGGTAGAGGGTGTTAGGAATTCCAAAGGACATTCAATAAATATCGCATGAAAGGCTATTTCAAGTTTGTGGATAATATGAATGTATGTAAGTAGTAAGTGGTTCAAGAGGAAAGAAACTCAGAAGTTTTAAATCTGTCTTACGTACCATCCATGCAAACCATTTATTTGCAACGTGCACCAAGGCATTACAAGGATAAGAATACATAAAGTGTTACAGTTACAGAGAAAGTGCACTGCAGGTAGACAATAAAGTGTAATGCTTTGACAGAGAACATTGTGGCGTCATGAATTCTGCTTATTGCTGGAGGTAACCATGCAACACTCTTATAACATTGGAATAGCTGCTATCCTGGAATCCTGTTATATGTGCTTTCAAGCTTTTCTAAATTCGACCCGTTGAGAGGGGCCAAGTGAGAATGTCCGACATTTCCTGAGTACTTTAATGAGGCACCAAGGTTTAGGCAATGTCCCTGGAGAGGGAACGTGTATCCGTGATATGCTCAGCTGTGTCCACGACTGTCTGCCTTTAATTGACAGAGCAGCTGCCAAAGCAACGTGTAATGCATTTGGATAGGATACATTTTATGGTGAAACAATTAAAATTGTCGGGGGTCAAAGGGCTGAATTATAGGAAAGATGTCAACAAAATGGAGAGAGTACAGAGGAGATTTACTAGAATGTTACCTGGGTTTCAGCACCTAAATTACAGAGAAAGGTTGAACAAGTTAGGTCTTTATTCTTTGGAGTGTAGAAGGTTGAGGGGGTCTTGATAGAGGTATTTAAAATTATGAGGGGGATAGATAGAGTTGACGTGGAAAGGCTTTTTCCATTGAGAGTAGGGGAGATTCAAACAAGAGGACATGAGTTGAGAGTTAAGGGGCAAAAGTTTAGGGGTAACACGAGGGGCAACTTCTTTACTCAGAGAGCGGTAGCTCTGTGGAACGAGCTTCCAGTAGAAGTGGTAGAGGCAGGTTCGATTTTGTCATTTTAAAAAAAATTGGTTTGGTATATGGACAGGAAAGGAATGCAGGGTTATGGGCTGAGTGCAGGTAGGTGGGACTCGGTGAGAGCAAGCGTTCGACACGGACTAGGAGGGCCGAGATGGCCAGTTTCCGTGCTGTAATTGTTATATGGATATATAAGGGCGGGAATGACATTTTTTGTCTCATGTGGAAGTAGGGGTTCGGTGAGATTTCTTGAAAGTGGTTTCTACATGACAGGGCCAGGATTTGTTGCAGCTATTACTTAACTTAGAATTTGTTTCAGTTATTCACGATGAGACCAGGTGACTAATGACTGAATCATATATCAGGTGTCAATTATTACAATGAACAGACCTTCGTACATTCTGGGTTCCTTCTTATTTCTTTGGAAAGTCTTTACACCCTGCTGGGACTGCAAATGTCCGTCTATTAGACGTAAAACCTATTCTCTCTGAATTTCCCCAGCTGTTATCCAGATGCACCCCTCGTGTACGATGTCATCATCGGTGTCTTAATCCATTACAGCAATTGCTATCTTTGGAAAGCGCTTTGGGATATATTCTGAACTTGATGGAGGCAATATAAATCCACGTTCTTCCCTCTGATTGTAATAAGTCGCTGCAAAAGAGCAATGTCTCCATTTCTGTTTCTGTTGTTGTTTCTCGCTTCACCAAAAACGCACGGAATCCTCTGCAAACGTAGAGCAAAAGTCAGCTTGCCTGTTTTGTCCAAGGACGGAGATGTCATCCTCGGCGGAATATTCACAATACATTTGGATCTGATTCAGGACTTCCATTCATTTATCTCTACCCCGAAAAGCGTCGTGTGCAAAAGGTGAGTTTACTTCTTGTTGACTGGCAGTTCTTCGCTATTACCGTTGAGTAGAACTTTCAAATGTGAGAGCTAATTATCTTCTGAAAATTTTGCTTCCGTTATCATTGACCTTTAGTGTTACTGTTTCAGCATGGTGAGTAGTCATTTTAGATTTATTATGAACGTGATATAGTTGAAATAACGTTCATCAAAAGTCATGGTGGGTATTATCTCAGAGGTCATAGTAAATGTGGTACGTATTTTGTCTGCTGCTGGGGCGCCTTGGCTAGGGAATGTACTAAACTAGGTGCCGAAATGCATCATTAGAAACTCTGTGGTCAAATAAAAGGGAACATTCAGTTGTGTGCTTTATGCAAGGTATCTACAATGATCTGTCTGCACCAGATACTTGTTGTCCACTGTGATGCTGCACATTGCACTGTTGGTTATTCCATGAGATATGTCTCGGTATTCTATGAGAGAGATATAACCAATAGAAACGCAGTGATGTACAAAAAGAATAAACTTTTGAACGACTAGGCTACTAAGGCAGCATCAATGAAAGGGAATGGACAGTCAACGTCTCATATCGAGACCCGGAGATACTTCATTGAACGCACAGCCTACCAGATCCGCTGATTTCTGTAAGCTATATTTTAATAAAAGCGATATCAGACTTTTATCTCTACCCCGAAAAGCATCGTGTACCAAAGGTGAGTTTCGAGGAGATATTTCATTTGCCCTTCGTTGAAATCTAAAGCGGTCTTTGTTTGGTACTTAATAAGTCATGGAAATTTGTAGCACAAAATCCGGCCTTTTGGTGCAACTAGTTCATGTTGAAACCATTTAAACTATCTATTCTCATAGACCTGCACTGGTACCTGACTTTCCATTCCCCTACTAACCAAGTACCTGCCCAAATTTCTCTTAATCGGTGAAATCGACTCGCATGCATCACGTACTGCCAATGTATTCCACAAGGTTATAGCGCTCTAGCTGAAGCACGATTCCCTCATGGTCCCTTTAAACTTCTCACTTTTCACCCTGAACCAATAGCCTCTGGTTGTGATCCCACGCAACCTCAGAGGAAAAGCCTGCTCGCATTTACCATATCTATATCCCTCTGAAATTTGTATTCCTCTGTCAAATCTCCTCTCAATCTTCTACGTTCTGTTATTCAATAATTCCTTTACCACAAGTTTCCAGACCGGATAACATCCATGTAAATTTTCTCAGTACTCTTTCAACCTAGATTCCTTCGTTCCTGTAGTTAGGTCACCAAAACTGCACACAATACTCCAAATTAGGCTTCACCACCGACTTAGACAATTTCAACATAGCATCGCAAATGTCAGACAGAACATAAGCAGGGGAATAAACAGTCGAGGTTTCGGGCCTACGCTCTCAATCAGGACCGAAAATAAAGGAGCAGAAGCTAGAATACGAAGGTAAGGTTGAGGGGAAGGAGCACTAGCCCTCAGATTATAGGTGAAATCAGGTGAGAAAGAAGGAGGTTGGACGAAGTAAGAAGCTGGGCGAATGTCTCTTTGGGTGGAAGCCCTTGATTATCTTGGCCGCTTTAACGAGACAGCGAGAAGTGTAGACATGCCGGGAATGCTGGTGTCCATAATATGCTGAGCTGCGTCCGCAACATTCTACATTATCTTGCTGCCTCGGGTACAACAGCTGCCCTATCTATCCATTAGGCATCCAGTGCATCCGGAGAGGTTATGTTCTATGGTGCAGTGATGAAAAATTGTTGAGAGTCAAAGGCAAATTGTTCATTTGCGTCAGTTTCTAAACGCAGTTGACATTAATATTTCATCTTCCTCTTTAAGTGGAAAACAGACAACCTGTTTCATTTTGCCATTATGGAAAGGTTAAACACATTAACCCTCAGCAATAATAATCCATCTGACACAGAGAGAATCTGTATTTACTCCCGAGTAACTTTCTTTGTTGCCGAACAAGCCCATGAATTTCACAGTTGAAAACCTATGTTCACACCTACTAAGTTTCCTTGACACTCCATGAGCAGTCAAAGAAGCGAAAAAAGTAATATCCAGGAAAGGGAGTCTACGATTGTCAGAAGTTCCTCGTGGTTCGGATTTTGTCTCCACATGTCCATCATGGAGTCCTATACATCCGCGATGGTTGGTCTCCAGAGCAGTGAACGCCTGAGCTTTTTTCGTTCTTTTTCAATATTTTATTAGTTTCTTACATAATAAAATACAGGGTACTGTAAGATATGTAATATATATCATTGAAATCACAGATGACGGGTAAATACCCCATATCCATATAGATTAAATTTAAACTTAAAATTGAAAAGAAATAATTTTATTATACAAAAAGTCTAAACCGACTACCAGACGGAAAAAAGTTGTTTCGATAAAAACTCCTTAACATTTAGTAAAACGTATTATTAACCAACATCTGTGCTTAATAGCAAATCAAAGATTTTGAAAGCAATTCAAAAAAGGTCCCACAAAGTTAAGCAATCTTGTCTAGGTTCAGAAGTTGAACAGCGAATCTTCTCTAAATTTAAGAAAGATGTAACATCATGTAACCAATGAGTATGAGTAGGCGGAGTGGCATCCTTCCACTTAAGCAACAATGCCCTCCTGGGTATAAGAGAAATAAAGGCCAAAATATGCAAATCGTGGGTCTCCAAAATAATATCACTTCCTCCAACAATACCAGACAAGGCAGTCAAAGGATTAGGTTTAAAATTTACTTTAAAAAGCACCGAAAAAGTTTGAAATACTTCCTTCCAATATTTTTTCAAGACTCGGACAAATACAAAACATATGGATTAGTGAAGCTTCTACATTATTACATCTATCACAGTAGAGAGATATGTCCGAATAAAAACGAGACAGCTTATCTTTAGACATATGGGCTCTATGAACTACTTTAAATTGTAGAAGGGAATGACGGGCACATAACGATGAGGTAATAACCAATTTTTTAAAAAATTCATTCCAAGTATCCTCATTTATTGAAATCTGTAAATCTTGTTCCTAAAGATTTTTCATTTTATCTAAAGGAATATTTCTCATTCCCAACAACATACCATAAATATTAGTATAGATGCATTATAGAAGGGTTTCAAATACGCCTGAGCTTCTAAATCATATATTTTTTTTATTCTTCTCCTTATCATCCTATGATGTTTCAATCTTTTTGGCTGGAAGTCATTTAATTGGCCTGGGTCAGATTACATTTGATGCAGCCGAAAGTTATAGGAAGTACTATTTTCCAGCGTTCGGCTTCAACATCGTACCTCATGAGACTTATTTTGTTTAGTTCAACTCTGACTGGTTCAAACCAGTCAAATCGTGTCACTCAGACTCTGGGCACGGATGACGAGAATACTTCTGAAAATCTCTCATTGTACACAATAAACAGTTTCTGATCTTTGTCTCAGGTTAAGCAGATTATTAACAGAAATTCTTTGTCTCCACTTTCAATTATTCTGACTAAGTTATCGCAGAGTAAAAATGAGTTTATCAAACAGTTCACAAATTGAGACTGCAAGAACAATCACAAAATGTCCGCCATCATGTCTGCTCACTCATAGTAGTTTTTTTTTTTTCTCGCTGGCCAACACAAATCTCTCGTACCAGTTGGCATACATTTAAGGAAGACAAAGGAAAATTTCCAAGTAGATATGCGGGTCGGTTATATTATACGGAGAGTGGTAAATGGCTGGAATGCGCTTAGGGTTTGTGGTCAGAGTATATACGTTATCTCTGCTTAAGCTCTCTGATGTAGGCTCATGAATGCGTAGAGAATGGAGGGATAGGGTCATTGTGAAGGCAGGATGGATTAGTTTAGTTAGGCATTTAATGTGCTCAACTGTTCCATGTGCTCTGTGTATCGAAAATTATTTAATATCAGCGAGCTCTGATGCAGTTCAGAAATTTTGATGGAAATTTCTGGAAGATGGCGAGGGATGATGAATCCCTTTGCAGGGTTATGGAAAGATACATCGAGGTTTTATACCACACCATAGATGATGCCTGACCTGGTATGTCGCTACAGCATTTGTATGTGTACACTGGATTTCCAGCATCTATAGATCTTCTGGTATTTGTTTTAAGATTTCTTTTTTAGCCCGCGCATCTCCACTTTAAATCACTATATCCATAAGATTGCTAGTCGGCTTTCCGGGAATATAACACCTTTCACGCACTGTTCCTTTCCAGTTCCGACGAAAGGTCTCAGCCCAAAACGACAACTGTTCATTTCCCTCTGCAGAAACATGCTGTCAGCCCGGCGTTTTGGTGTGTTTTGCTTTGCCCTCCTTGTGAAGTGGACCTTCTGCTGGTAAAAAATAATGGTTCCCTTCGAGCCCTCTCCTACAGAGTACGTTTAAACCTGTTCACTGTGAAATCAACCATATCTGGTATCTTGAGCTGGTAGGTGCTGGAATTGACATCAATCAGTGTGCGTCCGGTATCGAGGTTATCGACAAGAAAATTGTTACAGTGTTTAATCCTTCAAGATTCAAGATTGTTTAATGTCACTTCTGGTAGGATCGGGGATATGAAGACTTTTATCATCTCGGCTTAATTTTATCCCACAGTTTTGGGTTTGGAAGCTTCCGACAGGCGCAGACGATGATTTTTGCCATAGAAGAAATAAACCTTAATGAGAATCTCCTCCCGGGGATCACACTCGGTTATCAGATCCACGATGACTGCTCGTCCTCCGCGATCGCGTCGAAAGCTGCACTGTCTTTAATCAACGGAAGAGAAGAATTGATTGAATACCCTGAATGTAGAGGTTCCTCCAATGTCGCTGCCATTGTTGGCTGTGGTCCGTCTACAAACTCTATCGTAACGGCAAGGGCAATCGGATCGTTTGGGATTCCTCTGGTAACGTGTCAAGTATTGAATTGCATTTTTACTGTGGGTGTACCATATCCTTATTAGCATCGACACAAACACGGTCCCACGTCAAGACTACGTTGAAATAGGGATGTGTTAGCTTAAGATACTAACACAATAAAGACAAATGTGTTATTACATATGAGATTCTATCGTAGTTGAAATTAGCTATAAATTGGTTATGCGCCTTTCAACGTGATAAACTGTAAAAAAAAAAATTGAATTGTCCTCTGTAAAATTTCACTGCACTAGACCAAAGAAAATTGAACGTAGAGAAGTGCAGCTCAAGAATATTCCCTTTGGATTATGTTTTGTGCAAAATTTAATTAACTATTGGTCAAATGACTAACTGAAGTGGTCCCTTTTGTCTAAATAATGACCATGCCCCTCCGTTCTTTGCAAATTCATGTACGCAACCAAGAGCCACTAATTCGTTCTATCGTATTTCCTCATTTTCCACCCCAGGTGGTGCATTTCAGGCACTGAACATTGTCTGTGTGCAACATGCAATGATCAGTAAATGTGCTTTGATCTTTCGGATCCCTCTCCTTAACTACAAGCACTATGGTGTGAGACATCTCAACACAAGGAGAAAATCGCAAACGGTATATCTGTAACTTGCATTTATTCATAACTTACATTAACTTATATTATACTCCTTCTCTACAGGTTAGTTACTACTCCACCTGCTCCTGTCTCAGCAATAAGAAAGAATACCCCACCTTTTTTAGAACCATTCCCAGCGATCAGAATCAATCCAGAATTCTCGCTGAGCTGGTGAGAACATTTGGCTGGGCTTGGATCGGTACCATTAGAAGTAACAACGATTACGGTATTTTCGGAATGCAAGGATTTGTGGAACATGTGGAAAGGTTTGGGGTTTGCATTGCCTACTCTGAGTCATTTTACAGGACGGACCCGCCAGAGAAAATCAGCAAAGTTGTCCAGGTAATTAAACAAGCCTCCACTAAAGTCGTGGTGGCCTTTGCTCAGGGTACTGATATGCGAATTTTGTTCAACGAAATATGGCGTCAAAATGTAACTGGTATACAGTGGATTGGAAGTGAAGCGTGGGTGACAGGAAATCTTCTTCCCCCTGAAGCAAGCGAAATGTATCTCGCTGGGACAATCGGTTTGTCAACGCGAAGGACAGAGATAGATGATCTCAGAGATTACCTGCATAATGTCCATCCTTCTAACTTCCCTGACAATACTTTGGTGGAGGAGTTTTGGGAAAGTCTTTTCACATGTTCCTTTACCACAGACAATACGACAAGTCCGGGGTATTCCCCAGGTGAAGTTCAACAATGCACAGGGAAGGAACAAATGGAAGGGATAGACAATACCTATCTCCCGACGATAATGGAAGGGAGTTCATACCATGTGTACAAAGCTGTCTACTCTATCGCTCAAGCACTCCACGATCTGTTAACCTGTGTGGAAGGCCACGGGCCATTTATGAATAACACATGTGCACATATTTCAAATTTCGAGCCGAGGCAGGTAGGCCTGTACTTCCTTTACTAAACCAAGCGGCTAATTGACAACATGGACATGTGTGACTTTTGTTTCAAAGTTATATTATGTCCCATTTTCATGTGCAGGAGAATATAGCCGACTATACTTTAGTAACTAGTTATCTTGGTGTGATCAAAACTTTATTGTCAGAAGATGGGTTCAAATGCTAAACACGTCAATCCGTTATTAAGTGGGGAATGGGGCCACTAATGTATAGAGATGCAATCTCCCCCAATACCAGAGTGAGTCATGATTCGATCATTTGCAGAGCGCATTGGCTGAAAGATGACTGTTGGAAAGAACTCCTCCACTTTCCGTGTGGACTGTGTTCCTCTCTGTCAGGTGACGGTGAGAGGGCAGCATCTAAGAGACTGTATATCGAAGGGCGTTCGATGGGAAAGAAGTACATCGACTGTACTTCTTCTGTTTTGTAGTGGCGTTAAATGAGTTGAAATCTCTAGCCTGTACCGTCAACCTAGGACTTGGTATTCAGTAGTGATAATCAAGGAACCGAGGCAACCATATTACTTGTTGTCCTATCCACTCTCCGGGCACTCCCACCACATAAATATGTGAAACACAAGAGATTTGCTTGCAAGTCATCCAGAATAACGCACTCCGATTGCTGGGGAAAGTTAGCAGTTCAGGCAGCACATATGAAAAGGAATATATTGTCGATGGTTTGTTCCGAGTTGCTACAGCGGGTGCTAATGAGCTGCCCCAAATATCAATGTCGAGAAATATACCAGATGCTCGAGGAATTCAGCGGGTCAGGGAAAATCTGACGAGGGAAGTATCCAGTCTATCCCTTTCCTTCATAAATCTTTTATTCCAGATCCGGGCATCTACAGTCTCCAATATACGATACTTCATTTGGTTATGATCCCAAGTACATTTCAGTCATTTACGTACAGAATTATGGGGTCATACAGCACTACAGCAAATAACATAATATAAGAAATAGGAGCAGGAATAGACTATGTGGCCCCTCGAGCCTGCTCCGCCATCCAATAAGATCATGGCTGATCTGACCATCGACTCATTCCCACCTACCTGCCTTTTCCCTATAACCCTTAATTTCCCTACTATGCAAAAATCTATCCAATCTTGCCTTAAAAGTATTTACTGCGGTATCCTCCACTGCACCATTGGGAAGAGAATTCCACAGACTTGTCACTCTTTGGGAAAAGCAGTCCCTCCGCATCTCCGTCCTAAATTACTCCCCGAAACTTGAGGTTATATCCCCTAATTCTAGTCTCACCTACCAGTGGAAACAACTTTCCTGCCTCTATCATATCTATCCCTTTCATGATTTTATATGTTTCTATAATATCTCCTCTCATCCTTCATAATACCAGCGAGTATAGTCCCAGGCGACTCAATCTCTCCACTTAGACTATCCCCCTCATCTCTGGAATCAAACTTGTGAATCTTCTCTTCACTGCCTCCAAGGTCAGTATAACCCTTCCTCAAGTAAGGAGACCAGAATTGCACGCAATACTGTAGATGCGGCTTCACCAGTACCATGTACAGTTGCAGCATTACCTCCCTGCTCTTACACTCAATCCCTCTAGCAATGAAGGCTAATAATCAATTTACCTTCTTGATAGCCTGCTGCACCTGCAAACCAACAGTTTGCAATTCATACAGAAGCACTCCCAAGTCCCTCTGCACTGCAGCATGCTTCAATCCCTGACCATTTAAATCATAATATGATCTTCCGTTTTTCGTTCCAAAGCGGATGAGCTCGGATGTACCAATATTGTACTCCATCTACCAGACCTTTTCCCACTCATTTAACCTATCTATATCTCTCGGCAGACTCTCTGTATCCTCTGCAGAATGTCTTTTTCAACTCAGTTTAGTGTTATCAGTAAACGTAGATACACTACACTCGGTTCTCTCTTCCAGATCGTTAATATATATGGTAAACAGCTGAGGACCCAGAACTGATCCCTGAGGCATACCGCTCACCATTCATAACCAACCAGAGTGGCACCCATGTATCCCAGCTCTCTGCTATTTATTAGTTAACCAATTATCCATCCATATTAATACATTACCCCCAGCTCTAAGCATCCTTATCTTATGGATAAGTCTTTTTATGTGGCACTTTATCAAACGCCTTCTGGAAATCCAGGTAAATGATGTTCATCTATTCCCCTCTATCCACTCTACTTGTTATATGCCCAAATCGCTGCAGTAAGCCTGTTAAACCGGACCTGTCTTTGCTGAAACCATGCTTGATGGGTCCATTTCTTTCCAGATGTCTCGCTATTTATTATTTAAAAATAGCTTCAAGCATTTTCCCAGCTACAGATGTTCATCTAATTGGCCTATAGTTATCTGCCTTTTGCCTACCTTATGTTTTGAACGGCAGTGTGGCATTCGCTTTCTTCCAATCCGTCGGGACCTGCCCAGAATCCAGAAAATTTTGGTAAATTATCATCAAAGACTCAACTATAACCTTTGTCATTTCATTAAGTATCCTGTGATGCATTCCACCAGGACCAAGGGACTTGTCTATCTTTCGGCCCACAACATACTCAGCACCACCTCATCAGTGATAGCTATTGGACCTCGAGACATCTCCCATCGCATCTATATAATCTCTCTTCGGCATATTAGACGTACTTCCCACTGTCAAAACCGACACAAAATAGTCATTCAAAGCTTTGGCCATTTCCGCATTATCCAATATCAATTTCCCCTTCTCGTCCTACGTTCACTTTCGCCACCCTTTTCCGCTTTATATAATTATAAAAAACTTCTACTATCCATTTTATAGTTTGTGCTAATTTATTTTCATAACCTACCTTCAATTTCGTTATTGCTGGCTTAGCGGTTGCTGTTTAAAGTTTTCCCAATCTTCATGTTTCCCACTGCTCTTGCGACTTTGTACGCAAAAGGTTTTAGTTTGAGGCCTTCCTTTATTTCCTTTGTTATTCTTGGCTGGCTCTCGGCATCCTTACTCTCCTTGCATGGAAATGGAATATACTTCTGTTCAGCAGCGTCAAAAACCTATTTAAAAGACTTCCACTGGACCTCAACCTTCCCACCATATAGTCTCTGTTCCCAGTCTACATTTTCTAAGTTGTTCCTAATGCTGTTGTATCCTCCCTTGTTTAGGCATGATGTTCTACTTTTAAATCGAGCTATTGCACCCTCCATTTGTATGGGAAACTCAATAATACTGTGATCACTCTTTTCAAGACGATCCCTAAAGAGAAAATTGCAAATTTTACCCGTCTCATTGCACAGGATCAGATCCAAGATAAGCTGCACCCTTGTGGTTCAGTAACATGCTGTCCAAGAAAACTATCACGTGTGCACTCTACGAAGTCCTCCTCAAGATAGCTTCGACCAACTTGATTCACACAATCAATGTGCAAGTTAAAGTCCCCCATGATAACTGCTGTTCCATTCTACCATGCATCAGCTATTTCTTGGTTTATTGTAACTATAACTGTAAGGTTCCTATTCGGTGGACTCTTGGCAGTTCCCACCAGTGATCTTTTTGTCCCTTACTATTCTTAATTCCTACCCAGATAGACACAACATTCTGCTTCTTAGATTTTATATTGTCTCTCTCTGTCGCCCTGATCCCATACTTAATTAAGAGCGCTTTCCCACCTCCCTTACCTTCTTGCCTATCCTTCCGCATACCGTAATATCCTTAGACAGTTAATTCCCAATCCTCTCCACCTTGCAATCACGTTTATGTAATGGCAAATCAAACCACTTTATACTGATTTGTGCCACAAATTCACTGACCTTGTTATGAATGCTACTTACATTCAAATAGTGCCCTTACATTCATTGTGCCTTTAAAATCGAATAATGTTTGCCTCTAGTACACTTTTCTGCATGCACCCCACCCTTCTTTGTCTGTTTCTTAACTTTTGCTTGTACTTTATCTTTATCCACAATTTTGTCTTTACTTCACCCATGCTTGTCGAACCCACCCTCCGGTATTTAGTTTAAAGTTTTTTGCACAACTCTAGTTAAGCAATTCGTCAGGATTAAGGACCCATCACGGTTTAGGTGGAGCAGGCCCTTCGCTTCATCTGTCAGATCGTCAGACCATAACAGACGGGAGCAGAATTAGACCACTGGGCCCATCGAGTCTGCTCCACCATTCAATCATAGAACATTCTTTTTTTCCACTGTTCAACCCCATTCCCCGGACCTCTCCCCGTAAGCTTTGACGTCCAAACAACATCCCGTAAATTTCTACGATAAATAAACCCCACGTCCTAGCCTCTACAGACGGCTTGGGTAGAAAACTCCTCAAATTCACTACCCACTGGCTTAAAAAAAATTTCCGTGTCTGTGATTTAAATGAACATTCTCTATCCTGAAGCTGTGCCCTTTTGTCCTAGACTCCCCCACCATGGGAAATATGCTTTCTATATTTACTCTGGCCAGGGATTTTCAACATTCGAAAGGCTTCAATGGAAGTCCCCCTCATCCTTCTAAATTCCACCCAGTACAGACGTAAAGCCATCAGAAGTTCCTCGTATGACAATGCTTACCCGGAATCACGCTCGTGAACCTCCTCTGAACCCTTTCCAATGCCAACACATCTTTTCTTAGATGAGGAGCCTAAAACTGTTCACATTACTCAACTTCTGGCCTCACCAGTGTCTTCTAAATTCTCAGTATCACATCACCGCTCTTGTATTCAAGACCTCTTGAAATGAATGCTAACATTGTATTTGCCTTGCTCAACACCGACGCACTCTGCAAGTTAACCTTTAGGATGTTCTACAAAAGAACTCCCAAGTCCCTATGAATCTCAGATTCTTGAATGTTCTCTTCGTTTCGAAAATATTTTGTGCACTTATTCCTACTACCAAGGTGGATGACCATGCACTTTCCATCAATCTATTTCATTTGCCGCTTTCTTGCCATTTCTCCTAATCTGTCGAAGCCTTTCTGTGGCCTGCCTGTTTCCTCAACACTACTCGCCCCTTCACTAATTTTCGTATCAACTGCAAATTTGGCAACAAAGACATCTATTACATCATCGAAGTCATTGATATACAGCATAAAAAGAGGCGGTCCCAGGACTGACCCCTGCAGAACACCACTCTTCACTGGCAGCGAACCAGACAAGCATCCTTTTATCCCCACTCGCTGCCTCTCACCAATCAGCCAATGTTCTAACCATATCAGCAACTTTCCAGTAATGCCATGGACTTCTTACTTGGTAAGCAGCCTGATGTGTGGCATCTGGTTCGCGACTTTTGGAAAGTCCAAATATGCAAAATCGACATATACATCCCTTTTATCTATCTTGTTGTATTCTGCTCAAAGAATTCCAACAGGTTTCCTAGGAATTATTCCTATTACAGTCGACTGTACTTCCTAAGAAGGTTGGCGTCATTCAATGTCTGTAGTGAGATGCTGAAGATGTTTTATAGGTCAGTTGTGGAGAGCGCCCTCTTCTTTGTGGTGGCGTGTTGGGGAGGAAGCATTAAGAAGAGGGACGCCTCACGTCTTAATAAGCTGGTAAGGAAGGCGGGCTCTGTCGTGGGCAAAGTACTGGAGAGTTTAACATCGTTAGCTGAGCGAAGGGCGCTGAGTAGGCTACGGTCAATTATGGATAACTCTGAACATCCTCTACATAGCACCATCCAGAGACAGAGAAGCAGTTTCAGCGACAGGTTACTATCGATGCAATGCTCCTCAGACAGGATGAAGAGGTCAATACTCCCCTATGCCATTAGGCTTTACAATTCTACCGCCAGGACTTAAGAACTTTTTAAAAGCTATTATTAATGCTTTTTGAGATAGTGATTTAGATGCATATCATATTTTTTTACTGAGTTAAGTATTGTATGTAATTAGTTTTGCTACAACAAGTGTATGGGACATTGGAAAAAAAGTTGAATTTCCCCATGGGGATGAATAAAGTATCTATCTATCTATCTATCTATCTATCTATCTATCTATCTATCTATCTATCTATTTTCCTTACGGAAACCATGCTGACTTTCTCTTATCTTGTTCTGGGCTGCCAGAATCTCCAAAACCTCATCCTTAAGAATTGACTCGAACATCTTCCCAACCACTGAGGTCAAGCTAACTGGTCGATAATTTCCTTTCTGATGCTCTTCTCCCTTAAAGTGGAGTGACATTTGCAATTTACCAGTCCTGTGGCACCATGCCTGAGTACATTGATTTTTGAAAAGTCATTGCTAATGCCTCCACAATCTCTAACGCTATATCCTTCAGAAACCTAGGGTGCAGTTCTTTTGGTCGGGGTGACCTAAGCAGTCTTAGATCTTTCATCTTTTTGAGCACTTTCTACTTTATCCACTTTATCCCTTGCACTCCATACATTGAGATATAACTCTTTGAGTGATGTATTTGCTCAAACTGCGCCCACTTCCCTTCCTTCCTACACACCTACTTCTGGAACACTGTTTGTATTTTCCACAGTAAAGATTGTTGTAAATGACCCATTTAGTTCATCTGTCGTCTCCTTGTCCACATTATTATTTCTCGATTTCTCCAGCTTCATTTTCTAGCGGTCCTATGTCATATTTCATTTCTCTTTTATTTTTCCATACTCTGTAAAGCTTTTACTATCCACTTTGATATTGTTTTCTAGCTTGCTTTTATATTTCATTTTCCCTTCAAATGGTTCTTTTAGTTGTTCTTGGTAGGTTTGAAAAGCTTCCCAATCCTCACTTTTCCCGCTAATTTTTGCTTTGTTGTCTGCCTTCTTTTTTGTTTTTATAATAGCTTTGATTTCCCTTGTCAGCCACGGTTACACTCTTCGCCATTTTAGTATTTCTCCGGTTTTTTTTTTGGAATATCACTGTCCTGAACCTTCTTCATTTCTCCAAGAAACTCACGCCATTGCTGCTCCACTTTCATCCCTGACAGCAGTTCCTTCCAATTTAATTTGGGAAACTCCTGTCATGCCACTGTTAACTCATGTACCTCACTGAAATACTGCTACGTCAGACTTTATTTTCTCTTCATCAAATTTCAAGTGGAAATCGATCATATTGTGATCACTGGCTCCTAAGGGCTCTTTTTCCTTAAGCTCCCTAATCGCCGCAAGTTCATTACATAACACCCAATCTAGCATAGCTGATCCCCTATTAGGCTCAACAACAAACTGCTCTGAAAAGCCATCTCGTAGACATTCAAAAACCGCACTCTCCTGAGATCCATTACCGACCTGATTTTCCGAATCGACCTGCATGTTAAAATCTGCCACGACTATTACACTTTTGACACACCTGTTCTATTTCCTGATGTAATATGTAGCCCACATCCCAGCTCCTACTGGGAGGCCTGTATATAACTGCCATCAGGGTAATTTTAACTCAACCAATGAGGATTCAATATCTTCCAATTCTCTGTCACATCTTTCTACAGATTTAATGCCATTCTTTACCAGCAAAGCCCCGCCATCCCCTCTGTCTACCTTCCTATCACTCTGATACTACGTATAACCTTGGACATTTAGTTCGCAACAACAACCATTCTTTTGCCACGATTCATGGATAGCCATAGCATCACACCTGACAATCTGTAAATGTGCAACAAGATCATCCACTTTATCCCTTGTACTCCGTACATTGAGATATAAGTTTTTGAGTGATGTATTTGCTACCCTTTTTAATTTTGCATCCCTAACGAACTGATACTCACCATGCTGGTTGCAATGTTGTCCTATCAACTGTCTGCCCTTCCAGACTGTCTGACTGCACACTATTTTTGTTGTTTTACTATCCGTCCTATCCTGACTCCCTTCATTCCGGTTCCCACCATGCTGCCAAATTAGTTTTAACCTTCCCCAACAGCTCTAACAAACCTACCCGCGAGAATATTGATCCCCTTCGGGTTCAGGTGTAACACATCCTTTTTGTATAGGTCTTATAGGCAGAAGAGATACCAGTGATCCAAGAACCGGAAGCCCTGCCTCCACTCTAGTTTCTCAGCCACGCATTTATCTGCCAAATCATCCTGTTTCTACCTTCACTAGTGCGTGCACTGATAGCAAGCCAGAAATTACTATCCTGGAGGTCCTGCCTCTCAGATTTCTGCCTCGCTCTCTAAATTCTCCACTCAGGAACTTATTGATTTTTCCTTCTTATGTCATTGTACTTATATGCACCAAGACATCTGGCTGCTTTTCCTTCCTCTCTCAAATGACGTGGAAGCGATCGGTGAGATCCTCCCTTGTAACATACCATCCGGGTGTCCCGTTCATGTCCACAGAATATCCTGTCTGTTCCCAAGACTACTGAACCCATAGTCACCATCGTTCCCCTCTTCTCCCTCTTTACCTTCTGCACCACGGACCCCATGAGTGCTGAACTGTTATTCTGCCTCGTCTCATCGATAGGCACTGAGTTATCTTCCTATCGAAGAACTTATCCGGACTTCTTTGAAGCGGTGCATTCGAAACCGGAACCAACGTAATCCGTGGGCAGCTCGTTCCACTCTCGCACTGCCTTCAGAGTGAAAACGTTTCCCCTCAGGCTCGCCTATAACATTTTCGCCTTTTGCTCTTCACCGAGGACCTCTAGTTCAGTCTCGCTCAACCTCAGTTGGAAATAGCCTGTTTGCATTTACCCTATCTATAGTCCTCGTAATTTTGCTTAATCTATCATACTCCTAACATTGAATTCCACACACTTTAATCTCTCCGTCCTATCATATCTGTTCATTGGTTCCTGTCTGTATTTACGGTCCTTGACATCTGTATTCTTCTTCACGACTCTACCTTCTAACCACAAGACCAGAAGGCGCAGCAGAGAATTAGGCCATTCAGCCCATCGAGTCCGCTCCGCAATTTCATTGTAGCTGATGCCGGAACCCATTCAACCTTATACACCTACCCTCTCTCCATAACCGTTGATGCCCCGACCAATCAGGATTCTATCAATTTCTACTTTAATATATCCAATAGCATGGCCTCCATCGCAGTCTTTGGCAGAATATTCCACAGATTCACCACTCTTTGGCTAAAACTGTGCTAAAAGGGCGCCTCTTAATTTTTCCGGTTTACCTCTCTTTATGGATGCGTCCAGCAGAGGTAACATTTTCTCCACATCCAGCTTATCTAGTTTCTTCAACATTTGGTAGGTTTGAATGAAATCCCTCCCCCCCCCCCCCCCCCCCCTTCCCACCTCCCGGCATTCTTCTAAATACCAGTATAGGCCCAAAGCTGCTAAACGTTCTTCATATGTTCACCCTTTGATTCCCAGAATCATCTTCGTGAACCTCCTCTGGACTCTGTCCAATGACAACACATTCTTTCTGAGATAAGAGTCCCAAAATACTCCATGTGCGGCCTGATTAGTGTCATAAACTTCAGTATTATCTCCTTGTTTTTATATTCTATTCCCCTTTAAATAAATGATAAAATTGCATTTGTGTTTTTTTTTTACCAGCGGCTCAATCTGTGAATTCAACCTCAGGGAGTCTTGCCCGAGGAATCCTAAGTCCCTTTGCATGTCTGATGTTTCAATTTCCTTCCATTTATATAATAGTCTGCACTATTGTTGCTTTTGCCAAAATACATTATCATACATTACACAACACTGCCACATATTTGCTCACTCTTCCAATTTGCCTGCGCGCTGTTGCAATCGCATTGCTTCCACAACACTACCTACCACTCCATTGCTTCCACAACACTACCTACCCCTCCAACTATCTTCGTATCAGCCAAAACCTTTGATACAAAGCCAGCAATTACACTATATAAGTCATTGACAAACTGTATGAAAAGCTATGGACCCAATATGATCCCTGATGAATTCGACCAGTCACTAGCATCAACCAGAAAGGGCCCCCTTTATTCACACTCTCTGCCTCATGCCTCTCAGCTGGTCATCGATACTAGTATGTTTCCTGTAACACCATAGGATTTTGTCCTGTTAACCAGCCTCATGTGAAGAACTTTATCAAATGCTTCCTGAAAATTGAAGTAAGCAAACCCCACTGCCTCTCCTTTGTTCACCCTGATTGTTACTTCCTCGAAGAATTTGGACAGATTTGTCAGGCAAGATTTCCCTTCACTGAATCTATGCTAACCTTGACTTATTTTATCACTCGTCTCCAGGTACCCCGACACATGGTCCTTAATAATGGACTCCAACCCTTTCACAACCACTGGCGTAAAGTTAACTGGCCTACAATTTCATCAATTTTGTCTTCCTCACTTCTTGAAGAGTGGAGTGACATTTGTGATTTTCCAGTCATTCGGGACCATGCCAGAATCAAGTGATTCTTGAAAGATCGTGCCCAATACATCTGTTACCTCTTCAGCAATCTGATTTTGAGATTCTGGGATGTAGCACACTCGGTTCACCTTAAAATCCGCCTTAAAATCTTTCAGTTTCCCTGACACTTTTTCCTTTGTAATACCGACCAGACTCTAACTGCGCAATAAGTTAATCCACCTTATCCCGAATGCTACGTGTATTTAAATACAGCACTTTTAGTCCTGCACTTTAGGCCCTTATGAATATTGCCTCTGTGGTAGAACTTAACTCTTTGCTCTGTCTGCAGTTGTACCCAAACATTACGTTCATATCACATATTCCATCATCTACTTGTAGTCCTGCAAGCTTATCCTCAGTCTATCATACTGGTGCCCATCCCCCTGCCATATTAGTTTAAACAACGCCCAATGGCTATTGCAAACCTCCCCACAAGGATATTAGTGTCATTGTCCGGTCCGTGGACTCCAGACTCCGGGTCTTCCGGGTGTTCCAGCGTTCCCTTGTCTCATTTGGGTTTAATCATAGGTACCTGATTCTCACCTGCTTTCCAGCAGACCTAGAGTCAAGCGCGTGAACAACAGACAAGTTCAAGACATCTTCCAACTTAAGTGCACATGGGACTGTTTAAGAGTAATGGGCCCTTTTATCTTTATTTTCTTTCATTCATTCAAAAACTGCTTCCTTAAATTAACATTCTTAGATGTACTTCTTTATAAATTATATGCAATGTCCGATCTGTTGTTTCTTGCAACTGGCGGTAACTGACACAGCATTTCGATTGGTTTGGATGGGCGAGACATCCCAACCTCATGGATTTGGCAGGACCAAAATGTATACAATGTGTACGAAACTGGAGAAAGGTGGGTCTATCACCGCGAAATCTAGTTGCTGTTGGCGAGGGACTAATGAGCCGGTTTTCCGGAGATGTCCAGGAAAGGGTAATTTGATTTATTTGATTCCGTCAGTCTTGTTGATATCATATATGTAGGTAGATAACCAGGAATAGACATAATACTTATAAATTTGGCACCAGCAACATCTTATACAACTTCAACATAACATCCCAACTCCTGTTCACGTAACATTAATTTATGAAAACCAAGATTAACGGTGAATTTGAACCACTGCGTGTAGGTACACTGACTCCGCACTCCAGTTATAGAATTGCATTGTTCCTCCCTAGTTGATGCACTACCTCCGTACTGTGAATTTCACGGCGAAGACAGGAGAAAACGTGTATTTCGATGAAAATGGAGACCCTGTACCACGATACGAATTCGTGAACTTACAAAAGAATTTGAACGGTGTTGTTGACATTACAAACATTGGGTATTATGATGGCTCGGCTCCGCCAGGGCGCGAACTAACAATGAATATCGAGGATATCATGTGGAGCACGGCTGAAAATACGGTATGGCCCTTCTACCATGCATTTAATTCCGCGTAATGGGCATCAGTTGAATGCCTGGGATGTAGGTGATTTTGTAGATAAAGGTGTTTGTTGCCGATAATGCTAAATTAATGACACGTAACGTGCAGTTTCGGCAGTCCAGGTCTGTGCTTAAGAGTTTAGAAGAACGAGAGATTGCCTTATTCAGACATATGATGGCCTCAGGGTAGACGTTGAGATCTTTGAGTAGTGGGAGTGTCTCAAACAAGGGGGCGCAGTCATGAAGTAAGACGCTGATCATTTTAAACTAAGTTTCATAGATATTTCTAGTCTAAGATGATGGTGGATCTCAGAGATTCTCTTCCCCTGAGGTTGGTCCAGGCCAGATAATTAGATACGTTTTTGATGGATTCAGAAAGATATTCGAAACGAATTGAGTGTGAAGTGGAACTAGCATAGAAGAGGAATTGCGTCCCGCTATGATCGGCCATGATCAGATCAAATAGTGAAATAGGCTCGAAGGACCAAGTAGCCTGTTCTTATATCAGTATGTCTGACTCTACCTGCTATTTCTCTTCACACAGTAACGTTTACTAAACTTGAAAACAGTGTTGCTTAATGTTAGCTTGGCTTTGAAGGTCACGTATGAACACTTGCACAGAAATAAAATGTAGCTTACAGTCTTCGTTTCTAATATGGTCGCATTTCCAGGGGCATTCATTGAGGTACGACGTTTAACGCTCCGTATTCAATTACCACCGACGAACTATTCGTGATTTCTAACTTCAGAATCCATCTTGTCTGCTATGAGGCATAACGCCCCTGCTTCTCCAGTCCCGACAAGTAGCCAATTTAGCCTCACCCGTATGTTGACGCAGATCCCTCACAGATAATATTGCCCAGAATTAGCATAGTTTAACGTTCCAGATTTAATTTTCTCTTACTTCTCAAGTTGAATTTTGAGGATTTATTTTATTAGATATTCAGCTTGCTTAATGGGAATATTTATGCATCCAATGGATACTATCAGGATGTTTTCTGTTGCTTCAGATCCCACGTGCAGTTTGCTCAGAACCCTGTCTTCCTGGAACAAGGAAAATTAGCCGGAAAGGGCAGCCGATATGTTGTTTTGACTGTGCAGAGTGCGCCGACGGGGAGATCAGCAACGTCACTGGTAAGTGCAGAATGTAGAGCGGTATTCGTCATTTCAAATAGAACGGCAGTGGAAGCTGCGAGCAGATTCAAACGCTTGGGAGTGCACGTCGTGCACAAGATCTCATGTTCCCAGAATACATTCTAAAAAATCATGGAAGTTCACTAACGCCCTTACTTTCCAGGGGAGGCTGAGGTGAGTTGGACTATGCACGTCCAGAGTCAGGTCGTTGTACAGAAGCACATCCTAATATGCTGCATCACTCCGTGGTGCAGAACTGCACTGCGGCAGAAACGAAGGCTGTCCAGCGTGTAGTCAAACTGCCCATTGCGTCACCGGCACTAGCCTACCTGCAATCGAAGATATACGTGTATACCCGAAAAAAAGCATAGAGTGAAGGATCCCACACCCCCTGCTCATGTACAGCTTCTCCTACTGCCATCAGTGATAGGTTGCGTAATCTTCGCGCCAGGAACATCATCGTCATTATGTGCCGTGTCCGCGCCAGCACCACCAAACTCAGAAACAGTTACTTACCCCAAACAGTAAGGCTAATCAACACCTGCACCCAATACACTACCTCTCCACACTTCCAGAACTACTACCTTAACACTTCCTGTCAGAGTCACCATCTGAGCAGGCATTCCTTTGCCTTGCTTCACAGTCTGGACATGCAATCAATATGTATGAGAAATCGTACGTATTAATATATGTTTGTTGTTTTATTAATTGTATTCTCTATTTTGTTGTTGTTGTTGTTCTGCGTCCGGTCCGGGGTAGAGATAATTTCCTTCTCCTCTATACTTGTGCACTAGAAATGATATTAAACAATCTTGAATCTTGAACAGCTCTGTGGTGAAAGGAACATTCGGATCAATTAATTATTTTTCCAGATTCGGCGGATTGCATCAAGTGTCCAGCGGAATACTGGTCCAATCAGGCAAAAACCCAGTGTGTTATCAAGAAGGTTGAGTTTCTTTCCTTTCGAGAAGTTCTCGGATTTGTATTAGTGGTGCTTTCTCTAGTGGGAGTGTGTTTTACATTGGCAACCGCTGTGATTTTCCATCAGTATCGAGAAACTCCTATGGTCAAAGCGAACAACTCTGAACTTAGCTTCCTGCTACACTTCGCCCTCCTGCTTTGCTTCATTTGCTCGCTCGCCTTCATTGGAGAACCGTCCGGCTGGTCTTGCATGTTGCGCCGCACAGCTTTCGGGGTTGTGTTCGTTCTGTGCATTTCCTGCATCTTAGGCAAAACAATCCTTGTAGTGGTTGCCTTTAAAGCAACTCTACCCAACAGCAGCGTGATGAATTGGTTCGGACCGGCGCAGCAACGCTTGGGCGTATTCGTCCTCACCTTTTTGCAAGGTTTGGTTTGCGTTGTCTAGCTGAGTGTGTCACCTCCCTACCCCCTCAGAAACATGAGTTATTACAGAGACATCATTATTCTGGAATGTGACGTGGGCTCATTGATCGCCTTTTACTTGGTGTCGGCCTATATTGCTCTGTTGTCCATTGTGTGTTTAGTGCTTGCATTCCTTGCCCGGAAACTCCCGGAGAGTTTCAACGAAGCCAAGTACATCACCTTCAGCATGCTGATCTTTTGCGCTGTTTGAATAACATTTATTCCAGCTTATGTGAGCTCTTCAGGAAAGTACACCGTGGCAGCTGAAGTTTTTGCAATCTGGGCGTCGAGCTTTGGTCTGCTCATCTGTATTTTCGCACCGAAATGTTACATTATCTTACTGAAACCGGAGATTAATACAAAGAAACATGTGATGGCAAAAGGGGCTTCCTTGTAACTATCAACACCCCTTTGAATCATTATCACGTCAGTGCGTATATTCCGCCATCAAGAGTTGCAGTTAGACTTTTTTTTTGATTTCTCGGCAGTTTATTTTAGTGAGAACTTAAATCAGATATCATAAAGGTGTTTAAAATATGCAGTAATGTTTTGAATTGGATTTTCCGACATATAGTGTGATCAAGAGGCAACGTGATGTCCGATTTACTGTACATTTATTGTTATTGATGGTTAAACAATTGGGTCAGACATTTTCTTCCGCCAGGACCAATCTGCACGTTACAAAAGTCATGAACCATCTATCTATCAGTCTAGTTGAAAGTTGGGGATGACTAAAAATTACAACGTCCTTATTCAATGTTATTATTCAAATTGATTGCTTGTGGTGTTGAAAGATTTAAAGATGTAGCAGACCATAAATATACCTTAAATATATTTAAATATATTAAATATATTGGAAGGTTAATATCGAAGGAGTGCACTTTGAACAAGTGTTTCAATAACATCACAATCAGAACCTAGTGTAGTACTTGTCGTGCTGCAATGATAGACCTGGTGGCCTCAGTATCAGAGTATTAAACGCAAAAGCTTTGGTCTGTGGCTAATTTGCTTACGTGCTTCCATGGGTTCCTGTGGTGAGGAAACGTGATTCTAATAATTAATCAACGAGCCAAGGTATACGCAGATATCTACCTATCTGCTGGTTTGACGGAGAGATTTGAGAAAATGACGAACTATTTCATAAATTCTATGAGATTCCGAGAACATTAAAAAAAATTGGTTTCGTGGATCTATGAAGAATGATCATGTTTAGCAATTCTTATAGTTGTTGTAGTGTGACGAGAAACGGTGGGATATTTGTAATTGGTTCAGAGTAGATGCATTTTATAGTCTACATAGTAATCAATACTTTGTGATATGAATAAATAATATTGTTAAAGGCTGCTAGTGTGGTAACGTTTCATTAAAGGTCGTGTGCTATAGACATTTGTCATGCGGAAGGTACCTGCCGATGATGGAGACATGTTAGGTATTACGGATTTAAGGAGATTTTCCACTATTCATAATTCGACCGCGAGGCATAGCGCTGGCTAAGGCCATATACAGATAAGGTGTGTTTTAAATTGTAATTGCCACCGTTTAAGAACTGTAGAAGGAGGGTGATGGCACTGTTCTGTTGGAAAAAATGTTATTATCACAGATGAGCAGACTTCCCTATTGACCTATGGTGAAGTGCTGTGTACGAGCTATTGGTAATTCCGACGTTCTAAGCAAGTCCCTTTTGCCCCTGTTTCACCTTTATCCTATTTTTTCCCTTCCACGTACCTCTCCAAGCACCTTCATGACAAAAACTGTGGAATCTGAGTAATAAACGTAGATAAACATTTAAGGACTCAAGGCATCTGCGGGGTGGGGAGCGGGGGGGCGAGGAACTATCGATGAATTCGAGTCATACCCTTGCATTAGTCCACGGTGAACGTTATTGCAAATTTCTAAGGATTTTAAATAATATCACGTCAGCAATTCTGTAGATCCCTTTATGTTCTCTTACATCCAAAATGCCCTCCAAATGACGTGGAATATTTTTGTAAATCCATAGTTACCCTGGTTACTCTTTCTTTTACGTGCCTCTGGAAGCTAGGTCTGTTTTTATTATAAGACCAAAAGACGTAGGACCAAAATTAGGCCACTTAGTCCGTCGAGTCTGCTCCCCCATTCAAACATCTGATCCTTTTCTATAGCTACACAACCTTTGATACCTACTCAACCCCATTCCCCGGCCTTCTCCACGTAACTTCTGATGCCGTGTCCAAACAAGAAGCTATCAGTCTCTGCGTTAAATACTATGACGTAGCCTCCACAGCTGGACGTGGTAACAAGTTCCAAAAGTCCACCACCTCTAACGAAAGAAATTTCTCCGCATCGGAGGCAGAAACGATAGAGTCTTTTAAGAGTGTCCTGAATGGCTACCTGGAGCTTAGAAGAATAGAGGACTATGGGTAAAGCCTAGGTAGTTCTAAGGTAGGGAAATGTTCGGCACAGCTTTGTGGGCCGAAGGGCCTGTATTCTGCTGTATGTTTTCTATGTCTTCTATGTTTCTATGTTACTATCTATGTTTGAAATGGACGCCCCTCTATACTTAGGCCGTACCCTCTCGTCCTAGGCTGCCCCACCATGAGAAACATCCATTCTACATCTACCCACTCTAGGCCATTCAACATTCGAACGGTTTCAATGAAATCCTTCCTCAATCTTCTAACTTCCACCCAGCACAAAGACAAAACCAAAGCCAAAGTTCCTCGTATGTTAAACCTTTCATTCCCGAGATCATCCTTGTGAACCTCCTCTTGACGCATGCTAGCACATCTTCTCTCAGATGAGCAGCCCAAAACTGTTCAGAACACTCAAGGTGTGCCACACCTGTGTCCAATACAGCTTCAGCATCACATCCCTTCTCTTGTATTCAAGACCTCTTGAAATATTGCATTTGCCATCGACTCAACCAGCAAGTTAATATTTAGCGTGTTCTGCATAAGAACCTGGAGGTCCCTTTGCATCTCAGATTTTTGGGTTTCCCTCCCGTTTTGAAAACAATTGGCACATGTATTTCTACTGCCAAAGTGCAAGTCATTTTCCAGAATTGCATCTAATTAGCCACTCTCTTGCCCATTCTCCTAATCTGTCTAATTCCTTCTGCATCTTATCTGTTTCCTCAATATGACCTGCCCCTCCACCAATCTTCGTATCATCTGCAAACTTGTGTAACCCCCTGGGTCGCCTCAGGCTCGCTCAGCTCGTTCTCGTCTAGGGGGAGCAGCCTTCGGCCCCGCCAAACTGGGTAATCAGCTGGTGTGGATGCTGTGTGATGTCCCCGCCTCGCCCAAAAACAGACAGTACACCATATGCGATTAAATGAGTACAATTTATAAAGGTTACTATAACTAAGTGATTAATAACGATACAGTATATATGAAGGAAAAAAATAAAGAAAAGGCGCCAAACTTATCAAAGTCCAAACCACATCGTGCACACCGTTGGAGCTCAATTACTGAAGTCTTCTGGCCACCATTCGATCCCCTCCGAACTCCTCGACTCACAGCTCAGGAGCACCCGAAGTGGTCAACCAAGCACATCTATCGTCGTCTCCTCTCCTCAGGGTACCTCCTGGCCTTGGACCCCCGCTTGGGATCCATTCCTCGCCCAGTTTACAGCATCGCATCCTCTCTCTCTCACCCCCTCGCGCCGATCTGCCCCAAAGCCCGCCAACAATAGCTTACAGACTCAGAAGAAAGAACAACATTAATCCCTATTGGTTTACAGAGGAATACAATCCTCGTTATCAGTAAATTTTAACCCAAACAATCTTCCAACACTCTCTCGCAACAAAGAAGCATTCCTACTTTTAACAAAACAAAGAAGCCGTTTTGATTACATACACAGTAACAAAGAAAAAGAAGAAATCCCCTTTACACTTGGGAACAAATCTAACTATTCCATCATCCCAATAATTGATATACAACATAAAAAGAAGAGGTCCCACCGACCTCTGCAGAAGACCACAAGTCACCGGCAGCCAACCAGATAAGGATCCTTTTCATTCCCGCTGGCTGCCTCTTACTAATCAGAAAATGTTCTAACCACATTTTAACAATCCTGTGATACCATTGGATCATAACTTGCTTAGCAGCCTGATGTGTGGCACCTTGACAAAGGCCTTCTGAAGACCCAATTGCACAAGATCCACTGCATCCCATTTATCTATCCTACCTGTACTCTCCTCAAAGAATTCCAAAATGTTCGCCGTCAGGCAAAATTTTCCCTCGGAGAATCCATGCTGACTTTCTCTTACCTTGTCCTTTGTCAACAAGACCTCCAAATCCTCATGCATAAAAATTGACTCCAACATCTCCCCAACCACTGAGGTTAGGCTAACTGGTGTATAATATCCTTTTCTGCTACTATCCTTCTTTCTTAAAGGGTGGAGTGACATTGGACTCCAAACCAGAGTCCAATCATTTTTGAAAGATCTTTGTTAATGCCTCCACAATCCCTAACACTACCTCTTTCAGAACCCTAGTGTGAAGTTCATCTGGTCCGAGTGACTTAACCTTGGGTCTTTCAGCTTTTTGAGCACTTTCTCCCTTGTAATAGTAACTGTTTTCATTTCCCTTCCTTCGCAGACTACATCTAGCAGACTGTTAGGTTCTTCCAGATAAACATAAAACATAAAAACATAGAAATCTACAGCACACAATGTAGTGCCGACTATGTAATCTACTCTAGAAACTGCCCAGAATTTCCATACAGCAAAGACTCTATTTTTTAGCTCCATGTACTTTTCCAGGAGTCTCCTAAAAGACCCTATTGTATCCGCCTCTTCCACCTTCGCAGGCAGTGTATTCCACGTAGCCCCATTCTCTATGTGAAAAACATACCTCCGTCATTCCCCTTGTACTTGCTTCTAAGCACCTTAAAACTATGCGCCCTCGTGTTAGCCATTTCAGCCCTGGGGAAAAGCCTCTGGCTATCCACACGATCAATGCCTCTCATCATCTTATACACCTCTATCAGGTCACCTCTCAATTCTCCGTCGCTCCAAAGAGAAAAGACCAAGTTCACTCAAACTATTCTCATAAGGCATGCTCTCCCATCCAGTCAACACCCTTGTAAATCTATCACAACCACGGATTCAGCAGCGCAGCAGATACGCTTGTGAATATGTCGGGACTTGGATACAGCAACGTTTCGCTACCTGCATTCCGCCTTGCCTGAGAAATTTGACTGCCCATTCAACTGACACAGAAGACTTTCGGTATTTGTTTTAGTTTTAGTTGTTCTTTACAGCCGCAGTGTAGGCTTCATTTTATATTTGAGAGTTTTAGTTAACGGCTCTATTTGGCCTAGCGTTTAGTATTATCTTTTCACTTTAACACTGTCCGCATTAAAGTCTGTGCACTATCGACCTGCTTCTGTGGCTCTGCTCCCAACGCTAATTGGATGTCTTGTACAGTGAAGACAGATGCAGAATACTCTTTAGTTTTCTACGTTAGTTTTGACTTCCCTTGTCAGCAGCGGCTGTACTATTTTGCTATTTAAGTATTTCTTCGCTTTTGCAATATAAATGTTTTGCACCTTTCTCATTTTTTCCCAGAATCTCACGCCATTTCTACTCTGCTGACATCCCGGACAGTAGCTCCTTCCTTACAGGTTATGTTGGCCAACTTCTCTCTCATACCACTATAATTTCCCTTACTCCACTGAAATACTGCTACGTCAGGCTTTACTTTCTCGCTATCAGTTTTCCAGTTGAGCTCAATCATATTGTGATCTCTGGTTTCTAAGGGCTCTTTTACCTTCAGCTCCGTAATCGCCTCTGGTTCATTACATGTGCTGTGCTCTGCTCCCACCGCTGATTAGGCCTCCGGAATTAGTTGAATCAGAAACTATCTTTAACAATGTTTTCCTTGCATCATTCTTAATTACCTCAGACTGGATGTAAATGCAATCCTAGATAAACGGCTGCTTCATTAATGTGCATCTACTACGAGGTCGTAATAATCTCTTCATTCGGCACTGAGTCTCTCATCCTGCTGTAGACTGGCTCCCAGATATGCTTTTCTAAGAATGTCTCCCCAAAACATTATATGAACGTTTAAACTATTATTACAACTGCTATTATTTCTTCCTTTATTAAGAGCCAATCCACATCACCAAAATTAATTTCAGGCATTTATTAGTGCGTTCATCCAAACGTCTACATTATTATTTTAATTATTATTTTAAGATTTGTATTTAACTGAAAAAAGACTATTAAAAGACTATTTATAAGACCCTTTGCTAATTGTCCTTGTACTGTTCGACAGTTGCGCTCTTGAAACATTAACCTTCTGAAGATGGTCTGTGCTTTGTTGAGTAGGGGGCTCCATGACTACACCAAAGAGTGTTATAAGGCCTATAATTTTCCAGAGAATAATGCCTTGCGACTTGAAGAACTTCCGGTGGTATTAATGGTTGTGAATTTAAGATTTAAGACAAGGGATCGAGGGACGACTGCGCAAGCGCGTGGACGTCAGCGAGTTAGACCAGCGCGAGGAGTTTAATGGGAGACAGCTTTATAGAGTGGGCGGTGGTAGAGGTCGACAGAATAGGAGGGTTTTGGCTCAACGGGACTTCGGCGATAACGGGTCAAGGCGAGGTAGGTTACCTGTGAAGAATAGAAACAGGAAGTAGACTAGAATACTAGAATACTACACACATTGCAGGCCCTTCAGCCGTCAATGTTCTGCCGACTCATATATTCCTTTTTTTAAAAAAAAGGACTAAACCCACACTACCCCATAACCCTCCATTTTTCTTTCAGCCATGTGCCTGTCCAAGAGGCTCTTAAATACCCCTAATGTTTTAGCCTCCAGCACAATCCCTGGCAAGTTATTTCAGGCACCCACAACCTTCTGTGTAAAAAAAAACTTGCCACTGACGTCTCCCATAAACTTCACTCCCTTAACTTTGTACATACGCCCTCTGGTATTTGCTATTCGTGCCCTGGGAAACAGGTACTGGCTATCCACCCTATCTATGCCTCTTGTAATCTTGTAGACCTCTATCAAATCCCCTCTCATCTTACTACGCTCCAAAGAGAAAAGTCCCAGCTCTGCTAAACTTGCCTCATAAGACTTGTTTTCCAGTCCAGGCACCATCCTGGTAAATCTCTTCACCCTCTCCATAGCTTCCACATCCTTCTTATAATGTGACCAGAACTGAACTCAACACTCTAAGTGAGGTCTCACCAGAGATTTGTAGAGTTGCAACATGACTTCTCTACTCTTGAACTCAGTCCCCCTATTAATGAAGCCTAGCATCCCATAGGACTTCTTAACTATCCTATCAACCTGGGCAGCGACCCTGAGAGATATATGGATTTGACCTCAAGGTCCCTCTGTTAAGACACTATTAAGTAACAGACCATTAACCCTGTACTTAGTCTTCTGGATTGTCCTTCCAAAACGCATCACCTCACACTTATCCGGATTGAACTCCATCTGCCACTTTTCTGCCCAACTCTGCATCCAGTCTATATCCTCTTGTAAACTTCAACAACCTACTTCACCATCCACAACTCCTCCAATCTTCGTGTCATCCGCAAACTTACTCACCCATCCTTCCGCCTCTTCATCCAGGTCATTTATAAAAATCACAAAGGGCAGGGGTCACTGGACAGATCCTTGCGGCACTCCACTAGTCACCGACCTCCAGGCAGAATACGTTCCTTCCAGAACTACCCTCTGCTTTCTTCCTGTAAGCCATTTTTTTTAATCCAAACAGTCAAGGTTCCACTGATTCCACGCCTCATGACTTTCTGGATTAGTCTCTCGTGGGGAACCTTGTCATATGCCTTGCTAAAATCTATGTAGACCACATCTACCGCCCATCCCTCATCAATTTATTTTGTTACCTTCTCAGAAAAATTCAATAAATCTCGTGATGCACGACCTTCCCTTCAAAAAGCCATGTTGACAATCCTTGAGTAGACTGTACTTATCCAAATGGTCATAGATCTTATCCTTAAGAATCCTTTCCAATAGTTTGCAGTCCACCGACGTAAGACTCACTGGTCTATAGTTCCCAGGATTCTCCCTATTACCTTTTTTTAACAAGGGAACTACATTTGCCATTCTCCAATCCTCCGGCACCTCCCCTGAAGCCAAAGAGGATTCAAAGATCATATCTCCAACGATCTCTTCTCTCACTTCCCACAGCAACCAGGGGTACATCACGTCCGGCGATGGGGGCTTGATATTTTTAAGAAGATCCAACACTTCTTCTTCCTTAATCTCCACATTGTCCAGCACATTGTCCATTGTCCTGTTCTATTTCGACTTCACCCTGATCAAGTTGTGAATACTTGTGAATACTGAAGCGGAGTGTTCTTTTAGAACCTCCCCAACCTCCTCCGCCTCCAGGAATATGTTGCCTTCTTTATCCTTTAGCGGCCCCACCTTCATTCTTGTCATCCTTCTGTTCTTCACGTACGCATAGAACGTCTTGGGGTTCTCCTTAATCCTACATGCCAATGCCTTCACATGCCCCCTTCCAGCTCTCCTAAGTCCTTTATAACATATATAACCATATAACAATTACAGCACGGAAACAAGCCATCTCGGCCCTTCTAGCCCATGCCGAACGCTTCTCTCACCTAGTCCCACCTACCTGCACTCAGCCCATAACCCTCCATTCCTTTCCTGTCCCATCAAATTTTTTTAAATGACAAAATTGGACCTGCCTCTACCACTTCTCCTGGAATCTCGTTCCACACAGCTACCACTCTCTGAGTAAAGAAGTTCCCACTCGTGTTACCCCTAAACTTTTGTCCCTTAAGTATCAACTTAAGAAAGTTTCATTTCTTAAGCTCCTTCCTAGCTACCCTATATTCATCAGGAGCCCCTCCTGCTTCCTGCTTCTTATATCTAACATATGCTTCCTTCTTCCACTTGACGAGTTGCCTCACGTGTTTTGTCATCCATGGTTCCCTTTTCCTACCATTATTTCCTTGTCTCAGTGGGACAAACCTATCCTGAACCCAGCACAAGTGGTCCCTAAACTTCTCCCACATTACTTCTGTGCTTTCACCTTTGAACATCGGTTTCCAATTTACTCTAACTAGTTCCTGCCTCATCCCTTCATAGTTAGCCCTTACCCAGTTGAGCGCTTTCCCATTTTGTCTGGTTTTGTCCTTTTCCATAGCTATGCTGAAGCTAAGGAGTTGTGGTCATTCCCACCAAAATGCTCCCCCACCAAGAGGTCTGCCATCTCTGTGAGGCCGGCGTTCTGTACTTGGTGTCAGATGTGGGAAGTCCGGGACTCTCCCAGCCTTCAGGAAGGCCACATCTACGCCAGGTACGCCAAATTTCCAGCTCCTAAGGGACCGCGTTAGGGAACTGGAGCTTCAGCTCAATTAATTTCGTCTGGTCAGGGAAAATGAAGAGGTGATAGAGAGGAGCTATATATGTAAGTAGTCACACCGGGCCTCGAGAGATAGATAAGTGGGCACAGACAAGAGAGGGAAGGGCAAGACTGAGATACTACCGAGTACCCCTGTGGTTGTCCGCCTTAACAATAAGTACTCCTGTTTGAGTACTGTTGCTGGGAACAGCCTATCTTGGGGAAGCAACAGTGGCCTCTGGCACAGAGTATGGCCCTGTGGCTTAAAAGGGTAAGGAAAGGAAGTGAATGGCAGCAGTGATAGGGGACTCGATAGTTAGGAGTCAAATAGGCGAATCTGTGGACGCAGAAAAGAAACCCGGATAATAGTTTGTTCCCAGGTGCCAGGGTCCGGGATGTTTCTGATAGCGTCCACGAAACCTTGAAGTGGGATGGAGAACAGCCAGAGGCCGTGGTACATATTGGTACCAACGACATAGGTTGGAAAAGGGAGGATGTCCTGAAAAAAGACTACAGGGAGTTAGGAAAGAAGTTGAAAAGCAGGACCGCAAAGGTAGTAATCTCGGGACTAATGCCTGTGCCACGTGACAGTGATAATAGGAATAGAATGAGGTGGAGGATAAATAAGTGGTTGAGGGATTGGAGCAGGGTCTGGGATTCAGATTTCTGGAATATTGGGACCTCTGCTGAGGCAGGTATTACCTGTATAATAAGGACGGGTTGCACTTGAACCTTGAATCAATATCCTGGCGAGAAAGTTTGCTAAGGCTCTTGGGAGAGTTCAAATTAGAATTGTCGGTTCATGCTAAAAAAATGTATTGCACAGTTATGGAAAAGTACTCATAGACCAAGCACTACTCACTGGATAAGGCAGATGTTATCGAGTCTCCCATTGGAAAGGATCACCTATATATTAAGGTCTAAACAGCAGATATTTGAGAATATATGGAGACCCTTCATTAACTATGTCAAGGATTTGGACTTAACAGAAGATTAAAAGAGTATTACTTTCTGTAGACAATGCAGCTTCCCAAATTTGTAGAAAATTTGTATAATCTGTTTAATGATTTTTGAATTGTATTATAAATACCTGTTCAATTTTACACATTTTTATATATAGATTACCACTTGTTGAAATAGGAGAAGCATATTTTGTGTTATTTTTTGTGTGTGCTGTCTTGTTTGTTGCGTTAATACAGCAACTTCTGTGTTTTCTGAATAATATAAGTATAGGAAGATAAAAGCTGTATTTCATGGTATTAAAAGCAAATAAACATATTGTGGCAAAAAAGAATTGTCGGTGGATGGGAATAGAACTGAAATGATGGAGAAAAGGGAGGTTGGCTCACAAACAGAGGAAGTTTGGAGACAGTGCGAAAGAAAGGATAGGCAGGTGATAGAGATGGGACGCCCTCAGTCCGATGGTCTGAGAACTGTCTATTTTAATGCGAAGACTATCATGAATAAAGCAGATGAACTTAAAGCGTGGATTAGCACTTGGAGCTATGATGTTCTGTCCATTACAGAGACTTGGATGGTGCAGGGGCAGGAATGGCTACTTCAAGTGCCAGGTTTTAGATGTTTCAGAAAGGTTAGGCAGGGAGGAAAAAGAGGTGGGGGCGTGGCACTGTTGACCAGGGATTGTGTCACGGCTGCAGAAAAGGAAAAAGTCATGGAGGGATTGTCTACGGTGTCTCTGTGGGTGGGGATTAGGTATAGGAAGGGGTCAATAACTCTACTGGGTGTTTTTATAGACCACCCAATACTAACAGGGACATCGAGGAGCAGATAGGGAAACAGATTCTGGAAAGGAGTAATAATAACAGGGTTGTTGTGGTGGGAGATTTTAATTTCCCGAATATTGATTGGCATCTCTCCAGAATGAGGTGTTTGGATGGGGTGAAGTTTGTTAGGTGTGTTCAGAAAGGATTCTTGACACAATATGTAGATATGCCTACATGAGGAGAGGCTGTATTTGATCTGGTATTGGCAAATGAACCTGGTCAGGTGTCAGGTCTCTCAGTGGGAGAGCATTTTGGAAATAGTGATCACAATTCTCTTCCTTTACCATATAATTGGAGAGAGATAGGAACAGACAATGTAGGAAAACGTTTAATTGGAGTAAGGGGAACTATGAGGCTAGCAGGCAGGAAGGTGGAAGCATAAATCTGAAACAAATGTTCTCAGGGAAATGTACGGAAGAAATGTAGCAAATGTTCTGGGGTATTTGCGTGGAGTTCTGAGTAGATACGTTCCAAAGAGACATGGAAAGGAAGGTAGGGTACAAGATCCGTGGTGCACAAAGGTTGTTGCAAATCTAATCAAGAAGAAAAGAAGAGCATACGAAAGGTTCAAAAAACTAGGCAAGGATATGAATCTAGAATATTATAAGGCTAGCGGGAAGGAGCTTGAGAATTTAAATAGGAGAGCCAGAAGGGGCCATGAGAAGGCTTTGGCTGGCAGAATTAAGGAAAACCCCAAGGCATTCTACGAGTATGTGAAGAGCAAGAGGATAAGATTCAAGAGAATAGGACCAATCAAGTGTGACAATGGAAAAGTGTGCATGGAACCGGAGGAAATAGCGGAGGTGCTTAATGAATAGTTTGCTTCAGTATTCACTACAGAAAAGGATCTTGGCGATGGTAGCGATGAATTGCAGTGGACTGCAAATCTTGAGAATGTGCTGGAGCTTTTGGAAAGCATCAAGTTGGATAAGTCGCCGGGACCGGACGAGATGTACACCAGGCTACTGTGGGAAGGGAGGGAGGATATTGCAGAGCCTCTGACAATGATCTTTGCATCATCGATGAGGACGGGAGAGTTTCTGGAGAATTGGAGGGTTGCAGATGTTGTTCCCTTATTCACGAAGGGAGTAAGGATAGCCCAGGAAATTACAGGCCATTGAGTCTTACTTCAGTGGATGGTAAGTTGATGGAGATGGTCCTGAGAGGCAGGATTTATGAACATTTGGAGAGGTATAATATGGATTACGAATGGTCAGCATGGCTTTGTCAAAGGCAGGTCGTGCCTTACAAGCCTCACTGAATTTTTTGAGGATGTGACTAAGCACATGTGCATTTCATAAGGTACCCCATGCAAGGCTTATTGAAAAAGTAAGGAGGCATGGGATCCAAGGGAGCATTGCTTTGTGGATCCAGGACTGGATTGCCAACAGAAGGAAAAGAGTGGTTGTAGACGAGTCATATTCTGCATGGAGGCCGGTGACCAGTGGTATGCCTCACAGATCTGTTCTTACTCTTTGTGAATTTTATAGATGACCTGGATGAGAAAATGGAGGTATGGGTTAGTACATTTGCTGATGACACAAAGGTTAGGCGTGTTGTGGATTGTGTGGAGGTCTGTCAGAGGTTACAGCGGGACACTGATAGGATGCAAAACTGGTCTGAGAATTGGCAGATGGAGTTCAACCCAGATAAGTGTGAGGTGGTCAAATATGATGGCAGAATATAGTATTAATAGTAAGAATCTTGGCAGTGTGGAGGGTCAGAGGGATCTTGGGGTCCGAGTCCATAGGACTCTCAAAGCTGCTACGCAGGTTCACTCTGTGGTTAAGAAGGCATATGGTGCATTGGCATTCATCAATCGTGGGATTGAGTTTAAGAGCTGAGGGGTAATGTTGCAGCTATATAGGACCCTGATCAGACCCAACTTGGAGTGCTGTGCTCAGTTCCGGTCGCCTTACTATAGGAAGACCGTGGAAACCATAGAAAGTGTGAAGAGGAAATTTACAAGGATTTTGCCTGGATTGGAGAGCATGCCTTATGAAACCAGGTTGAGTGAACTCGACCTTTTCTCCTTGGAGCGACGGAGGATGAGAGGTGATTTGATAGAGGTGTACAAGATAATGAGAGGTATTGATCGTGTGGATAGCCAAAGGCTTTTGCCCAGGGCTGAAATGGTTAACACGAGAGGGCATAGTTTTAAGGTGCTTGGAAGTAGCTTCAGAGGAGGTGTCAGGGGTATTTTTTTTTTTACGCAGGGAGTGGTGAGTGTGTGGAATAGGCTGCCGGCGGCGGTGGTGGAGGCGGAAACGATAGGGTCGTTTAAGAGACTCCTGGACGGCTACATAGAGCTTAGAAAAATCGAGGGCTATGGGTAAAGCCTAGCTAGTTCTAAGGTAGGGACATGTTCGGCACAGCTTTGTGGGCCGAAGAGTCTGTATTGTGCTGTAGATTTTCTATGTTTCTATGTTTTTTGTCTTGTGTGATTCAGGATGCAATACGGAATTCCGATATCAAATGCTGGAACCTGGATTGATTCTTGTCTGCATTCTGTCGGTTTTTTGAGGGCAGAGACGCACTGTAACAGATTTTAATTTCAATTTCAGTCTCCCTATTGATGAAAAAAGTAAACTTACTTATTTTCTTTAGTTACTATTAAACATATAATTAATTTCAGTCGTTCATGATGGGACCAGGGGGCTAACGACTGAATTACATTTCAAATGTCAACTATTAGCTGTCCGAAACCTTCATGCTCTTGAGGTTTCTTCTAGTTTCTTTGGAAAATATTTACTGTCTCCGGGGAGTACAGATTTGCCTGCTTATTCTCTGTGAAATTCCTCACCTTTTAGCCAGATGTACCTACATCAATACATGAGACCCGCGAGTAACATGTCATCATCAGAGACTTGATACATTACAACTGTTGTCGCAGCTGCAAAGCGCTTTGAGACGTCTTCACATCTTCATTGAGACAATATAAATGCATGTTCTTCCCTCTGATCGTAACAGGTCTCTCCAACTGAGCAATGTCTCCGTATCTGCTTTTGCTGTTGCTCGCTGCTCCACCAGAAACGCATGGAATCCTCTGCAGGCGCCGAGCAAAAGTCAATTTGCCTGACTTGTTCAAGAATGGAGATATTATCATCGGTGGAATATTCCCAATGCATTTGGATCTGATTCACGACTTCCATTCATTTACCTTTTCCCCGAAAAACACTGTGTGCAAAAAGTGAGTTTACCTCCTGTAGCCTGGCAATTCTTTATCACTCCGTCTGGTAGAAATCGCTCTTACCCAGAGATTAGACCTTTTATTTCGAAAGCTATTCATCATTTGAAAATTTAACGTTCCGTTACCGTTGTCTAGTAGTGTTACTGATACAGCATGTTAAAATAGTGATTTTAACTTTGCTAATCAACGTAAAATAGTTACTGGTCACCAAAAGCTTCTTGTGTCTACATATGAATATCTGTTTGTTATTCAACACTTTGTTACTTTCCCTGTTATTCAAAAAGAAATGCAAAGAATGTGGTTTTAATAGAAAAGGAATGGTAGGTATCTTTCTCCGTTGAAAAACACGTTCAGAATTGTTTATTCCGGCTAGCGATAAGTTCCTTGATTTTGTGGCTACTTCTTCGAGGCAGCGAGAAATGTGCACCTGGCGGGGATGGTAGCTTCCAAGGTACGTTGATAAATTATGTACCACAACGCACGATTTGGAATTCCATAGATCAAAGCGGACATTCGGTCATGTGTCTAAGGCACGTTATTTAGCATGGTCGGTTCTGCACTAGTTTATGATTATCCACTGTGATGCGATACGCTGTACTTTTGGTTATTTCATTAGAGATCTTGGGTATGCTTTGAAAGAGGTATAATCAGTGAAGGCGGAAAAGACGGTGATTGATCGAATATGGAGTTTTGACATTAAAATAAATGACTAACTGCTGGAGGAACTCGGCGGGTAAGGCTAAATATGTGGTTAAAAATGAACGGTCGACGCTTCGGGCCTTTCATTGGAACTGTATCCTGCCTGACGCATTGAGTTCCTCCAATAGCTCTAATTCATTTTTTAAAATAAGTAACATCGTGGCATAGGGGAGGATTTCATGAATTCTTCGCTGAAATCTAAAGTGGTATTTAACAACTCATGCAGCATCTATACATGGGAATAGACAGTAAAGGGTCTGGGCCTAAATCCCTCAATCCGGATTGAAAACCAAATGAGCCAAAATACGATGATGGCGAGAGGATGGGGGTGGTAGGAGGATCGAGCACCAGCTGATAGGTGACAAGTGAAACTAGATGAGAAAGAAGATGGGTGCGTGAGGAAAGGAGATGAAGTAAGTAGAGAAAATACCCAAGAGGTGAGCTCCCTTATGGTGGCTACTTTATCGAGGCAGCTAGAAATGTGCACATGACGGGGATGGTAGCTTCCATGGTACGTTGAACTGTATCCTCAACACGTTGCACTATTGTGCGGTCTAGTGTAGAGATTTTGCCATACCTCGTCACACTGCATCCTGATAGAATACCTTTTACGATGTATTGATAAACTTGTTAAGTGGCAAAGGCGAATTGACAGATCGTGCCAGTTTCTCAATGGAGATTACATTGGTATTTTGCCTTCCTATTTAATTGCCAAACGGACAACCAGTATCATTTTCCCTGAATAGAAATATATAGTACTATGTCGCATATGTTAAGGTAAGTGAAGGGAATATGTTCAAAGTGGAGATACGAGTGTTATTGTGTACAGAGTGTGGTGTGTGCTGAATGCGCTGCCAAGGGTTATAGTGGGGGCATATACTGTACGATATAGACGCTTGGGACTCTTAGTTAGGCACAGGAATGTGCTGAGAATTAGGTTCGATTTTGACATTTTTAAAAACTTGGATAGGTATATGGACAGGGAAGGAATGGAGGGTTATGGGCTGAGTGCAGGTAAGTGGGACTAGGTAAGAGTAAGCGTTCGGCACGGACTAGAAAGGCCGAGATGGCCTGTTTCCGTGCTGTAATTGTTATATGGTTGTATGGTTATATGGATGTGGACATTGTATAGGTGGAAGGGGTTGCTTTAGTGAGGCATGGAATTAGCACAACTGTTCTGTGAACTGAGCTGAGCTGTTCTCTGTTCTATGTGTATTGCAATTACTAAAAAATACCAAGTACATTTATATTATGATACGCCTTGATGAAGGGTCTCAGATTGAAACGCTGACTATTTATTCTTTTCCACAGATGCTGACTGACCTGGTGAGGTCCTCTGGTATATTGTGTGTGTTACTCAGGATTTCCAACATTCGTAGAATTTCTTGAGTTTTCTATAAAGATTTATTGGTGCTTGTCCACCAACAATTTAAAATGCCATAATTTGTGTCCCAATCATCTGCAGCTAGTGTTGCCAGAATATAACATTCTCAGGGATGTTTCCGATCATTCGCTGTCAATAAACTGGCTTTTACAGGGCTACCACAGAAATTCCCATCACGTAAGCGCACTTAGTCCTTGTTACACAAATACAAGAGGTTCTGCAGATTTTGGGAATCTTGAACTACACACTCAAAGTACTGAAGGAACTCGGCGGCTGAGGCGGCATCTATGGACGCTCTTCATCAAAACTCGAAAGATCACTGCTCTCCGAACCTGCGACTTGTGAAATACTGCCCCCTTCCTTTCCAGTCCTGGCAAAAGGTCTCGGTCCAAAGCGTCAAGTGTTCATTTCCCTTCGTAAAAACGCCAGCATTTTGTGTCTGTTGCTTTATCCTCGCTACTTGTTAAGTCCGCCGCGTCCTAGTAAGAATGTGGCTCCATTCGAACCCTCTCCTGGAAGGTCCGTAGAATCCTGTTTACTGCAAGATGAATTTGCTTTTTTTTTAGCTGGTGAAGGTACAAACAATCAGTGTGTCTCCGGAGCAGAGGTCCGTTCTATGAACACTCTTTATCGACAACAAGAGAAGTGTTACATTTTAACTCTTTCAAGATTCAATATTCGAGATTGTTTTTTATGTCATTTCCGGAAAACATTAGTAATCTGAAGACTTTTATTACTTCATCTTACATTTATCCCACAGTTTTTGGTTTGCAAGCTTCCAACGGGTGCAAACGATGATTTTTGCCATTGAAGAAATAAACCAGAATAAGAATCTACTCCCGGGGATAACACTCGGGTATCAGATCCATGATGACTGTTCGAACCCCACGGTCGCCTCGAAGGCAGCGCTCGCTTTGGTCAACGGAGAAGATGAATCAATTGAATTCCCTCAATGTCGAGGTTCCTCCAACGTCGCTGCCATTGTTGGCTGCGAAATATCTACAAATTCCATTGTTACCGCCAGGGCAATCGGTTACTTCGGGATTCCGCTGGTAATGTATCAAATATGTTTCTGCATTTTTACATTGAAACAACGATCTCCTTATTAGCAGCAATACAAACATACGCTCCCATATCGGGTCTGAATTGAAATATCTTAACTTAGCATACAGGCAGAATAAATATATATATGTGTGTGTGTATATATATATATATATATATACATATATAGCTTGAGATTTTACCACATGAAATATGCCAGAAAGTGTTGATGCACCATTCATAGTAATAAACAGTAGAAATGTTAACTTATCCTCTGTAACTTCTCCCTGTAGTTAAACATAGAACATTGAGCAGTCAAGCCCCGGAGCATTCCATTCAACCGATGTATTGTGCCGGAATAACTAAACTATCATTTAAATAACTAGCTAACTAAACTAGTCCCTTTTGTCTACAAAATATCAATGCCCGGCCGTTCTCTGCCCATTCAAGTACTCGGCTAAGACACTCTTAAACGTCTCTATCGTATTTACTGTCTTCGCCGCATCAGACAGCCCATTCCAGGCAACGAGCAATCTGTGAAAAAAATGCCCGGCACATTTCCATTGACCTTTCCCATCTCTCACTTTAAATGTCTGCATTTAAACACGAGGAGAAAAAAAAACCCACTGCTGTGTACTCTGTCTATGACTCTCATAATCCTATACATTTCTGTTAGGATTGCCCTCATGCTCCAGCGCTCCAGGAAAAATAACCCAAGTTTCCCAAAAGCTCCTTAAAGCATATCCCATCTAACACAGGCAGCAACATGGTAATCGTGGCCTGCACCTCCTCCAAAGTCACGACATCGTTCCTATAATTGAACGAACAAAATTGACAGTAGTAATCCCGATGTAGATAACTGGAGCTTTATTACAAGAGTAATAAATAAGTAGCGACATGCCAGTAACGTGTGTGTTCTTCATGTTGCACATTCATGTACCACCGTGTACAATCATGAGAAGATTCACAAGGAAACGCTCGACATATATATAGTCTAAAGCCGGACACAAATATTCATCTATTGACCTCCTTCTCAACAGGTTAGTTACTACTCCACCTGCTCCTGTCTCGGCGATAAAACAGAATACCCCACGTTTTTTAGAACTATCCCCAGTGATCAGTACCAGTCCAAACTCATTGCTGAACTGGTGAGAACCTTTGGCTGGACTTGGATTGGAACTATTAGAAGTAACACCGATTACGGTAATTTTGGAATGCAAGGATTTGTGGAACATGTGGAAAAGTTTGGGGTTTGCATTGCCTACTCCGAGTCATTTTACAGGACTGATCCACCAGAGAAAATCAGCAGAATTGTCCAGGTGATTAAACAGGCGTCTACTAAAGTGGTAGTGGCCTTTGTTAACGTTGGTGATATGCGAGTTTTATTGAACGAAATTTTGCGTCAAAATGTCACCGGTATACAGTGGATTGGAAGTGAGGCGTGGGTGACAGCAGATCTTCTCCTCCCAGAAGAAAGAGTAACTTATCTCGCAGGTACAATCGGTCCAACCACCCGCAGGACAGAGATAGATGATCTCAGAGATTATCTTCATAAAGTCCATCCTTCTAAGTTTCCTGGCAATATTTTGGTGACGGAGTTTTGGGAAAATTTATTCACCTGCTCTTTTACCAGAGACAATGGGACAAGCCCGGGGAATTCCACGGGTCAAGTTCGGAAATGCACAGGGAAGGAGCAGATGGATGGGATAGAAAATGCCTACATTCCCGAAACAATGGACGGGAGTTCATACCACGTGTATACAGCCGTCTACTCCATCGCTCACGCACTCCACAATCTGTTAACCTGTGTAGAAGGCACCGGACCGTTTGCGAATAACACCTGCGCGCATATAGAAAATTTTGAGCCGTGGCAGGTAGGCATACAATTCCTTTGTTGAAGCAAGCACCTCATTGAGAAAGCCATTAGGTATGAATACATTTTGAAGCATATATTGTGTTTTATTTTCATTTGCGGGTATTCAACCACTGCCCTTTATATTTTAGCAAAATATTCCCTTTGTGATGGTCAGATATTAATTCACAGAAAATGATTTCCAATGTTTCGAACTCCAATTTGTTCATCAGTGAGGAATAGTGCAACTAATGTACAGAGATGCAATCTCCACCAACCATAGTGTAATTCACGCTTAGATAATTTACAGAGGGTATTGGTGTAAAGATGAATGTTAGCAAGGTCACTGGTTGAACGGTCCTGATTTCTGTATAGCAGCTTCCTGTGAATTTTATTACTCTTTATTGGGTAATGCTAAGGGCCATCTAACAGACGGTACATTGAGCAGGGCTGTACTCTTGCGATTTTGCAGTGATTTCCAAGCCTAGAGCAAGAGCATGAATTTCTATGTAGATCTACACCGGACAACTTCTTATTCAGTGTTCATGTTTGTGGATCTAAGACAACTATGCTATTCCTTAAATATTTTCCACCCTCCTCGGCAGTCTCAAATATACATCTCTTCTGTACGTGGTACTTACTATGCAACACATTTCAATCATGTGCGTTTACGGCATATTTGAATGTCTTTATTTAAATGAACGGAATCCACACCTCGATTAAAGAATAGCCGTCCTTGCTTCCTTACCTACCCTCTCCACACTACCACCCCCCCCCCCCCCGAACCCCACGCCCAGTTACTGCACTACCTCCGCACGGTGAATTTCACAGCGAAGACTGGGGAAGCCGTATATTTCGATGAAAATGGAGACCCAGTGCCAAGATATGAATTCGTGAACTTACAAAGGAATTTCAAGGGAAGTGTCGACATCGTATATGTTGGATCTTATGATGGCTCGGCCCCGCCAGGGCGTAAACTAATGATGAATGTCCGAGAGATCATGTGGAGCACGACCGGAAATATGGTAGGGCCTTCTTCTACCTTCCATTTACGCAGTCGAAGTGGAAAGTAGTTGCATTTCTGGGATGTGGGCGATATAGTAGAAACAGATATTGTTGATAATACCCTAGCGCAATGTAATATAAAGTGCAGTCTCGATAGCTTGGTCTGTTTTCTTAGAGTTTAAAAGAACGAGACATTCTGATGAAGAGTACTGATGAAGGGTCTCGCCCCAAAAAGTCCATAAAACAAAGGAGCAGTAGTCGGCCATTAGGCCCAAGAGCTGATCTGTTCTCCAATTTAGTTCCACTACCCCGCCTTCTCACCATAACCTTTGATGCCCTGGCTACTCAGCTACTATCAATCTCTGCCATAAAAATACCTTTTGACTTGGCCTCCACGGCTGCTCGTGGCAGCAAATTCCACAGATTCACCACCGTCTGGCTAAAAATATTTTTTCACATCTCTGTTCTAAATGGGCGCCCTTCAATCCTTAATTCATGCCGTCTCGTACGAGACTCCCCCACCACGGGAAGCAACTTTGCCACATCCACGCTGTCCATGCCTTTAATATTCGAAATGTTTCTATGAGGTCTCCCCTCATTCTTCTAAACTCCAAGGAGTACAGTCCAAGAGCGGTCAAACATTCCTCATATGTTAACCCTCTCATTCCCGGAATCATTCTAGTGAATCTTCTCTGAACCCTCTCCAACGTCAGCACATCCTTTCTTAAATAAGGAGCCCAAAACTGCACACAGTACTCCAAGTGAGGTCTTACCAGTGCCTTATAGAGCCTCAAAATCACATCTCTGCTCCTATACTCTATTCCTCTAGAAATGAATGCCTACATTCTTCTTCTTCACCACCGACTCAACCTGGAGGTTAACCTTAAGGGTGTCCTGCACGAGGACTCCCAAGTTCCGTTGCATCTCAGAACTTTGAATTTTCTCCCCAATTAAATAATAGTCTGCCCGTTTATTTCTTCTACCAAAGTGCAAGACCATACACTTTCCAACATTTTATTTCATTTGCCACTTCTTTGCCCATTCCCCCGATCTATCCAAGTCTCCCTGCAGACTCGCTGTTTCCTCAGCACTACCGGCCCCTCCATCTATCTTTGCATCATCAGCAAATATAGCCACAAATGCATCTATCCCATATACAAATCGTTGATATACAACGTAAAAAGAAGCGGCCCCAACACGGACCCTTGTGGAACACCACTGGTAACCGGCAGCCAACCAGAATCGGATCCCTTTATTCCCACTCTCTGTTTCCTGCCAATCATCCAACGCTCTATTCACGTATGTAACTTTCCCGTAATTCCATGGGCTCTTATGTTGTTTAGCAGCCTCATGTGCGGCACTTTGTCAAAGGCCTTCTGAAAATCCAAATACACAACATCCACTGCATCTCCCTTGTCTAGCCTACTTGTAATTTCCTCAAAAAATTGCAATAGGTTTGTCAAGTAGGATTTTCCTTTAAGGAAACCATGCTAAGTTCGTCCTATTTTGTCATATACCTCTCGGTACTCCGTAACCTCATCCTTGACAATCGACTCCAACAACTTCCCAACCACTGATATCAAGCTAACAGGTCTATAATTTCCTTTTTGCTTCCTTACCGCCTTCTTAAATAGCGGAGTGACATTTGCAATCATCCAGTCCTCCGGAACCATGCCAGAATCTATTGACTTTTGAAAGATCATTGCTAATGCCTCTGCAATCTCCACAGCTACTTCTTTCAGAACACGAGGGTGCATTCATCCTGTCCGGGAGATTTATCTACCCTTAGACTATTCAGCTTCCTGAGTACTTTCTCTATCGTAATTGTGACAGTGCACACTTCTCTTCCCTGACACCCTCGAGTGTCCGGTATACTGCTGCTGTCTTCCTCAGTGAAGACTGATGCAAAATGCTTGTTCAGTTCCTCCGCCATCTCCTTATCTCCCATTACAATTTTTCCACATCATTTTCTATCGGTCGTCTATCTACTCTTGCCTGTCTTTTACTCTTTATATGCTTGAAAAAGTTTTTAGTATCCTCTTTGATATTATTTGCTAGCTTTCTTTCATAGTTCATCTTTTCCCTCTTAATGACCTTCTTAGTTTCCTTTTGTAAGCTTTTATAAACTTCTCAATCCTCTGTCTTCCCACTAATTCTTCCTTCCTTGTATGCCCTCTCCTTTGCTTTTACTTTGGCTTTGACTGCTCTTGTCAGCCACGGTTGAATCCTTTTTCCATTCGAAAATTTATTTTTCTTTTGGAATATATTTGTCTTGCACCTCCTCACTTCTTGCATAAACTCCAGCCACTGCTGCTCTGCCCTCCTGCCTGCTAGAGTCCCTTTCCAGACAACTTTGGCCAGTGCTGTCTCATGCCACTGTAATTTCCTTTACTCCACTGAAATACCGACACATCAGATTTCGGCTTCTCTCTCTCAAATTCCTCAGTGAACTCAATCATGTTATGATCACTGTCACCTAAGGGTTCCTGCATCTCAATCTCTCTAATCACCTCTGGTTCATTACACAGCACCCAATCCAGTACAGCCGATCCCCTAGTTGTCTCAACAACAAGCTGTTCTAAAAAGCCATCTCGTAGACATTCTACAAATTCACTCTCTTGAGATCCAGTGCGGACCTGATTTTCCCAATCCACATGTATGTTAAAATCCCCCACAATTATCATTACACTGCCCTTCTGGGAAGCCTTTTTAATTTTCGTACTGCACTAGCAAACCTTCCCGCAAGGAAGTTAGTCACCTTCCATTTCAGTGTAAACAGTTCCTTTTTGTACTGGTCACATCCTTCCCAGAAGAGAGCCCAATGATCCAAAAATATGAAGTCACCCTCGTGCACCAACTCTTTAGTTATGTGTTAAAGTGTATATTCTTCCTACTTATATTCATATTCATCTGATATATTTATTGACTTGCAACATGGAGTAGCCCTTCCGGCCTTGCAATCCCCTAATTTAATCCCAGTCTAATCACGGGACAATTTTGAATAGCCAATTAACCTACCAACCCGTACGGCTTTGGAGCACCCAGAGTAAAACCATCGTGTTTCTGGTCTCACCAGAGCGCAGCATGGGGAGCAAGCTTGAGATTACAACCAAAGAGGCCCTTTCCTGTAACTCAGCACCAAGCTTCCTCAACACAGTTTGCAGGAACTCGTCACCCTTCCTACCCATATTATGCGTACCGACGTGGACTTCTCTGCTTCCCACATAAGAATGTTCTGGACTAGTTCCGTGATCACCTTGACTTTGGTACCTGGGAAGCAACAACCATTTGGAAATCTTCTTCTGGTCCACAAAACCACTTGTCTGTTCCCTTATACCAATGGATGGATCCCTTATCACTACAACTCGCCACTTCACCCCAGGCCCAACCCCCTCCCTTCGAAGACTCAATGCCAGAGATCTGAACGCCGTGGTTTCCCTCTGCTTGGTCATCCACGCCCCCTGAACACCTAATACGATAACCGGTTGTCGGGTGCGCTGCAATTGTTGGCTATCCCCATTCCATATCTTGTCCGTCGCCCAGTTACCTGTGACCTGCAACTTGGTGTAACTACCTCCCCGTAAAACCTGGCAATCAACGCCTCTTTTTCTGGAATGATCCAGAATTCGGGTATAAACCTCTGCATAGAATTGGAATGTAGTTTACAGTCTCCATTTCTAATATGGACACCTTCCATGGGAGATTTTAGCACTGATTTCAAACTCTAGAATTCATCTTCTCTGATATGAGTCAAAACACCCCTGTTTCTCCAGTTCTGCCATGTAGTTATTTTAGCAACTCCCGCTTGTGGCTTCACATCCGTCGCGTATAATATTGCCCAGATTTAAATTAGTTCAACGTTCATTGGACATTTTAATTTTCTTTTATTTAACGAGATCCATTTCATCTTTTCTCTGCTGTTTTGCATGTTTCATGCGTGCATTTGCACATCCAACGGATACTATCAGGATGTTTTCTCTTATTTCAGATCCCACGAGCAATTTGCTCAGAGCCCTGTCTTCCGGGAGCACGAAAAGTCAGTCGGAAAGGGCAGCCGATATGTTGTTTTGACTGTGCAGAGTGCGCCGATGGTGAGTTCAGCAACGCCACTGGTAAGTGGTGAGACGAATAGCAATGTCGTTCAATTCGGCAGTTCTGTGCTCACACACATTTTCATGTGGAATTATTATTTTTCCAGATTCCACAGATTGCATCAAGTGTCCATCGGAATACTGGTCCAATCAGGCAAAAACGCAATGTGTTCTGAAGAAGGTTGAGTTTCTTTCCTTCGGAGAAGTTCTAGGGTTTGTATTAGTGACGCTTTCTCTAGTGGGAGTGATTTTTACACTGGCCACCGCCGCCATTTTCTACCGACACCGAGAAACACCTATAGTCAGAGCGAACAACTCCGAACTCAGTTTCCTGCTCCTCTTCGCCCTCCTGCTTTGTTTCATTTGCTCGCTCGCCTTCATTGGAGAACCATCCAGCTTGTCTTGTATGTTGCGCCGCACGTCTTTCGGAGTTGTTTTCGTTCTCTGTATTTCATGTATTTTGAGCAAAACCATCCTTGTAGTAGTTGCCTTTAAAGCAACCCTTCCCAACAGTAGTGTGATGAACTGGTTCGGACCCGGGCAGCAACGCTTGGGCGTCTTCATCCTTACTTTTTTGCAAGGTTTAGTTTGTGTTGTCTGGCTATGCGTGTCACCTCCCTATCCCCTGAAAAATATGAGACTTTACAGAGACATCATTATTATGGAATGTGACGCTGGCTCATTGATCGCCTTTTACATTGTCTCTGCCTATATTGCTCTGTTGTCTATTGTGTGTTTAGTGCTTGCATTCCTTGCCCGGAAACTTCCGGACAGCTTCAACGACGCCAAATACATCACCTTCAGCATGCTAATCTTTTGCGCTGTTTGGATAACATTTATTCCAGCCTATGTGAGCTCTCCGGGAAAGTACACTGTGGCTGTAGAAGTGTTCGCTATTTGGGCATCGAGCTTCGGTCTGCTCGTCTGTATTTTTGCACCGAAATGTTACATTATCTTACTGAAACCTGATAGTAATACAAAGAAACATATGATGGCGAAAGGGACTTCTCTGTAGCTACCAACTGCCCTTCGTATCATTGTTGCATTAGTGTGTGTAATCCGCGGTTATTATCATCGTTATTTATTCAGAAATGTAGCAGGGTAATAGGCCCTTCTAGTCAAACTAGAAGGAACTAGCTCAATTGCACCCATTTGACCATTAACCCACTACCCCGCAAGTCATTGGAATGAGGGAGGAAATCGGATCACGGTAGAACGTACAAAGTCCTTACAGATAGTGGTGGAATTGAACCCGCTCGCTGCTTCTGTCAGAGCGTTGCGCTAACCACTGCACTACCGTTCCGTCCACAAAATGTAGTGATTGTACGTAGCTTTGATTTTTTACACACACACACACACACACACAGATAGATAATATTCTGAGAAATAAACCATTTAAATCTTCTGTAAATTGTTTATATTGGATTGTGCGCAATTTTAACACAGAAGTGGACCAAGAACTAAATTTGACATCGGATTTACAAACATGATTACTTCATGATTTACTTTTACGGGTTGAAACATTTTCACCGCCGGTAGTGATTTCAAATTTACACAATTAGACTGTCAGTTACAATGGAACTTTGGAAAATTAAACATTGCTTCGTTCTAATTCAACAACGACTGAGTCATGGAGAGAATTCTTAACAGGTCTCTGTTTTAAAAAGTTTAAATTTTACAGCTACTCAAAAAAATATCTGTGCGGAGGGAAGTTTATAATGAACGAGCCGTTGCACTGGGGCAGTTCCACTTACTCGGCCTCAACAATCTTTGTCCTATGGTCCGCAAAATCGTCACGTCTGGAGACTTCCTCGGCTACAGTTTATAACCTTGATGCCTTCTGTGCCTTACCATGCCCTCCGCTCACCACGAAGTTCTGCTGCACCGTTTTCTTGGCCGTTTTATCCTGCAGTACATCTCATCCGCCCAGTCCACTGGAACCGGCTTCGCATGCTGGGGTAGGCATATCCTTATCTCACTGGAGTTGAAGATTCCCGGCTATCCATCTGGGTTTTAGCTCGCCTGTCGAAGCGCTGTACCAGGGTGTGGCCACTGTCGCATGCAGTTACTTGAAACCACAAGTGAGAGCTGGGTGCCAGGTAGGCATCAAACTTGGACGAGTTGCCCTTGGGGGAGCACTACAAACCCGCCACCAGAGGCGCTACCGCTCCCCGACACCCAATATACCAGTTAATGCAATATATTTGATCTTAAATACATTGGAATGCTAATATCGGAGTACAAAGTTCAACTTTCAAAGTTAAAGTTCAAGGTAGATCTGTTATCAAAATAAATACAACCTTGAAATTCGTCCTCGTAGAGATAACCACAAAAACAAATAAATCAATAGAACCTATTTAAAAAGACCGTCAAACACCTAATATGCGAAAAAAAGAAAACAATAACAAGTAAATGAAAAAGCTTATGAAGAAAAGCAATTGCATCACAATCAGGACTTAGTACTGTAATTGCGATGGTGCTGTGGTGGGCATCAGTCTGAATATTGACGTCCCAAGGACCTAGTGGTTTAAACCCCAGAGATCTGCATTTGATGGCTTTAGAGTCGGTGAATCCTTTGGCTACAATCATGTAGATTCGTGTAGGTAGCAAGTGTGACTACGATATTTAATAAACGTTCGAAAGAAAATACGAAAAACTATAGGTCTCTTTGTTTGTCGCAAAGCGTTGGGCAAATGCCAGAAATCTATAATAAGATACCGAGAAAATAATAACGTGTTTGGACAGATTACTCATGGAGAGTAATCATGAACGGCTAATCGGCTATTCTTCTAGGTTGTTCTAGAGCACCAGAAATTACGTCGAGAACGTTGTGATTAGTTTGTAGTGGCATTTTATAGTCTACTTAGTAATCCATACATTGTGGTATGACTCTATAGTGCTGTTAAAATCAATTGGGACGACGATGCTTACAGTATTAAATAGTTCAATGAAAGCATGTGATCTATCGTGATTTATTACGTGGGGGATACCAGTCCGAATTAGAATAAGAATCAGGTTTAATATCATTGGATTATGTCGTGAAATTTGCTGTTTTGCAGCAGCAGTACACTGCAATACATATTAATAAAAAGCTGTAACTTACAGTAAGAAATGTATAATTACAAAATGAATTAAATAATACACAAAAGGAGAAAAACACAGTGAGATCGTGTTCATCGAATCATTGTTCAATGCGAAATCTGATGGTGCAGGGGAAGAAACTCTTTCTGAAGCTTTGAATGGCTGTCTCCGTGGTCCTGTACTTCGTCCTTAATGGCAGCAATGAGACGAGGGCATGTCCTAGGGTGATGCGGGTTCTTAATAATGAATGCTACCTTCTGGAGGCATCACCTTTTAAAGGTATCACTGATGCTAGGGAGGGTAGTGCCATAATGAACTGTTCACAATTTTCTGCAGCCTGTAGCTTGTTTAGATCCATTGCAGTAGCCCTTCCATACTAGATGATGATGATGATGATGCAACCAGTTGAACGGTGATGCAATAACGTAATGGGGACTTGTCAGAGCATATGTAAATAAGGATAAGATTTTCCACTGATGGAGATAGCTATATTTTCGGACTGAATGTGTGAGTGATAACTAGGCCCGTTAACTCATCGGGGTGATTGATAACTTCATGGCCTAAGGTAGAAGAAGAGGAGTTATTAACTTCAAACTTTCTGCATTATCACTCAAAGAGTTATCCTGCATGTGCATGTAACGAGAGCTGTATAACTCATCTCTTTTAACCTTAGGCCACGAACTTATGAATCACCCATCTGTGGACACTTTCTGGAGTTACAAGATCCGTATGCTCCAAGGCCGCTGGACTAAGTGCATAAATGTAGGAGGGGACTATGTTCAAAAATATGTGTGCTAGGTTTTCTAAAATTGACTCCTTCTGCCTTAGGCCACGATCCTATCAATCACCCCTCGTACCTCCCATCATTCAATACACCTTCCATCATCCTTAGCTCCAAAACCGATATCGCTAACTCGATCATCCTAGCTTCATAACACTTGCACACTAATTCAGGCTGCAGCCTTATCAATCTCCTCTGCACCTTCTCTAAAACTTCCACGACCTTCCTATAAAGAGTCGAACTGAACACAATATTCCAAGTTCTGTCTAGCTTTAGTTTTATAGTGCTGCAACATTACCTTGTTGGTGAGAAAGAATGAGAGTTCACAAATCCGTGAATTCCAATGTATCGTGGACCGTGAAAGCAGACAGTTAATTGCCTTTAAGGAATTAAAGGCCGAGCCCGAAACGTTGGCTACTCTTTTCTCACGGATGCTGCCTGACCTGCTGAGTTCTTCCAGCGTAGTGTGCGTATTCTTTGATCCACAGTATCTGCAGTTGTATTTTTGTGAGTTAATTGCCTTTGTTCTTAAGCATGATTGGGGATGGAGGCTGCCATTTTCTGAAGACATTCTGTTCTCTATTTTGTGAGCTTGAAGTGCTTGGCTTGATCAATGTTTTAAAGAAGACGTAATGATGCTCCAGGTAAGTTGATCAACTAAGTAACATTTCCAAATAAGAAGTTACTATGTGAGATCTTTTCTTGGTTGGATATAACATGCAGGCTTGAAAATGTTAGGGCTGTTGTTTGCCTGGAGTAATTTGAGCTGGTTGCGGATTGAGAATAAATAACCATAAATTATCGACAGTCCTTACTGGAAAGAGAGCAATAAATGGATACTGGCTTGAAGGTATTAAAGGTCAGACACATGGTTTATGACCAATGGCACTCTAATGCGATTTTTGAATTGATAAGGAATGGATTTAAAAGTGGTTGCTTCGAGTGTGCTGGCAGCGGTAACATCAAGAACAACTATTGCAGATACAAGCGTGAGCAACCCTACGTGGAGCATGTGCCGGGGGAATTGGGACTAAGAGGAACGCCCGGCCAGCGGAGACCCCTTTGGCCGTGTAATGTGTTTGCTTTTCTTTGACTATTCAAGAAGGTGAGGGAAACTCTCTGGGTGTGAACACAATGGGCTCAATGCATGAATTCACGTACTCGTTAGTCTAAACAATAAACGTCCTTATCGGTAAATACAGAATCTCTCTGTGCCTCAATGATGATTATTACAAAGGGTGATTCTCATAATAGAATTGGCGTCCATGTCGTGGGCTCGAGGTTAAATGCCTGTTGAGTCAGCAAGAGACTCGATCCGGACTATGTGGGTGAGAAACAGAAAGAGCTGAGGAATGGGTAGCTAGTTGGTACTGACCTGGGATGAAGAATTCACAGAATTCTGCAAGTCTGAAAGACTTGGATTGTTTTGATTAAACATAAGAACATAAGGAATAGGAACAGAAGTAGGCCATCTGGCCCGTCAAGCCTGCTCCGCCATTCAAGAAGATCATGGCTGATCTGGCCATGGACTCATCTCTACCCACCTGCTTTTTCCCCATTACCCTTAATTCCCCTATTATGCAAAAATCTTTCCAACCTTATCTTAAATTCATTTACTGAGGTAGCCTCCACTGATTCATTGGGCAGAGAATTCCACTGATTCACCGCTATCAGGAAAAAGCCGTTCCTCCTCATCACCCTACTCCCTCGAACCTTGTGGCTATGTCCATGAGTTTTAGTATCGCCTACCAGTGGAAACAGATTTCCTGCCTCTATCTTATCTATCCCTTTCATAATTTAATATGTTTCTATAAGATCTCCTCTAATTCTTCTGAATTTCAGCGCCTACAGTGCCAGCCGACTCAATCTCTCCTCATAGTCTAAATGCGTCATCTCTGGAATCAACCTGCTGAACTACCTCTGCGCCGCCTCCAAAGCCAGTGTATCCTTCCTTAAATAAAGAGACTAGAACTGCACGCAGTACATCAGGTGCAGCCTCACCAGTACTCTGTGCAGCTGCAGCACAACCTCCCTGCTCTTAAATTCAATCTCTCTAGCAATGAAGGCCAACCTTCCATCTGCCTTCTCGATAGCCTGCTGCACCTGCAAACCAACCTTTTGTGATTCATGCAAAATCACTCCCAAGTCCCTCTGCACAGCAGCATGCTGCAATTTTTTACCATTTAAATAATAATCTGCTCTTCTATTTTTCCTTCCAAGGTGGTTGACCTCGTATTTACGTATTTACCAACATTGTGCTCCATCGGCCAGATACTTGCCCACTCACTTAACCTATCTATATGTCTCTTCAGACTCTTTGTATCTTCTGCACAATTTGCTTTTCCACTCAATTTAGTATTGGAGGGGATTACTCCAGAAGTACGTATTGAGGAAATGGCCAAAATACGGGAAAATGTTGGACACTTTTTTTTAAATTGACAAAAAGAAATTGTTAGATAAGGAATTTAATTAGCGACCGAAGGCAGAAGCATTTGCCTGCCTCAATAAGGAGTCAATTGGAGCGAGATTAGTTCGAAGACGAAACTAGGCCTCAAAAGCATATTTACATGGACAAAGAAGTATGAATGAATTTCAGCTAAAATGGTAGAAATTTGTTTTAAAAAAGAGCAAACTAAACGGGTAGAGAAGCCGATTTAGCTAAATGCCACGCGGAGAAACAGTGTAGTGATTTAAAAGCAGCTATAAATGTGATACAGAAATCAGTTTCTGAAAAAAAGAAATACTAGACCATAAGGCATAAGAGCAGAATTAGGCCATTCAACCCATCTGCTCCATCGTGGCTGATACCGGAACGTACTCGACTCTATGCACCTGTCTTCTCGCCATATCCTTTGATGCCTTCATCGATCAGGAAACGATCGACTTCCGCCTTAAATATAAACACGGACTTGTCCTCCACCGCAGTCTGTGGCAGAGAATTCCACAGATTCATTACTCACAGGCTAAAAAAGCATCCTTCTTACCTCTGTTCTAAAGGGTTGCCACTCAGTTTTGAGGCTGTGCCCTCTAGATCTGGATACCTCCGCCATGGAAAGCATGTTCTCTCCATCCATCCTATCTAATCCTTTCAACATTCGGTAGGTTTCATTGAGATCCCCATGCATCCTTCTAAATTCCAGTGAATGCCGACCCAAAGCTGCCAAACGCTCCTAATATGTTAACCCCTTCATTCCCAGAATCATCATCACGAACCTTCGCGGGATTCTCTCCAATGACAACACGTCCTTTCTGAGATATGGCGCGCAAAACTGCCACCATACACTAAGCGTGGTGTGACTAGTGCCTTATAAGGCTTAACATTATCTCTTTGTTTTTATATTTTATTCCCCTTGAAATAAATGCCAATATTGCATTTTCCTTCTTTACCCAGACTAAACCTGTAAATTAATCTTCTGCAGTCTTTCTCAAGGACTGCTAAGCCCCTCTGCACCTCTGATTTTGAATCTTCTCCCCATTTAAATAATAGTCTGCACTCTTCTCTCTTTTACATTTCCCAATACTGTATTCCTTCTGCCACTTTTTTCGCCCAGTCTTCCAATATATCTAAATTCTGCTGCAATCACATTGCTTCCACGGCACTACCAGCCACTCCACCTTTTTTCGTATTATCCGGGAACTTTGCCACAAACCCGTCAATTCCATTAAGAAATCATTGACAAGCACTGTGAAAAGTAGCAGACTCAATACCAACCCCTGAGGAACACCACTAGTCACCAACAGTCAACCAGAAAAGGTCCATTTTATTCCCACTCGCTGCCCCCTGCCTGTCAACCATTCTGCTCTTCATGCCAGGATCTTTCCTTTAACGCTATAGGATTTAATTTTGTTAAACAGCCTCTTGTGTGGCACCTTATCAAACGCCAACTAAAAATCCAAGTAAATGTCTTTCACTGCCTCCCCATTGTCCACCCTGCTTGTTACTTTCTCGAAGAAATATAACAGGTTTATACGATAAGATTTCCCTTGGCAGAAGCCACAGTGACTTTAACTTATCTTATCATTAGTCTCCAGGTACCTCGAAAACTCATCCTTAATAATAGACTCCAACATTGCAGCCTTTTGTTCGATTTTAAATCATCCAACTTCCCACTCACTTTCGCTACCTTATATGCCCTCTCCTTGGCTCTTATGCAGTCCTTAAGTTCATTTGTCAGCCACGGTTGCCCACATCTACCATTTGAGAATTACTTCCTCTGTGGGACATCTCTATCCTATGACTTGCGAACAATTCCCAGAAACCTCAGCCATCTCTGCTCTGCTTGTAATCCCCACCAGCATCCTCCTCCAATCCACCTGGGCAAGCTCCTCCCTCATGCCTCTGCAATCCCCTTTACTCCACTGCAATACTCATACACGTGCCTTATGCTTCTCCCTCTCAAACTGCAGTATGAATTCAATCATATCATGATCACTGCCTCCTAAGGGTCCCTTGACTATAGCTCCCTAATACGATCTGGTTTATTACCCAACAACCAGTCTAAGATGGCCCTTCCCCGAGTAGGCTCAAGCACAAGCTGTTCTAAAAAGCCATCTCTTAGGCATTCAACAAATTCCCTCTCTTGCAATCAAAGACCAATCTAGATTTCCCAATCCCGTTGCATATTAAAGTCCCCTATTACAATTGTGCCGTTATCTTTATTACATGCCTTTTCCAGTTTCCTTTGCAATATGAACCTCACATCTTGGCTACAATTTGGAGGCCTAAAAATCATTCCCATGTTTTCTTTAACCTTGCAATTTCTTAACTCCGCCCACAAATATTCAACATTCTCTGACCCGATGTCATGTCTTTCTATAGATGTAATTCCATCTCTTACCAAAAGAGCGAAACCACAGCCTATGCCTTCCTACCCATCCTTTCGATACAAAAGATATCCTTTGATGTTATGCTTCCAACTATGGCCTTCTTTCAGACACAATTTAGTGATGCCCACATGTAATACCGAACAATCTCCAATTGAGCCACGAGTTTGTCCACCTTATTCTGAATGCCATGCATATATAAATACAGCACCGTCAGTTCTGCATTCTTTGCCCTTTTGAATTTTGATTCTGTGGTACAATTTACCTCTTTGCTCTGTCTGCATTTGTACCCAATAATTGGGTTGTCTTTATTAACATTCGTGCTACACCCATCATCTACTTCTAAACCTGCTGGCTCATCCTCAGCTCTATCATCCTTGTTCCCATCTCCCTGCTATATTAGTTTCAACCACTCCCGACAGCACTAGTAAACCTGCCTGCAAGAATATTGGTTTCACTCAGATTCAAGTGCAATCCATCCCTTTTGTACGGGTCCCACTTGCTCCAGAGGTGGTCACAATATTCCAGAAAGCTGAATCCTGCCGCCTGCTCCAGTTCTTTAGCCACATATTTATGTGCCACCTCATTCTATTCCTATCCTCACTGTCGCTAGGAAAGTGAACTTCCTTTACCTGAGGAAAGGTGAACATCCCACTGCGTTTGGTCCCGTTTATGGATGACATTCCAAGAAGTATATAGAAAAACATTATATGGAGACCACCTAGGACCAGAGCCCTCACATAAATGGTTAATCTAAAAAGGTATCACAAATATTTGATCCCATTAAACCTACACATATTGAGGCAAGAATACTGAGGAAAATGAGTTGAACATGGGAAAAGGAGACACAAAGGTCAAATAAACCCGCTAATGGAAAAGTGCTTCTGTTGGATGTCAAGCAATTGCCTGGAAAAATGAGCGTAGGGGACCCAACTGAAAGGTCTTCCCGCAATGCTATCGAATGACCAAGAAAACCAGAGGAGGTAAAATAATGTCGGAATGAGAATAATTAGGGGTGGAGTACTTAAAAGCTATACCTGTGGTCAAGAAGGACACATCAAGAGAGAACGGCCAAACCTGAGAAGTGGGAGAGTAGAGCAAGGAGGTTTGACCTTGGAGGGGCTAGATAGAACAAGCGCACAAAACAATGTATGGAGACATCGCCATCTAGGGGATTGTATCCCGAGCTTCAATGACGGTGTCAGGCCTCACCACCATGGGTGCATGAAGTAAGGTGGGTCAAGACGGGAAGACTTCTAGTGCATAGTCGGGTCGGAGGCCACTTATTTTCCTTCTTTTATGGGACACTGAAGGATCCCGAACCGTCGTCAACACCATTAATGTAACTAACACAAATTGGAAAATACAAAGTGAAATTATCTTAAGTGGATTTACAGGACATTCATAAATAGGACATGAGAATACACCCTGAGAAGTTAGAATAGGAGACATTGGAACATTGAATGGACCTATTTGAATTACCTGGGGCGCAGGAACAAATACTGGTGAGTGATTACATAGCCAAAGCGGGGCTTCGTTTTGACCCAGTTAATTGCAAGATTTGGTGAATGCCAACTGATATGAATAACATATGGCATGAGTAGAATCCAGCAGGCGAATATCAGGGCAGAATATGTGCAATGTGTGAAATATGCATAAAACTAGAGAAGATGAGCAATGATCACACGGTACAGCAAATCATTGCACAGAATTCAGGGGCATTTGAGCAGCAGAAGCAGGACAGCAGAAAGATGATTGGGAACGTGTGCACACAAGGACCAGACGCCAAATCACAGAAGCTGTTTGGGTTTCCCAAGATAGCAAAGGGAGATGTAGGAAAGGTAATAGAAAAATGGGTTCAACAAGGGGTTACTGAGGCCAGCAGTCTCCACTAACAACTCGCCAATATGGCCCGTTAGGGAACCAGATTGTAGTTTGAGATTGATAATAGACTATCGAGAACTCAATAAAGTAACCTCGTTAACAGCCCCAACTGTAACAACTATCCTGGAAATGGTTAAAAAGAGTAAAGAGCTCAAAGGTTCACATTTATCGACATAAGTAATGGATTTTGGTTTATTCCACTAGAAAGAGAGTGTCACTGCAAGCTTGTATTTACCTTTCAGGGACAGCAGTATTCATGGCCAGCCCTACCACAGGGGTTTCAGACTTCCCCTTCTTTATTTCACCAGCATTTAGGGTAAGGGCTAGTGGTTTTCAAAGCCTGAGTTTTGGTCCAATATGTAAATGATCTACTTCTACAGACTGAAACCAAGCAGGAACATTATCAGCTATTGAGATAACTGCTGCAATTATTACTGCATTGAGACTAAAGGTTAACCCTATAAAAACACAGGTGATGAAACAGGAAGTAAGTTATTTGGGTATGACCCAAAAGAGAAATTGGGAAACGAAGAGCAGAATCTGGGTTTTTCCAAAAGAGATGATCAGACAGAAACTTCTGGATTGTGGTTTCAGTACTTACAAGATTGGTCATTGTGTATTTTGCCTGTGAACAACGATTCTTTTTGCAGTTTATAGTGTGATGAACATATTATTTGACAACAGCAGCCATGAGTTACACAAAGGGATTGAAAGAGTGTCCTTTAGAAAGTCACAATGCTGTCATTGGGGGCGTGACTTTAAGTTTGACTATTGGAGGATGAACTTTGCCGTGGCAGTCGGAACTTTGCTATCCAATGAACTGATACGAATGGATATTTGTGGGTTTATGTTGTTACCGAGTTGCCACTGATTCCTCATTTGACTGCAGGCCAGACACAAGCTGTGAAGGAGGCAAATGGGATAATGTATCAACGGACTAAACATACAAGGGTTACAAAGACACACAATGATAAGGCGAATTAAAGATTGGGTGACTCAGCTGGGATAAGTTTTGGAATTGGGATGAAATGTTCAAAGACAACCATGGTTGTGGGTAATATCACATTCTGTTGTAATAATAATTTTATGTACTGAGAAAACGATGACTGATATAAAGACTGTATGAATTTAGTAAGCAAATGTTAGAATGTAAGCACCTGCTGGTGATCCATGGCAATCCTATGGGTAGTCAACAGATTAGAGTAAGTCAGTGATATTGTGATAAATATCTTTGGATCAAGAAGAGGGTGATGTTGCGCAGAAAGAATGACAGTCGACAAAGCGGTGAATTCGAATGAATCGAGGATCGTGGAAACAGACAGACTAATTGTCTTTGCTCTTGCTGCATGCTTGGGAATGGAGGCTGCCTGTTAATGAAGATGCTCTGCTTAGCTTGATCAGTATTTTAAAAAAGACACAATGGTGCCTGAGGTAATCAGCTCGACTAGAGATTATTTCCATACGAAATCATTTGTGAGATGTTCTTTGGTTGGATATAAAATGCAGACTTGTGGATGTTGGAGTTGGTGCCTGTCAGGAGTGATTCGAGTTGGTTGCTGATTGAGAACAAAGAACCATAAATTATCGACTGTCACTTGCTGGGGAGAGGACAATAAATCGATGCTGGTTTGGAGCAGAACCAATAACTAGGTGTTAAACGTCAGACACTTCTGGCCAGTGACACCGGAATGCAATATTTGAATTGATAATGGATAGATATAAAAGTTGATACTTTGTGTGTGCTGCCAGCGGTAACTTCAAAGCATAACTATTTTAGATACAAGCGTGAGCGAACCTGCGTAGAACGCATGTTGAGTGAACTTGGACGACGAGGAACGCCTGCCCAGCTTGGGCTACGTCCACACTAGACCCGATAATTTTGAAAACGCCGGTTTCGCGTAAAAACGATAGGCGTCCACACTATGCGTTTTAAAAAATATCTCTATCCACATTGAAACGGAGAATTCTGCGAATCTCCTCCTGCTGCGCATGCGCAGGACACATCTACCGAAAACAAGCGACATGTTTGGTGTCGAATCTCGCCGTAAAAGTGCGCGTTTGTCTAGTTACAGACTAGAAAAACTTAAAACGACGGGCAGCTGTTGGCTTTCGCGCAGGAGAACTTAAAAGTAAAAAAACACAAATACTGGAGCGTACGGAGGCAACCGACGGGAAGTTCACGAACAGATTGACCCGGCTGACGACGAACATTGAAAAACTGACTAACTCTGTTGCATTAATAAAGCACCTTGTTAAATATATAAAACATGTCTGCATCAGTGTTATCTTGTATTTCCATACAATGTTACATTAGGCTGTTACACATCTATTGTCAGAGAAGTACTTGCATAAATAGGTAAACCACCTTCATACGAGCAAGGACAGAAACAGGGCAAAGTGAGTATACTTATTTATTCAGTAAGTTATGGGTCAAAGTATTTGGTGAGTACATTTGTAACTCTTCTGGCGTCAGTTTCGTTGCCGTCTGTTCTGAAATTGTTAGGTTGCATTCAAGAAAACAATGAAATAGCGTGCTGCCGTCTGACAGTGTTTTCAGATTTCTCCGGTTACCCCGTCTGTACGGATCCGGCCAATCTGGCGTTTTCAAAAATACACACTTTGGAGAGCGTTTCTGAAAAGCTCCGATTTCGGGGGACGAAAACGCCGTTTTAGTGTGGACGAAGGGTAACAACGAAGAGAAAAAGCTTCGGTTACGGATTTATCCGGTGTAGTGTGGACGTAGCCCTAGACTCCTTTGCCCGGGTAAACGCTTTGTAATTGTTTGACTATTCAGGAGAGTCAGGACAACTTAGCAGGTGTGCACACAAGGTATTTCATGTATGATTCACGAACTTGTTACCTTAAGCATTAAAGGTACTTGTCGGTAAATACAGATCTCTCTGTGCCTCGCTGATCATTGGTACAAGGGGTGAATCTTATAACAAACTCATGCCTCTTGAACTCAATCTCCGACTAGTGAAATCAAAGGATAACATCCCCATCAACCCGTGCAGCAACCTTCAGCGATCTATGCACATGGGCCAAGAGCCCTCCGTTCAGATACATTTCTAGGAATCCCGCCATGAATTATATTCTTACATCAAATGCGACCTTCCAAAGTGAATCACTTCATACTTTTCCGTTTTCAAATCCACATACCACTTCTCAGCCCAGCTCTGCATTTTGTTACTGCCTTGTCCTAATTGACAACAACTTTCTACAGTACCACAACTCCAAAATTTGTACCATCTGTAAACCTACTGTAAACCCACCCTTCCACTTCTTCATCCAAGTCATTTGTAAAATTCTCAGAAATGCAGTGGGCCCAGGACAGATTCCTGCAAAACACTAGTGTTGCAGACCTGCGGACAGATAATGCTCTATTTACATCCACTCTCTGTCTTCTGAGGGCAAGCCCATTCTGAATTCACACTGCTAAATTTCTTCGAATCCCATGCCTCCTGACTTCCTAAATGAGACTACCCTGATGATCCTTATTACACGTTTGACTGAAATCCATTTACAGCACTTGCACTTTACCTTCATCACACTGTTTTGTCATATCTTTAGAATTCTGTCAGGCTTGTGAGGCATCATCAGCCACTCGCAAAGCCATGCTGACTATCCCTAAACAAACTATGCTTCTCCAAATGCCCATAAATCTTAAGAATCTTCTCAAATAATTTCTCTGCCACTGATGTAAGATCAACTGCTCCATAATTCCCACGGTTACTCCTACTCCTTCTCTTAACCAAAGAATAAAATTTCCCACTCTACAGTTACCTCTTTCTACTCCTGTGACCAGTATGGATGCTGAGATAATCGCCAAAGGTGCAGTAGTCACATCCCTCGGTTCCATTGTAATCTTGGATATATCCCGTCCAGCCCCGGGGACTTGTCTTTTCTAATGTTTTCAAAAGTTCCAGCACATCATCTTTCTTAAGCCTCTTATGTTTAGCATATCAGCTGACCTCACAAACATCAAGATCCCTCTCATTGATGAATACTGGAGTAAGTCAGCCCAATAAGTTCACTTTATTTTCTTCCCCCCCCCCCCCCCACCACCACCTTAAATATTAGGTGCCCTCGAATTTACTGAAAATATTTTAAAATCTATAACTTTGGACGATAATATCCATTATTTCAGCTCAGAAGAAAAGACTATCAGATTGTCATCTATCAGGTTTAGTAAATCCTTTCTTTGCTATCAAAATCCTGGCACCGAAACATGACCACCAATTAGTGAGGCAGGCCTGACTCTGTAAAGAGATACAGCAGCTATCGATACTCCGAAGAATCGGAGCGTCTAAAGTAAACCCGGAAACCGGCGCGGTCGGTTGCGAAACGTAACAAAATATCTATTCCTTACCAGTATCCAGAAATATCTTTGCACCATAGAATACAGCAGTTCAAAAATCGAGCAATAGTGAACAGGTAATTTGATTTTGAAGTGGAAATGCGCACTTGAAATAAGCAATGTCAAAACAGTTATCGAATTGTACATCTGAGGCCACAAACCAGGCACGCCCAGGATCCTCTTCAGTTTGCGTATAAGGAGAAGGTGGGAGTGGAGGATGCTATCACGTATTTGCTGCACAAATCACTCTCTCACCTAGAGGGGGTCAGTTGTGCTGTGAGGATTACATTCCTTGACTTCTCTAGTGCCTTTAACACCATCCAGCCCAAGATCTTAAGGCACAAACTAACGGAGATGGGAGTAGACTCTCACATGGTGGATTGGATAGTGGACTACTTGACAGATAGACCACAGTATGTGCGGTTGGGAGACTGTAGGTCTGACGCGGTGGTCAGCAGCACAGGAGCGCCGCAGGGAACCGTACTCTCTCCGGTCCTGTTCACCCTGTACACATCAGACTTCCAATATAACTCGGAGTCCTGCCATGTGCAGAAGTTCGCTGATGACACGGCCATAGTGGGGTGTGTCAGGAATGGGCAGGAGGAGGAGTATAGGAAACTGATACAGGACTTTGTGATATGGTGCAACTCAAACTACCTGCGTCTCAATATCACCAAGACCAAGGAGATGGTGGTGGACTTTAGGAGATCTAGGCCTCATATGGAGCCAGTGATCATTAATGGAGAATGTGTGGAGCAGGTTAAGACCTACAAGTATCTGGGAGTACAGTTAGACGAGAAGCTAGACTGGACTGCCAACACAGATGCCTTGTGCAGGAAGGCACAGAGTCGACTGTACTTCCTAAGAAGGTTGGCGTCATTCAATGTCTGTAGTGAGATGCTGCAGATGTTCTATAGGTCAGTTGTGGAGAGCGCCCTCTTCTTTGTGGTGGCGTGTTGGGGAGGAAGCATTAAGAAGAGGGACGCCTCACGTCTTAATAAGCTGGTAAGGAAGGCGGGCTCTGTCGTGGGCAAAGTACTGGAGAGTTTAACATTGGTAGCTGAGCGAAGGGCGCTGAGTAGGCTACGGTCAATTATGGATAACTCTGAACATCCTCTACATAGCACCATCCAGAGACAGAGAAGCAGTTTCAGCGACAGGTTACTATCGATACAATGCTCCTCAGACAGGATGAAGAGGTCAATACTCCCCAATGCCATTAGGCTTTACAATTCTACCGCCAGGACTTAAGAACTTTTTAAAGCTATTATTAATGCTTTTTGAGATAGTGATTTAGATGCATATCATATTTTTTACTGAGTTAAGTATTGTATGTAATTAGTTATGCTACAACAAGTGTATGGGACATTGGAAAAAAAGTTGAATTTCCCCATGGGGATGAATAAAGTATCTATCTATCTATCTATCTGCATTCAGGTAGCATAGAAGATTCACTAGCTTTCACATTCAGTGGGTCCATGTGGGCAGGTGATCTCCTAGGGTCATCGAGCAAATCAGTGAATTCGGAGTGGGTCACCAGCAAATCTAACGTTCAAAGCTGGAGCTAAGGTTTTGTCTTTAACGAGTCTTGGGATCAGTCCTGAAAATCCAAGCCCAAAGGTGGATCAGAAGTACCGAGGTCGAGACATGATAGCTGAATCTTTGAAGCTGCAGTTATGCTAGTCCACTGGGAAAGTCGGAGCAAGTGCGAAGCTGAGGCCGGAAACTTGAGGCGTGAGTCTGCTTTCCTTTGACTGTCAGTGCCTGTGTGTTGCTGCGACGGAGGAAAGTGGCTTGTTTTACTGTTCTTGCTGTTCTTCTGCACATAATCGGCAAAGGATATTGGTGCTGGAATGCGGCAACACTTGCGAGCTTAGGTTGTGTTGGTTCTTAACGCAAACGATGCATTTCATGTATATTTCAATGCATATAACATATATATGTGTAAATATATATACAGTGCTCTCTTGTAAAGCAAAGAGGCTTTCAAAAACAATTAAATGAAAAGTTTCTATATATCAAAAAATTACTATAAAGAGCAGTAGACAGTTTGAAAAAAACAAAATCAAATAAGTATTTGTTGTGACCACACGTTGCCTTTGCAACTGCACTAATCTCTTAGGTACACTGTCGTGCAGTTCTGTACGAAAATCGGCTGGTAGGTTGTTCCAGCCATCCTTAAAGAACTTGCCGCAGTTCATTTGCAGACTTTGAGCGTCTCACTTGCTTCTGCCCCTCCAGGCAATCCTGGGCAGCCACGAAGGTGCTGAGATCTGGGCTCTGCGGAACCCATACCATCTGAAACCATATAGAAAATCTAGAGTGCCTCAGACTTTGACACAGTGCTCTCAATAAGTGAATCTGATATGTATCTTAATTCTTTGGCTATCAACTTTAATATACATTTGACAAGTTCAAATATTCACCAAATTTATTTAGAAGTGCTAATATTTACAGCAACAAGCGATCCAGAAAAGTTGCTAGTAATTTTCTTACAGCGGGAATAATTTTAGAAAAATAATTTAGCCCATCACAATTTCTTCAGGAACGATGACAATTGTGTCTTGGAATAATTTGTAATTTGTTTTACAAGCGAAATTGAACACAGTGAAATGCCAATTGCATGCAAATTAATCGAAATACCTGGTTCATTGGGTCTTGTCAGCAATTACGATTATGCTTAGCATGCTCTTGTGTACAGGATACTTGCAAAGGAAATGACATGAGAAATGGTAGACGTAGAAGGTATGCAAGGCAATGGAAAAATTAATCAGCAATTATAGGAAGCAACACATCATATCTTCAACACTGGTGCTCCACATTGTTGCTTCCACTGCCACCTACTCTACTCCATATGCACTCATGACTCCATATACAGCTTATGTTCTAACTCAATCTATAAGTTTTCAGATTGGTTAAGTGAATTCGGCCTTTTTTTCTTTGGAGCGACGGAGGATGGGAAGTGACCTGATAGAGGTATATAAGATGATGAGAGGCATTGATCGTGTGGATAGTCAGAGGCTTTTTCCCAGGGCTGAAATGGCTAGCACGAGGAGGCACAGTTTTAAGGTGCTTGGAAGCAGGTACAGAGGAGATATCAGAGGTAAGTTTTTAATGCAGAGAATGCTGAGTGCGTGGAATGGGCTGGCAGTGATGGTGGTGGAGGTGGATATGTTAGGGTCTTTTAAGAGACTCCTGGCCAGAGTTGGTAAGCACACCTCCACCACCCTCTTCTTAAAAACAGGCACCCCGCAGGGCTGTGTGCTGAGCCCTGTGCTCTACACACTCTTCACACATGACTGCACCCCCATCTACACCTCCAATTCCATAATTAAATTTGTGGATGATACCACAGTGGTTGGCCTGATCTCGGACGAGGATGAAACAGCTTACAGGCTCGAGGTAGATCATCTGACGGAGTGGTGTAAGGAAAACGACCTAGTCCTTAACACTTCTAAAACAAAAGAGATGATCATTGACTTCAGGAGATCAAAGGACAGAGTACACACCACCCTCCATATTAACGGAGAGGTAGTGGAAAGTGTGGAACACCTAAAGTTCCTTGGAGTTATGTTGTAAAAACAGCTGACATGGACCACCAACACCTCGATGCTTGTAAAAAAAAAGGCACAACGAAGACTCATCTTCCTCAGAAAGCTGAAACAGGCCAAACTCCCACAAAAGCTGTTGCTTAACTTCTACAGGAGCATAATTGAAACCATCCAGACCAACAGCGCCACAGTGTGGTATGCCAGCTGCACAGTTGCTGAGCGACAAGACCTGCATCGCGTGGTGAAGGCGGCCCAGCGAATCGTCAGGATGGAGCTCCCAGGACTGGACACCATCTACTCCAGCAGACTCAGGAGGAAAGCAATCAGCATAACCAGAGAGACCACACAGCCCGATCACTCCCTGTTTGACCCGCTTCCGTCCAGCAAAATGTTCAGGACATTAAAATCCAGAACGAATAGACTGAGGAACAGCTTCTACCCCAGAGCTGTGGCCTCCATCACACCACTCCCACAGAACAGTGACTGAAACTGTGAGCACACACAAGGACTCAAATACTTGCACTAATGGCACTTTGTGCATAACTGTGACATTCTGGTGCTGCTGTAACTTATTTTATGCTACTTATCTATTTAATACCGTTTTTCTATTACTGTCTCGTTTTTATCTACCACTTTGTTTGATTGCCTGAGAGGAAGTCAAACAGAGGTTCATTGTACCTATGTATAATGACAATAAAGATCATTCAATTCAATTCAATTCAATTCAATGTGGAGCTCAGAAAAATAGAGGGCTGTGGGTAACCCTAGTTAATTTCTCAGGTAAGGACATGTTTGGCACAGTTTTGTGGGTTAAAGGGCCTGAATCGTGCTGTAGATTTTCTATGTTTCTAGTGCGCCGCCATGGTGAGCTCTATCTCAAGTAAAGATGAGTCTGTGCACAGGAAGGAAATAGAGTCTGGTAACATGGTGTCATGAAAACAGCTTTTCTCTCCATATCAGCAAATGAAAGAGCTGGTCAGGGACCAGCTTGTCGATGTCCATTATCTACAGCTGTGCTCAAGCTATATTCTTCACAGACGGTGGATTTGCATTCTTCGAGCGATCCTGAGGATGACTTGATTCCTCGCCGATTCCACCGACTGAAGTGTCGCAGAAGATCTAAAAATCGAGATAGCGGTGGAGGCCTCTGCATGCGGGTGACTTCCCTCTCGTTCTCTAGATGGTGAGAGAGGACTTGCTGATTCTCGCGTGGAGGAAACTCGGAATAAGTGATGCAGCAAACTGTAACATTGAAACAGCGGAGTGCTGGTCTCCCGTCTCGCTGTTGCAGGAGCGATCCTCCCTCCCTCGTTAGCGAGAGAGGGGGACAGTTGAAATGTCAAATGGGGGGAGGGAGGGACGGGTTGATGCTTTGCTGCTGCTTCTGCATAAGGAACCTTCCTTAGGGGTTCTAACGCTTTTCTGCCATTCATTCTTTGGGTTTTATCTCTCTGTTTCTTGGATGCCTGCAAAGAGTAAGGATTTCAGATTCAATACTGTATATATTCTCTGACGTCAAATTCAACCATTGAATTATTAACTACAGGAAGGGCTGAAGTGATGCACAGGCACCTATCTACATCAAAGGTGCTGAGATTAAGAGGGTTGGAGATTCAAGTTACTGGGAGTCAATATTACCAACAGCACATCCAGGTTAAGCCATATAGACTCATAGCAAAGAAAGCTCACCAACGCCTCCACTTCCTTAGGGGGCTAAAGGAATCTGACTTCTCCCCGTCAACCCTTGCCAAATATTACTAATGCACCATAAAACGTCCCATTTGAGATGGCGCCACTGAAGGCGTGCGAGAATCTACTGGCGGTTAAAAAGGCAAGAAATACAACTAAATACCTCATCACTAATGCGTTTTCTGCGGGAAATTGTGGTAAACGATCACCATAAACAATAAAGAAGCGAGCAAAGCCAAGGCTGTCTCGGAGATTGAGACTTACGAGTGCAATGCAAAGTTGGAGCAAGGTCGAGACATGTTCGTGGAGAAGTGGTCAGAGCGTGGTTAATACATTTTTGAGACGGAGTCGGACGTGCGAAGTGGAGTAATGTCGGAATGGGAGATTTTCAGAGTCCGTCCTCCTAAATCGATAGCAAGGTCTGATTGATCTAAGCACCAGGCCGATTGGAAAGGTAAGGTACATGCCGGAACGTGGTGGTGGGGCCCAGGCCAAGAGCATATTGATGCGACGCAGCATGGGTCCTAGTGTGAGAGACAGCCTGATGTTTCGATGATTTAAGTGCCGAGCTGGAGTGTTGAGAGAGTGTCGGGACTGGAAGCAATGGTCGAGCCGGTTCTGCTCGCTGCTTCACGATGATTACTCGGCTCTTCGTTGCACGGAGGCTGAGACTGTGGCCTGCTCCGCTGCTCAGGGCTTCGAGTCTATGGACTCTCTTTAGTTTCACTGTTGTTGCTTGCTTTGATTGTTTGCACGATTTGTTTTTTTTTTTCTCTTTGTGAATTCGGTGCTTATAAATCTTCCTTTTAATGGGTTATTTCAGGTTTCTTGTTTTTGGCTGCCCAGAAGGAGAATCTTAAGCTGGCACAATATACGTACTCTGCTAACAAATGCACTTTGAACTTGAAATTAAAAAGCACTTTATCAGGATGCATTACCGTTTAAGCTAAAGTGTAGATGGCGATAGTCTACTGCATCAACGACTGGACCCGGTGGAGTGGGCCCAGATACGTATCAAACCAGCGAAACGTGGAGAACAAGTTCCAGTTCAGCATCGCAGGCAAAGCTATCCCAACCATCACAGAAAAGCCAATCAAGAGCTTAGGTAAGGCTTTTGACAGCTCTTTAAGGGACACAACATCCATTCAGGCGACCTGCACCGAGTTGGATGGCTGGCTGAAATATGTGGACAATTCTGGCCTACCTGGGAAGTATTAAACCTGGGTGTATCAGCATGGCATTCCACCTCAGGAAATGGCTGGGGATGCCAAAGAGCCTAAGCAGTATCTCACTCTATGGGCAACACAACAAGCTGCAACTGCCCTTCAAATCCTTGGAGAAAGATTTCAAGGTAACACGAGCCAGAGAAGTGGTACAGTATAGGGACTCAGGTGATCCAAAGGTGGCTAGAGCAGGGATCCAAGTGAGGACTAGCAGGAAGTGGAGGGCAGAGGAAG